>NC_142601.1:59059656-59745119 GCF_041222555.1 Hakea prostrata | reverse complement strand
GATGTGAGAAATTGAAGAAGACAAGCGTTCAGTCAGCGTTGGGTATGGGTTGAATCAACCCTTTTTATTAGCCCAGCGAACTTGGCATTTCATTTGGAAACAAAGTAGTTTAACATGCCTTTACCCCCCCCCAAAAATAATAAATTACATGCAAGTGAACAACCGCACCAAACATGCACCCCTCAATCATTAGATTTCAAAACTCGTTATACAAAAGGGGTAATATAGTCATTTACCCTAAGCAATGTACTAGTCTCTAGAAAAAATGAAAATCATTTCTTCCTACCTTGAGAATCGGGAAAAAAAAAAAAAAAAAAAAGCATAAATACTCTTCAGCTCTCTGTATTTTATTTATTTTTTGTTAAGATCTTCAGCTCTCTGTTCAAAATGCCTAAAGCGAGAAGTGGTTGCCATGTTGACAGGAAAAGGATCAGGAAAGCAGCTAATTCTAAAAGATCTATTGCCTCAAGATCATGAAGCAAGTTCACCCTGAAGTTGTTGTTTCCCTACAGTCCATGTTTCAAAAAATGTCCATTTAAGAAAACCTCAAGAAAGAAGGACGTTTCATAAGAAGAAAGACGTTTCAGAAGGAACCAAAGCCCATCACCAGCTCTGAGAAATTAGTTGTTTTGCTCTAAACACTTGGGTTAAAGGACTTAAGAATAGGCTTCACCAACCTTAAAGAGGAGGAAAACAACACATCTTGTGCAATTTTAAAGAATTTTTTGCTTGATATCTATGTAACTTCAAATCCCCAACACCATATGAACACTATACTACACTAGCTATCACAGACAGCACTGCTACTAACTCTACTCTTTAACTTCTTTTTAATCAAGCTTTATCTTTATTTCTTTATTATATATATAAAAGAAGAAAAAGAAATAAAGAAATGAAAGAAACGTTTTTCCCTTTGTTTTCAGAATTAGATGATGTTCTCATATGATCCGTCATTTGGTAAGTAGCCTTGATGCTTTAAATACCATAAAGCCCCTTGTGCTGCGTGTTCTGCAGCAGCTTTCTTGCTTGGCCGAGGTGCACCGAAACTCTCAAAACTTGTTGAAGCCTCATCCATGCCAACAGTAACCTTGAAGGTGAATCTGTGCATGGTTCAAATTACACGCTTAGAAGAAAAATAATTGCTCAAGAGGTCTATTTTGTACTAAATCAGACCTGGTTTTGAGAGAATGAACTTACAACTTGAGGTGATCTGGTCCTTCCTCTTTGCAACATTCAAAGTTAGGAGGTTTCCAATAATTAATGGCACAAATATTATACAAACATGATCTTGCTGATAGTTTGCACGGCACACCTGCACAAATCGAGAACAATAAATTGGCAAGATTTGGTTTATGTGTATTATGACTCGTAACCTGCAATTCACAATTCACAAGAGCATTTAAACAAACAATACCCGTGGACTGTGACTTTTTCTTGGAGCTGTTAACTGGGGAAGAATCTTGCAATTTCGTGGCTTGGACACTGCTATGAACAGTAGCAGAAGAAGCTTCTTGCAGAACGTAATCAGGAACAACCACGTTTATGGGTGATTCATCGTATCCAATAAGCTTTGCTTCCTGTTTCCTGTTTGCATCCAGAAATTTCTCTGTTCTGCTTTTTCGACCGTACCCTTTTTTCTGCATATGAAAATAGAATTAACTCCTCAAACCCACACAACAACTAAAGAGAAAAAAGTGGATTTCAGGGAATAGGGTAAGATAACTAAATATCCATATACATATATCTCCACAGCTCGGAGGTTATAAGGATATAAGATTACAAACTCGTCACAACATGCTTCGATTTGAATCAAACAGAACAGAGCAGCTAACATCACCAAGGTCCCAGAAACGACAGACGAAATTCAACTGTAAAACACCACCTTTTCTCTTGATAAAACGGAGAAACACGAAATGGGTAAGAACAGATAGAATCAATGAATCGAAACCTGATGGGAAGGCATCAATGGCAAGAACATCTCTGTAGGATTCTCCATGGCTTCTGGCAATGATATCTGTTACTCCACGGGAGTTTTCAGATGAGAATAAGAAAAACTCAAATTTAGCCGCAGAAGAAATCTGACAAATGCCATTGCACAGAACCAGAAGCTCTTGTTATTTGTGTTTTCTAGACCTAGAAGAAAGTGCATCTGAGCATGACCGCCTCCATACAGCAAGCCACGTATCTCACTTGAAAAGGTACGTAGCAAGTAATGGAGGGGAGATCGGTGGTTGGGACAGTTGGAAGCTGTTGCATCTTAATGGATTCAAAAGTCTGGTACTTACTTTCATTGGAGAGAAACTCCCAAAAAATGTCAAATAAATCATAGATTTGTTATGTAATGCCTTAATATGATAAAATTTATTAGATTTATCATAAAGATGATTAGAATGTTACACCAAACTGAATCTTATAACTCAATAGACATACATTATAAGATGAAAATATTAATCTGGACCATTAAAAAATCAATTTCAATCAAACTATAGTGTAACCTCCAAAATATTTACAACCCAAAAAACAACTTCAAATGTACGTGATCCAATACATTGATTTCTGATTTCAAATCAATCCATTCATTTGAGTACAAAAGTCAAAAAAATAAAATTGGATGCAGATATTTGCACTAATTTTTTTTTAACAATTTTTGATAAAAAAAATGTTGTTTTTTTGTAAATAAATTAAAATTTCATTCAAAACTACATAAATATAACAAATGAATACATGTATTTGACACCAATGTTTTTGTTTAAATTAAATTCTTTATTTTTTCTATGAAAACAATCAAATTTATCAAAATAACAAAAAGACAACAACAACATGAGACCAAGATTTGATGCAAATGTATATAGCATTGCATATGCAACTTGTGATCACAATTCACAACTAACAAATAGTTCAAAAATACAAGACAAAGCTTTGCCAAGGCTTTGTCCTGACTAATCCGGTGTTCGACCCCACCTAGCTGTGATGGGTGAGTCTCCCAGCGAAAATTTTTTGCATCCACAAGGTTTCCATATTAGAACCTTGCTTAAGCGAACCAAGCTGCTTACCACTTGGACCAACCCCTTTGGTTGTACCTACTTTTCTATGAAGGAAAAAATGTATGAAGAGTACCAACCTCATACTAGGGTTACTAAGTTCTTTTACCTTGTAAAAAAAGATTAGGACTGGTTAGAATTAGTTGAACCATGACTACGGCTCAAATAGCTCCTAATAGCACTCTTGACTTAAATTTATTTAGCCGTGCTGCCCTATGTATAGCTTTGGAGGGAGAAGCCCTCATGTGTACATTAGTAAAAAATAGTATTTTTACGTTGGATAATCACCTATATAATTTTTTTTTTAAATTTCTTCGTGAAAATAATACTTCATTGTTTGCGATACCAAATTTCAACTTAAAATTATTACAAAACCAAAAAAATATAAGAGATCTTTTTTTTTTCGGTAAACAATATAAGAGATCTTAATGTATAGTATATGTTCATCTTCATCTGAGCCTGAGTCTAAATTTAAATAATTTTTTTTTTCTTTCACCTAGATTTTATGTAAAAATTGGGGAAGTCCTTAGAATTTTATTAATATTAATAGAAATTATTAATAGAAATTAAAAAAAGTTTGAATAATTTATTTGTTTTCTTTATGTGCTTCGTTTAATAAAATGTTAAAATCTACTAGTTCATAATGAAGGACCTAAGAAAGAAAAAAAAGAAAAAAATTGATCTTTCACTTCATTTTGATTGTTAATAATGGTAAAAATAAAAGGTAATTTGCCTTTGCAAAATTTGAAATATCAGGAGAAAAACGGAGATAATAGTTCACCTTCTTGGGGGTCAGAAATGAAACTTTAATAAGGGAATAAAAATAAATAACTAAAACACATAAATTTTTGCATAAATAATTATAGAAAATGGATAGCAAAAATAAGGTATATAATCAAGATGTCTTGTTTCCTCAACGACTGAGGCAGCCGGCGCCGGCCCCGCCGGTGTTAGCACGCAGCCAAGTTGTTGGCCATCTGCTAGTGCCGGCAAGGATGTTCAATGCACGCTGGACGACTTGCTGTGCAATACAAGATCAACCACCACACATGGTATGATCCTCATTTGATACCCAATTTTGTGTACTCTAATACCTAAGATCTTTTATATCAATTTCAATCCAGTGAATAAAAGCTTCAATGAGCAGATGAAGTTTAGTTATATTGCATATAATAAATAATTACAAAAATACATATCAAGGCGTTAAAAGAGTAAGAATAACATTATTAGAACTATACTACAAGATCATTTCTACCAACTTCAAATCATCATTGGAACTCCATATGAGGAGTTCCTTCGTGTAAAATACATCACTGTTACCGTAAATTTGACTTAATTTCATGTTCTAGATTACTTTGTAAGTGATCTGCTAATTTTAACTGGGTAAGAAACAATATTTTCTCACACATCTAACCAATACTTATTTAGTGCACATAATCAATCCTGTTAGGGGTATTTGGCCACTAAGATCTAGTTACCTATTTATAGGGAGTTCCTTTCCTCCTAATATGTAGTGTGGACTATGGAGCAACTCATTACAAGTAAAACAGATTGGATTTTTAAGGTGCCAAAGTGAATTTGTGCAGAGAACCAGATAAATGGTCTTATGTACAACAATGTATTTTCAATGGGTAACAACAGTAGGAGACTTCCTTATTGTTAGCCTTATTGTTAGCTATAACTACAAAGTATAAGAAATAAAAAGTAACAAAAAAAGGCCGTACCCAGTATACAGGGCTCCTGTGTTTAGTAGGGTCAGGAGAGGGTTGGATATAAGCAGCCTTACCAAGAAGCTACAAGAAATGTTACCCAAAAATTCTAAACTTGACTAGATTTCTCAAAATCTATATCTAGAATAGAAGGGAGACAGTTAGTGCCATATCATACACAGGTTTTTAGAAAATCATAAGATTTTAAATCCTCATTGGTTACAGCTATTATGGACATCTTCCCTTCAAATCGATTAGAATCTTGGACGAATACTTTTAGCACAGTGTGAGAACTTAACAAACCAATGCATGATATGGGGTCCCTGCTATTACTGATAGATAGAAGAGGCTATGTACTAATACAATATTGATATCAAGAGGCCTACTATATTGGCCGGGAAGTATATTTTTCTTTCATGGGGCAATGCCTGTCACAACCGTTAACTTTACAGGTTGCAGGTTTGAAACATGCAAATAGCCACTCCAAGGAAGGAAAGAAAAGGTAGGGTGTGAGTGGGTGGTGGGGGTTCGGGGTTGAGGTTTAAGGTTGTAAACATTCAGCCCTCCCAGACCCAGTAATGGTAAGGAGCACTGTGCACTGGGACCCTCTTTATATTTCTCTCTCTTGATGTTATTTCTGTTGCTATTGCCAAGGCTTACCATACAGAATCACAAAGAAATTGGTTCGAAAGCAAAGCTAAAAATCCTTTGTGAGTCTATCAACCATAGGAAACAGTCAAACATATTAGGGTGAGTAAAAGTTTTACCTTAAGTTTCATGAACATTTGTTGTGCAGCCAGTTTCTCAGCAGTCCTCTTGCTGAGATTTGTCACGCTGACACTAAAATCAATTTCTTTTCCAACGACACATGCTTTAACTACAAAAGCTCCCCCTGTCTTTGAATTTGGGAACTGCAATTTCCACTTATGGTACTGGCAAAGTTCATTGAGCTGCTGCTTAATAGGATTATACTGCAGGCTTGCAAAGCTCGTTATTAGCTCCACAAAAGATAGCATTAGTTCCCAAACACAGTCCAAGTTAAAACCAGTGTCAAGAAGCACAGCACCAACATAGGACTCGACCAGATCACCAAGAACCTGAACCACCAAAAGAGCAATGTTAAACCTCAATGATTTAACATCAATTGACAGTAAGAACTCCAAACTTTAAATCATGGACAAAAAATTTACATTATTTTAGACATAGGACATACTGTTATGATAGTTGCATGTAGTGGCCAAGTAAATGAGAGGACAAGCACAAGAAAGTTGAAGAAAGGAAGATGTGTAGTAAAAAACTTAGTTTCATATGATTGTAGTTCCTAACTACTCAAAACATGGAAAAAGCTGGCAACGTAAAGTTGTGAAGACCGACACATCAAGTGGCAAGATTAAATCAGAGAAAAGACAATTTTTAAAATGTTACAAAAATGCAAGATAAATATAACAATCTCATGGTCATAAGATTGCAGAAATGATTATGAATGTACAATATTTTTCTCCTCTAAAAACAAGAGAGAAGGGAATTTTCCATCACTACTCAGATTCCTCGGAGAGGGGGCAGGGTGAGCTTGACATTAATGGAAGAAATATACTTCCATTAGTTTTCTGAACATGTTTATGCTTGTAATACCAACCAATCTCTTCCATTTTAGGTCATCTATGAGCTCATTTTTCAAATATTGGTGCTCAAAACCGATCCTGAAACTGCATACAATGGGTGTCCAGAGAACCATGTGAACCAGAGAACCAGGTTTCACAATATGCACCGCTGTTTAATCATCATCTAAGTTTCTTGTCTCGCCCAATCCTATCAAGATTTTGATTTCCCTTCAGGCCTTCCGATGCGGAATATCAGCAAAAAGAGAAGATGGGCTTGTTGTTTTAACTTACATTTGGTTTAATTTATTGGAACCTATGAACCTATGGTCGAAGTTTGGTTTTAAGTTGGGGTTAGTTTGTGTGCCACTAGTATATATGGGTTATGGGCTTAGTAATTTTTAGTCTACCCTCATAATGAGACAATTCTACAGGTACAAATATTAGGAATTTCAAGTAAAATAGAATTTCGAGCCATGGCTCATCAAGTATGTAACTCACATGGCTTAAGCAATTGCTCAAGAGTTGGAATTTGGAATAAATGGATCCATGCAGCCCTTCTGTAATAACAACACTGCTATAAGTGTTGCTAACAATTCTGTGTAACATGACCAAACAAAGGATTAAGATCGATAGGCACTTCATCGAAGACAAGTTGGATTGAGGTTGCATTTGTACTTCCTAGAATTGATCAAGTAGCAAATATGTTCACCAGGAGTCTCATTCCTTAACCAGTTCGTACCCTTCTGTGAAGACTAGAAACGCTTGATAATCATCCTCCAACTTGAGGAGTGCCACAGTTTATGTAACTGGGTAATTTTTCATTGGTTTATTAAAAGTCGTCATGGAGTCGTAGCTACATATTTTACGTATTTACCTTTAACCTCCCTACGAAGATACATTTAATCCAAAATTTTTGTTTAATGAATAGGTTAGTGAGAGGAGTAGAACTTTACACCAACAAGGCAACAACTATAGCTCACCTTCCTTTTCTTTCTTTCTTGTTCATCTTTCTTCCCTTCTCTTCTTCTTAGCTAATGCTCCTTTCTTTTTACTAGAAGGGATGCATAAGTAGTTTTCACTAGAGGAACAGTTGCACTGTCCAAGGAAAGAAGAGAAAAGACAGCCATTCAAAAGGAAGACAGAGAAAAGCCAACCTTGGCATCCATAAAAAACTATTCTTTTTTTTTTTGGGTTGGGTGGGTGGGGGTGGGGGGTTACACCTATTTATATGAAAAAGAAATCCACAAGAGATCTTCGAAATGTAGGACTTTTCTACTTTAACATTTCTATCAATATCAATAGGCCTCTAAAGTGTTTAATATCAATTTTGAATCCTAAATCTTCTAATTAACTCATGCTCTGCACAAACAGTAAAATAAAGTATTTAAGAAAGAATTTTCAGATACCAATTACACTTTTCCAAAAAAATTGAAGGATATTAGGATGCTTCTATTTAAATATTCTACAATTCAAAGAGCTTAGTAAGGAGCATTTGGGGGAAGTTGCCAAATGCGATTGTAAAAGCTCAAGATGCCAGCATGAGTTAAAGTCCAAGCGTGGTCACTTTGTGCAAATAAATCAAAAGGCAAAACTTCAGTCATCCAGCTACAAAAGTCAAACCTTTTTGGCTTACAGTAACCACCTTTTTCTTATTTTAAATTCTGAGAGCAATTGAAATTTCTTTTTCTAAATTGATGACAGGATACTGAGAAATGTAATAGAAGGAAGAAGTTAAGATCAAGGACAACAATCATCAAGGGTACAGGACCAAAGGCACAAAGAAAAGCATAAAAGCAGAAAGACTACTTCAAGCTCCCACGTCTCTGTAAAAAAAACAATTCTGACCAAAAGACATGCCAACATCGGCTAGATTTATGTGAAGAACATAACCAACCTACCCTACCCTACGGTCCCACCAAGTAAACACAACAAATTGATATCAATATTTCCTCGCTTAAGAAATACCATTCTCTCCCCCACTGAAGAATTCTTAAGTTTAGAACCATCCTTCTATATACTTGAATTCATCACTCCTCTGATGACCAAAGTGTCCAGGATCCCCATTATGTTGTTGAAAACTTACCATACCCTTTACTGAAGTGAAAATAATTTCTTACTAAGTAGGTGGCACTAGGGAAACTGTAATGCTAAATACAGACTCAGGGCCTGATGATCTGGGCAGAAAAGGAATGGATGGATTGGAATTATTGGTTTACACTAGATAAGGTCTACTAATAGAAAACAATAGAATCTTGATGGTCAAAGATTAGACAAAAAAGAATGGACAAGGAACTCAGAATTGGAGTGCAAGGCTTTGTGGCAGAATACTCTCAAATCTGAGTGTGGTTTTACCTGAAAGGGGAGGTTATGGTAAGGTGGATTAGTGGACAAAATCCCAGGAAACCTAATGGATTTAGTGCATGCACCATTGCTGTACTGTTTATGTGACAAAATTGGGTACACAGCATGTTTAGGATTCAGACAATGATGATAGAAAACTACTGAAAAAGTTTCCAAACAAACCAATCAGAAAGAGGTACTGAGAGTTGCATATGAGTTGCTTCAACAAGTTCACCTGTTGATGTCCCTGATTCACAACACAGTCACTGATATAACCCTCTAAGATGTACTCATGCCACACTACACAGAGTCTGACAACCCTGACATAGCACACTCAACCAGGGTCTCAAACTCTGCTTCTAAGAGCTGCTATGCCTAATCTCACTGTTCAATTGCATACAAACTCAACATAGAGTTGAATATGTTTAAATTCAACACCACACCAATCCATGCACCCCTAGTGGCATGTGTTATATATGCAAAAACTGTCCATTAGCCCTCAATTCTGTCAACTGCGGATCTAGGATACACTGGAGTTGATACTTATCTGAGGGATGATAATCCTCTGATTTGATCAACTGTCTACTCTAGTGAATGAGAAAGCACCATTTCCTCTGTTCTCTCAACATACCACACAGCACGCAAAATTTAGGCCATTAAATTTTCAATACATGTTTTCTAGTGTGGTTTGCCGCAGCATACCATGATGAGGAGACCTATCACTCCACATACACAAATGCAAGAAGTTCCAGAATACTTCCCAATCATCCAAAAACTGTTTAGCTTCTTTTCAGTGCTACCATGCAGAAGCTGCAATATCACCTCTGTTCAATGTCAAAATGGCATGAATCCAAATGCACTAGAACATTGAATTGAAGAGCAACAGTATTCCGTTTCCAATTCCCTCCAAAGATGCCATTTGGATTCCCAAAATGCCCTCATACACACTCACTTTGTGAATCTAATCAATCACAATTCTGATGGCATATCCCCTTCCCCTACGGTCGCAAAAGGCTTCTAAACAGAGTAATAACCTGTAATGAAGGGTCTCATGTTGCTACACAGGCTCGGATATTCCTATATCACCACCAAATCACTCTTAAATGTTCAAAAAGCCCCTAGGAGCTTTGTCAACACTTCAGTAGGATGCATTGTATTTGACAAACAATGAACACGTGCACTGTGTTGACAACAATGACAACCAACAGACAGATACTGCCATCAATGCTGTGATTCTACGGAAACTTGTACTACAATGACTAATAAAACAATTCATTAACTGAAAGTTCTCTTTCAGCAACTGGGGTCCCTTGATATAGGGTAGGGATCAGCATCCTGAACAATGAACATTCCAATATTGGACAATAACAAAATAAAAACTATTCCTAACTTACAAACAGAATCGATAAACTGAAATAACACAAAAAAGTAAATTTACTAACATGCTAATGCCACTTTAATATTCCAGAACTGGATATTGCTGGACAAGGTCATCTCAAGACCAAGTCAAGGAATTGATCAGCCCTTCCCACTTTGTCTTTTCTTGGCTGCATCACAGTTTCTTCGTTAAACATCCTCTCTCTCTCTCTCTCTCTCTCTCTCTCTCTCTATATATATATATATATATATATATATATATATATATATATTTATAGATTGATAAGTAGGTGTTCTTATTATAGAGAAAGTTATGCTACATGCATTCACCTAGAACCCCCCAAAAGAAAGGGGGTTAGGGGTGGGGGGAGGAGAATCCTATCAAGGAAGGCATACTCTCCTATCCAGTATCCATAATAGGAAAACAAGCCAATTTATTTTCTGTAATAAACAAATGTTTCTGAATCTTTCTTAATTGACTCCTCAAGCTCTCCAAGGAACTCATGAGGTTTTGATAAGCATGCATTTACCATTATTTATTTGATTTAATTTCCCATACTTATTTAATTAAAGAGAGCTAATTGAGTATTTTTGTGTATTTTTCAGGAATAAGGTGATTTTGGTTATTAGAGATAATATGGAGTAAAGTTGGCAAATATTTTAGATATTGATGGATTTTAAATCATGGCATTCAATCTTGCTGCCCAAGAAATCATGAAAAGTGACATCTTAGCCAAATTGGAAACAGGTGGAGGTCTAAGGAACAAGATTGGTAATAAATCTGAAAATCGGGTAAACAGACCTACCTTCAGTATTTTGGGCATATCTCTCTCGTATGAGCTTGGATTGCGGTGATTCAAGATGCTATGGAATGATATTGAAAATATCTACAACTTTCTAGTTTTGAGTTTTTCCAAAATCCGAATGAATAAAGGTCAAATCGACGGGTAAAGAGAGGGGATTCATTGTGTGCGGGAGACATAAAAGAGAAGCCAACCACAGAGAAGGGGAGAAGACGGCGAATGCGGCTCTCATCTCTCATTGCTGAAGAAGAAGACCACAACTCTCTCTCTCTCTCCCTATGTTTCATCTTTATTTTTCTTATGAACTTTGTGATAATGAGTAACTAGTTCCTTTTCTTTGGGATGTAGATGAACCATGCTTATTTCATTAATTTGATTGTTCTATATCTTCTAGTTGATTGTGTTTGAGTTTGGCCAAAGATGTTCTATAGCTCAGCAAACTAAGCGTGCCAAGCTTCCGCGAAAGACAATAGTCTTGCGAAGATAGGGCATATCTAGGAAGACCATCCCTAATTTACGTTGAAGTGTAGAGTTATATCGGTTAGGGAAAAGGATTGGGGATTCGAAATCCCAAAGATCTTCACATATTCATAGTTAACGTTTTTGCATTAATTAGTAGATTTAGTTTAAATTTAGTTTTGTTGAATTCAATCTTAGTGACTTAGCCTTTTAGTTCCCCATAGTTCGACCCCATACTTTCTGCGTGCTAGATTAGTATAGGATTTTGTTTTTGATTGGTTAGCGACATGATCAAATTTTAGCACCGTTGCCGGGGAACCAAAGCACGGTTGCTAGGATTGATTTTTTTTCAATTAGACATAATTTTTAGAGTAATTTTAGAGTTTTTAATTTCTAATTTTTTTTCTTTGATTATTTAACTAATCTCTTTTTCTTTTGTTTTGTAGGTAACTGCAAGAGTAGCGATTCGATAATTAGTTTAGGTTGTTATCTTTTATTTCTTAGATATAATTGTATTTAGGACATTTCAATTGTAGTTTTTACATTATATTGGGTTGTTTAGGTTATTTTTTTTTAAATCCCCATCCCTCAGATCCCACATGTGAAACTTTTGTTCGAAAGATCACGTGGATTGCGCTTCAGGTACGTCCTAAACTCTCTCTTTTCCTGTAGTTATTTTCTTCTAATTTTATTTATTTAGTTTGTTTTCCGTGTGTATGCATGGTCGTCGATCCCTAAACCCTGAGTTGACCCCACTTGACTTAGAGTTAGAAGAGACCTTGGCCAACCTTAGAAGGCCAAGAACCATGGGAAACCATGAGCCTCCAATGAGGCCTTTGAGTGAGCATTTCATTCCTACGATATATACTCTGGTTTCTTGTATTAAGTTGCCTAACATAGAGGCAGCTCAATATGAGATCAAATCTAGTGTGATTCAAATGCTACCATCTATTTACGGACTTGCCAATGAAGAGCCTTATAAGCACTTAGATGAGTTTTTAGAGGTGTCCTCCACGATTAAAATTCAAAACCTCTCAGTTGATGCTTTAAGGTTACTTCTTTTCCCATTCTCCCTTAAAGATAAAGCTAAGCATTGGCTTCATTTTTTGGACAATGTTAAAATTTCCACTTGGGCAGAAATGCAATAGGAGTTCCTTAAAAAGTTCTTCCCCATTGGTCATACCAATAGCATTAGGAAAGCAATAACAAGTTTCTCCCAATAAGAAGGAGAGCAATTTCATGAGGCATGGGAAAGACTAAAAGAATTACTTCGAAAGTGCCCCCACCATGGTATTCCTAAATGGCAATTGGTTCAATGCTTTTATGATGGGCTTGGAGACCGACATAGGCAAATGGTTGATTCTTCTTGTGGTGGGACTTTTATGCACAAGAATGAGAAAGAGGCATGAGAACTTTTTGAGACCCTTAGTGAAAATTCCCAATACCATGCTTCAGCAACTAGGACTGAGATTCCACCCATTGGGCATCCAACGAGGAGTGGTCTCTATGAGATCAATCCTACTGTTGAAATGAAACTAAGGTTGATTTGCTATCTAAGAAATTTGACTATCTCTTGTCATTAGGACAATAAACCCCATATCCATCTCATACAAGTCTCTCTCCACCTAATCAGACTGAAGCATGTGCTTTATGTTCCAGCCTTTCCCACAATGTCACTGATTGCTATTTGGCTATTCAACACCCTGAATTAGTTCAAGAGCATGCACATTTGGCCCAAAGAGTTTCTAAACTGAGCAATGACCCATTTTCCACTACCTACAATCTAGGATGGAGAGACCACCCTAATTTTTCATGGAAAAAACCAATGCCCAATCCCTCTTATCAAATACCTTATAGGCCACCTCCATCTAATATGCAACAAAATGCCTATAGGAATGAGCAACCATCAGCTCTGCAACCTTTACAGAATTCATCATTTGAAGATAAGGTACTAAAGGCACTTAGTGGACTAGAGCAAAATATTCAATTGTTACATTCTCATTCTCAGTCTATTAACAAATTAGAAACCCAACTTGGTCAACTAGTTGATGCCATTAGTAGGAGGGAGGCTAGCCAATTACCTAGTCAACCAATAGGTAACCCTAATCATCAAATTGGGTCTGGGAAAGAACAAGTCCAACCAGTTTTTGTTGTGACACGTAGTGGGAAGGAATATTATTCACCTTTGTCCATTCCTAAGCCATTGCCCATCGATCTTGAGAGTCGAGAAGAGGTTGATTTGACCCATGAGATTGGTGATGATGCACACAAGCTTAGTAAAGAGACACCACCTATGAGTATTACCCATCAATTTCCTCGTAAGGGGTTGCACATTCCGATTGTAGATGGTCCTACTCCTAAATCTTACACTCCCAAAGCCCCCTTCCTTAAAGCTCTTGAGTCCTCAATTCCAGATCCTAGAAAGAATGCTAAGATGCAAGAAATGATTGATTTATTCCAACAAATTCATATCAATCTCCTACTATTGGATGCTATCAAGCAAGTCCCAGCTTATGCTAAATTCTTAAAAGATCTATGCACCCAAAAGCGTAAGTTGAGAACTCAGACTCTTAAAACTGTGCACCTAACTAAACAAGTTAGCTCTATAATTTCCAACCAAGTACCCCCTAAAGTTAAAGATCCAGGTACACCTTTAATTTATGTGTCATTGGAGATCTATCCATAAGCAAAGCATTGCTTGATTTGGGAGCCTGTGTGAATATTTTACCCGGTTCAGTTTATGATAAGTTTGGCCTAGGAGATTTGAAATCCACTGATGTGATACTACAATTAGCAGACCGTGCTACTTGAAAACGTTTTGGTAAAGGTTGATGATCTATATTTTCCTGTAGATTTTTTGATCCTAGATATGGATAATCCAACTACCAATAAGTTACCACCAGTCATTCTTGGACGACCCTTTTTAGCCACTGCGAATGCTTGCATCAATTGTAGATCGGGTGTCATGGATATATCATTTGGAAATAAGAAACTTAGAGTCAACATCTTCAATGCATCCTTAAGCCCAAATAGAGATGAAGAGTGCTTTGCAAATAACCTTATTGATGAGGTAGTGGCGGATTATACTCCAAACATGATTATTGATGATCCCCTATAACATTACTTGACATCTAGAGAATCTGACCTGAATATTGAGGAAGTCAACACATTGTTGGACTCTTCCACTCCTTTAGAGCAGCCACCATTTACAAATAGATTTGAACCTCTACCTCCATTAGCTGCATCTCCCCAACCCTCATCCCTCATATCTCCCCCTAAGTTGGAACTTAAACCTCTCCCTTCCAATCTAAAGTATGCATTCTTAGGGGAAAATGAAACATTGCCTGTCATTATTTCTTCTGATTTATCACCTAGGCAAAAAGACCACCTTCTAGGAGTGATTTTTGAATTCAACTCAGCCATTGGCTGGTCCTTAGCTGATCTTAAGGGCATAGACCCTTCCATATGTATGCATAGGATATATTGTGAGGATGTAGCGAAACCCCGTAGGGATCCTCAGCCCCTCTGAATCCTAACATGAGAGAGGTGGTGAAAAATGAGGTGATTAAGTGGTTAAATGCCGGAATTATTTACCCAATCTCTGATAGTGAATGGGTCAGTCTTACCCAGGTTGTCCCTAAGAAATCCGGCATTACTGTGGTTCCAAATGACATTGGTGATCTTGTCCCAACTCGTACCACTACAGGTTGGCGTGTCTGCATCGATTACCGAAAGTTGAACACAGTCACCAAAAAGGATCACTTCCCCTTGCCATTTATTGATCAGATTCTAGAGAGACTAGTCGGGCAAAGCCACTATTGTTTACTCGATGGTTACTCTGGTTACAACCAAGTTCCCATTTGCTTATTGACCAAGAGAAAACAACCTTCACTTGCCCTTTGGTACATTTGCATTTAGACGCATGCCTTTTGGATTATGTAATGCTCCAGCCACCTTTCAAAGGTGTATGATGACCATCTTTTCTTATATGGTTGGCCAATCCTTAGAGGTTTTCATGGATGATTTCTTCGTCTTTGGATTTTCCTTTGACGAGTGTCTCAACCGGTTATCACATGTTCTTAAAAGATGTGTGGAGACCAACCTTGTTTTAAGTTGGGAGAAGAGCCATTTTATGGTTCAAGAAGGAATTGTCCTTGGACACATAGTGTCTGCACGTGGTATTGAGGTTGATCCGGTTAAGGTTGAGGTTATTGCCAAACTACCACCTCCCACTTCTGTTAAGTAAGTCCGATCGTTCTTAGGCCATGCTGGATTCTATAGGCGTTTCATTAAGAACTTCAGCTTGATTTCTAGACCCTTATGCAATTTACTTGCAAAGGATGCCCCTTTTACCTTTGATGAGAAATGCCTTCATGCTTTCCATACCCTTCGAGATTTATTGTCTAAAGCACCTATTTTGAAATCACCTGATTGGTATCGCCCTTTTGAGATTATGTGTGATGCATCTGATTTTGCTCTTGGTGCTATTTTGGGTCAAAAGGTAGATGGGAAGCTAGTTGTTCTTTACTATGCTAGTAAGACCCTCTCAGATGCTCAGATGCATTATACAACTACTGAGAAGGAATTACTAGCAGTGGTTTTTGCTTTTGATAAGTTTCGTTCATATCTTTTGGGCTCAAAGGTGATTATCTATTCAGATCATACAGCTCTTCGGCACCTTCTCTCTAAGCCTAATGCCAAGCCTAGGCTCATCCGTTGGATTCTACTCCTTCAAGAGTTTGACCAAGAGATTAGAGATAAGAAAGGCTCAGAGAATGTTGTAGCAGATCATTTATCTCGGATTCCTCTTGATTCTATCCCCTCTAAGTTGATTAGTGAGACATTTCTTGATGAGCAATTATTAGCTATATCCTCTACATCTACGCCTTGGTATGCTCATATTGTTAATTATTTTGTTACGGGGAGGATTCCTTTTGATTGGGATAAGGCTACTAAAGATCGCTTCTTCTCCTCACTTAAGTACTATTACTGGGAAGATCCTGAGCTCTTTCGTTATTGTTTAGACCAAGTCATTTGTCGTTGTGTCCCTAATAGTGAGATTCAGAGTATTTTATCCTTTTGTCATACTGTCGCCTGTGGGGGACACTTTAGTGGTAATAAGACCACAGCAAAGGTGCTGCAGAGTGGTTTTTTTTGGCCTACATTGTTTAAAGATGCCCATTCTTTTTGTAGAGCATGTTTTAGATGCCAACAGGTTGGCAATATTTCCCGTAAAAACATGATGCCCCTTAGCCCCATTGTTGTTGTTTAAGTTTTTGATGTATGGGGTATTGATTTTATGGGACCTTTTCCTAAATCATTTGGTCATGAATACATACTTGTAGCAGTTGACTATGTCTCTAAATGGGTAGAAGCTAAAGCTACTAGAACCAATGATCATAAGGTAGTGATGTCCTTCATCCAGAGCCTATTTTTAGCCGCTTTGGCTTTCTTAGAGCTATTATTAGTGACAGCGGTAGTCACTTCCGTCATTGGCGGGTTGGATCTTTGCTGAAGAAATAGTCCATTACCCATAAGGTTGCCACTCCTTACCATCCTCAGACATTTGGTCAAGTGGAGGTTTTTAATCGTGAGATCAAGCGCATCTTAGAAAAGACCGTTAGACCTGACCGCAAAGACTGGTCTGTTAGATTAGAGGATGCATTATGGGCTTATCGGACTGCTTATAAAACTCCTATTGGTATGTCACCATACCGTTTAGTCTTCGGTAAAGCTTGTCATCTTCCTGTTGAGTTAGAGCATAAGGCATTTTGGGCGATTAAGACATTTAATTTTGATATGTTTGACGCTAGTTCTATTCGCCGTCTTCAATTATCTGAATTAGAAGAATTGCGTAATGATGCTTATGATAATTTGCGCTTTTATAAGGACCGAGCCAAAGCTTTTCATGATAAACATATTACTCGGAAGTCCTTTGTGCCTAATCAGCGAGTGTGGTTGTTTAATTCTAAATTGAGCTTATTTCCTGGTAAGCTTCGATCTCGATGGGATGGTCCTTATGTGATTGTTCAAGTATTTCCCCATGGTGCGATAGAGATCCATAACCCACTAAATGGGCAAACCTTTAAGGTTAATGGCCAACGACTAAAGCCCTATATTGATGGCCTTGCTGATGGCCAACTTATTGAGGAGTTGGACCTAGAAGACTTGCCTCAAGACTCTTCATGAGTCTCTCACTGAGTCTGGCTGAAGACTTTAAACTTAGCGCTTTATGGGAGGCAACCCATTTGTTTAGATGTTATTTCTTGTTCTTTTTCTTCTCTTTTATTTGTTTGTTGTTCGGTTTTACTGTTGCATGCTCTATCACGATTTCAAACATCGGGTACACTCTTTCCTCTATTTGCTTCTATCATGTTTTTTTTATATATCTTGCATGCACTGCGGTCATTGCATAATTTAAGTGTGTGGGGGGGGGGGTGTCAACTCGAGTAAGACTTGTTGATAGTTGGTAGAGCATTGTCACAAAGATGAAAAGTGCCCAATTTTTATTTTTTTTGGCTTTGGTAAGATAAATGTTTTAATTCCTTGCTTAGATACAAAATGAGAGTTTAAGTGTTTTAGAAATCCCATCTGATGTAATGAACACCCTCTTGAGAGAATAGTAATGGGTTTTACATTTTGAGATTGAGGTTGAATCGGAAAATAGAAACTCCAGGGAGTCCGAAAGGTCTGACCATCTAGTTGTCTTGTATTACCTTGTGCTTATGGTGACAAGTTGAGACCGATTTTAGACTATTTAAATGTGAAGTGAATTGAAGTATAATGTGAAAGAAAAAAAATATGCAGAAGTTTAAAGGTTAGACCTCTTTCTTAGTAACCGGGTCTTGGTGTCACCAACATCGTGCCTCGCGTCAAACAGTTGGGGTGTCTTTGGTCCAATCTTGGCCTGTAGCCTAGTTGGCTTGAGTAAGTAAATTCGAGGGGTATTCTACACCTAGTCCCTTAAGGCCATTTGGCTTGAGAGCGGTTGACCCAACACTCGTTATATAGGCCATCTAGAAAGTTTAAGAGGCAAGACATTGCACGGACTAGAACTGTGAGCATTAAAGAAATAAGTGAATTAATGTGCTTATAAAGGTGAAATGTCTAAGAAGGTCAATATTGCTTAGATCTTGAGTTGTTGGTATTATTTGGTACCTAGCTTAGTCTTATCTGAGGGTGAACTGGTAGACTGAAGATAAGAGGAGACTTCTTGATTGAATTGTTTGCCTAGAGCTGGACTCAAGAGAGGGTGTAAAGAGCTTAAGTGTGAGGGTGCTTATATTCCCATCAATCTTTAATGGAGTGTCTTTGTCTTAGACTCTGTCTTTTTACTCTTACTATTGCCAGAATAATTAGAAGAGCACTTAAGAATTTTGTGTGTATATTCTCTGCAAACACTCACAAGACACAACTCGTCCACTAGGGTAACCTAGGGGTTTAAAGGCTTGTTGCACATGCTAAGTGCAACCGTGATTCCTACAAAAGTGAGTTAAGTTTTTCTTTATTTATTTTTTGTATTACTTTTATTGTTTCATTTTGCTCGAGGACTAGCAAACACTCAAGTGTGGGGGTATTTGATAAGCATGCATTTACCATTATTTATTTGATTTAATTCCCCATACTTATTTAATTAAAGAGAGCTAATTGAGTATTTTTGTGTATTTTTCAGGAATAAGGTGATTTTGGTTATTAGAGATAATATGGAGTAAAGTTAACAAATATTTTAGATATTGGTGGATTTTAAATCATGGCATTCAATCTTGCTGCCCAAGAAATCATGAAAAGTGACATCTTAGCCAAATTGGAAACAGGTGGAGGTCTAAGGAACAAGATTGGTAATAAATCTGAAAATCGGGTAAACAGACCTACCTTCAGTATTTTGGGCATATCTCTCTCGTATGAGCTTGGATTGCGGTGATTCAAGATGCTATGGAATGATATTGAAAATATCTACAACTTTCTAGTTTTGAGTTTTTCCAAAATCCGAATGAATAAAGGTCAAATCGACGGGTAAAGAGAGGGGATTCATTGTGTGCGGGAGACATAAAAGAGAAGCCAACCACAGAGAAGGGGAGAAGACGGCGAATGCGGCTCTCATCTCTCATTGCTGAAGAAGAAGACCACAACTCTCTCTCTCTCTCCCTATGTTTCATCTTTATTTTTCTTATGAACTTTGTGATAATGAGTAACTAGTTCCTTTTCTTTGGGATGTAGATGAACCATGCTTATTTCATTAATTTGATTGTTCTATATCTTCTAGTTGATTGTGTTTGAGTTTGGCCAAAGATGTTCTATAGCTCAGCAAACTAAGCGTGCCAAGCTTCCGCGAAAGACAATAGTCTTGCGAAGATAGGGCATATCTAGGAAGACCATCCCTAATTTACGTTGAAGTGTAGAGTTATATCGGTTAGGGAAAAGGATTGGGGATTCGAAATCCCAAAGATCTTCACATATTCATAGTTAACGTTTTTGCATTAATTAGTAGATTTAGTTTAAATTTAGTTTTGTTGAATTCAACTTAGTGACTTAGCCTTTTAGTTCCCCATAGTTCGACCCCGTACTTTCTGCGTGCTAGATTAGTATAGGATTTTATTTTTGATTGGTTAGCGACACGATTAGGTTCCCACTGCCAAAGCTTTCCCCTTACTGGTCAGAATCTAATCTAGAAGCCATCGACCATTATTTTGGTTAAGAGTTTATTTTACTTCTTCTGCATAAAGGACATACCATGTACAAGGGACATGTCAAATCGTTTCTTCTTTTTATGCTTGAGAAATTATTCCTTATATTATATATATGTTGTCCTTTACCGGTGTATATTAATTAGAAATTTAGAACAAATAAATAGTACAAGGAATTTCATGGGATAAGAAATTAAACAAGTTTGATGAGTAAAAAAGTAGAAACTCCCAATATTAATGCATTAAGATTAAAGGTAGACCACATGTAGAATCTAGATATGCAAATCAAATAGGGGAATTTCATAAATTAAATAAGTCCAATAATTAAAAAATAGAAATTCCCAATTAAGCTAAAGCACAACATGTGCAGAGTCCAGATATGCGAGGAAATACCTTGGGACATTTAGGCTCTTCATTTATGTGTTTCCCAGAAGCAAGTGTTTGAACAAAGGTCACAAACATTTTGATTGCCTCAGAGAGGCTATCTGAGTTGAACATAAGATACTTGTGAAATGATTGACAAACAGCTATGTGGGCAAAGGAATTATTGTTTACATACATTGACCTCAAATCAGTCAACTGCCCGGGTTTTAGCTTTGGATAAACTGAATATAGATAACATGTTATTAAATAGTCCAAGACAGCATCTCCAAGAAACTCGAGTCGCTGGCAAGGTAGCAGGAGTGTTAGTGAATATGTTAAGGTAAAATTCTTTCCAGAATGCATTCAAATAATTCACAAGAAAAAACCTGACCCTATCCACTTCTAGAAATGAAGAAAAGTGCATACCTGATAGCATCCGCCTAAAGGATGCTTATAAGACGGGTGCATAAATGCCTGTAATAGAAGACCTTTTTGCTGAAATTGGTATCCTAAGGAATTTTCAAGGGCAGCAATATCCAGAGAATCATCTAGCGTCCGGTAACCCTGGCTTGCCATGCATATTTTAGAAACCTGTGAATCTTCAAAGTCCACTTCTATTCCAATCCATCTAAGAAATAAAATTGCAGCTTTGAAGCCACTATCAACTAGGAATGCTCCAATCAGGGCTTCCACCACATCTGCAATAGTTTTCTTGTATAACCAATGATGGCACCTATTGCACCTCACATCAATAGCATCTGCTCCATCTGTCATTACATCTTCACTTTTTTCCTGACAATGAATTTTTGCTTGTGTCTCCTTGTGACAGATGTTTGGACAAGGACGACCAAATGCAAAGAATTGGCAGGGCTGGAATGGTTGATCACGTATATACACCTGAGATGTGAATGCAGCATTTAGTGAAAGAAGGCTGTGAAGAAAAACTATCCATTAGATTTTAAGAATACTAGAAAAACAACAAATGTATTAATGTAAATTCAAACACTATATTCAATCAGTATAAATAGTTGATCGGAGTACAAAATTGAATATATAACCTACGCATGTGAAGAAGAACTATCATTCTATCAAAACAGTTGGGAACTGTTTTCATTGGGTGGTTTCATTGAACTAAAAATGTGTTTGATGTATATGATGATCCAACGAGTGCTTGGGGAAGTATTGTAAACTAATTTTTCAAAAGTTGGGATTTAATTGAAACATCAAAAATTGAATTTTGGCCAGTGAACTGAAACTCAGCTTTGAACCTAGCGAGAGAGAGCTGGGAGAAAATTCTGGGTTTTATCCTTCATTTTGGAAATTTGAAGCACACTTTGAAGGGAAAAAAATGAGCAGGTACAACCATGGTAAAAAATTCGAGGGAAACTCAAGTTTCGACCGGGTGAAAATGGGAAACTTAGGTGGAAACTTGGGAAATTTCGAGGAAACTGAGGACTTTTCCGTACAAGTTTCGAAAGGTTTTAGAGAGTATTTTGGGGTGGGATCCTGTATTTAAGCTAATTAGAGTATAAAGAATACATTTGTTGTATTTTGCTAAGAAAATCAATGTAGATATGTCATTCAATGTACATAACATCAATGTAGAGTTGTCCAAAAAGTACATTATAAACTTAACTACTTAAGCACATAACATTCAATATATAATTTCTAACTTCAAAATAGTTGACAATAAAAGGAAAATACAACTTAGTGTTAAGAGTGGATTCATCCTGTGAGTTGAGTAGTACTATGCCTATAACGCCCTCTTCTTCAACCAACGAACATAGACATCCCATGACATTTTATGCCTATGGTTGTCAAGTTCATTGACAACTGTAACTTGATGAGTCTAGTCATCAATATGCTTAAGATAACCAACCTGAAGGAATACGCACTTTGGATAGGGAAGTCCTAATGGAGGGGGTATATGTCGTGGTATTTGGGAAAACATGAAATAAACAAGAAAAATTGAAAATTTGGGAAAGCTACAAAATTTACAGGAAAATTTCCCAAGTTTCCACAAAATTTCCTAGGTTTCCACGAAATTTCCTAGGTTTCCACGAAATTCTCCAAGTTTCCCACAAAATTTCCCAAGTTTCCCACGAAATTTGGGAATTTTTTTCCTCATGAACCAGCTGGTCCAACTGGGTTGAACCAAGTTTCGACAGGTTTCGACAAGTTTCGACGAAATTTCGACAGTTTCGATCGAAACTGAGGACTTTTTTTTGGTCCTCATGAGTTTCGTTTCGCATTTTCCAAAATGGGAAATTTCGGTGGAAATTTCGCAAGTTTCGATGGAATTTTGTTTTATGGGTACAACAATAATGATAACTGTAACAAACCCAAGATCTATAACCAGCATAGAAAAAAAATTTGAGGGCAACTCTCGAGTTTCGACCAGGTGGAAATGGGAAACCTAGGTGGGAAACTTGGGAATTTTTCGTGCAAGTTTCGACATCAAGTTTCGAGAGGTTTTAGGGAGTATTTTAAGGTGAGACTCTACATTTAAGCTAATTAAAGTATAAAGAACACACTTGCACATGCATTTTGCTGAAAAAGTCAATGTAGCTATGTCATTCAATGTACATAACATCAATGTAGAGTTGTCCAAGAAGTACACTATAAACTTAACTACTTAAGTACATAACATTCAATATATAACTTCTAAGTACAAAACATCAAATACAAAGTAACTAACAATAAAAGGAAAGTCCAACTCAGTGCCAAGAGGAATGCCTCGATGGATCCATCCCATCAGTTGAGTAGTAGTGTGCCTGTAACATCCTCTCCTCCAACAAAAAAAAAAAAATAATACTCCCAACATTTTTTCCCTTTTTTTTTTCAATTTTAACCAAAATTGGTCTTTTTTTATTTCTGGTCATTGATAACTCTATGAAATAAAGTTAAGATTGATAACTTTTATACTTGAGATGGCTTGATTTAGGAGTATTTTGTCTTTGTTTTAGTAATAGTATTCATTAGGTGTTGTTTTATTTAGTCTTAACATGTTGCATTTTGTTTAGTTCATTATTGTCACCATTACATGAATTTCCCTTTTTTTTTGGATGAATTTGACTGTTTCTCTTTCTCTTGAACATGTAGGTGAAGATTCATAATAGAAGAACTTGTCCACTAACTTTGTTGTAGAGTTGTTGCTGCATTGCTACAACAACGGAGCAGAATATTCTCAGATCCAATTCAAATGGAATTGACCAAAAAGGGCTAACTTAAGTGGACAAAATTCTTGTAAATACATGATGGTTTTCAGCCCTTGATCTCAGGAGGAAAGTTCTAATCCTATGGCCAGAATCTAACCTAATGATTGAAGACATTTATGGAAGAAAGAGAAGAGAGGCAAAGAGAAAAGAGATTGACACACACATTCGGCTAAGGTTGGGAATAGAGACTCGGCTGAGAGGAGGGAAGATAGAACCAATGCTGGAGCTCTTGTGGAAGCAAGGAGTTGCTGGAGTTGTTGATTTGCTGGAGAAGAAGGCTGGAGCTCGTGTGGAAGCATTGAAGCTTTAGTTTATTCTTGTTTTTATAACTCTATCTTCTTACTTTCTAGTCTCATGTCAACTATACTTGGTTTTATGCATTTGAATTCTGTTATGGGCTAAATCTTAGCTGTGTTGGGATGATAGTAGTACCTAAACCTGAATTTTGATATGTAACTAATCATGTGTTCTTTAGTTTTATTGCAATCCACTTTATTGTTAATGAATTCAGCATGTTATATTGACTAATTTCAGTTCTTGAATGATCTTTCTTGAATGAATGTTATGATTTCATTAATTGGAAAATTAATGGAGTCTAGGTGTTTGTTGAATTGTGTGAGTTAACATAATCTTTAATTAGGTTGTGTGAATTAGTAGGTTGGGTAGGAATACCCAATTACCTCACATTACCATTGATTGGATTGGGTTTAAATTGCATCCTTAATTCAAGTCTTCATAGGAATATGCAGATGTTGATTTAGGATGCTAGCTTATGTGTATTGGAAAATACCATATTGCCATTCATTCCAAGTTCTTGATTTATCCTGGGGTTGTAGTATTGCTTAGTATTTGTGTTATAAAATTCAGGGGAAGGGAAACTTGATTCCTAACACACTTGTCACTCATTAAGTTTCTTCCATTGCTTAATCTACATTTTAGTTCCTTAGTTTTCTTTACCTGTCATTTGGTTATTTAGTTAGTTAATCACCAATCAACCTTGTTAATTTCATTTAAATCAATTTTACTTTTACATTGAAAGTTCAGGATATAATTCTCCGTGGGATCGATACTTTACTTATCATTTATTACTTGATTGTGATACGTATACTTGCGTAATATCTTGAGATACAAGCAACAAGTTTTTGGCGCCGTTGCCGGGGAATTTTGTCTTTAATAATTAGTGTAGAAGTAAGTTTTAGTTATCTACTGAAATTTCTTTACTTTGATATTAGTTTCCTTTTATTCTCAGGTGCTTTTACCCTTGTATGAACACGCTGCCTGATCAAGAGTTGGCACCCTTTGACATCGAAATAGAAAGGACATTTCGAGCTAGAAGAGAGCAGCGAGGCCTAGCAACAGTTCCAACAATGGCTGAAGCAGTGAGAAATGGATTGAATAATAATGAGAATAATATGGCAGCTGAGGGTGATGATAGAGATAGAGCCATCAGAGCATATGCTGTCCCTATGTTGCATGAGCTGAATCCAAGCATAGTACGGCTAGATATTCAAGCACTACATTTTGAACTTAAGTCGGTGAAGTTCCAAATGCTTCAAACTGTGGGACAATTCAGTGGGCTGCCAACAGAAGATCCTCATCTCCATCTTAGACTCTTCATGGAAGTAAGTGACTCTTTTAAGATACCTGGAGCAACTGAAGAGGCTTTGAGATTGAAGCTATTCCCTTATTCATTGCGGGATAGAGCAAGAGCGTGGTTGAACTCCTTACCTCCCCAATCAGTAGCTACATGGAATGACTTGGTAGAGAAGTTCTTGATGAAGTACTTCCCTCCAACAAAGAATGCCAAGCTCAGAAATGACATAACTGGTTTTCAACAGTTGGACAGTGAGTCTTTATATGAGGCATGGGAAAGATTTAAGGAGCTCTTGCGTAAATGTCCTCATCATGGCATTCCTCATTGGATTCAGATGGAGACTTTCTACAATGGTTTAAGTGGACAAACTAGGTCCATAGTGGATGCATCAGCAAATGGGGCTATATTGGCAAAGTCTTACAATGAGGCTTATGAGATTTTGGAGAGGATGGCCAACAACAATTACCAATGGCCAGCTGAAAGAGCTGCTGCAAGTAAGAGGGTGGCAATAATTTATGAGTTGGATGCAGTCACAGCCTTAACTGCACAAGTATCATCCCTAACTAGTGTGCTAAAATCTGTAAACTTGGCTGCAGCTGTACAACCTCAACAAAATCCAGCAGTCTCTTGTACATATTGTGGTGGGGAGCATGTCTTTGATAGTTGTCCATCTAACCCAGAATCAGCCCACTATGTTGGTAATTTCAGCAAAGCTAATAACCCATATTCCAACACTTATAATCCTGGTTGGAGGCAACACCCTAACTTCTCTTGGAATGGTCAAGGACAAAATGTAGGCCCATCATCTATCCCAACTAGACCTTATCAGCTTCCAAGTGCTCAACAGCAAGTGAAGACTCAGCCTATGGAACCTTCTTCATCAATTGAGCTTCTATTGAAAGAATACATGGCAAAGAATGATGCAATTATTCAGAGCCAAGCAGCTTCATTGAGAAATTTGGAGAATCAAGTTGGGCAGCTAGCTAATGCTTTAAGCAACAGACCTCAAGGATCATTGCCAAGTGATACTGAAAATCCTAGGCGTGAAGGCAAAGAGCATTGCAAGGTTATTTCATTACGGAGTGGGAAACCTCTAGAGCCACCTCATTTTAAGTCCAATCAACCGAAGGAGCCTATTCCTGTCCAAGAAGAAGGGGAAAAGGAAGATCCAGTGGCTGTTCAAAAGGACCAATCTGATTTTGAAAACCAAAGTGCTGAACCACCAGCTACAGCTCCATTGCAACAGGGTTTTCCAGAAAAAGTGCCTTATAAACCACCCCCCTTTCCTCAAAGATTTCAAAGGCAGCAACAAAACCATCAGTTCAAGAAATTCTTGGATGTTTTGAAGGAGCTCCACATCAATATACCATTGGTAGAAGCACTTGAACAAATGCCAAATTATGTGAAATTCATGAAAGACATCCTTTCTAAAAAAAAGAGATTTGGAGAGTTTGAAACAGTAGCCATGACACAAGAGAGTAGTGCCTTCTTGCTGAACAAGCTTCCTCAAAAATTAAAGGATCCTGGAAGTTTCACCATTCCTTGTGCTATTGGAGAAAATTATATTGGGAGAGCCCTTTGTGACCTTGGAGCTAGCATTAACCTTATGCCAATGTCAATCTTCAAGAAGCTAGGTGTGGGAGAAGCAAGGCCAACTACAAGTAACACTTCAGTGGCCGATAGATCCTTAGCTCATCCCGAAGGAAAAATTGAAGATGTCTTGGTAAGAGTTGATAAGTTCATCTTCCCCGCTGATTTCATTGTTCTTGATTTTGAAGTCGAGAGAGATGTGCCCATCATTCTTGGAAGACCCTTCTTGGCCACCGGAAAGACTTTGATTGATGTGCATAAAGGAGAATTAACTATGAGGGTAAATGGAGAGCAAGTCATTTTCAATGTTCTCCAGGCAATGAAATCTCCAGATGAGATAGAGCAATGCTCAATGGTAGATATCATTGAGGAGCTGGTTTTAGAAGAAGTTGAGACAAAGGGCAGTACAGATCCATTAGAGCTTTCATTAACATCTGAAATTTCACAAGTGGGTGATGAAGCAGGTAGCTACATTAAATGGTTAGATGCAAGACCAGCTGAGACATTAAGAAAGAGTGGATTTGATCCTCTTGTATTATCTGAGCATGCAACTCAATCTCCTAAGCCATCAATTGAAGAGCCTCCTGTGTTAGAATTGAAGCCTCTTCCAGGACACCTTAGGTATGCCTATTTGGGTGAAGGAAAGACACTTCCAGTTATCATTTCAGCAGTGCTAACAGCAGAGCAAGAAGATATGTTAATTAAAGTGCTGAAGAAATACAGCAAAGCATTAGGATGGATCATATCAGATATCAAGGGAATCAGCCCATCAATTTCCATGCACAAAATTCTGCTGGAAGACTGCTGTAATAATTCTATGGAGCATCAAAGGAGGCTGAATCCAATTATGAAGGAAGTGGTCAAAAAGGAAATCATTAAATGGTTAGATGCTGGGGTGGTGTATCCAATTTTAGACAGCAAGTGGGTGAGTCCAGTACAATGTGTCCCAAAGAAAGGAGGAATGACAGTTGTGGAGAATGATAATAAGGAGCTGATACCTACAAGGATAGTGAGTGGGTGGAGAATATGTATGGACTATAGGAAGCTCAACAAGGCTACAAGGAAAGATCATTTCCCTCTACCCTTCATTGATCAAATGCTTGATAGATTGGCTGGAAAAGAGTATTATTGCTTCTTAGATGGATACTCAGGTTACAATCAAATAGCCATTGCTCCTGGAGATCAACATAAGACCACTTTCACTTGCCCATATGGTACCTTTGCCTTTAGAAGAATGCCTTTTGGTCTATGTAATGCCCCAGCCACTTTCCAAAGATGTATGATGGCCATTTTCACTGATATGGTGGAACAATTTGTAGAGGTGTTTATGGATGATTTTTCAGTTTTTGGAGAAACATATGTTGAATGTCTCACTCACTTGGCAAAAGTTCTACAGAGATGTGAAGAAACCAATTTAGTCCTCAACTGGGAAAAATGCCATTTTATGGTTAGAGAAGGGATTGTTCTTGGACACAAGGTTTCCAAACAGGGTCTAGAAGTGGATAAAGCCAAGGTTGCCATTATAGAAAAATTACCACCACCATCAAGTGTGAAAGGGATTAGAAGTTTTCTTGGACATGCTGGGTTTTATAGAAGGTTCATAAAAGATTTTTCACAAATATCTAAACCATTGTGTAGCCTGCTTGAAAAAGAAAGTCAGTTCAGTTTTAATGAAGCATGTATGACAAAGATTTTTAGAGTTGAAGAAGAAGCTAATCTCTACACCCATCATTGTGGCACCGGATTGGTCTATACCCTTTGAGGTCATGTGTGATGCTAGTGATTGGGCTGTAGGAGCAGTTTTGGGACAGCGTAAGAATAAGGTATTCCATTCAATCTATTATGCTAGTCGGACCCTATCAGGAGCACAACTGAATTACACCACACCTTTGAAAAAGAACTCTTGGCAGTTGTGTTTGCATTTGACAAATTTAGAGCTTATCTAGTGGGGGCAAAGGTCATTGTGTTCACAGATCATTCAGCCATCAAATATTTGATACACAAGAAGGATGCTAAACCAAGGCTGATTAGATGGATCTTATTGCTTCAAGAGTTCAATTTGGAGATAAAAGATAGGAAGGGGACTGAGAATCAAGTGGCTGACCATCTGTCTAGGTTGGAAAATCCAAACCAAGCAGCTGAATTTGAAATTAAAGAAGTCTTCCCTGATGAACAACTCTTTGCTGTTTCCCTCTCACAAACACCTTGGTATGCTGATTTTGCTAATTATTTAGCCAGCGGACTTCTACCCCCTATGATGCCCACTCAACAAAGGAAGAAATTTTTACATGAGGTTAAAAGGTATTTCTGGGATGAACCATTCTTATTCAAGCTATGTGCAGATCAAATATTGAGGCGTTGTATCCCTGAGGTAGAAGCAGAGGATGTGTTGAGGCAATGCCATGACTCCCCATATGGTGGACATTTTCAAGGAGATAGGACAGCAGAAAAGGTCTTGCAATCGGGGTTTTATTGGCCAAGTATGTTCAAAGATGCCTATCAATTCATTCAAAAAATGTGATAGATGTCAAAGAGTGGGAAACATCTCCAAAAGGAATGAAATGCCCTTAACCAATATCTTGGAAGTAGAATTGTTTGATGTTTGGGGAATTGATTTCATGGGGCCTTTTATTCCTTCATACGGCAATCTTTACATTTTAGTAGCAGTGGACTATGTATCCAAGTGGGTGGAGGCTGCTGCTTGTTCAACTAATGATGCCAAGGTGGTTATTGACTTCATGAGAAAGAATATCTTAACTAGATTTGGTACTCCAAGAGCCATAATCAGTGATGAAGGTTCACATTTTTGCAACAAATATCTTGGAGCTCTATTGTCTAAATATGGAGTTCGTCATAAGGTTGCCTCAAGCTATCATCCCCAAACAAATGGGCAAGCTGAAGTTTCTAATAGACAAATCAAGTTGATTTTGGAGAAAACAGTATGCCCAACAAGGAAGGATTGGTCCGTAAGGTTAGATGACTCCCTTTGGGCCTACCGGACTGCCTACAAAACACCTTTTGGAATGTCACCATATCAACTTGTGTTTGGAAAGGCTTGCCATCTACCATTGGAACTAGAGCATAAGGCATACTGGGCAATTAAGAAATTCAATTTTGAATCTACTTTGGCTGGTGAGAAGAGAATGCTACAACTCCATCAACTTGATGAGTTCAGGCTCCAAGCATATGAGAATGCCAAACTCTACAAGGAGAAAGTGAAGAAATGGCATGAGAAGAAAATCTTGCAGAGGGTATTTGAACCAGGTCAGCAAGTTCTGCTGTTCAACTCCAGACTCAAACTATTTCCAGGAAAGCTGAAATCAAGGTGGTCAGGTCCTTTTACAATAGTGACAGTATTTCCACATGGAGCAGTGGAGTTGCAAGAGGGCATATCTAAAAGGAAATTTCTAGTCAATGGGCAGAGAATCAAGCATTATTGGGGAGCACCATTAGAGCGGGACAAATCTTCAATCATCCTTCAAGAGGCTTAAAAAGAAGGGAGGTCACTTAGATTTCATTATTTTTAGTTTAATTGTGTGCTAGTAGTTCATTAGGTGTTTAATAAAGTCATGGGTAGTTCATAATGTGTGATGAAAAAGAAAAAAGAAAAAAAAAAAAAAAAAAAAACTGACAGATAATTTGCTGACAGGTGTCTTTGATGTGCAGGGAGTGTGGGGAACAAACAGAGAGTGCTTGGGTGTTTTGCCAAACTTATCATTAAATCAAACTGCTGAACAGAGCATGTTTCAATATCCAGCAAATTTCACTATCTTTGTTGTAGCGATGTGGCCACAATGCTAATACAAAGTTTTGATCCTCAGCTACGGGTCTTACATGTTCTGTTGACACATTACAATCTCTGTTGAAAATTACATTCTGTGTTCGTTGTTATAGCAAAGCTGCCGCAACACCACAACAACGATAAAACCACTCACTTGACCCGGTTTAACCTTAAACCCAACCAACCCATCACAATTACACTTCAAAACTTCTATTAAACCATTCTGAACCAATACTGATTCGAACCGATTCTGAACCAATACCCACCCCAACCCATTAACCTTCTCGTTTCAAACCGAAATCCAAAAACACTCAGCTCCCTTCTTCGACCTTCACGGCACCATCTTCTCTTCTCCACTGCAACTCACTCTCCTCTCCTCTTCCATTTTCTGCTTCTCAAAGACTTTCACACCTCCATTTACCTACATTCACCCACCAAAGCAACCTTCTTCTTCACCGATAGCCCATCTTTCACAAAAACCCTAACTTTTCCCCCCATTCCATCATCGAATCACTTCTCAGAGGACTACCGGTGCTGTACTGGGTTTCGGGCATGTTTTTGTGGTATTTCGACCTTCCATCTTCCCTACACCACATCAGCTAAGTGTTCTCCCATTTCCTTTCTTTCATTCCATATTTGTGAAATTTCGATTGGCTGCTGTTATTATCGAATGTTCACTTTTGGTTTATGGTTTATGTGTTTGCTCTTAAACTGTCTTGGTGTCTGTTTTCGTTAGGGTATATGCAAAGTTTTTCATTTGTTTTAGGTGCTGTTTTGGAGATACCATCACTCGCACACACCAACACAGAATTTATGGGTCATCACTACCCTATGCTCATCTCCTCTGTTTTTGTTATTTGTTTGTTCTTGCTATTTGTCTGATTAGTTGTAGTTAATTGTTTGTTATTTGTTTGTTTTTTGTTGTTTTCTACTTGTATGGTGTTTCTGTTTTTGTTAGATATGGTCTATTTTAGATATGGTCTGTTTTAGTGTTTGTGTGATTAGTTGTTTTTTATCTTCTACTGTTTCTTTTTTTTTTTTTTTTTTTTATGTTTAGTTTGATAGTGTTTTTGTTTGAATTCAATTTTGGTTGTTAGGGGCCAACCTTGTGCATTCCATTCGAAATGGCCCCTAAGAAGAAGAGCAGAACCGACCCTAGTTCTAGTGCTTCCATGGGTCCCTCTTATTTTGGCTCTCCCATAGCTGAGAACCGCTTCACATCCATCTCCACCAAGAAATTTCTTCCGGAGAAGGGGTTCAAATTAAAACCCAATGAAGCACAAGCCTTTCCATTCATCCCATCCATTATAGCTGGGCATCATTGGGAACAATTTTGCACCCATCCTGGTGCCTACATCCCTTCCCTAGTCCACGAATTTTATGCCAATCTAACTGCCCCATCTCAGGACCAGGTATATGTTAGGGGGATGCACATACCTATAGATGGACCATCCATTAATGCCTATTATGCATTGGACAATGTGGAGGATGAGCACAATGCCTATCTTGCTTCGGCAGACCCAATTGCCTTGCATAACATTCTCCCGGCTGTGTGTTCTCCCGGCACGGAGTGGTCATCATCCACCCAAGGTGCATTAACTATTGCCCGCCACACCTTGCAACCAGCAGCCAAAATTTGGTACCATTTCTTACAGACCCACTTGATGCCCTCCACGCATAGCCAGACTGTTTCAGTGGATAGAGCTTTGCTCCTCCACTCTATTTTGGAGGGGCGTCGGGTTAATGTGGGTCATCGCATTCATGAGGCCATTTGTGCTTGTGCTGCTAGGCAGGGTGGTAGTTTAGCTTTTCCATGTTTAATTACTGCTTTATGTTTGGCTAACCATGTTGATGTGCAGGCTTCTGATGTCCATACACTTAACAAAGGTGCCATTACACACTTCAGTATCACTCGCATGCTTACACCTAGTTCAGCTCCCCCTTCCAGTGCACCACCTCCTGCTGCTTGCATCAGCCATTCCTCCCACTTCCTCTACCTCTCGGTGATCCATCTTCTAGTTACACTCAATTGGAACAGCGCCTCAGTTAAGTAGAAGCCACCCAATTTCAAATGATGTTGGAACATCAAATTTCTCGTGACCTCTTCCTTGATTATATGCGTTATGTGGCTGCCCGTGATCGCGCCCTTGAGTCTAACTTAAGGATGAATAGCACCCGGTTCCAATCTTTCCCAGCTTTTCCCAACCACCTCTTCGCTAATCCTTGGGGCCAAGATGGGAACTACATTCCTAATATAGATGAGGAGGATGAAGCTGAAGCTGCTGCAGCTGCTGATGATGAGTTCCATTCCTTCGATGATGATGATGAGGCCTAGCTTGTTCAGGGAAGTTCTGTTCTCTCTCTTCTTTTACTGTGTTTTCCTTTTATTACCTTACTTTCTTTTCCTTTCTTTCGCTGTGAGGACACTGCTCATCTTTAGTTTGGGGGTAAGTTTTGCAATGTTCCAATAATTGCATATGTTATCTTCATGTTATGGATGTCCCCAGTTACTTAATTTTCTTCAGCTTTCTTTTGTGGCTGTATAGTTTAGAGTTGCTGTCCAGTTTTAGAGTAGCTGTTTTGGGTAGATGTTTTGTGTAGTTAATCTGGCTTTTCATGAAATTTGGATGGTTGTTAAGGAATGTGAATGTCAGTGCCTCTTACTCTGGTTTTGTTGGAAATCTTAGCACAATTCTGCTATAATGATCTGATGTCTGCATTTACTCATGTTTGTGATGCCATATTATTGATGCACCAAGTGATGTTTCAAGCTCTAGAGAACCTGGGGAAAGCTGGATCAATGTGAGAGTTTTTAGGATTTTAGAATTGGTTAAATGAGAACTTCAAGACTTACACATTAGGGATCCCCATTTGGCTGTTTCCAAGAACTTTGTGCATTGTGAATATTGATTGAGGTTTGACCCCTTCCCTTCCCCAAAAGAATAATGTTCCGCTGATTTGGGTTGCCTAGTAACCAGGAATATGCATGTAACCCATGTGTATTTTTGACGTCAACAGTGGCCTGAAATATGAGCATAAAAAAATAAAAAAAATTAAAAAAAAATGAAAAATGAGAGAAAGAAAGAAAAAGAGAATAATGTTCCGCTGTTTTGGGCAACCTAGTAACCAGGAATATGCATGTAACCCATGTGTATTTTTTACGTCAACAGTGGCCCGGAATATGAGCATACAAGGCACTCTTGTTTGTGATCTTGTTGAGTAACCGGGTATCTTCATCACAAATGAGCGATATTCGCGTAAAAAGGCAAGATGACAAAAAAAAAAAAAAAAAAAAAAAAGGTTCATAAAGAATAAGTTTGGGGGTCAAATACTCAAAAGAGTATGAAACAAGTTCTTGGCCACACACACTTGAGAGCATCCTGATGAGTAAAGTATGACATCTAAGTTTTATTGGCAAGACGTGTTGGATCTGAAAATTTAGAAAAAGATTGAGAGGCAACTTCTGTCTAACACTCATCCTATTGCATGATTAAGCCAGGTTATTTGCTTTTCTTTTCTTTTGATTTCCTTATGCTTTCATTAGTAGTTAGTTGTTGTTTTCATTTGTCTTTATTGCTCGAGGTCAAGCAATGTCTTAAGTTTGGGGGTGACAAAAACTTGTTGCTTGTCTTTATGAACCTTTTTTTTTTTTTTTTTTGTCATCTTGCCTTTTTACGCGAATATCGCTCATTTGTGATGAAGATACCCGGTTACTCAACAAGATCACAAACAAGAGTGCCTTGTATGCTCATATTCCGGGCCACTGTTGACGTAAAAAATACACATGGGTTACATGCATATTCCTGGTTACTAGGTTGCCCAAAACAGCGGAACATTATTCTCTTTTTCTTTCTTTCTCTCATTTTTCATTTTTTTTTTAATTTTTTTTATTTTTTTATGCTCATATTTCAGGCCACTGTTGACGTCAAAAATACACATGGGTTACATGCATATTCCTGGTTACTAGGCAACCCAAATCAGCGGAACATTATTCTTTTGGGGAAGGGAAGGGGTCAAACCTCAATCAATATTCACAATGCACAAAGTTCTTGGAAACAGCCAAATGGGGATCCCTAATGTGTAAGTCTTGAAGTTCTCATTTAACCAATTCTAAAATCCTAAAAACTCTCACATTGATCCAGCTTTCCCCAGGTTCTCTAGAGCTTGAAACATCACTTGGTGCATCAATAATATGGCATCACAAACATGAGTAAATGCAGACATCAGATCATTATAGCAGAATTGTGCTAAGATTTCCAACAAAACCAGAGTAAGAGGCACTGACATTCACATTCCTTAACAACCATCCAAATTTCATGAAAAGCCAGATTAACTACACAAAACATCTACCCAAAACAGCTACTCTAAAACTGGACAGCAACTCTAAACTATACAGCCACAAAAGAAAGCTGAAGAAAATTAAGTAACTGGGGACATCCATAACATGAAGATAACATATGCAATTATTGGAACATTGCAAAACTTACCCCCAAACTAAAGATGAGCAGTGTCCTCACAAAGAAAGAAAGGAAAAGAAAGTAAGGTAATAAAAGGAAAACACAGTAAAAGAAGAGAGAGAACAGAACTTCCCTGAACAAGCTAGGCCTCATCATCATCATCGAAGGAATGGAACTCATCAGCAGCAGCAGCTGCAGCAGCTTCAGCTTCATCCTCCTCATCTATATTAGGAATGTAGTTCCCATCTTGGCCCCAAGGATTAGCGAAGAGGTGGTTGGGAAAAGCTGGGAAAGATTGGAACCGGGTGCTATTCATCCTTAAATTAGACTCAAGGGCGCGATCACGGGCAGCCACATAACGCATATAATCAAGGAAGAGGTCACGAGAAATTTGATGTTCCAACATCATTTGAAATTGGGTGGCTTCTACTTAACTGAGGCGCTGTTCCAATTGAGTGTAACTAGAAGATGGAGCACCAGAGGTAGAGGAAGTGGGAGGAATGGCTGATGCAGCAGCAGGAGGTGGTGCACTGGAAGGGGGAGCTGAACTAGGTGTAAGCATGCGAGTGATACTGAAGTGTGTAATGGCACCTTTGTTAAGTGTATGGACATCAGAAGCCTGCACATCAACATGGTTAGCCAAACATAAAGCAGTAATTAAACATGGAAAAGCTAAACTACCACCCTGCCTAGCAGCACAAGCACAAATGGCCTCATGAATGCGATGACCCACATTAACCCGACGCCCCTCCAAAATAGAGTGGAGGAGCAAAGCTCTATCCACTGAAACAGTCTGGCTATGCGTGGAGGGCATCAAGTGGGTCTGTAAGAAATGGTACCAAATTTTGGCTGCTGGTTGCAAGGTGTGGCGGGCAATAGTTAATGCACCTTGGGTGGATGATGACCACTCCGTGCCGGGAGAACACACAGCCGGGAGAATGTTATGCAAGGCAATTGGGTCTGCCGAAGCAAGATAGGCATTGTGCTCATCCTCCACATTGTCCAATGCATAATAGGCATTAATGGATGGTCCATCTATAGGTATGTGCATCCCCCTAACATATACCTGGTCCTGAGATGGGGCAGTTAGATTGGCATAAAATTCTTGGACTAGGGAAGGGATGTAGGCACCAGGATGGGTGCAAAACTGTTCCCAATGATGCCCAGCTATAATGGATGGGATGAATGGAAAGGCTTGTGCTTCATTGGGTTTTAATTTGAACCCCTTCTCCGGAAGAAATTTCTTGGTGGAGATGGATGTGAAGCGGTTCTCAGCTATGGGAGAGCCAAAATAAGAGGGACCCATGGAAGCACTAGAACTAGGGTCGGTTCTGCTCTTCTTCTTAGGGGCCATTTCGAATGGAATGCACAAGGTTGGCCCCTAACAACCAAAATTGAATTCAAACAAAAACACTATCAAACTAAACATAAAAAATAAAAAAAAAAAAAAAAAAACAACTAATCACACAAACACTAAAACAGACCATATCTAAAATAGACCATATCTAACAAAAACAGAAACACCATACAAGTAGAAAACAACAAACAATTAACTACAACTAATCAGACAAATAGCAAGAACAAACAAATAACAAAAACAGAGGAGATGAGCATAGGGTAGTGATGACCCATAAATTCTGTGTTGGTGTGTGCGAGTGATGGTATCTCCAAAACAGCACCTAAAACAAATGAAAAACTTTGCATATACCCTAACGAAAACAGACACCAAGACAGTTTAAGAGCAAACACATAAACCATAAACCAAAAGTGAACATTCGATAATAACAGCAGCCAATCAGAAATTTCACAAATATGGAATGAAAGAAAGGAAATGGGAGAACACTTAGCTGATGTGGTGTAGGGAAGATGGAAGGTCGAAATACCACAAAAACATGCCCGAAACCCAGTACAGCACCGGTAGTCCTCTGAGAAGTGATTCGATGATGGAATGGGGGGAAAAGTTAGGGTTTTTGTGAAAGATGGGCTATCGGTGAAGAAGAAGGTTGCTTTGGTGGGTGAATGTAGGTAAATGGAGGTGTGAAAGTCTTTGAGAAGCAGAAAATGGAAGAGGAGAGGAGAGTGAGTTGCAGTGGAGAAGAGAAGATGGTGCCGTGAAGGTCGAAGAAGGGAGCTGAGTGTTTTTGGATTTCGGTTTGAAACGAGAAGGTTAATGGGTTGGGGTGGGTATTGGTTCAGAATCGGTTCGAATCAGTATTGGTTCAGAATGGTTTAATAGAAGTTTTGAAGTGTAATTGTGATGGGTTGGTTGGGTTTAAGGTTAAACCGGGTCAAGTGAGTGGTTTTATCGTTGTTGTGGTGTTGCGGCAGCTTTGCTATAACAACGAACACAGAATGTAATTTTCAACAGAGATTGTAATGTGTCAACAGAACATGTAAGACCCGTAGCTGAGGATCAAAACTTTGTATTAGCATTGTGGCCACATCGCTACAACAAAGATAGTGAAATTTGCTGGATATTGAAACATGCTCTGTTCAGCAGTTTGATTTAATGATAAGTTTGGCAAAACACCCAAGCACTCTCTGTTTGTTCCCCACACTCCCTGCACATCAAAGACACCTGTCAGCAAATTATCTGTCAGTTTTTTTTTTTTTTTTTTTTTCTTTTTTTCTTTTTCATCACACATTATGAACTACCCATGACTTTATTAAACACCTAATGAACTACTAGCACACAATTAAACTAAAAATAATGAAATCTAAGTGACCTCCCTTCTTTTTAAGCCTCTTGAAGGATGATTGAAGATTTGTCCCGCTCTAATGGTGCTCCCCAATAATGCTTGATTCTCTGCCCATTGACTAGAAATTTCCTTTTAGATATGCCCTCTTGCAACTCCACTGCTCCATGTGGAAATACTGTCACTATTGTAAAAGGACCTGACCACCTTGATTTCAGCTTTCCTGGAAATAGTTTGAGTCTGGAGTTGAACAATGAGAACTTGCCGACTCCGGTTCAAATACCCTCTCGCAAGATTTTCTTCTCATGCCATTTCTTCACTTTCTCCTTGTAGAGTTTGGCATTCTCATATGCTTGGAGCCTGAACTCATCAAGTTGATGGAGTTGTAGCATTCTCTTCTCACCAGCCAAAGTAGATTCAAAATTGAATTTCTTAATTGCCCAGTATGCCTTATGCTCTAGTTCCAATGGTAGATGGCAAGCCTTTCCAAACACAAGTTGATATGGTGACATTCCAAAAGGTGTTTTGTAGGCAGTCCGGTAGGCCCAAAGGGAGTCATCTAACCTTACGGACCAATCCTTCCTTGTTGGGCATACTGTTTTCTCCAAAATCAACTTGATTTGTCTATTAGAAACTTCAGCTTGCCCATTTGTTTGGGGATGATAGCTTGAGGCAACCTTATGACGAACTCCATATTTAGACAATAGAGCTCCAAGATATTTGTTGCAAAAATGTGAACCTTCATCACTGATTATGGCTCTTGGAGTACCAAATCTAGTTAAGATATTCTTTCTCATGAAGTCAATAACCACCTTGGCATCATTAGTTGAACAAGCAGCAGCCTCCACCCACTTGGATACATAGTCCACTGCTACTAAAATGTAAAGATTGCCGTATGAAGGAATAAAAGGCCCCATGAAATCAATTCCCCAAACATCAAACAATTCTACTTCCAAGATATTGGTTAAGGGCATTTCATTCCTTTTGGAGATGTTTCCCACTCTTTGACATCTATCACATTTTTTGAATGAATTGATAGGCATCTTTGAACATACTTGGCCAATAAAACCCCGATTGCAAGACATTTTCTGCTGTCCTATCTCCTTAATAATGTCCACCATATGGGGAGTCATGGCATTGCCTCAACACATCCTCTACTTCTACCTCAGGGATACAACGCCTCAATATTTGATCTGCACATAGCTTGAATAAGAATGGTTCATCCCAGAAATACCTTTTAACCTCATGTAAAAATTTCTTCCTTTGTTGAGTGGGCATCATAGGGGGTAGAAGTCCGCTGGCTAAATAATTAGCAAAATCAGCATACCAAGGTGTTTGTGAGAGGGAAACAGCAAAGAGTTGTTCATCAGGGAAGACTTCTTTAATTTCAAATTCAGCTGCTTGGTTTGGATTTTCCAACCTAGACAGATGGTCAGCCACTTGATTCTCAGTCCCCTTCCTATCTTTTATCTCCAAATTGAACTCTTGAAGCAATAAGATCCATCTAATCAGCCTTGGTTTAGCATCCTTCTTGTGTATCAAATATTTGATGGCTGAATGATCTGTGAACACAATGACCTTTGCCCCCACTAGATAAGCTCTAAATTTGTCAAATGCAAACACAACTGCCAAGAGTTCTTTTTCAGTGACAGTGTAATTCAGTTGTGCTCCTGATAGGGTCCGACTAGCATAATAGATTGAATGGAATACCTTATTCTTACGCTGTCCCAAAACTGCTCCTACAGCCCAATCACTAGCATCACACATGACCTCAAAGGGTATAGACCAATCCGGTGCCACAATGATGGGTGTAGAGATTAGCTTCTTCTTCAACTCTAAAAATGCTGTCATACATGCTTCATTAAAACTGAACTGACTTTCTTTTTCAAGCAGGCTACACAATGGTTTAGATATTTGTGAAAAATCTTTTATGAACCTTCTATAAAACCCAGCATGTCCAAGAAAACTTCTAATCCCTTTCACACTTGATGGTGGTGGTAATTTTTCTATAATGGCAACCTTGGCTTTATCCACTTCTAGACCCTGTTTGGAAACCTTGTGTCCAAGAACAATCCCTTCTCTAACCATAAAATGGCATTTTTCCCAGTTGAGGACTAAATTGGTTTCTTCACATCTCTGTAGAACTTTTGCCAAGTGAGTGAGACATTCAACATATGTTTCTCCAAAAACTGAAAAATCATCCATAAACACCTCTACAAATTGTTCCACCATATCAGTGAAAATGGCCATCATACATCTTTGGAAAGTGGCTGGGGCATTACATAGACCAAAAGGCATTCTTCTAAAGGCAAAGGTACCATATGGGCAAGTGAAAGTGGTCTTATGTTGATCTCCAGGAGCAATGGCTATTTGATTGTAACCTGAGTATCCATCTAAGAAGCAATAATACTCTTTTCCAGCCAATCTATCAAGCATTTGATCAATGAAGGGTAGAGGGAAATGATCTTTCCTTGTAGCCTTGTTGAGCTTCCTATAGTCCATACATATTCTCCACCCACTCACTATCCTTGTAGGTATCAGCTCCTTATTATCATTCTCCACAACTGTCATTCCTCCTTTCTTGGGGACACTTTGTAACCCCAAACAAAAAACATATGACAATATCAAAGAACATGAAAAATTTCAAGATAATAGTGACAGAATCGTGAGCCAATGGGAATACTTTGTTGTAGGTCTCTTCTTTGGTGATGTCCCACCTCTTAATGTGTTCTTAATATCAAAGAAATAAAGATAGATGAAAAAAATATATGAAGACATTGTAGGCAAATATTTTACAATAAGGAGATGAAAAGTAAAAGAAGCATGAGAGAAAGCCTAGGTTGCATCATGATCAATGGACTACAACCAAATTAAATTACCTGTAAATTTCTCCTAATCGCTAGCTTGTACAGATGAGAGTTATTAACAATATTAGAACGTCTCCTGGTCAATTCTCCTTCATCAAGAGCTTCATACGAAAGAAAAAGGTGCTTTCCAACTGCATATTTGAGGAAAGCATCACCAAGTACTTCAAGTCTTTCGAGTGAGAAGCGATCCATACACTTTTCAGTAGTGAGAGCTTCTAGGACCTAAAATGAGTTAGACCAGATCCATGGAATTAAACATTTCCATCCTAAGTAGTTCCATTGAAAAGCTGTCAAAGCAAAAATTAAACACTATTTGAGAAGGCCTTACATGAGAGGTAGTAACTTCAGATCCCTCCGGAAATGAAGATGACAGCATCTCCTTAAGCTCAAATGCCACGAGTAGATTTTCTAGACGATGTATCATTGATGGTATTAAGGACAATGAACTCCCAATGTCCTTGGAAAAACCAATTATCTTCAATTGACAAAGCTCTGGAGGTAACTCGTCGAAGTGTTCCTCTTTTTCACGTATCCCTGTGATTACTTCTGAATCAGTAAGTAAACAAAATAAGAAACTTATGTGTGCAACTAAAAAGTAGAAGTTTCCATGTAAAGAATACCTGTATCCGCTTGCTTCCGGTCATGAAGCAAGTTTCGTAAAAAGAAAAGTTGTTTCGCCTTCAAAAGAGGCTGTTCAGGGTACAAAAGATGAATCTCATGCCTGAATCAATGATATATATAGAAACACAACATTAGCAAGGAAACAATTAAACAAATCAATGGAATGAAACAAAGTTGTTGTGCAAGTTACAAGTGACCAGTACTTAGATGTACATAAACAGTCTTGCATGCAAAGAATAAGGTTTTAAATATTCAAAAAGTCAATGACTTGAGAAACAGTTCAATGATAAATTTCAAGGGGTAATTTGGACATTTCTGTCTAGTATAGATTCCAAAGTGGCAGCCAATTAAAGATCTGAAACTTTGGTGCAAATAAAATGGTTAATTTCACTAAGTATTTATTTTATTGTGATTTGAAAATAAGTTAATGTGCTGGAGAGGGGGAGAATTACATATAAAATATAATAGGGAGTCACAGATATAATAGGGCTTGACTAAGAGAGAACTTAGAGACCAAATATGAAACAAAGTAGAGATAAAATAGGAGAAGAAAAAGAACGAGCGTGAAAAGGCAAAAGGAGAAAATGAGAGAGAGAGCCCCCAGCTTTCAAACTGTGAGAAGAAGAAAGGAGAAGAGGAATTGTCCATAACAGAAGGAAGCAAAAGGAAGAAGAACTGTTGTAAGGCAGCAGTACATTAGGGATAGCAGTGGTAGTTATTATATTTTGAGGGTAGAATTGTCTTGTTAGGATCTCTTATTATTCTCTTTGTAATAGTCTCACTTTGGGAGATTCTATTCTATTTTTGGAAGGATATTAGTATAAATAAAGGACCTGCTATGTCTCTCTGACACTAGTTTAGGATTTCCACAAATCTTTCAACATGGTATCAGAGCCAATTCTGATCCAAGAACTCTAGAAATCCCCATCGCAGAACACCGCCGCCGTCTCTCTCTTCCTCTTGCCATTGAAGAGCTTCCACTACCAGCTACTCCTCTTTCTTTGCTTCTCGTTCTCCCACCACAACCTCTGCCGCCCATTTTAAACACCTCCACCACCTATCACCACCATTTCCTCCACCATCCTAACCTAGCGCTGCCACTAGAAGTCCCTCCAAACACCAATGACACTCCCTATGGTATTGCCTAACCTTAGGGACTCCTGGGAGTGTTGATCTTTTTTTGGCCCCCTTTAATCTAGCGACACCCCTAGGAGCCATCACCTCCATCTAGCAAAGCTCCTAGGGGATTTCTGCCAGCGACACCCACACCCACCTATGACAGCCCTAGAGCTATTGCATAGGCCTGCAAATGCTCTAAGGAGGTCGCAACACCTTAGTTGTCCCTCTTGTGACCTGTGATTGGCTCTAGGCCTCTCGCCTACTATTACGAGTGGTCCTAGAGCCATTGCCTACCTTCCCCTCATGTTCTGAAAATTTTTTGTCCAAAAAATGTCCTTTCATGTTGTTTTTGGTGGTGAGCACTTTTCTCCTACCAAACCTATTTTTCCTTAGTATGTGATCCCTTTTGTTCCTGCGATGGCTAACTCAGTTACCTCCGCCTCTTGGTAGATTTGGTATGGAGGATTCTCCCGTTTCTTCTATTTCTCGGGATCGTGATTTTTCTCCCTTTCAGATGATCACTGTTAAGCTTAATGGGACCAATTACCTTCGCTGGTCTTGTTCTGTATCTCTTGGGGTTGGTCCTCGTGGTCTTACTAGTCATCTTCACATGATGTCTGTTAAACCATCCTCACCTAGTACAACATAAGATAAGTGGGAGACTAATGAGTGCATAGTTATAGGATTTCTTCTTAATTCCATTGAACCAAGTATAGCGGAGAGTTACCTTTTGCCTCCTAATGCTGCCACGATTTGGAAAGTTGCCGAGGACACTTATCCAAGGTTGGGAATGATGGTCAATGTTTTGATATTCGAAGGAAAATTCATCAGCTACAATAGAAAAAGCTTACTTTGTCTCAGCATTATAGTACTCTTTGAGACTAATCAAACCCTTGATTTTTACGGGCGTTTTACTCCATCCTGTGCCACTGATGTTGCTGCCTATCAAAAGCGGGAGCACAAGCTTCGAGTACATGATTTTTGGTGGGGCTTAACATTGAGTGTGATCAGACTAGCGCTTAGGTCCTTTCATGGGAACCTTTTCCTTCTCTAGAGCAAGCTTATGCTATGGTTAACATTGAGGACACATGGCAGCAATGGCACATACTTAGAAATTTGACAAATCTGTAATTGTAGGATTCTACTAGGAGTTCAATTAGAGTTTGTATAGGACTTTCCACTTAATTATAAATAGAGGGCTTGAGATCATTGATCAACAAGCCATTTTGCCAAACATTGTGTTTCTACATGGCATCAGAGCCTAAATACGATTAGGGAAGTGAGAAAAAAACCTACCTCTTGGCCTCTCTCTCGCTGTTGCAGAGTGTTGAAGAGTGTCGAACTATCTCTTTCAAAACCATCACCTCTCTCCTGTCACAGCTCTTCAAACCCATCAAAAACCAATTGAAACCCATCGAAACCCCATCAAAATCCATCGCCCTTTCTTTCTGGCAGTTCTTCAAACCCATCGAAACCCATCACCCCTTCTTTTTGGCTATTCTTCAGTACCACTGCTGCACTACGCTGCTGCATACGGTGAGAAAAGAGCAATAACAAAGGAAAAAAAGGGAAAGAAGAAGAGCAGAAGAAGCCTGCACTACCGTTGCACTACGGCTGCTCCTACAACCTATTTTTCTTTGATTCTTCATCTGAAGCCTCAATTGAGGTTCTTCGATTGGGGTTGTTCATCTTAAGCTTGCGATTGAGGATCGATTCTTCATCTGAAGTGATTCGATTAGCCCAAACAAAATAGATGTTTGAGGGTTATTCTGGTAAATTTGCATTTGCAGGGACTTATATGTAAATTTATATAAGTTCTGAGATTTATTTGCAAATTCAGATTTTTCAGGGACATATTTGTCATTACTGAAAAAAAAAAAAAAAAAAAAAAAAAAAAAGAGAAAGAAAGAAGGAAAGAAAGAAAGAGAGGAAGGAGGTGAAGACACGGTGATCCTTATATGGACTCTTTAAATTGTGATTTGGCTATTGACTTCATCGACGTCTCAGTTGAAAGGTGAAGACTGAAGAACTGCAGACAATTTTTTCAACATGGCAACTATAGAAGGTACTACTGCTCCCACCGGCTCCGAACATACCCCACTCTTCATCGTCTTTCGGTAAGATTTGATGGAACAAATTATTTGATCTGGTCTAGATCTGCTTACTTGACTATTGCTGGAAGAGGACTTGTTGGACACATTACGAGCACCACTATCAAACCTACTACCACAGGTGTTTTACAGGATAAATGGATCTCGAATGACTCTCTTATTATGTCATTCCTTTTGAATTCCATGAATCCAACTCTTGCCCGTGGATACCTATTACTTGATACTGCAGCCCAAATCTGGAAGGCTACTACTGAAACCTACAGACAGTAGGGGAATGATGCACATGTTTATGAGCTACGAAAGAAGCTTCATGAGATTACCCAAAAGGAACTGACTGTGGCCCAATATTATAATGAATTGCGATCTCTTTGGCAAGAGTTGGATCGTTATGGGGATTATCACCCCACTAATCCAGATGATGTGACTACTTAAAGGAAGCACATTGATAAGATTCGGGTATATGACTTCTTGGCAGGTTTGAATATTGAGTATGATCAGATTAGAGTGCAAATATTAAGTCGTTCTCCCTTTCCTACACTTGAACATTCTTATGCACTTGTTTAGTGTGAAGAAAGCCGTCGATTAACCATGCTTTATACTCCTATTATGGAGAAATCAACCTTACAGTCTGTTCGCACTAAATTTGATCTGGCTAAGGAGATTGTCAAGTGTGAGCACTGTCACAAACCATATCATACCAAGGCAAATTGTTGGAAATTGCAGGGGAAGCCTACTGATTTTGAGCAAAAACGAGCACAAAGAAAGGGAAAACCAAAGGCTAATCTTTCTGAGACAGTTTCCACCACACCCTCTGCAGATGTTGGTTTTTCACAGGAGGAGTTCGCTACTCGTGGACGTATTCTGTAGTCTTCTACTGCCAGTATAGCCTCGACCACTGCTTCTTCTACTACCCATACCAACTCTTACCTTGCTACTTCAGGTAAAACTTTTACAGGCTTTCAAGTTTCTTCAGTTTCTACTCCTTGGATCATTGATACAGGAGCCACAGATCATATGACGGGTTTATCCTCCTCCTTCTTACAATATTCTCCAACTTCTGGAAAGGATAAAGTTTGAATTGCTGATGGCTCCTATTCTTCCATTGCTGGAAAAGGGACCATTCATCATTCTCCATCACTTTCTTTGTCTAAAGTTTTACATGTTCCCTCTTTCTCTATTAACTTGCTCTCTATTAGTAGTCTCACACATGACTTGAATTGTAAAGTGACTTTTTTCCCATCTTACTGTGTATTCCAGGATCTGTCACGGGGAAGGAGATTGGACGTGGTAAACTAGACAATGGACTTTATTTGCTCGAGCCGATTGGAGGATCTGCTTCTGCTTTGAGTACATCTTCTAATCCAATCCATTCGGTAATATAAAATCTTCATCAGTGGCACCGTAGGCTAGGTCACCCCCTCTAGGAACTCTTAAGAAAATATTTCCTGATTTGGTTTCTTCTTGTAATGAGGATAATTTTTTTTGTGAAGCCTGCATTTTTGCGAAGCAGACTCATTCTACTTATTTACCTTCTCTTCATAATAGAAAAATTATTCATTTTATGCTAATTCATACTGATGTGTGGGGTCCTTGTCGACGTGTGTCTATTACTGGCCATAGGTACTTTGTTACTTTTATTGATTGTCACTCTCATTCTACATGGATTTATCTTTTAAAATAAAAAAATGAGGTTTTCCGATGTTTTCGTGATTTTCATAATATGATTAAAACTCAGTTCAATGCCACTGTGAAGATCCTTCGCAAGGAGAAAAGCACAGAGTATATTGATGGTGAATTTTAGAGATATCTCTCTGACTCTGGCATAATACATCAGACCAGTTGCGTTGATACAGCTACCCAAAATGGGGTTGCTGAAAGGAAGATCGGCATCTCTTAGAGATTGCCCGTTCCATTATGATTACTATGAATGTACCGACCAACACCTGGAGTGATGCTATACTCACTGCTTCTTACCTTATGAATAGGATGCCTAGTCGGATAATTGGTTTTAAATGTCCTAATGAGATTCTTTAGGGAGCCTCTTCTTTTGTTATTCCCCAAAAGGTTTTTGAATGCGTGTGTTATGCCAGAATCACAGCCCACCAGAGTAAGCTGGCTCCCCACGGCCTACGCTACATATTTTTGGGGTATTCTGCTACTCATAAAGGGTACAAATGTTATCATCCTCCTTCCAAGAAAACCATGTATCCATGGATGTAATTTTTAATGAGTCTTTCCCTTACTATACACCTCTCTAGGGGGAGAGTCCTAGAGGAGAGGTGTTCTTTCCGACCCTAGATCTTTCTATCACACACCAACACAACTTAAGAGTCCCAGAAGAGTTTCCTGATCAAGGGGAGACTTTGGCCAGTATACTTGAGGACTCTAATCCTCCCCCTTCGTTTTCTGAACCATGTGAAGAACCTAGCTAGGGGGAGACCACTCCTGTGAGACACACTGTTGGGGTCTTTCAAAACCAGATTGACCAGAATAAGGAGGTGCAGACTTATTAGAGGAAGAATTACAACCGGCTAAAGCAGGTGGAGAAAGGTGAAACGTTACCACTTCAGTCTCCTGCTCCAGAATCATATTCTACTATTCCCCTTAAGGTATCTTCTTATGATCTTCCTATTGTTGTTAGAAAAGGGGTCAGATCTTGTACTCAACATCCCATAGCTAAATATGTTTCTTATAACTCTTTGTCTAACTCCTACCGTGCTTTTATATCCTCTCTGTCATCTGTATCTATTTCTAAAAGTTAGCAGGAAGCCTATGTTGATAAGAGATGGAAGGCAGCTATGGTAGAGGAAATGTAGGCAATGAAGAAAAAGGACACTTGGGAGCTGGTTACACTTCCTTCAGGAAAAAAACCAGTGGGTTGCAAATGGGTATTTGTGGTTAAACAAAATATTGATGGATCAGTCAACAAGTTGAAAGCTAGACTAGTTGCAAAGGGGTTTACCCAAACCTATAGGATTGATTATCAGGAGACCTTTGCCCCTGTTGCGAAACTAAACACTGTTAGAGTTCTGTTGTCTGTAGCTGTGAACAAAGACTGGAACTTGCACCAACTAGACGTAAAGGATGCCTTCTTATATGGGGAGTTAGCAGAAGAAGTCTATATGGAAATCCCACATGGTTTCTCCGATGACAATACTGCAGGGAAAGTTTGTCGGTTGAAGAGGTCAATTTATGGGTTAAAACAGTCTCCTAGATGCTGGTTTGGATGCCTCCTGAAGGCAATGACTTTTATTGGGTACAAGCAAAGCAATGCTGATCATACACTATTTGTCAAGAATACAGATACTAACATCACACTTCTCATTGTCTATGTAGACGATATTGTCATCACAGGGAATGATGGTAAAGAAATTCAAAAGTTGAAGGACTTTCTTGGCAGAGAGTTTGAAATTGAAGATCTAGGGAAGTTACAGTATTTCTTAAGGATTGAGGTGGCTCGATCAAAGAAAGGTATATTCCTATCCCAAAGAAAGTATGTCCTATATCTATTATCAGAAGTGGGAATGTTGGGGTGTAAAGCAGTTGATACCCCTATTGAAGCTGGAGCTAAACTTAAAGAGAAAGAGGGAGAACCAGTGGACAAAGGTAGATACCAAAGGCTGGTAGGGAAGCTAATTTTCTTGTCCCACACCAGGCCAGATATCGCTTATGCTGTAGCGATAGTGAGCCAATTCATGCATGATCCATATTTAGCTCATATGAAGGCTGTTACCAGAATACTACAGTATTTGAAGGGAACTCCTGGAAAAGGAATACTTTTGTCACCCACTGATGCAGAGAAGGCTGGATCTCCAGATAGGAAGTCAATTTCAGGTTACTGTACCTTATTTGGAGGTAATCTAGTTACTTGGAGAAGTAAGAAACAGAATGTGGTAGCTTTATCTAGTACCGAAGCTGAATATAGAACTATGGTTTGTGGAGTTTGTGAGCTACTATGGTTGAAAGGTTTGCTGCAAGATATTGGAGTCCAAGTTCCAAACCCTATGATGTTATATTATAACAACAAGGCTGCTATTAGTATTGCTAATATTCCAGTGCAACATGATCGAACTAAGCACATTGAAATTGACAGGTTTTTTGTCAAAGGAAAGTTGGAACAAGGGCTTATCTGCATGCCTTTTGTAAGATCTGGAGACCAAGTAGCAGTTGTTTTCACTAAGGGTTTGCAAGAAAAAGATTTCCTTCCTATTGTAGGCAAGTTGGGCATGACTAATATCTATGCCTCAACTTGAGGGGGAGTGTAGGATTCTACTAAGAGTCAATTAAAGTTTGTATAGGAGTTAAATTAGAGTTTGTATTCATGTAAAATTCTATTCCTTGTAATAGTGTACTTTCCTCTTAATTATAAATAGAGGGCTTGAGATCATTGATCAACAAGCCATTCTGCCAAACATTGTGTTTCTACAGTAATGGTGATTGTTTCTGACAGCAATAAGACTAATATTGGTGTTCTCACGCCCCTAAGGAAGTGTGAGTTTACACATACTGGTATTCTAGCGCTCAAGGTCTACTTTTATAAAATAGACCAATCGGCCTGGACCGAAACCAGATTTTGATCAATCTCAGTCGAAATTTCGATCATTTTGGTTGAAACTTGGTATTTTTTTCAATTCCTATCAAGTTTCGTCTCGGTTTTTAGAAAACAAAGATTTCAGTCGAAATTTTGATTGTTTCGACCAAAATTTTACCATGCTTCCTCCACAGACTTAGCCTTCTCTCTTGTGTATTAACAACATAGACAGAAGTATGAACCTAATTAAAGTCCCCACCTATTCTCACTCGAAAGTGGATGAATTGCGCATTCTCCTGCAATGCCTCCATTATTAGAGAGCATTTGGATCCCATCCTACATAGATACTAATAGGACTCTCTATGCCATGGATGAGTATACTTCCACCGTTGTCTAAACCTTCAAGTTGCAGCCTCCAGTTTCTCCAATTTTATTTTTGTTTGCAAGCATGCTAATTTAATCTTTCTCAGTCATAAACTTCTGATCTTTTTTTTTTTACTTGGTAAATGTTATTTTGAGAAAGAATAAGGTGAGGAATGAGGGAGAGGAGAGGATGGAAGCCACGATTTAGTTATGGAGGCTCATCTTTCTTGTGAGCACTCCTCAAAGTAACTTTTCTATTTATAGGCTAATTTACAAATCTATTCTATATAGGAAAGCATAAACCTATTTCAATTGGTATAAAACTCTTAATTCCTACCACTCTTTCCTATCGAGAGTTAGCGCAAAGTACTAACTCTCGATGGATCAATCCCTTCCTAAATTGACCTTTTCTAACACTCCCCCTCAAGCTGGAGCATATATATTACTCATGCCCAGCTTGTTACAAATATAGGTAACCCTTGTATTCCCTAGAGCTTTGGTGAACAAATCTGCAAGTTGTTCTCCAGTCCTCACATGCTTGGGGGATATTATGCCTTGCAGTAACTTCTCACGAACAAAGTGGCAATCTACTTCAATATGCTTGGTACGTTCATGAAAGACTGGACTTGATGCTATATGAACCGCAACTTGATTATCACACCATAACTTCATTGGTGTGTCATCAATAATTCCTAATTCCTGGAGTAATTGTTTTATCCATACCATCTCGCATGTTACCTGTGCCATAGCACGATACTCAAATTCTGCGCTTGATCTTGCTACCACAATTTGTTTCTTACTCTTCCATGATACAAGATTTCCTCCAATGAATGTGCAGTAGCTTGTAGTCGATCTTCTATCAATAGGTGATCCAGCCCAATCAACATCAAAGAATCCTTCTACATTTCTGTGTCCATGATTAGTGTAAAGAAGCCCGTGTCCTGGTGCTTTCTTAAGATACCTTAGAATTCGTATAACTGCATCCCAGTGTGATGTTCGTGGGGTTGACAAAAATTGACTCACAACACTGACAGGAAAGGCAATGTCAGGTCTAGTCACAGTCAGATAATTCAGCTTCCCAACAAGCCTTCTGTACTTCTCTGGATCATCAAGAATGGTTCCATCTTCTGGCATTAACTTTAAGTTACATTCCATGGGAGTGTCTATGGGTTTTGATCCCAACATTCCTGTTTCAGAAAGCAAATCCAGTACATACTTTCGTTGAGATAAGAAGATGCCCTTTGTTGATTGGGCAACTTCAACTCCTAGAAAATACTTTAACTTGCCCAAGTATTTGGTCTGAAATTTCTCTTGTAAGTAGGTCTTTAACCTATCAATTCCTGAAGTGTCATCTCCTGTAATGACAATATCATCAACATAAACTATAAGAAAGATTTTGCCTGCATCAAAGTTTTTAAAGAATACAGAGTGATCACTTTCACAACGAGTCATCCCAAATTCTATTACAACAGTAGTGAATCGTCCAAACCATGCTCGAGGTGACTGCTTGAGACCATATAATGATTTGCGGAGGCGACAAACCTTATTCTTCTCCCCCTGAGCAACAAACCCAGGTGGTTGCTCCATATACACTTCTTCATGTAGATCTCCATGAAGGAAGGCATTCTTCACATCCAACTGAAACAAGGGCCACTTGTATGTAGCAGCAAGAGAGATTAAAATACGGATGGAAGTAAGCTTGGCAACAGGTGAAAAAGTATCAACATAATCTATGCCATAAACTTGAGCATAGCCCTTGGCAACGAGACGAGCTTTCAGGCGAGCTAACGAACCATCAGGATTAACTTTCACAGTGAATATCCACCTACAACCAATAGCTGTCTTTCCTGAGGGTAAAGGCACAAGTTCCCAAGTTTGATTGTCTTCTAAGGCTTGTAATTCTTCGTTCATTGCACTGACCCACTCAGGATTAGACAAGGCTTCAAGAACATTCTTAGGAATAGGATAATTCTCGATAGCAGATAAAGCAGTAGAGAACCCAGGTGATAAATTAGAATATGAAATAAAGTTAGAGATGGGATATTGAACACAAGAATGAGTACCCTTCCGAAGAGCAATGGGAATATCAAGGTTAGATTCGGCAGGAACGTCCGCAGGATCAACAGACAAAGTCGGCACAGAGGTAGAGACCGTAGGTGCAGAGGGGGGAGTTGATGGTTTTTGCCGGCGCATGTACACTTTGGTGATGTCTGGCACAGGTAGAGGGGAAGGAACTGTACCCTGTGGAGACACACTTTGAAAAATACATAGATCATAATTTAGGTCAGTTAAACTATGAGATTCAGTGGAAAAAGGAGTTGACTCAAAAAATGACACATCTGCAGTAACAAATATCTTCGTAAGTCAAAAGAATAACAACGATATCCCTTTTGAGTGCGAGAGTACCCATAAAAATACACTTAAGTGCACGAGGATCAAGTTTAGAGATCCCTGGGCAATGATTACGAATGTAACACACACAACCAAATACGTGAGGAGGCAAAGTAAATAAGGGAGATGAAGGAAATAAGAGAGAATGAGGAATGCCACCTTTTAAGACAGATGAAGGCATCCTGTTAATAAGATAACAAGCAGTTGAAACTGCATCAGCCCAAAAGGATTTAGGAACCTTCATCTCAAATAAGAGAGAACGGGTGACCTCCAATAAGTGTCTATTTTTTCTTTCGGCAACCCCATTTTGCTGAGGAGTATCGACACAGGAGGATTGGTGAAGAATCCCATTAGAAGCCATAAATTTACAAAACGGATCAAAGAAATATTCTTTGGCATTATCACTACGAAAAGTACGAATAGGAACACCAAATTGAGTACGAATTTCAATAACAAAATTGCAAAATATGTCAAATAATTCTGAACGATTTTTCATTAAATAAAGCCAAGTGACTCTTGAAAAATCATCCACAAATGTAACAAAGTATCTGTAATCTGAAGTAGAACTAATAGGACAGGGTCCCCACACATCAGAATGAACTAAAGAGAAAGGGTGGTCTGATCTGGTGTTTATACGAGGAGGAAAACTCACACGATGAAGTTTTCCAAATTGACAAGACTCACAATCCAACTTTGAAAGAGAATGAAAACTTTTATCTACCAATTTTAGGGTTTCCAGAGAGGGATGCCCCAACCGACAATGTATTTGATGGGGGATGGAAATACTAGAACAAGCAGTAGAGGATATCTCCTCGAATAGATACAACCCCTAGACATACGGCCTCTACCAAGCATCTTCTTCGTCGTAAGATCCTGAAATAAACAATATCCAGGAAAGAATTTCACCAAACAATTATTAGTGGAAGTAAATTTATGAACAGATAATAGGTTAAATGGCAAATTAGGTATGTAAAGAACTGAGGGTAGGGTAATGGATGGAGTGAGTTGAATTGTACCCACTCCTTTAACATTGATATGAGAGCCATCAACAAGTGTAACCAAAGAGGATGATGGAACAAAAGAGGAAGATATACCTGTAGCCCCAAATCATATGATCGAAGCTCCCGAATCAATAATCCATGGGCGAGATGTGGTTGAAAGGCAAGCGTAGCATTACCTGTCTGAACAAGGGTGGCAGTGGCTGATTGTGGTTGAGTGGCCTGAAACTGAGTGAAACGAATATAATCTTCCTCAGTCATCTTTACAGTCTTACCCTCAGGATGAACTTTAGTAGTTGTAGACGCTAATTCAGAAGTGATAATTGCATTCGCCATGTGTGGGGGCTTTCCATGAAGCTTCCAACAGTATCGTTGAATATGTCCTGGACGACCACAATGATGACAAGTCTTAACTTGTCCTGGACTGTCAGTGGAGTTGTGTGACCCTGGATATTTTCCAGTATTATTTCCTCGAGTTCGTCCTATATTCTGTTCACCATAAGTGCCTCGAGAAACTGTTGCCAAAGCTAAATTTTCTGTAGAGTTATTGGTACTCTCCCTTGCAACACGAAGAAAACTAACGTGGGTACATGATCACTACCAAGAATCTGTGCTCTAACTGCCTCAAACTCCTTTCCAAGACCTCCCAAGAAACCCATAACAGCTAATTGCTCTCTTTGATTTTGCATAGTTTTGACATCAGAGGAGATAGGCAGAATAGAGTTAAGTTCTTCATACATTCTTTTAAAATCTGCAAAATATTGGGTAATATCTCTACCTTTTCTATCTACTCGATAAAATTCCTGGGACAATTCGTAGATTCTAGCCAGATTATTCTGACCAGAATACAACACATTCAAATACTCCCATAATTCCTTCACAGTTTGTAAGTGAGTCACCAAATCTATAATATTATCGGCCAAGGAATTAAACATCTGCCCAAGTATTCATGCATCAACAATTGCCCAAGTATCATCATCTATGGGTACAGTCTTAGTCAAATGATCTATCTGTCCCGTCCGAGTAGAACAATTTTAACTATAGCCCTCCATTGGTGGAAATTTGATCCAACCTCCAATTTCTTCTCAGTTAACCGATGAGAGGATGAAGAAATAATTTCAGTCATAGTATTTTTACTTGAAGTTTCTCCCATATCAAACAATTTTAAAATCAAATCCCAAAAATCAGAATCATAAATCAGAAATCAAAATCAAAATCAGAATTATTCCCAAGTTAATCCCAGATTCAGATTAATCTTATAAACATAAATAGACCAACTTGGACCACTTGAACCAACTTAAAACCAAACCAAAGCAGAAAAACTTATCTCGGGTCTTTCAACACGATCGATCTCTCCTTAAAACCACCGAAACTCAAGACCAAACTCGAAAGGTGATCGCAGGTCTTCTCCTAAGAAGCGGAATCGAAAGGAACCACGATCGATCTCTCTCACTCTTTAAGACAATCGATCTCTCTCACTCTTTCTCGAAGTCTCGAAGTCTCAACACAATCGATTGCTTCTTCTTCTATGCAGCAGAACCAATAGCAGCCACACCAGACAGATTCAAAACTGAATAAAAAAAAAAAAAAAACAAAAACGATTGTTGCTTCTTCACAATCGATTGCTTCTTCTCCTATGAAGCAGAACCGATAGCAGCCACACCGCATGATTCAAATTCAAAAAAAAAAAAAAAAAAACCGAAACGATTGTCGCTTCTCGATTGCTTCTTCTCCAGTACAGGTTTCTTTCCTTTCTATAGAATCGAAAGGAATAAGAGGACCTACAGCCCTGATACCATGTTATTTTGAGAAAGAATAAGGTGAGGAATGAGGGAGAGGAGAAGATGGAAGCCACGATTTAGTTGTGGAGGCTCATCTTTCTTGTGAGCACTCCTCAAAGTAACTTTTCTATTTTCAGGCTAATTTACAAGTCTATTCTATATAGGAAAGCATAAACCTATTTCAATTGGTATAAAACTCTTAATTCCTACCACTCTTTCATATCGAGAGTTAGCGCAAAGTACTAACTCTCGATGGATCAATCCCTTCCTAAATTGCCGTTTTCTAACAGTAAATATGAATCTTCTGATCCAATTTTGTTTTCCTGGGGCATTCTGTCTCCTGACTTTCTAGCAAAGACAATTCAAATTGATTTTTATCATGCACACCACCTGGCTTTTTCTCCCTTTTATCATTTCCTCCAGTAATTTATAGCTGAGATGGATACCAAAGCTGATGGCTTCAGAGTCTCTCCTGTCTTTGTTCTAATATAACTTGTTTCAGAGGCTTTTGGAGTAAAAGTTTCATCCTCTGTATTGGGATGTTTAGCATGAGAAAACAAAGGGTTTACTACCGTTAAAGCTGCGGTTAATTGTCCAAAACCAGCTGCCTTTTGTTTGGTTGACTCCTCCACCATTATTGCTAAACTTTGGCCCTTCTTTCCCATGTGGGCTGCACCATCAGCAGCCAGATCTGATCTTTGCTGCAACCTTCTAGTGGTGGTATTTCCTTTTTTCTATGTGATCTTATCTCTCCCTCATTCACAGGCTGAAATTATTGGTTGCTAGGATTCTTTTCTGCTTCCACGAAGGTTGGACCCCCTCTCTGTGTTTACTTCTGCCTCATACAAGTCAATTTCGTTGATGAGATCATTGTCCTCAGGAGATAGACAACGCGTAGGGTCAATCACAATTTTTCTTTGACATCTACTTCCATAGTGTCCCCTCTCCTAGAATCTCTTTCCCCTATTGCAACAGTCCCTCCCTCCTCAAGCCCCTCTTGATAGCCATCGTGGATTTCCCAACGACTCCTTGATTCCATCCTTCATGCTGAGAGCCAATTCCAATTTGAACTTCGTCATGTGGCACAAGATCCCAGTCATGGGAAAATTCCTTGCCTTTCCTTTGCAAGACCAGTTCTATCTTGTGGCTTCTCTCCCCTAAAAGGAATCCCCTTTGTAATGGGGACTTCAAACTTCAGATTTGAATCTGGTTCTTCAATCATTATCCCCCTAGAATTTCTCCCCCTCTCAAATTCCTCATTCTCTTCAGCCAGTGTGCAAAGGAAATGTATATGATTGGTGCCTTCCTTTTTCTTCAATTGTATACCTCCTAATGAGGCATTGTCACGTGGCTGGGATCACCTACGTCAGCTCTACCCTCAGCCACCTCCTGGCAGTTCTTCTCTCTCATTGGTGAAATTCTTTTTCCTCCCTTCAATCTCCACTCTAGCGTCTCCCCTCTCTGGCCAAGCAAATTTCAGACCAGCCATTCTGCCATAGGATGCTGCAGCTCTAGAGGAACACATCCTAGCTGAATGTCCAAACACATTATATGCCTTTGCTTCTTGATAGCCTCCATCCGTAGAGCAACTGTTGTAGGAAAAGCACTTCCCCGTTAACGCCATAAAGAGGTTAAGGCATCTTGTAAATGCTTGGATGCTTCCACCTCCATGCGAATCCTGGCATAACTCAAGATATCCATGGATTTGGTCATTTTATCAGTGACTAGAGGTGATGTAAACCATTTGCTGGGGCAGCATATGGCTTTAGGGGGCTCCCACAAATCCTATGGCCCCTAATTCCACCAGCGGTATTTTGGTCATTTTTTCTATTTTTCATTGAGCCCAAGATAGAGTACACTTCAGTCCATCACGTTAGTGGGACCGAAGATCCACTTCTATTTTTGAAATGGAGTCATTATTTTGCAAGTTTTTACAGAAACCTGATTCTAGTGGGATTCCTAGTTTGAGAAGGAGTCCATTATTGAGTGCTGCTCCTTGCAAGGAATCTATATCTACTCCTAGTATTAAAATTGGAACTCTCTAGAGTAAGTTATGAAGGTTCCTTGTGTGAGTTAAAAGTCCTAGTCAATTAGAAGTTTTAGATCGATTTGGATTACAAGTCAGAGTCTGAGTTTGTTTTCTTTCTGAAGCTGAATCCAAGTCTAATTTCTTTCAGTAGGCTATAATAAGCCTTCAAACCTTGTAAACAGAAGCTTGATTTGATGAATAAAATTATGAATGAGTTTTGAAGCCAAGGGAGGTCGTGAGTTCCTAGAGGAGCCTACGGCTACTTCAAAAAATGACATTCTACAGTTTTTCTGAAATTACAGCATTCTACCTCAAGTTCCAACTTCGAAGTAAGTTAAACCCCTCCCCCAACCCCAGCCCCATTCCTTGCTCTCTTCTCTCTCTTGCGGCTTTCCCCTCCCCTTAAACCCTAGCCTTCTTCAACACCAGCGTCTCCACTCCGTCATAGATTACCCTTCCCACCCTTCCCAACCTTGCAGCAGCCTTAGGATCCTTCCCCCTTTCATTATTAGTTAACCCCAACTCTCCACTAACCCTAAGCTGTCTTTCCAGCCCTTCCCCCTTAGGTTTCAACCCTCTAGTCTATGGCAGCACAGGAAACCCAGAAAATGTAAAAACTAGAATTTATTCAACCCCCTCAAACCCCACGTTACCTATATCTCCTAAACCCTAACCCCAATTCCATCACCCTTTTAGGAATATCTTCCCCATCCCATCCTCCATCTAAATCCTATAAATTCTGCAAATTCCATCTTCTACATTAGAAACCCTAACCCTAGAGTTTCAAACCCCTAATTCTCTTGAACCATTCATCCAACCCTTAAGCCCTTTTAGAATTACATCCATCCCACCCTAAGACACACTCGACCTTACCCTAGCTTGTCCAAATCCTAGAAACCCTAATTCTTATCAAACCTTAGAACCTAAACTATAAAATTCAGATCTGAAACTGCAATTACAACAAGGTTACAAGCCAGCCCTTAAACATAAAATCATAAATCTCTAAATGCCGAAACCTACCATAACCCCAACCTAACACCTACACCTAGAATTTGCCCAAAAGGCACTCTACCGAAGGTGATTACAGCCCCAGAATACTGCTGAATCTCAGGAAGAGAATCCTGGAGTGAGCTTGAATCTAGGGCATTATTCCAATCAACCTAACCCTAGATCCTGGTTCACAAAGAGGTTTCCCAATGACACTGCCAATTGCACTTAAGCTTGGGGCAGACACATAATGGAAAGGCAGGTTTGGAAGGAGATCCACATAGGCACAGAGGACAATTGAATTCTCTCCAGCCTCAGGGCTCTTTGGTCTACCGGTGAAAGGTCTCTACTGAACATACCAAGGGCCTCTGTCAAGCTCCTATTTCGTCTTCCTCCATGTTGAATTTAAAAATAAAAATCACTCTGTATCATGTTGACACTGACATGCCCAGAGATTTTCTAGTACTTCAACATCTCCTTTGCATATTGGAAGTTTATATGCCCACCTATGAAGTATCCACCTAGAGCTATTCTCCATTTCTCCTTTTGCAGGATCACACTTTGCTCCGACAATCCCCTCCTTACACACATGCTAGATATACTAAAGTCACAGCCCTTTCTCCAGAGGAGACCGCACACGAGAATAAGGCACTCCTTTACATCCCTTCCATCACACCACTCCCACTCCCATCGCTGGGTCTTCTTCCTGTATCTTCCAGTTTCACTCTCCTCAGAGCATCGCTCCCCTCAGAGCTTGTTTTAGTCCTAATAAACCTCATGTACCTATCAAATAAGTTCATGTGGTATGGGACACATTGCATGAATGTAAATTGACCATAATACATGTGCATATATTGAGTGAAGGAAACCAGTACTATGAAGCTCACCAACAAGGATTTATATGTTGGGTAATCATATATAGGTAGAGAGTGATGAGATCATCCCGAGCTACCTGTGCTGTAGTACAATCTTGAATTCTACTAGAAATAGGCAATTCCTTCTTGTGTCAATGGTTGATAGGACAGGATTATATTGAAGGTTAATCATATGCTCGTAACTAGTGGATTTTAAGCCAACAAGGGCACACATCTTCAGGTGTCTTATGTCTGAGAAGGCTGGCTAAGATGATTATATATCCGAGTGCTCTTACATGTGGGTAGGTGAAGATCTACCCATTCTGTTAGGAACTTAGGATTAGTACTTGAACCAATTAGCTAGATTGTTGCTAACCTGATAACTATATTTTGAGAAACCAATTAATTGATATATTTGAAATGTTGTAGCATACAATTAAAACGCCCCCCCCCCCAAGCCTCCCCGACTTTAACTCAAGGGCAGGTTTGGTTTCAAAATAACCCCGGGCGGGGGGGGAGCCGGCCCCCCCTGCCCCCACCATACCTGATCCTATATTTATTTATTTAAATTAGAATTATTTAAAGCTTGAACTATTGACCCCCCCGGGTCTTAGTGGGCGGAGAACAAAACTTTAAAAGTAAGAGGTAAAGAGTTCAATCTCCTTGGGGCCTACTGTTTTGTTTAGTACACACCAGTCGTAGTCTAATCGTGGGGGTTCGGGTGCGGGTTCGGCCCGCCTCGGCAGGCCGGTCAGTGTGTGGGGGGGGGGGGGGGGGGGGGGGGGGGGGTTGGGGGGGGGGGGGGGGGGGGGGGGGGGGGGGGGGGGGGGGGCCGGGGGGGGGGGGGGGGGGGCGGCCCCCCCCCCCCCCCCCCCCCCCCCCTTTTTTTTTTTTTTTGGGGCCGCCCCCCGGGGGGGGGGGGGGGGTTTTTTTTTTGGGCCCCGGGGGGGGGGGGGGGGTGGAGGGGATTTGGGGTGTTGCCCATAATTATTTTTGGGGAACCCAATTATTGGATATATTTGAAATGTTGTAGCATACAATTCAAGCCTTAAGCCTAGTGGTTCAGGTGGATCGTGACAAAAGTCAAAATCCATTTTCCATGATGAACACCAAAATGCATCATAAAATTTTTTGCATGGTTATGACAAAATGATGCCATGTACATAGACATGCTTCTATAGCCAAGGAAAATCAAATCATTATCAGTTAGAAATAACACCAAATATTTTCTTGAAAGTTTAAGATCATAGTTGAACTTGTCAAAAATCACTGACCAACGAGGATGTAGAGTAAAATGAGTTCTGTACTGTAAAACTTGGATCCAGAAGTACCAAAACAACATCGAATTGTTGATAATGGAAAACAGATGAGTAGAGTCATAACTTACTTGTCCACAAAGTACTCTTTGTAGCTTGAATAATCCCTAAATTGGCTGTATCCATTTGTTTCATGAAGAATACTATCAACGAAGAAAAACAAATTCTTGTGTGGGATGAATACCAAACTGCCCAAGATGTCAGTTATATTTGCAGGACCACTCGCAAGCTTCAGGGTCTGGTGGACAGGAAGACTACATTTTTCCACAGCAACGGAGGAAGATTTGAATATTGGTGAAGATAAGCACCTTCTGACAATCTTCCAGTCAACAGTCATCTTATCATGTTCATGCTCCTTAAGAGGTAGTAATAGGTAAAAGGTGGATGATCCCAACACATTCTTCCCCAAGGGTACAAAGTCAGCAAAGAACTCATTGCGGTCAAGTATGATCTTGAGAAACATTTCTTGAAAATTTTCTGCCTGTGAAATCTGTCCATAAATTAACATCATCATTAAATTACTGATGGCCAATAAGGAAAGTGGACAAAAATTTATCATGAAATTACTGATGGGAATAATGAAAGCACCCACAAACTAATAAAATTACTGATGGGAAATAGCAAGCGGCATCACTTATTAAGTAATTTGCTAACCTCATTGTTATCAAATTCAATCAACCCTGAAGGAATAAGCCTTGCCCTCACAATTCTACCACGAGCAAGATGAAGATCAACTTCCATTTTCTCAGCATCCATTGGAAGAGGTGCTTTAACAAAAAGACCAAATTTTTGGTACAGTCTGTCTTCTGGAATTGGCGTAAAACTTAAAAAATAAAAATTTAGAATCACACTATTTTCTGAATTTTTCCAAGGTACTTTGAGAGGCGCAGGTATTAACATCTCATGAAGTTCTGCTCGCAAAAGCTCATCTGCCAATTAGAATAGAATGATTGCACTCGTAATATTAAGAAAAGTATGTATAGCAATCAAATATAATGAAAAGTGAAAAGTTACACCTTCACTTCTTTCACAGTTGGAAGATGGCAACTTTAATCCTTTCTTCTCATCAACTTGGCCAGGTAGGAGAAAGTCTGTGAGGGCACCAAGTTTATGCAATTCTTGGCATGCTCTCATACAAGCATTTCTCTTCGCCTGTTCTGTTGAAGGCTGGGATACACCAATAACTTTATGAATGGGAGCATTAGATGGGAGGATTACATGGCAAAGTATTCCTTCTACATCATCTAAGTAAAGGAAATCTGGTTTAGGCTTGAAATATCTGCAAAAAAACACAAATTTATGTCTTAATAGACAAAATTGCAAGGACAGTAAAATATCAAAAGATCATGAGCAGCACAAACTGAAAGTTTTAATGGAACGGGGCATACTCATCATGAGGGAGTTGGGAGCAATAATGGTGAAGTAAGGAAACACTGTAGTTAGCATTAATTGAGGCACCAGTAGAGTCAACTCTGTAGATTGCGTCCTCAGTCGCCTCAAATATTGCACTAGATGTTCTACAAGTAATTTCCTTATTCATACGATCCTCTTCCATTAGAAAACTCTTTATCAAGTTGATCTCTTTCTCGTTTCCCCTGAATAATCCATAATGTTAGCAAATAAAGTGGCTTTAAAGCTTACAAGCAAAGATTGTTCCGGACACAGATTCCATACTAAAATAGCACCTGTCAACCAAGAAAGCATACTCAGACTGCAGCATGCGTGCACGGCCTCGAGACTGTATAAAACTTGAAACAGTTTCTGGTAAATCAAACCGTATTACAAGGCAGCACGTCTGAATATCAAGTCCTTCCTCACCCACTTTAGTTGCAAACAAAAGATTCAGCTGCAATGTGGAACAGTAAGAAACAGGCTGAAGTTCAGAGGAAAGTCTAACATAATCGATAATTGCAACACCATCATCAACATAATGTCCTTATCTAAACCAGTTGGGTGCAGTGTAATCATTTACAAAAAATATGATGACGTCTGAGATTTACCAAATCGTTAAAGTTTCTCAATTATTATTCTTAAGTTTAATAGAGCTCATCTCACAAGAAATTAAGCAGACACTACATGTTTTCCCACCCTTATTTTATCTTTATTTTATTATTATTATTATTATTATTATTATTTTTTGATAGGTACACTTTCTGAATTGATTGAAGAAATTGTACAGAAATGGCAATCTCCCAGAATACCCAATAGCAGGGAAGATATTCTAACCAAGGAAGGAACTCCATATTATCCAGTGTCCAAAACTAGAAAAAAAGACCGAATGGCAATCTGTAATACACATGTGTTTCCTCATCCTTTTTATTATATCAACTAGCTCAATAGGAAGTTCTGCAGGCTCCCAAAGCATCTGACGGTTCCCCACCTGAACCCTTCTAATGTAGTCTTGCAGTTGGTTTTGTTCTATCTACACATGTTATGCAGTGTCACACCCTACCCTATTCGGACCGAGCCTCCACTCAGGACCTGGTGTCACTCAACACCGACCTCCCTCTCGAACCAATGACGTTGTACCATAACCATAGAACAAAATTCCATCGAAACTTGGGAGATTTCGGTAAAAATAATTTCCCATTTTGGGAACCTCGAAAAGAAAAACTAGGGGACCAAAAAAAATCCAAAGTTTCGATCGAAACCGTCGAAATTTCGTTGAAACTTGTTGAAACCTCGAAACCTGGTTCAACCCAACTAGATCAATTGGTTCATGAGAAAAAAAATTCTTAATTTCGTGGGAAACATGAGAAATTTCGTGGAAACTTGGGAAATTTCATAGAAACCTGGGAAATTTCGTGGAAACCTGGGACTTTTTCTTGCAAGTTTCGTAGCTTTCCCATATTTTCAATTTCTTTTGTTTCTTTCATGTTTCCCCAAATACCCCCTCCGTTAGGACTTCCCTATCCAAATTGCATATTCCCTCAGACTGGTTATCTTAGGCATGTTGATGACCAAACTTATAAAGTTATAGTTGTTGATTACCTTGACAACCATAGGCATAAAATGTCATGGGATGTCTATGTGTTGGTTGGAGGAGAGGATGTTATAGGCATAGTACTACTCAGCTCACAGGATGGATCCATCGAGGCACTCCTCTTGGCATTGAGTTGTACTTTCCTTTTATTGTCATTTAATTTGTATTTGATGTTTTAAAGTTAGCAATTATATATTGAATGTTATGTACTTAAGTAGTTAAGTTTATAGTGTACTTCTCGGACAAATCTACATTGATGTTATGTATATTACATATCTATATTGATTTTTTAGCAAAATATAGTCAATGTGTTCTTTATACTCTAATTAATTTAAATGCAGAGTCCCACCCTAAATACTCCCTAAAACATGTCAAAACTTGCACAAAAAGTCCTAAGTTTCCTCGAAATTTCCCAGTTTCCCACGTAGGTTTCCCATTTTCACCTAGTCAAAACATGAGTTCTCAAATTTTTATCTCTGACCATAACCATACATTCAACTTAGGCAGAAATCAGAAGCAAGAAATAGGAGGAGAATAAAATAATGAAATCCAGTAATATGCAGAAATCTAAAGTTAATTACATATCCTAAGAAGTATCCATATAAGGTCTAATTACATAATCCAGGTTAATGTACGTAAGCAATCCTGTCCCATCATGTGTAATAGCCTACGCATCCAGGTGTGAGCCATACAAGCAAGAGTAACATGTAGACAATGTGTCATGCATCCACAGGCTCAGCTCATATATATGCACCTCCTGCTCTATGGAAGCCCCTATACCTGTCCCATCATCTAACAAGAAGAATGCCCATAGGGTGTGTCCTGCCGAACTCACGTGGGGAACACACAAGCAATAAAATGAATGATTTCTTACAACCTTAAATGCCACACAAGATGTACATGTAATAAATATGCAGACCTTCTAACTACTAGCTGCACAAGCAATGTTGGGAACAAACCTCTCACGGATTCAGCCTTCAGTTTGGGGATAGCCTCCTCTTATCAACCCTACCGAATGCCAGATGCTCCTCAAGGATTTGGCTTTTGCTTTGGAGCATGCAATGCCAGAATTCAGTGAATAGTGTATTATTATCCGCTTCTGGCCCTCACGAGTTAGACTTCACTTTGGAAACCTATATCCAAAACGACAAGTGTTCTCTCAACTCACCACTCAACCACCATGGGTTACCCAACTCTTTTGCCCCGGCTGGGTAGGGCCTTACATAAAAAATACCTAGCACTTCAAGGGTCATCTACTCATCATGTTACTCAAGCTATGGGACACTAGCCACATGGATTTGGCCTTCACTTTGGGCTAGCGCCCCCGGTAACCCTATTAGAGTACCTCGGAACTTCTCATGGTTTTGGCCTTCTCTTTGGAAAGCCCCTTGATGAACTAATGAATGGCATGCTGGTGTTACCTTGTGGCTCTTCGGATTCAGCCTTTGCTTTGGAAACCCCACAATTAACACTGCACCTAATCACCTCAGACCACTCCACATCTCCCACCACTCATATCAATCATAACATGAGCAGAAATAAGAATCCACACCATGGGTCACCCATCACCATAACCCCTGTTGGTAGCATTGTAATTTGTAAGGGATTACCTAACCATGCATGCTACATGATGCCATCCATGCAATATGCATAGTATGAAAGGATGGCCATGCCCACATCACTCTACATATCCCTACCATGTTGATGCATGTTCTATGAAATTACACCAATTCATATTTCAGTTCTGTAGTCATGCTCATACCTATGTACTGAAATAATATCCAAATAGCTGAATTTCATAATTCTAAGAATACAACATTATGCTCAAGGCTATATACCAACCTCACTACCATGATCCCAATGAATGCATGAACATGTCAATGATAATTATTGATGCCCAATCATTTAAATCACAATACATTTCAAACATAAAGAGATACGAGAATGTAAATCCAGGACCTAACATACAATCCCCTCACCTTGGTATGGGTATGAGCTGGCTCGATTTGAAGTGTGAGTCCTTGTAAGGTTGGTCTAATCTAATATGACAATCCCTAAACATGGTGCTCAAGTGTTAGTAGACATGTTTAGGCCTTTTCGCCTGCCCTCCATACTGAATTCCTATTATAGCAACAGCCGGTCAATTGCATGGATTAGATCAATCACCCCTTTTCTGCTGTCCAAATTTGAATCCATATTTTGGGGCTTTTGATCCTCAAGTCCCAACGTGGTTTCCGTTGATTACTTTAACTTTATTACTAGTTTTTAGGCATGTGTATCCTCTCCTTCGAGTAGGATTGCATACGCATGCATGATTAGATAACTAACTGTAGCAATGAACATCCTAATCATGGTTCTAAGTTTAAACCTGCTTTTGTCATAGTATTTGAGCCTCATTTTATCCCTTTCAATGAGGATATTGCATTGCTAAACTCCATTCTTAGAAGCCCCTTGGTTTCCCCGTACTTCTAAGCTTCAATAATGGGATTTCACTACTAAGATCCATCAAAATTAGCAAAATTGGTATATAATTGTAAGGAACACCAAAGGTTACCTGTATAAATGTCCATTGGTGATTCCAGCAGCCCTTGGTGCTCCCCCTGCAAGATTCCAGCCCTTCTTGTTCTCTAGCCCCTCTTTCCCCTCTTCTTTCTCTCATTAGTCTAAAATTAGAGTGAGGGTTTAGGTTGGATTTGGGGTAGCCAGTAGAGGGCATTTTGGGTCCCCTTACCACACACTACTTCCAATTAACCAGTTAAAAGGGGCGGTTGATTGGCAATTGATCGAATGGTTGAGGACCCAAGGTCCCAATCGACCACCCCCTCTTCTGACAGCAACATGAATTGACCCCTGCTTTCTGATTGGGTCATAACTCAATCATTATGAATCCAAATGACATGATTCTTTTTACATTGTTTTCTAGACATAGAATGCTTCATTTCTTAAGCACATAGATTCAATTCCAACTCTAGCCTACCCTAGTTTGCATTGGAAGTTGACTGAACTGCACTAAGCAACATACTGAACATCATATATTACTTGATCATCGGCTTGGTGATGTGCATCCCCTGGCTGGAAGTATGCAATCTTCCTTCCCAAGACCCCCCGTTAGAACCCTTTCTTCTCTCTGATTCAATCACAGCCACAATGGCAAAGTTTCCTTCATCACTCTCCTGGGATCTAGATTCTGATATCATGCTATCTACCCGAATGGAACACAACATATTCACACTTGACCTCTTAGGCTTGGGTCCTACAACATAAAGTTGGGTTAGGGATTTAGATTGGCTATTACATGTAGCATAGAAGCCTCCTAAAGGGATCTCCATTTAATACCTTGCATTTTCCAAGGCCCCTAAACTCTCCCATTACTAACATCAATTGCTAGCTTAGCCTGATGGAGAGCTTCAAGAAACCTTTCGCATGCAATATTGCAGCTTTTTATGGATATCTTGCATCTCTATTGTAAAGATCAATTGCTCCTCACCATTTCCTGCACAAACTTGAAATAGGCACCCCATTTGCATCTCTGACCAGGCCACCCTAAGTTGCTGTCAAGTTAACTAATGCTCCATCACAATGTAAAGCTATAAAGTTAAAAGTAGGTTTCATCCAAGAGGAAGCTCTAGGAATCATGCAACTTTATCTATATGAATATTCCACTTTTGAGCTATGTAAAAAGCCTATGCACATTGTTCCCCGATGCTTGACCACATTTGAAAAAAGCTCCAACTCTAGAAAGGGAAGCTTCTCTCCCTTGTTGGCAGAGTGGTGCTCATCCGTTCGGTTCTCCAATCTTCCTACCTTTATTGGTGTGGTATCTTCTTCATCCCAATCTTCTATCTATGCCACGGAATCCCTCTTTTGTGCCTTTTTCTGGAAGGGTCAAGAATCCTCTCGCTTCCTTCACCCCAACAGTTGGGCTGCTGTTTGCCATCCAAAGTCTGAAAGGGGCCTGGGAATTTGTCGCATCCAAGATGTTAATTTGGCTTGCCTCCTAAAACTCATCTGGAAGATTTGCTTCTAAGCATAACTCAATTTGGGTTTCCTAAGTTTACTCCCACATTCTCAAATAGGACTCTATCAGGACCACTTCTATCCCCTCCAACCCATCCTAGGTTTGGAGGAAGCTCTTGCTTCTTTGTCCTCGAGCCCTTTCTACTATTTCTGTTTAAATCTCCTCCGGGTCCTCCACGTCTTTCTAGTTTGATCTGTGGCATGCGATGGGTATCCTATTCACTCTTCTTAGCCCCCGCACTGCCTACGAAACCCACATTCCTAAATCCTCTCCCTTGTCCTCTTTCGTCACCAATGGTTCTTGGTCTCCCCCCCCCCCCAACTTGAGTCTCACACAAGTCTGGAACTCCCTTCCTCCCCTTTTGACCTCTTCCTCTGACCTTACTATTTGGCTCCCCTCTCCCTCCAAGTCCTTCACCACCTCCTCATCTTGGAACCTTCTCCGGTCCCCCTCCCCCCTTATCCCTTGGGTCCCTCTGGTTTGGTTCAAAGGCCACATACTTCGCCACTCCCTCACCCTTTGGAGAGCCCTCAACTTGGCTCTCTTGACCAATCCTTTCTCATTAGCCGCCATATCATGGTTAACCCTAACTGCATTCTTTGTTGGAATGGTTCAAATGACCTTGATCACCTTTTCTTCTCTTTTCCTTTCTCCCATTCTCTTTGGAAAGTAGCCCTCGCTTCCATTTGGCCTTGGTCAAGACAATCCTATGGTTTTGCTCGAGATTGGGTCTAGATTTTAAGATTTTTTTTTGGCTCATCCATTTGTGACCAAGTAGGTAAGCTAGTCTTTGGAGCCACCATCCACCACTCCAAATCTTAGGAGATGGACCTCCAAATCTCGGCCTCTAGACACGATTTAGAATACCATCTGTTTTGATGTTTCCTCTAGATTTCTTTCTATTCCCCACTTCCAGGTTGATGACTCCCCTAGGAATAGGCTTATTGTTAGCTCCTAGGGTCTCACATCCTGATTCTGGCCTTCCTCTTGATAGGCTATTGCCTTCCCCCCCCCCCTTCCCCTTCTCTTTGTATTTTCTTCATTTTTTTTCATTTTAATTATTTATTCATCCCAAAAAAAAGAAGCCTGTGCACTTCTCTCACCTGAAATATACAGGACCCTCTATTTGGTTGTGACATCTTCAACTGAGGCAGCTCTGATCTGGTCCAACTAGTTTTCGCACCCTTACCTGATCATACTGGCTGGTTTATATATTTGTTGGGTTGAAACATTGTTGAAATTGCATTATTTTCTCCTTACTTCGTATTTTTCCTCCCTTCTGCTCTTAAGAAAATTGTCAACAGAAAAGAGAATTGTTGTAGCCAATTGATGGGAGGGAAGGTAAGGACATCTGTATGATTTTACAAACCATATTTGAAGGTCCTAATGATGAATGAAATTTGACATTCCAAGACTGCAACCAATGGGGGCAGCACTGTTTCTAATCGTAAGTGGCCTGTTGCCATCCCTCACATTAGCAATCCTATCAATGTCCTTATAACAGAGTACTGGCAGAAAGGAAACACTAAATGAAACAGTGGAGCTGTACGCCTGTACCTTTCCAGAGTGGAACTTCTGCATGATGGAATTTATGATTTTCCGAGACATCTTCAGTCCAGAATGGCACCCTACCAGGAAATCACACTTCCAAGTTTCTGAGTACTTCAACTTCTTGACTATGCAAGCCAAAGACTTTGCAACAATGATCCTATTCACAAATACTATGCATTTCATATTGGGCTGTGACCTGGAAAAAATATGAAAAGATTATGCAAAAAAATGGGGGAGAAAATGTTGACAAATTTTTCCACAAATCTTGTGTAACAACTAAAAATGAGCATTACCAAGAAGAATTCTAACATTATGAGAAGGAAAAAATAGATTGCTAAGGTATATCATCTTCTCAGAAAATCCAACACTCCATTATGCAAGAAGTAAAGGAGCAAGATATTCTTGAAATGGCATCCTAAACATTTAGGAGTTTCTCTAATATGCAAATGCATGTTAGAGGAAAAAGTTCATCATAGAGCTATTTACTACAATAAGTAGTAGTTTTTTTGTCCCCCTATGTACCAGTTGTAATTTACCTCATTACCCTCCATTAATTCTTCTCCTAAAATAAATCTGGTCAATATTTTAGGACAGAAACCATCTGACCTAGGAATGAAGCTTGAGACAATTCATAGAGAAGTGTGATACTGCACTCCAAAAGGCTACCTTGCTCCATGACAAGGAATTCAGGGGAATTCTATCGTGTCCATTTCTGACAAGGAAATGGACCATCCATTTCCTTATGGATGAGCGACATGTGTCCATATGTCAGATTGTAGTGTTGAGGTTAAATTTGGAAGACAGAAAGTTATAATTTTAATTTAATCTCAACTCTTAGATCTGACCTATGGACACATGTTTCTCATCTATAAGGAAATGGATGGTCCATTTCCTTATCAGACATGGACAAGATGAAAATCCAGAATTCAGGCATGTGTGGTGAGAACAGAACCGGTTGATGTCATGGCTGGTGTGCAGATGACAGCTGCCCAATTGCAATGGAAGCCTTTGGAGTTTCCTGGCGAGCTGGGGGATTTAATTAAAAATGATGCAAAAGCACATGCGTATTAAGTGTAATTGGGTCTGTATTCCAATTTGGAATACAGGATAGGAGGGATTGCCCTACTTGGAATCTCCTCCCACTTATTGGGAGTTCTAGGGAGTTGCCCATCCTATATTTTCTAGTCTAGTACGAAAAGCTCACTTTTCCCACACAAAGACACACACCTAAAAAAAGCTCTTGAAAAGAAGTACCATACAAAACTACAAATGTTTCAGAGTGAATCTCCCACCCCTTTAAAGCTTCAACCCACTACACAAGAATTTACAACATGGTTTCACCAGTGACCAAGGTTAAGGATTTTGGTGCCAACCAGCCAGAATCTGAAATTTGATCGAAACAGGTTGAAAGCAGGGGTTTTTTGGGGGTAAAGTCAATATGACAAGGGCTGGTCTAAATTGGTCCAAAACCGAAACTTGTAGTAAGTAGTAAAAACTAAAAACTACTGAACCAGATAGGTTGAAATCAGTTAACAGTGGTAAAGACTTGGGAATTTATTGGCTGAAACTATCAAAATTTCTGAAATATCATCAGAACTTGTCAAAGTCACTGGGAACCAGGTGTTTTTTATAGTACAAAGCCTGATAGTATTGTTTTCCAAGACGATTAGCTGGTTTTGACAGAAATAGTTCCATGTAAATGAATAAAATAACTTGTCATTTCCTTTAACTCAAAGAAGAATTAACAAAAATTATAAAGCTCTCCTAGATTATAAGGGATGGATCATACTCACAAAACTTCATATCTAACTCTTCCCCCCCCCCCCCTGGGCGGTTTTCTCCCTATAGTTTACTCACTTTGTGATTTGCACATTATCTACAGCTCCCATGACAGAGACATTTTAGAGCTACTCCAGTCCATCTGAGGCACATTAGCTTCAATCCACTCCAGGGTCCATTTCAAAGTAAAGAGAATTCATAAATGGAAATGTCAAAGGCCATCTGAAATCTAGGCTAAGGATCACATGGCAAGGCCAGTAGTTATATCATTCTTTTTCACCATCGAAAAAAATTCAGAAACATCATCCAGTAGATGTAAAAGAGGCCTATTCTGAATCTCATTAACAAGTTCCTGAAGCTAGATTTTTGTTTGTGAGTTGTAGAAGCGTTAGATGAAATGACTAAACAAATAACTCGAACATCAGTTCATCTAGTTTAAAGTTTCTGACTTTTTGTGCTGTTTTACCACTAACATACTAGAAGAGAAGGGTTAGGGAAGTAACTGCCACAATTCATACTAGAAACATATTATCATAGGAAGCTCAACAAGAACAAAATGCTTATTCAAAATTTGCATGATGTAACAACATACCATTGTCAAACCCCCTCTTTACTTAAAATAGCACTTTATATCAACCACTAACATGCACTAGAAGTGTACATGAATATTCTAAACAGGATACCTATCTTCTCTCTTTGTTTTTTTTTGGCTGAACGAACATTCATACTGACCAGCTAGCTGATTTGTTCACCAAAGCTCTGTTCAAATCAAGTTTTCAGTCTGTGTTGCTAGCTGGGCATGGGAGATTTGTATGCTCTAACTTGAGGGGGAGTGTTGAAGTATCGCAAATTTGGGCTATTTTACTGTTCACGTGAACAGTATTATGCTAGTGATGTTATTCTACTTTCTATTTCTAATGTAGGAATCTTGCTACATAAGTTTTGAGAGTTTTTAGAAAGCATAGTTTCTATTTTGGTGGTAGTTTCTATTTTCAGAACTTTCTATTTTAGGAGCTATGAAGTTATTAAAGCTGTAATTTTTTGTTTCTTTTTTCTAGAGGACAATTACTTGTCTCTCAAGTTGTATTAGATTCATTAGAAGCTATAAATAAAAGGGCTCTGTGATTCTAGACTCTTTAGCTGGAACCATAAGCCTCTTCTACTGGTTCTTCATCTTCTTCTCTCTTTTCTCTGTTCAAATTCAAATGTTGTTTTGATTATTTAAAGCTTGTTTTCTAACATGGTATCAGAGCTTTTTTGAATCAAAATAGTGTTGTTCTCAATATTCTCTTTTAAAGTTCTATTTTTTTTTCTTTCTTTTTTCTGTTTTCCTTGGTGTGCAGCCACCTAATGCTGTATATTATGGACTGTTAGATCAGGTATTCATGTGAACTGATCTTCTCTACCTATTACCTTACTCTTACAAGTTCCAGAACTTGAATTAAATACTGTTTTCTACCTACCTTCGGTTACCTCTTTTTTCTACACTTTGCAAACCTTTTTTTTCTCCTCTTCAGTCCTAAGGTTGCAGAATTTTTTTTGTGCTCATTCTACTTCAAGTTTTGGAAAACTGATTTGAGTGATATCTACCTCAGTTTAATGTCTTCACTGACACGTGACTCAACCATGAGTACGGCTGAAACTAAAGGATCTCAAGGAGATCATGTAAACGTTCAAATTACATCTATCAAGCTCAAAGGTAATTTTAATTACTTGTTGTGGTCACAAGCAGTTCGGGTGTACATACTTGCAAAAGGTAAGCTTAAGTTCATTGAGGATGAACTTATTGCTGAGACTAACAAATCCTATTTTAGTTGGATCCAAGATGATGCAATCATCAAAATTTGGATGTGGAATAGAATGGAACTTGATATTGCAGCGAATGTGTTATGTTCCATAAGACTACAAAGGGAATATGGGATGACTTGCAAGAGACCTATTCCCAATATAAAAATATGACTCGGATTTGTAATATTTATGAAAAGCTATTTCAATTTCAGCAAGCTGACAAGTCTCTGCAGGATTATTACAACTCCTTTAAAGGCATAATGGAGGAGTTGAATGTTTTTCAACCTCTCACCACAGATATAAAGAAGCTTACGGCCCAACGAAATGAATTTTTTGTATATAAGTTTCTTGCAGGATTGAACCCTGAACTGAAATCTCTCAAAGAACATCTTTTTGCTAGTAAGCATGTCCCTAACCTTAGTGAAGCATATTCTAGACTTCAACGTATTGCCTTGCCTGAAGGGAGTTCTCCAAAAAAAAGTTCTAAAGGAGAAAATTCAGCCTTCACTACCTCTCGTGGAAGGGGAATTGGTCGTGGTTCAGGGGGAGTTAGCAGGTCTTCTGGAGGTCGTGGTGTTCAACTGTGTTGAAAAACACGATATTGGTAGAATGGCTTATTGATCAATGATCTCAAGCCCTCTATTTATAATTAAGTGGAAAGTACACTATTACAAATTTACAAGGAATAGAATTTTACATGAATACAAACTCTAATTGAACTCCTAGTAGAATCCAACACTCCCCCTTAAGTTGAGGCATAGATATTAGTCATGCCCAACTTGCCTACAATAGGAAGGAAATCTCTTTCTTTCAAACCCTTAGTCAAAACATCTGCTACTTGGTCTCCAGATCTTACAAAAGGCATGCAGATAAGCCCTTGTTCCAACTTTCCTTTGACAAAAAACCGTCAAATTTCAATGTGCTTAGTTCGATCATTTTGCACCGGAGTATTAGGAATACTAATAGCAGCCTTGTTGTCACAATATAACATCATAGGGTTTGGACCTTGGACTCCAATATCTTGCAGCAAGCCTTTCAACCATAGTAGCTCACAAACTCCACGAACCATAGCTCTATATTTAGCTTCGGTACTAGATAAAGCTACCACATTCTGTTTCTTACTTCTCCAAGTAACTAGATTACCTCCAACAAAGGTACAATAACATGAAATTGACTTCTTGTCTGAAGATCCAGCCCAATCTGCATCAGTGTATGCTTTTACTTTTAGATTATCAGTGGGTGACATAAGTATTCCTTTTCTAGGAGTTTCCTTTAAATACTGTAGTATTCTCGTAACAACCTTCATATGAGCTAAATATGGATCATGCATGAATTGGCTCACTATCCCTACAGCATAAGCAATGTCTGGCCTGGAGTGGAACAAGTAAATAAGCTTCCCTACCAGCCTTTGGTATCTTCCTTTGTCCACTGGTTCTCCCTCTTTTTCTTTAAGTTTAGCTCCAGCTTCAATAGGGGTATCAACTGCTTTACACCCTCTCCCTCTTTTTCTTTAAGTTTAGCTCTAGCTTCAATAGGGGTATCAATTGCTTTACACCCCAACATTCCCACTTCTTATAATAAATCTAGGACATACTTTCTTTGGGATAGGAATATACCTTTCTTTGATCGAGCCACCTCAATCCTTAAGAAATACTGTAACTTCCCTAGATCTTTAATTTCAAACCCTTTACCAAGAAAGTCCTTCAACTTTTGAATTTCTTCACCATCATTCCCTGTAATGACAATATCGTCTACATAGACAATGAGAAGTGTGATGTTAGTACCTAACTTCTTGACAAATAGTGTATGATCAGTATTGCTTTGCTTTTACCCAATAGAAGTCATTGCCTTCAAGAGGCATCCAAACCAGCATCTAGGAGACTGTTTTAACCCATAAATTGACCTCTTCAACCGACAAACTTTCCGTGCAGTATTGTCATCGGAGAAACCATGTGGGATTTCCATATAGACTTCTTCCGCTAACTCCCCATGTAAGAAGGCATTCTTTACGTCTAGTTGGTGCAAGTTCCAGTCTTTGTTCACAGCTATAGACAATAGAACTCTGACAGTGTTTAGTTTCGCAACAAGGGCAAAAGTCTCCTGATAATCCCATAGGTCTAGGTAAACCCCTTTGTAACTAGTCTAGCTTTCAACTTGTTGACTGATCCATCCATATTTTGTTTAAACACAAATACCCATTTGCAGCCCACTGGTTTTTTTTCTGGAGGAAGTGTAACCAGCTCCCAAGTATCATTTTTCTTAATTGCCTACATTTCTTCTACCATAGCTGCCTTCCATCTCTTATCAACATAGGCTTCCTGCCAACTTTAGGAACAAATACAGATGACATAGAGGATATTAAAGCATAGTAGGAGTCAGACAAAGAGTTATAAGAAACATATTTAGCTATGGGATGTTGAGTACAAGATCTGACTCCTTTTCTAACAGCAATAGGAAGATCAGAAGAAGATACCTTAAGGGGAACAGTAGAATCTGATTTTGGATCAGGAGATTGAAGTGGAAACGTACCACCTTTCTCCACCTGCTTTAGCCGGTTGTAATTCTTCCTCGGATAAGTCTGCACCTCCTTATTATGGTCAATCTGGTTTTGAAAGACCTCAACAGTTTGTCTCATAGGAGTGGTCTCCCCCTGGCTAGGTTCTTCACATGGTTCAGAAAATGAAGGGGGAGGATTAAAGTCCTCAAGTATACTGGCCGAAGTCTCCCCCTGGTCAGGAAACTCTTCTTGAACTCTTAAGTTGTGTTGGTGTGTGATAGGAAAATCTAGAGTTGGAAATAACAACTCTCCTCTAGGACTCTCCCTCTGGAGAGCTGTATAGTAAGGGCAAGACTCATTAAAAATTACATCCATGGATACAATGGTTTTCTTGGAAGGAGGATGATAACATTTGTACCCTTTCTGAGTAGCAGAATACCCCAAAAAAATGCAGCGTAGGCCACGAGGAGCCAACTTACTCTGGTGGGCTGTGATTCTGGCATAACACACACATTCAAAAACCTTTAGGGAATAACAAAAGAAGAGGCTCCTTGAAGAATCTCATTAGGACATTTAAAACCAATTATCCGACTGGGCATCCTATTCATAATGTAAGAAGCAGTGAGTATAGCATCACTCTAGTATTGGTCAGGTACATTCATAGTAATCATAATGGAACGGGCAATCTCTAAGAGATGCCGATTCTTCCTTTCAACAACCCCATTTTGGGCAGCTGTATAAACGCAACTGGTCTGGTGTATTATGCCAGAGTCAGAGAGATATCTCTGAAATTCACCATCAATATACTCTATGCTTTTCTCCTGGCGAAGGATCTTCACAGTGGCATTGAACTGAGTTTTAATCATATTATGAAAATCACGAAAACATCGAAAAACCTTTTCTTTTCTTTTTTTAAAAGATAAATCCATGTAGAACGAGAGTGACAATCAATAAAAGTAACAAAGTACCTATGGCCAGTAATAGACACACGTCGGCAGGGGCCCGACACATCAGTATGAATGAGCTAAAAGGAATAGATTTTCTATTATGAAGAGAAGGTAAATAAGTAGAACGAGTTTGATTCACAAAAATGTAGGCTTCACAAAAAAAATCAACCTCATTAGAAGAAGAAACCAAATCAGGAAATATTTTCTTAAGGGTTCCTAGAGGGCGGTGACCTAGCCTACGGTGCCACTGATGAAGGTCTAATGTTACCAAATGGACCGGATTAGAAGATGTAGTCAGAGCAGAAGTAGATCCTCCAATCGGCTAGAGCAAATAAAGTCCATTGTCTAGTTTACCACGTTCAATCTCCTTCCCTGTGACCAGATCTTAGAAGACACAGTAAGATGGGAAAAAAGTTACTTTACAATTCAAGTCATGTGTAAGACTACTGATAGAGAGCAAGTTAGTAGAGAAAGCGGGAACATGTAAAACTTTAGACAAAGAAAGTGATGGAGAATGCTGAATGGTCCCTTTTCCAGTAATGGAAGAATAAGAGCCATCAACAATTCAAACTTTATCCTTTCTAGAAGTTGGAGAATATTGTAAGAAAAAGGAGGATAAACCTGTCATATGATCTGTGGCTCCTGTATCAATGATCCAAGGAGTAAAAACTAAGAAACTTGGAAGCCTGGTAAAAGTTTTACCTAAGTAGCAAGGTAGGAGTTGGTAGAGGAAGCAGTGCTAGAGGTTGTACCAGCAGTAAAAGACTGTAGAATACGTCGCAGAGTAGCGAACTCCTCCTGTGAAAAACCAACGTCTGTAGAGGGACTGGTGGCAACTGTCTCAGAAAGATTAGCCTTTGGTTTTCCCTTTCTTTGTGCTCTTTTTTGCTCAAAATCAGCAGGCTTCCTATGGAGCTTCCAACAATTTGCCTTGGTATGATATGGTTTGTGACAATGCTCACACTTGACAATCTCCTTAGCTGAATTAGATTTAGTGCTAACAGACTGTAAGGCTGATTTCTCCATAGGAGCATGAAGCATGGCTAAACAATGGCTTTCCTCACACTGAACAAGGGCATAAGACTGTTCAAGTGTAGGAAAGGGAAAACGACTTAATACTTGCACTCTGATCTAATCGTACTCCACGTTCAAATCTGCCAAGAAGTCATACTCAAATCTTATCAATGTGCTTCCTATAAGTAGCCACATCATCTGGATTAGTGGGGTGATAATCCTCATAATGATCCAACTCTTGCCAAAGAGATTGCAACTCAGCATAATAGTGGGCCACAGTCAGTTCCTTTTAGGTAGTCTCATGAAGCTTTTTCCGAGCTCATAAATCTGGGGCATCATTCCCCAACTGTCCATAGGTTTCAATAGTAGCCTTCCAGATTTGGGTTGCAGTATCAAGTAATAGATATCCACGGGCAATATTTGGATTCATGGAATTCAAAAAAAATGACATAACAAAGAGAGTCAGTCGAGATCCATTTATCCTGTAAAACACCTATGGTAGGAGGTTTGATAGTGGTGCCCATAATGTGTCCAAGAAGTCCTCTTCCAGCAATAGTCAGGTAAGCAGATCGAGACCAAATTAAATAATTTGTTCCATCAAATCTCACTGAAAGACGATGAAGAGTGGGGTAATGTTCAGAGCTAGTGGGAACAGGAGTACCATCAATAGTTGTCATGTTGACAAAATTGTCTGCAGTTCTTCAGTCTTCACCCTTTCGAAGTAATAGAAATGTCGAATAATGCAATAGCCGAACAACCCAAACAATTCTAAGTAATGAGCCATTTATTTATTATTATTATTATTTTTTATAACTATATAAAAAAATTACAAATAAACCCTGAAAAATATGAGTCCTGAAACATCAATATATATATATATATATATATATATATATAAAGTAGGATTTTCAAACCATAGGAATAAAATATGGTTCGGCCAAAGCAGGTCTGGTGTCTAGTCTGGTTTTGTCCAAGCGATGGGTTTAATGGGATTTCAGAACCATCGTCCCAAATCGAAGCATCGTCCCAAATCAAGAATGGAAGAAAACCAGAGCAGGCGATGGGCTTAATGGGATTTCAGAAGCATTGTCCCAAATCGAGAATGGAAGAAGCAAATCGATTTCAGAAGGTTTACCTGGGTGATGGCGGTGGTTCGATGGAAGAAGCAGACCTGGCGGTGGTTCGATGGAAGAAGCAAATCGATGTCGATGGTGATGGCGGAGGCGATGGCGATGGTTCGATGGAAGAAGCAAATCTGAGTATCGCTAGAAGAAGCAAGCAGAGTCGAAGGACTTTTTTTCTTCCCTTTTTGTTTCTTTGGTCGATGGCAGAAGCAGGTTGAAGTGAAAGCTCTATTAGGTGCGATGGGATGTTGCAGATGAAGAAGATGTTCGGTTGCAGCGGTGATGGTACAATTGTAGCGACAATAGCTTCTGAAGAGATATCTCGGCAATGGAGGTAGGTCTGGTCTTCTCAGCGAGGATTTTTTCTTCTCTCTCTTCCCTAATCGAACTTAGGCTTTGATGCTATGTTGAAAAACACGATATTGGTAGAATGGCCTATTGATCAATGATCTCAAGCCCTCTATTTATAATTAAGTGGAAAGTACACTATTACAAGGAATAGAATTTTATATGAATACATACTCAAATTGAACTCCTAGTAGAATCCAACAAACTGTCTGATAAGACATCTCGACTTTGTACTCATTGTGGTAAAACAGGGCACTTAGTGGAAGCTTGTTGGGCCAAACATAGAAAGCCAGATTGGGCTAAGAAACTTGCCAATCATGCCGTTTCTGATGGTGGTACTGATAATCTAGCAAACAACGATAGTGGTTCTGGATATTCTTTAGGGGACTTGTCTAAGACTCTAAGAGATGATGTAAGCCAAATCCTTCGCCGATTGCAAAATATTGAGACTGACGCTTCCACATCCACTGGTACTTTTGCTGCCACACTTTCTCATGCAAGTAACACAGCACTTCTCACTTCTACTCCCACCCCTTGGATCATCAATTCAGGAGCCTCTTCCCACATGACTGGTAAGTCATCACTTTTCCACTCTTTTTTTAAATCTACCACTAAAAATTTTGTTGTCATAGCTAATGGGACTTCCACACCTATTATAGGCTCTGGAAGTGTTTCTTCTACACCTTCTCTTACTTTGTCATCCGTACTTCATGTTGCTAACTTTCCTTTTAACTAATTATCTATTAGTCAATTAACTAAAGCACTAAACTGCTCTGTGACTTTTACTCCCATTTATTGTGTTTTCCAAGACCTTCACACGAGGAAGACGATATGTGCAGGGTGTGAAAGGAACGGACTCTACTATCTGGACTATGCTACTCCTATTGTGGCTCTCTCTGATGATGGTGTAGATGCTCTCCAGTGGCACTGTCGTTTAGGCCATCTGTCTTTACCTAGATTAAAATTTTATTTCTTTCTTTTAAATCAGTGTCAAGATTAAATTGTGAAGCGTGTGAGTTAAGGAAGCATCATCATGCCACCTATCCTCCACACTTTATCCCTCGTAGTGAGTCCTTATTTTCTTTTGTTCATTATGATATTTGGGGTTCTTGTAGAATTAGTAATATGCATGGTTTTTTATGTTTTGTCCCTTTTGTGGATGATTTCTCCCGTCTTATGTGGTTGTATCTTTTAAAGGATCGGACAGAGTTCTTAACTACATTTAAAAGTTTTATTCATGAAATTCGGACTCACTTTCTCTTCCTATTAAAATTTTTCAGTTTGATAATGCTTTAGAATATGTGCAACATGATATATCTAACCTATGTGATTCTCTTGGAATGATTCATCAAACCAATTGTTCATTCACTCCCCCAACAAAATGGAGTGGCTGAGCACAAAAATCGTCACCTCTTGGAGGTTGCACGTGCTATTTTGATTCAGGTGAATGTTCCCAAACGTTATTGGTGTGATGTGGTTTTGATTACTGGTAATTTAATTAACTGAATGCCTATGACTTTGTTTTCTGAAAAAATCTCCTTTTTCAATTGTTTTTCCTAATGGAGAACCATTTTTAGTTCCACCTTTGGTTGTGTGTGTTTTATCACATACTACATCCTTTGGATAAACTCCCCCCCCCCCGATTCTGTTAAGTGTAATTTCCTTGGGTACTCACGTACTCAAAAAGGTTTTTGCTATTAAGATCCGGTTCTTTGCAAACAATTTACAAGTGTAGATGTGACCTTTTTTGAAGACACTCCTTATTATCTAGTCAATGTGTCTGTTGAAAACTGTATTTTGGATGATACTCCTCCTATTCCCTCTTTAGTTCCTTCTGTGGAAAATCTTAGAATCATATCATAATATTTTATTAGTATATTTAATCTAAGTAGATCAGATTGTAATATTCTATTACAGGTATTTTTCTTATTGTATTTTTCTATTCTAGGTAGATTACTCATTTATTGCAATCTTCTATTCTAGGTAGATTTATCATTTATTGTAATTTTCTATTCTAGGTAGATTTCTCATTTATTCTAATCTTCTAGGTAAGATATTTTTTCCTATTATGTAGATAGTAGCTGTATAGGATATCTTCCTATTCTGTAAATGGCACCTGTATAGCTTCTTTCCTATTTCATATATATCAGTTGTGTATATATTGGTTGTAAAGTTCTGAATAATACACAGAAGAATAAAACACTTCAATTCCTATTTCGTCATGGTATCAGAGCCAACCAATCTTGGGATTGCTATCCAGCTTCTCCCAATCCAAACAGCAAAATAAAGACAATCTATGGTGTACCTACTGCAAGAAAGCTCGTCACACACGGGAAAGATGCTGGAAACTTCATGGTAAACCTCCTAGCGAGAGTGGGGTCACAAAGGAGAGCAATCTGGAAATAATGGTCAGGCGCATGTTACATCTGCACAGCAACTTGAAGCCACTAATAAATAGGTTGCTAGCCTTAATCAGGAGGACATAGAATGTGTAAAAACTCTTTTGAGCAACCTTAAATAAAACCAGGTACATGTTCTTTGGCATATTCAGGTGAGTTTCCACTTTCTATTGGATTAAATGTCTTTATTAATTTTCTTTCAAGCCCCTGGATCATAGATTCAGGTGCAACTGACCACATGACACACTCACCAAATCTTTTCACCACATATTCTCCCTGTCCAAGTAGTAAGAAGATAGCTATTGCTGATGGCTCGTTAACTACTGTGGCTAGAACTGGAAATATTGAGCTCAACTCATCCCTTACCTTGAAAAATGTCCTACATGTTCCTAGACTATCTACAAATCTCGTTTCTGTGAAGAAACTCACGCAAGATTTACATTGTAATGTAATCTTTCACCATAGTCATTGTGTATTTCAGGACAAGGATTCGGGGAGGACGATTGGACATGCTAGAGAAAGGGATGGACTCTACTACCTTGAGGCACCAAGACAATCACATGCTACTAATGGTAGTCCTTCTCAAACCAATAAAGAAAAAATCTGGCTTTACTATCACAGACTTGGACATCCTTCCTTTAAGGTAATCAGTCTTTGGTTTCCTTCTTTGTTTTAAGGCATACATGTTGATGAGTTTCATTGTGATGTGTGTGAGCTTGCTAAACACAAGCGTGTACCACTTCCTTTAAGCAAGAAAAGAAGTTCCATCCCCTTTTATCTCATTCATAGTGATATATGGGGTCCTTCTAGAGTCCTAATGTGTCTAGGGCTAGGTGGTTCGTGTCATTCATTGATGATTGCACTCGTGTCTCATGGATTTTTCTACTAAAAAACAAATCCGACGTTAGTTGTGTTCTTCCCAACTTCCATTCCATGGTTAAAAACCAATTTGGAGTTAGTATAAAAAGATTTAGATCTAATAATGCCAGAGACTATTTCAATCAAATTCTAACTCCATTCTTTCAAAGGGAGGGAATTATACATGAGTCATCGTGCGTTGATACCCCCCAACAAAACGGAGTAGCTGAACGGAAAAATGGCCACCTTCTTGATGTAACTAGAGCCTCCCTATTCTAATACAATGTGCCTAAGTCATTTTGGGGGGAAGCAGTCCTCACAACAACTCATCTCATAAATCGGCTGCCTTCGAGAGTCTTAGGATTCAAGAGTCCAATGGATGTCCTTTCCCAGTTCTACCCAAACCTAAAAACAACAAATAACCTTGTTCCTCGAATTTTTGGGTGTGTCTCATTTGTTCATATTCATGGACCACATCGGGGTAAATAAGATCCTAGAGCACTCAAATGTTTATTTATAGGATATTCCTCCACTCAAAAGGGCTATAAGTGCTATCACCCTCCTTCAAAATGGTTCTATGTTTCCATTGATGTCACTTTTCATGAACATAAGTCTTATTTTTCCACACCTCATCTTCAGGGGGAGCATTCAATAATGGAAGATAAGAATGGGAATTCCTTACTTGACTTAGAGTTCACTCCCAAATACTTCACTATGTCACCTGAGTCAAACTGTGAACAACCTAAACTTATGTCAGACTCACCTGTGTCAAACTGTGAACAACATGAACATATGTCAAACTTTGAAATGAATGAGCCTATTTTTGATATTGAGCATGTGAGATTTGGCAAAGGAAAGGTGTTCTCAAGGAAGAAGAATCTTGTTCCAGAATCAGTGCAAGTTCAAGACTCCAATCCAAATTCTGGAAATGAGGTACAAATGACTAATCCTTCACTACAAACCGAATTCGAAATGCCCACAAATAGTAATGAACTAGACCTTCCTATTGCCATTAGGAAAGGCACTAGAGAATGCACAACGAAACCCATGTACCCTCTTGCCCAATTCTTGTCCTTTAAACATTTTTCCCCATCTCATAGAGCCTTTCTGGTAAGTTTAAACACCATTGCCATTCCTAACAACTTATCTGAGGCTTTATCCAATAAGGAGTGGAAGCAAGCTATGAATGTGGAGATGGAAGCATTAGAAAGCAATGGAACCTAGGAACTTGTAAGGTTACAGAAGGGAAGAAACCTGTGAGGTGCAAATGGGTCTATACATTGAAGTATCGAGCAGATGGATCTTTAGAAAGGTACAAAGCAAGGTTGGTAGCCAAGGGCTACACCCAAACTTACGGGATTGACTACCTTGAAACATTTGCTCCAGTTGCAAAAATGAATATTGTCAGAATCTTACTATCCTTGGCGGCAAATTATGGTTGGGACTTGCAACAATTTGATGTTAAAAATGCATTCTTGCATGGTGAACTAAAGGAAGAAATTTACATGGAGGTTCCACTGGGTTATGAGAATGATTTAGTTGCTAATACTGTATGCAAGTTAAAAAAGGCCTTAAATGGACTCAAACAGTCACCACGGGCATGGTTTGGCAGATTTACTAAAGTCATGATTAGTATGGGTTACAAGCAAAGTCAAGGAGACCATACATTGTTCATCAAGCACTCATCATCAGGGGGAGTCACGGCACTACTTGTGTATGTTGATGACATAATAGTGACAGGAAATGAAGAAAAAGAGAAACAAATTTTGACTCAATGCTTGGCTAAGGAATTTGAGATCAAGGCTTTAGGAAGATTAAAATACTTCCTTGGCATTGAACTTGCTCACTCTTAACAAGGCATTTTAATCTCTCAACAAAAGTATATCACTGATCTCCTTAAAGAAACAGGAATGGCTGCGTGTAAACCAGCAAGCACTCCAATAAATCCGAACAGTAAACTTGGGAATGCAAAAGAAGATGTTGTGGACCGAGAGATGTATCAAAGACTAGTAGGAAGACTAATCTACTTGTCTCACACAAGGCCATGCAGTTAGTGTAATCATCCAATTCATGCACAGTCCAAAGGAAATTCACTTGCATGCAGTTCACCGTGTGCTACAATATTTAAAAGGGATGCCAGGGAGAGGCCTTTTATTTAGAAGGAATAAAGGAATGATACTTGAAGCATACACTGATGCTGATTATGCAGGGTCAGCAGTAGATAGAAGGTCAACCACAGGATATTGCACCTTTCTTGGTGGCAATCTTGTGACATGGAGGAGCAAGAAGCAGAATGTTGTGGCCCGGTCAAGTGCAGAAACCAAATTTCGTGCAATGGCTCAAGGAATATGTGAATTACTTTGGTTGAAGATTATCTTAGAAGACCTAAAGGTTGAATGGGGTGGACCAATGAGACTGTACTGTGACAACAAATCAACAATCAATATAGCACATAACCCTGTTCAACATGACCGAACCAAGCACATTGAGATTGACAAACACTTCATCAAAGAGAAGCTGGATAGCAGACTGATTTGTACGCCGTATGTGTCTACACATAGTCAACTTGCTTATGTACTTACTAAAGGATTGAGCAGCTCAGCCTTTCAAAAATGCATATCCAAGCTGGGAATGGAGAATACCTATTCACCAGCTTGAGGGGGAGTGTGGAAAATCTTAGAATCATATCATAATATTTTATTAGTATCTTTAATCTAAGTAGATCAAATTGTAATATTCTATTACAGGTATTTTTCTTATTGTATTTTTCTATTCAGGTAGATTACTCATTTATTACAATCTTCTATTCTAGGTAGATTTCTCATTTATTGTAATCTTCTATTCTAGGTAGATTTCTTATTTATTCTAATCTTCTAGGTAGGATATTTTTTCCTATTCTGTAGATAGTAGCTGTATAGGATATCTTCCTATTCTGTAGATGGCACCTGTATAGCTTCTTTCCTATTTCATAGATAGCAGCTGTGTATATATTGATTGTAAAGTTCTGAATAATACACAGAAGAATAAAACACTTCAATTCCTATTTCATCACCGTCCACTAGAAATGTTCCTCTACAAGTTTATCAGCGGAGACATAAGTTGGCAGAACATACTGTGGATAGTAGAGTTCCTCCTAACAATATTAGCGGCTCTCCTTTAGTGGAGCCTGAAGCTGTCCCTACGGATGTTCCTTCTTCATCCTCTCCACCGGCGGATTCTTCTAATGGAGATCCCACTCTTCCCAATTGCTTTAAGGAAAGGTACTCGTACTTGTAATTTACACCCTAACATTGTTTATCCTGTTTCCAATTTTGTCTCTATCTCTCATCTCCCTCCTAGCTTTCGTTGCCTTTCTTTGTCTATGTCTGCCATTCATATTCCAACCCATCATACCGAAGCTCTTAAAATTCCTGGCTAGAAAGCCACCATGGATGTGGAAATGGATGTTTTACATTCTCGTCATACATGGTCTTTAGTAGACTTACCTCCTGGGAAAGATGTGGTCCACTGTCGGTGGGTGTGTACTGTTAAGTACCATTTTGATGGTAGGGTTGAAAGGCTCATTACCCACTTGGTGGCTAAGGGCTATACACAAACATATGGTGTGGATTATTTTGAGACTTTTTCTCCTGTGGCAAAAACTCCGCCAGTGTTTTGCTGCCGGTCCCAAGCCCAGGTAAAGGAGGAGGGTTGGTGCGTCAGGTTGGCAGCCGACACCGGAAAAAACTAGCCAAACCCTTTTCATGGATTCGACCTTATATGATAAAAGCTATGCTAGGGCGTTCCCAAACAAAAGAAGTGACACGCTACACTATGGCCTGGGTGTAGTGATAATTGGGCAAGGGTTAGCTAGGGCGTTCTTTGTAAGCGACGCGTTGCATCGGCGCCCTGATGCGGTGATAAGTAGGCAACAGTTCCCATGCCGTGGATGAGTGCGGGTAAAGAAGCTAGTCCAAAAACGTAGGATTAGATTGGCATCTTGGAACATAGGATCTTTAACTGGTAAGAGCTTAGAATTGATAGATTTTATGAGGAAAAGAAGGATTAATGTAGCTTGCATTCAAGAGACTAGATGGAAGGGTAAAAAAGCCAAAGAGTTGGATGACTTTAAACTTTGGTAGACTGAGGATAAAACAAATAAAAATGGAGTAGGTATAATAGTGGATAAAGATTTAAAAAATCATGTGGTGGATGTTAAAAGAGTGGGAGATAGGATTATTGCTATCAAGCTTGTATTGGAGAAAGAGTTCGTAAATATAATTTGTGCATATGCACCTCAAGTAGGATTGGATGAAAGTCTAAAGCTAGAATTTTGGGAAAATATGGATGGGTTAATGCAAGGAATTCGTCAAGGAGAAAAGATTATCATAGGAGGTGATTTAAATGGACATATTGGAAAAGATCAAAGAGGCTATGAGAGTGTACATAGAGAATATGGTTTTGGAGAGAGGAATAAGGAAGGGATTTCAATTTTAGATTTTGCTATTGCTTTTGATCTATTTATTATAAATACTTACTTCAAAAAGAGATATGAGCATTTAATTACCTTCAAAAGTGGACATCATAGAAGCCAAATAGATTTCTTCCTAACTAGAAGGACTGATAGATTGTTGCCCAAGGATTGCAAGGTGATACCGGGGGAAAGCTTAACTGCACAACATAGACTTGTGGTTTTTGATATGTGCTTAACCCCAATAACACATAAAAGGTCCAAGGTTAACTATCCCAGAATAAGATGGTGGAACTTGAAAGGAGAGTGCTCGAAATCCTTCGTTAATGAAGTAGTCAAATAAGGAAAGTGGGATTTTAAAGGGGATACCAATGCAATGTGGAATGACATGGCTATATGTATTAAGAAGGTGGCTAAAGATGTCCTAGGTGAATCAAAAGGAAAGCTCCATTCTTATAGAGAGACTTGGTGGTGGGATAGTGAGGTCTAAGCTATCATTAGGAATAAGAAAGCTAGTTTTAAGACAAGGCAAAGAACTAAGGATGTTGAGGATCTTCAAAGGTATAGGTTGGATAGAAATGAAGCTAAGAAAATTAAGGGAAAAGCAAAGGAAAAGAAGTATGAAGAGTTATACAATAAGTTGGGCACAAAGGAAGGGGAAAAATCTATTTATAAGATAGCTAAGACAAGGGATAGGAAGAGTAGAGATCTTGACCATGTTAGATGTATTAAAAATGGAGATGGTAAAGTATTAGTATGTGAGGATCACATTAAGAAAAGATGGGAAATATATTTCTCTAGTCTACTAAATGAGCATACTTCAAGCACTTATGATTCGGACGATTACACCTTTCAACCAGTCACCCATTTTTGTACTTATATACGCAGAATTTCAATGTCTGAAGTAAAAGAAGCATTAAAGAGGATGAAACTCGGCAAGACACAAGGTCCTGATGAAATCCCAATAGAAGTATGGAAGAGCTTAGGAACCCATGGACTAGTTTGGTTGACTAAGTTGTTTAATAAGATTATGAGCACAGAGAAAATGCTAGATGAATGGAGGAGAAGCGCCGTGGTTCCAATTTACAAAAATAAAGGAGATATTCAAAGTTGTAATAACAATAGGGGCATTAAATTGATGAGCCATACTATGAAATTATAGGAGAGAATAATTAAAACCTGTTTGAGACACTTAACTACAATTTCGGAGAACTAGTTTGGGTTTATGCCGGAAAAATCTACAACGGAGGCTATTTACCTAATTCGGAGACTTATGGAAAGGTATAGGAAAGACCTTCATATGGTATTTATTTACCTAGAAAAAGCTTATGATAGAGTCCCTAGAGCGTTAATTTGGCAAGTTTTAAAGAAAAGAAGAGTTGCAAGTAAATATGTAGATATAGTTAAGGATATGTATGATGGTTCAATGACATGTGTAAGAACCGTGGGGGGACAAAGTAATGAATTCCTGATAACAGTTGGGCTACATCAAGTATCAACTTTAAGCCCATATCTATTTGCACTTGTAATGGATTAATTAACCAAAGACATTCAAGATGAGGTCCCCTAGTGTATTTTTTTGTTGATGATGTTGTGTTAATTGATAAGACTCAAGTGGGGATTAATACCAAATTAGAATCATGGAGAGTAGCTTTGGAATCAAAAGACTTTAAACTAAGTAGATCGTAGACAGAATATCTAGTTTGTAACTTTAGTCATGATCGGGCAGACGATGAGGTGGTGATACTTGACGATAAGGAGATTCCTCAAAGTGATTGTTTTGGGTACCTAGGTTCAATTATAAGTAAAAGAGGTGATTTAGAGGATGAGGTTTCCCAAAGGATTAAAATAGGGTGGATGAAGTGGAGAGGTGCGTCTGGGGTCTTGTGTGATTGGCGTATTCCATTAAAGCTTAAAGGAAAATTTTATAGGACCATTGTTCGACCAGCTATGATGTATGGTGTAGAGTGTTGGTGATGCAGCACAACCAGAAATTACTATTCACGCTACAGTAGCGTGAACAGTAACCTAGATGATATTTTTCATATTTGGCGGGCCCCAAGTCTAGCTTGCATGGAAATAGCTTCAAATTTGGTGGGCCCAAACTCCAGCTTGCAAGGAGATAAAATAGGATCTGTTTTCGTGGGAGTTCTAGAGATAATTTAGAATTTTGTTATTTATTATTGGGATAATCATGTAATCAAAGTTTTTATTTGGGTAGGATATCTAGGATAAGTTTTAGTTAGTTTTAAATTCCTAAGAGTCCTTGTAGAATCAGTCTTTTATTAGTTTTAAATTACCAAGAGTCCTATTATAGTTGTTTTCGTATCAAGTGTTTGTTTTGTTATTTAAACACTTGTAATCAGCTTATTGAGGATGGAATAGAAAATATGAATTGAAGCTTTAGCTTTGTGCGTTTGCAGCATCCCCCCTCTCTCTGTCTCTCTCTCTCCTCTTTTTTTCTTCTTCTTATAAGTGTTCTTCTCCTTCTTCTCCTTCTTCAAGCTTGATTCTTCTCAGATTTCTCCTTCTTCTCTCTTTCTTCTCTATTCTATCCCCCATTAGTTGGGCTGTTAAAAAGAATCATATAGATAAACTTAGTGTAGCAAAAATGATGATGCTAAGATGGATGAGTGGCAAAACTAGAATGGATAAGATAAGAAATGATCATATTAGAGTTGGTTTGGGAGTTGCTCCCATAAGTGATAAACTTCGAGAAAATCGTTTGAGGTGGCACGGCCACGTTCAACGGAGACCTATAAATGCCCCTGTACGGAGAAGTGATATAATCCAGATTGAAGAAACTAGAAGAGCTAGCGGTAGACCTAAGATAACCTTAAGAGAAGTGGTGAGAAAGGATATGTATAGCTTAGGCCTTGTATCTATCTAGTATGGCCTCCAACAGAATTGAGTGGAAGGCAAGAATCCATGTAGCCGACCCCATTTAGTTGGGACAAGGCTTCTTATTGTCGTTGTTGTTTCTCCTGTGGCGAGACTTAATTTTGTCCGTGTTTTGATATCTTTGGCTGTGAATTATGATTGGCCTCTTTTACAGCTTGACATAAAAAATGCATTCTTATACGGTGATCTTTATGAAGAAGTTTACATGGAGCAACCTCCAAAGTATGTTGCTCAGGGGGAGAACAATGTTCGTGTTTGCAAGCTTCATAAAGCGATTTATGGACTCAAACAGTCTCCACGGGCTTGGTTTGAGAAATTTAGCAAGACTAGAGTCTTTTGGATTTGTACAGTGTTATTCTGATCACTCTATGTTTGTTAGACGACAGGGTGATTGTGTTGTCATTATGGCAGTTTATGTTGATGATATTGTTCTTTCAGGCAATGATGTTGATGCAATGCATACAGTCAAGGCACACTTACAGAAATCTTTCCAAACCAAAGATTTAGGTGATCTACAATATTTCTTGGGGATTAAAGTGATCCATAGTAAACAGGGAGTAAGTTTGTCACAAAGGAAGTATGTGTTAGATCTTTTGACTGAGACTGGCATGCTTACTTCTAAACCTAGCGACATTCCCATGGATCCTCAATTGATGTTAGGACGTGATGATGGTGACTTGTTAGATGATGTCCATTGTTACAGGAGTCTTGTTGGGAAACTTAATTATCTTACCATTAGTCGTCCTGATATTTCTTATTTTGTTGGTGTGCTGAGTCAGTTTATGCAGTATCCTAGGAAGGCCCATTGGGACACAGCGATGAGAGTGCTTCGGTACCTCAAGAGTGCGCCTAGAAAAGGGCTCATCTATTGACCAAATCGGAGTATGGACTTGGTTGCCTTTTTTTATGCAGATTAGGCTGGATTTGTTAGGAGTACGGACTTCGAAGAGTAAGAAATAGTCCATCATTGCTCGATCTAATGTTGAAGCTGAGTATAGGGCTATGGCCCACACCACTGCTGAATTGATGTGGCTTCGTTCATTGTTAGAGGAAATGGGATTTCCAGTCTCTGCCCCTATGAAAATGTTTTGTGATAATCAGGCAGCCACTTACATTGCAAGTAATCCAGTGTTCCATGAGAGAACAAAGCATATAGAGGTAGATTGTCTCTTTGTGAATGATGCAGTCAAGAAGAAACTTATAGCGACTCCTTTTGTGAGCTTTACTGACCAGCTAGCTGATTTGTTCACCAAAGCTCTGTTCAGACTAAGTTTTTAGTCTATCTATTGCAAGCCGGGCATGGGAGATTTGTATGCTCCAGCTTGAGGGGGAGTGTTAAAGTATACGCAAATTTGGACTATTTTTACTGTTCACGTGAACAATATTATGCTAATGATGTTATTCTACTTTCTATTTCTATTGTAGGAGTCTTGCTACATAAGTTTTGGGAGTTTTTAGAAAGCGTAGTTTCTATTTTGGTGGTAGTTTCTATTTTCAGAACTTTCTATTTTAGGAGCTAGGAAGTTACTAAAGTTGTAATTTTTTGTTTCTTTTTTCTTGAGGACAATTACTTGTCTCTTAAGTTGTATTAGATTCATTAAAAGCTATAAATAAAAGGGCTCTGTGATTCTAGACTCTTTAGCTAGAATCATAGGCCTCTTCGACTGGTTCTTCATCTCTCTTCTCTTCTTCTTCTTCTCTTTTTTCTCTGTTCAAGTTCAACTGCTGTTTTGATTATTTAAAGCTTGTTTTCTAACACATATCACTAGAGGGGAAAAGGGTGGGAATGGGAATGTACAAAGGGGAAAAGGGTGCTACTTGGATTGGGTTGGGGGGGAGGAGAGAGCCAAGCCACTCCAACATGTAGAGGCAAGCAAATACTAAGAGCCTAAATCCCAAATAACAACAATGTGTGTTCCTTGGGGAACCCAAAATAAGGATTGGGGAAGAGATGGCAACCTAGAGCAAACAAAAAGATGCCTTCCAAATCAAGTCAACTATTCTGTAGTTGGAGATCCATCTCGTATTGTTACATTCCCACCAAATACTCAAAATAGCTGTCTCGAACACCAACTCATCATTATCGGTGTAGCCACAGATAAAGTTACCAGAGAAGGATCTCAAACCCACAATCATTCTCGAGCAAAGGACTGTTCGCAACAGGGCAGCACCAAATGGAGGCCAAGGCTTCTACCGAATTGAGTAGGAGAGCAGGCAGGGGAAAGAGAAAAAATAGAAAAGGTAATCTTCAGCTCCATTCCAGAAAATGATCGAACTAGGATTGAATGGGATAGAAGTGCAAAATGAACAGAAATGTAGCCAGGCAATAGGTGAGGGTTCTCCAAAGTCCAAACAATGAAAGCATGGTGACTTGGTGAGGGATGTGAACTTCAAACCAAACCAAGGGGTGCTAGGGAACTGTGGTAACAGGGGAGCAGGTTAAGTTCCACTAGAAGGCTGATGTAAAGACACCATTGGTGGATTTGTCCATGGAAGGGGGTGGATGGTGGGGTGAGGGAGAACCAGACCTATGTGAGACAGTTAGAGGGAGAGGCAGGGGGACCAAACCTGCTACAGATGATAGAAGAAAGTGATGCAGGGGCAGATTTTGGAATGCATCAGTCCGCTCGGGCTCCAACTAGGTGCCAGGACTCCAGCCAAAAGGAGACAAGAGGAACCATCAGTGATAATCGAGGAAATGGGAGAGAGGGCCTATGACTGAAGGAGAAGCAGTTTTCTCAAAATCTATGAAGGAACAGCTGGCATGCTAGCAATCCAAAAGGAGTCCTAACTTAGAAGATAGGAAAGACCCAGTTGACCCAGATTGAGTTCTACTTAGAAGAAATTTCCCGGATAAGTTCTAACGGGCTTGCAATTTTACAGTCACGAATTCTACAGATTGCTAGACCACCTTCATACCTTGTAAGGCAAATAAGAAACCAATTGATTGGATGGAGAAACAAAAGGACTCCTTAGCTTCTAAATGAAAACACAGGAGAGGATGGTGGCCTTTGAGAGGAAAGTATGTCCTACCACTAGGAATCGGAAGACTGAAGCACAGACTTTATAAGAATAGGCCTCCTAGCAAAAAAGAGAAGCTTACCCTTCTAACATTGCAGACTTTTAAGGATGTGATCCAGCATAGGTGTGGATGGAGGTTGGCAAGCCTCCCTAGGATGAGGTGGAGAACCAGATAAACCACCAGGAGAGAGTCCAAGGTAAATTCAGAGAGATGGAGCAAGGAGGATTTTATTGTGTTAGAGAGACCCGTTACGAAGAGGTGGGATTTCTCTAAGTTAATGAGGAGTATGGAGAGGGACTCAAACAGATGAAGGGAAGAAAGAATAGAGGAGATGGAGGATGGAGAGGCCATGGACAAGATCACGAGATCATTAGTGAAGGCAAGGTGGATGAGGTTGAGGAGCTAATATTTACTCTAGGTTAGGAATGGGGGAGATACAGTGCTGATCAGTTTCGGGTTCAAGACTACTAGAGAGAACTCCAAGGGCAGTGCAAAAAGGAAGGGAAAGAGGGGGCAACGTTGGCAATTCTAACTCTCAAGAGAAAGAAAAGAAAAAGAAAAACAGCTAGGGGAGCCATTAACTTGAGAAGCAGGGAGAGGAGATGCAGGCGTAAAACCAATGGACAAAAATCTAAGGAATGCCCATTACATGTAAGACAACACAAATGAAGTCCCAACAAAGGAGTCGAAGGCTTTATGAATGTCAACCTTCATGAAGGCCGGCCAGAAGTGGGATTTCTGATTGAACCCATAGGCAATTTTAGTACAAAGAAAGATATTGCCAGGAAAGCCAAAAATGAAAGCATATTGATTCCAGTTGACAAGAGAGGGAATGACCAGCATAGGGCATTTCGCTAAGACCTTAGCAATGAATTTGTAGAAGAGACAGCAAACAGAGATAGGGCAGAAGTCTGTTAGAGACCAAGCTTCTCAGAGAAGAGGCATTGAAAAATCAGGAGAATTGAAGGAAAAACTCCTAATGGCTTTTGATGAGCTCATCTTTGAGGAGATCCAAGGAAGCTAAGAAGAAACCAGGCTAAAGCCATCAAGGCCAAAGGACCCAATCGGCTTTGTGAGAAAGGATAGAACAGAAGATTTCTTCTTCAGAGGTGGCAGGTTGGTGGAACAAATTTATTGAACAGATTGATGGGAATTGTGCGAGAAGAGGGGAGTTTTGAGGGTGGGAGCAAGGAGGAAAGAAAAGGAGACAACGTCGAACTTTATAGCTTGAGCATCCCTGATCTAACTACCATTGCTAGTGAGGAGCAATGGAGGTAGGCAGATTGGGGGTCACCAAGATCTAGCCATGTGATCCTAGACTTTTGCCAAGGGGGGAGTTCTCTTCTTGGGGAGAGGGAATAGAGAGGGTATTTCTCTTCTAGAGCTAAAGAGTTATTGTGGAGACTAGAGATCACCTTGCAGGAGAGTTGACCCCAGCAAGGTTTCTATGACTGAAGGAAACCTACAAGGAGATGTTTTCAAAGGCCAAAGAGTTACAATCTTCAGAGCCAGCTTGGTGTTCCTAACCTTTTCTCCAAAAGCTAAGAGACATAGAGATAAGCACTGGATTGGTTTCGACCAAGCCTCTACTTGGGAGGAAATGCTGGTGGGGGACCACATATCGAAGGATGTAAAGGGCTTAAGACTAATGGAGGAGAACCGCTGGCTGCGGGGATTGCAGGAACTATGATGAGAGAGACCAAGAAGAAGGAAAGCGGCATGAAAGGAGGGAAAAAGCGCCTGCCAAGCTTCCGCAATCTTGGAAGCAATAAGATAGACCTCAGGCCTTTATTTGATCCATTTAAGGGGGAGCCAGACCATCTTAGATCAGTCACTGTCTGGCCACCAAGACAAAATACATATCAGATCAGATGTATGTTAAGAAGAAAAATAAAATCTAAAAGTATCAAAATCACAAAATGGTTTGTTCACTCAAGCCTACACAACATGTACTTCATGGTGTAAATTGTGAAAACTAACCTAAAACTGGACAAACTTTCAATAAGAGTCAGTAGCTTTGCAGAGAAAAATGGTTCCTTTAAAACCTCCAGAGAAAATAAATCAGTTCCAGGTCCAGTTCCAGTTCCACCTGGAGAGTCACCCAAAACAACATTCATATAGTTAGGGAAAAAGATGAGTCATACTGATACTTCAATTGCATAAAGACTGTCGTATAAATCTAGGCCTTAAAGCAGGAGCAGAATTCAAAGCAGAAAGGGTCCACTGCTTGGCAGTCAACTGGCCAACTTTCCATAGAAGGGAATGATGAGGAAACCAGAAAACAGGATGCAGCCCAGTCAATGTGCAAAGGTCAACAAATTTGACTAGCTGATCAGGCTTGGTACTTAAAACCATAGTCCAGAACTTTTAATTTAACAACGGCCAAAAATTGGATATACCGACATTTATGCTGATTTATCAGGCAAAAGTTGAAGTTACATGCAGATTGAACTTAGAGAAACCTTTAAGCACTTAATGAACGCAAAAAACTATTTTCAGGCAGAGTTTAAAGTTTCAAATGGAAGGTTATAGTACAAAAGCATACCCTTTATCAATTCAGAGCTCAAGACTGACTGGGCAATAGTTAAATAATGATCTGCCAAGGAGTTCTCACTAGAACCAGCTTCTGTTTCCATCAGTTCATTTCTCTGAGACTTATCACCATCTAAGAAAATCCGGATTGCCTTTCCCACAAATATAAATATGTAAAGAGCAATAGAATAGGACAAAAGGAATTACACATATAAATACACCAAAGAATGCAACAGTATTTGCAAATACTATGAATGGACTGCTCTAATCAATACAGCAAGAAGTCCTAGTATAACTTGTAACTGCGTACAACATGTGTAAAGAGCATCAACCAAAAATAATGTACAAATCACTAGGTGAGATTACCCAAAATCATCTTACATACAATAAGATCCCATTGGTTAGTGACAACAATTATGCCATGATTTATGATAAAGGAGATCAACCTAGGATAAGCACAGAGCGACAGACAAATAAGGACTTAAGGCTGACCCTGACATAACCCAATTGAAATTAGGAATGCACTAGATGGCCCCCCGTTGTTCTTTGTATAATGTCTTTGGCTATGTCTGTATAGTTACAAGAAACATTTCTCTTCACTTTTCATCTGCAAAGGTCTTATATTCATTTCTAGCACCTCATAAAGAGAATTAGAATTCAGAATTACCTTCTTGCTGAGATTAAAGGTAAATATTAAAAATATAGAAGTTGCAACTTAAGCTGAGATAGACTAAACATAGACTAAATTACCTCTATTACATTCTAAATTTCTAACACATTCACCTGTCTCACACTAGACCTGATATTGCATTTGCAGCAAGCCTTTTCAATCAATATATGCATGATCCCGATCACTCTAATCTTGATGCATTGTACAAAATCTTGAGTTACTTAAAGGTAGCTCCCGGAAAAGGCATTCTTGTTTCTCCTAATATCATCTTTAGATTGAATTCTTATACTGAAGCTGATCGGGCCAGCTGTCCAATTGATCGGAAGCCTACTTTTAAAGATTGTACTTACGTTGGAGGCAACCTAGTTACCTGAAGAAGCAAAAAATGAACTACCGTAACCATGTCTAGTGTTAAAGCTGAGTTTGGAGCTTAGTCTCAGGACTCAGGAGATGTGCAAACTATTATGGCTGAAGGGGCTACTCCGAGATTTGCGTGTTGATGTGGACCTTCCAATGTAATTCTACTCTGATAGTAAGGCTGCAAAATCCTGTTCAGCATGATAGGACTAAGCTCTGATCACCACTTCATCAAAGAGAATATTAAACAAGGCCTTTCCTCTATTTCCTACGACAATCAGATGCTCAACTTGCAAACATTTTTACAAAAGGGCTTAGAACTAAAGGATTAGTTCCTAATATTGCCAAGTTGGGCATGATTGATATCTATGCACCAACTTGAGGGGGAGTGATGTAGTTTGGGTATAAGGGCAGAATTGTCCATAGGATATTTATTTTATCATATCCCACATCAAATATTTCTGTAATTCTTGTACTCCTGTTCTACTTTAAGTAAGGTTGGGTTGTGTTATACTGGCATAAGCACAGTTCCTAAAATCCCAACACCAGTGATGTAGGTCCGACAGCAAAGAGGCCTCTTTTCTTAGAATACAAACTAGGGTTGTCCCATGAATGGGTTGGCTCTTCATTGGAAGGATTTGCCTTGTAATGGCCCAACTTCATGGACCCAAAAAAAAAGTACATGGGTCGAGTAGGAAAATTTTGCATGGTTTAATTTTTTAGTTAGTCAATTGAACCAGATTCACAGTTCAATTCGTTTTAATTTTGAGTTAGTTTTAGTAGGGCGGCCTTGGCACAATGGTTGGCCGACCACAATTGTAGCCTCGAGGTCAAGACATCGAAACATCTTCCTAGTAATTATTGTTGGGGTAAGACTTGTAGGAAAACAACCCCCCCAGGACTTTGCTTGCATGGAACAAAATTCGATCGATATGGTCGAAATATCGCTCGACATGTCTGCATATTTTGAAATTTGAAAACGAAATGAAATACAAGGACAGGCATGAAAAGTGTCCTATATCGTTTTGTATCGACCGATATTTCGGTTGATACGACACGATATTTCGGCCCGATATGGTATTGAGCCAAAACGACACCATCATAGCCTATAAAGTGTCCTATTTCGAGCTCATTTTCGAGATATCGCTGATTTTACCTGTTTCAAGCGATATCGCCAAGGTGATTTCGACCCCTTTTTGAATTTTTTTTTTTTATTTCTCTTGCTTTCATCCTCTTTTCACCTATCTACAACTCCATTTCATTCAAACACTAGATTTGCTCCTCCATTTGTGCATTTTCTCAAATCTTGCAAGGTGAGTAACCAACTTCCTCATTTTTTTTATTTTTGTTTTGTTTGTGCCTTAAATCATCTTAGATTGCTTCCAAATTTAAGTATGTTTACTTTAGAGTGTTGATCTATGAATTTGTAGTGTTAAAATTAATTTTTTATTCTTCCTACTATTTTTTTATTTTTCTATTAATAAAAATTATTTAGTAAATTATATATATTGTTAAAAATGTATATGTATAGTAGATGTATGAGCTTCAAATTAATGTATGTGAGAGTTGAGACACCATATTGCTGTGATGGTGTTGAATTAATTTTTTTTCTGATAATTATGTAATTTAACTGTATTTAATATATATTTAAATAATTAAAAAAATTAAATATTAAAAAAAACTAATTAATTTTTGTTTTAAATTTAAAAATAGGAGAGTATTAGTGGAAGCATGTATGCAATTCTTGGAGCATGTTGTGGAGATTTTTAAGATAGTTAGTGTGTATTTTATATATTAAAAAATACTTACATAGTTATATATATATATATATATATATATATATATTATATTTAAAAATAGGAGGTTATTATTAGAAGCATGCATGTCATGTTTGGAGTATATTGCGGAGCTTTTCAAGATACTTAGTGTGTATTTCTTGTATCAAGCACTCCCTTTCAAAGATGTCAGACATGGCTTGGCAACACGAGAGGCCACTAACAGCTGATAGAAGGAAGAGCAAGTGTAATTACTGCAAGAAACAAATAGGAGGAGGTGGGGCACTAGACCGAAGGTGCATCTAGCTGGTGGAAACAGGGATGTAGTAAGGTGCCAAAAGGTGCCCGTAAAGGTCAAGAAAGCAATGGCCTTATATATTAGTGGGGGAAAGCAAAAGAGGAAAGAGAAGAAAACACACAATGAGGAGTTCGAGGATGCATGCTTAGATGACCTTCCGAATCCCGAGGATTATGGTCTGGATGAGCCAAGAGAGTATGGATGTGACCCAGAGCTAGAGGCCGAACAGATCAGGAGGGCGATGATGACGAGTAGGGAGCAACAGAGAGTTGATGACAAGAGGAGGCAACAAAGGGGTCTGGGTTGTGAGTCCTCAAGAGAGCCAGTAGGTATGGGAGGCACAGGCGGCTCCCAAGTCCCTATAAGGAGGAGTCGAGTGTGAGGCAGGGAGGTTCATATCCCATGGGCCCCTACAAGGGGTCGAGCTTCGTCAGCACATCCTACAAATCCGGATCTTGAGATTCTTCGCAATGATTCGGCCCTATTTGCAAGCCTTGAGCATAAACAGAGAAAGTTGAAGCACTTATGGGGGAGTGTGAAGGAAAAAGTGGGGATGGCTTTCTCCAAATGGGCTTATTACCATAGTATTCCAGCACATACAGCCCAAGGGACCTACTATAGAGATATGATTGAGGAGATAGGCAAGGCTGGGAGTGGTGTACAGGGCCCCACTTTATATGAGATATATGTCTATTTGCCTAAGCATGAAGAGGACTTAAATGAGTATATTAAGGGATTAAAGCCCATGCGGGCTCATTATGGAGTGACTCTAATGGCTAATGGTTGGACTGGTCCCACTAGACAGTCCATCATCAATTTCATGTTGAATTGTGATGGGAGGAAAGTGTTCCTTAAGTCAGTAATGCATTCGGTGATAAGAAGGATGCAAAATATATTTATAAATTATTAAAGCAAGTGGTGAAGGAGGTTGGAGTGGAAAATGTGGTTCAAATTGTGACTAATAATGGCTCCAACTACAAGAAAGCTGGGTTGAAGATTTAAAAGAACTCCAGGTATCTAAACATATAGTATTAATTTTTATTTTTTAATACATATATTTAAATTACATGTACACTTTATAACTTTGTATTGATGCCTTGATGGATGGACAGATATAAGCTCTTTTGAACTCCATGTGCTACTCACTGCATTGACTTAATGTTGAAGGACATCGGAAAGGTCAAGCTTGTGAAGAAGACCGTGGAGCAAGCCCGACAAGTTAGCACCTTCATCTATAACCACACATATGCATTAAAGATGATGAGGGACAAGTGTCAGGGTGAGTTAGTGAGGCCAGGCATAACCAGATTTGCTACTAATTGGATAGCACTGCAAAGCTTTGAGAGTAGGAAGACTAGCCTTAAGAGCATGTTTGCATCAGAGCAGTGGTTTAGTTGGGAGGGTTCTTCATCCGTGGGAGGAAGGAGAGCACAGTTGACCATACTCGATGAGACTTTCTGGCATAATGTGAGGTAGTGGTAAAGATGCTTGAGCCTGTGATGCATGTGTTGAGGATGATAGATCAGTAGAGAAAACCTACTCTACCACACATATTTGTTGCAGTAGAGAGGATGAAGTAGCAAGTTGCTCAGGTCCACTCACATGGCAACAAGAGAATCCTCAAAATCATCCAACTTAGATGGCAGTCTATGTTGCAGCATCCACTGCATAAGGCTGGTGAGTTGTTAAGTCTAGCATTCAATTTAATTTTCATTATGTTATCACACTATTAAGCATTAACTATTCCCTTTTATTACATACTTTTTTTTACGCAGAATACCATTTAAATCCCAAGTACTATTACAAGGACAATCTTAGGATGAGGCAAAATTTGATGGATGCCATCCAAACTGTAGTGTAAAAGTTGGAACCGGATCCATCTAAACAAGCAGTCATCCTTATGGAGGTGAGATAGTGATTTGAATCATTTGCTATTCACAATTCATAGTTTTATACTAAGTCATTAACCTAGTAACTAGTTATTGTTTTTTCTCTTTATATATTAGGTAAAGGCATTTAGGGATGCCACTGGGAGCTTCGGTCGTTTCGTGGCCGTATCGGGACAGGAATCTGCCCTTAGGGGTAAGTTCATTCATTTATTTCATTATTTATTTAATTGTTATATTCTATCTTTAATTTAGTTATTTAAGTATTAAAATGACTTGGAGTCTATGTTTGTTGCAGCTGAGTGGTGGTTGCAATTTGGATCTGACTCCCCCCACTTGAGTGTGATTGCAAGCAAAGTGCTCTCCCAGACATGTTCTGCCACTGGTTGTGAGCGAAACTGGAGCACTTTCAGCCTCATTCCCTCGAAGAGGCGCAACCGATTGGGTGTGAAGCGTCTAGAGGACCTTGTCTACATACACTATAATATGAGACTGAGAGAGGATCATATTAGACAGGGGATGGACAGAGAGAGTAACAATATCGAGTTGGCCGACATATTTGAGATGGATGATGATGATAACCCAGTAGTTGACTGGATCAGGGATAGTGGAGAGCCATTGCTGAATGAGGGAGGTTGTCCCAGTAGACAGATTGCAGAGGAGATGGGGGCTGATGTGGAGGACTTCATGGCCCAAGAGGGGAGTGCACATGTAGCGCCCGCCCGTCCCTTCGTGCCACACCCTAGTGCATCCACCTAGAGTGAGGATTTGATTGTCTGGTCCGACACTGAGGATGATGTGACTCAGGCTTGCGGGGATGACGACGATGGTGGTGATGATGACGATGACGGTGATGATGATGGAGGGGATGAGGAGGGTGTTGGACCTCGTGATCAGGATTCAACTGATCCTAGGGACAGACCACCACCACCACCAGTAGTATGTGAGAGTCAAGGGGGGAGGACGACCACTGAGATTCACAGGCGAGAGTTAGTTCACCCATGCGACACAGGATCCAGACCATACTAGAGCTGCATCTCAAGGCCAAAATGTTTCCTCTACATATTCGAGGAAGGGGAAGGGGAGATAGCATGGCTGTAGCACAGAGGACGCGCCATCATATGTGTGAAATCCCCGGATTTCTACCCCTTTAACCCGTGGATTCAAAACCGAGAACCTGGGCCTCGAGTTGGCGACAACTGTGGGCCATTCAAATCAAGCCCGAAGGATTGGAAAGGGAACCAATGTTGGTGGATGACCCTTGTGATGACTCAACAACTCTCCTGGAGTTTAAGTGAAGAGAGAAAATTAATCACGATGGTGTAAAAAGGGTGATCTTGGAACGTCCATTGATCTGTGATGGAGAATCCGATTGACGCGAATAAGGTATCAAATCGAAGATTGTTGAAAGAGCTTTCCAACGAGCCAATAATCACCAAAATCGGAGTCCGTTTGGGGGTCCAACCATGGCTGGTAAGTTGGGCCGATTGGGTGAACCAACCCCCCACCCCATTTTCTGTTTAGGGGCAAAAACGGAAATCTTGGTTTTTAAAGCCCTATTTTATGTTTTAACTTACCTGTAACCACATTTTCTATGCAAAGAACGAGTTGGAGGCTACGGGAAGAGGAAAAACCAAGGAGAAGAGCAGTTCCCATCCTTCCGAAGGTTTTTCTGATCCGAATCTTCGTTAAATCACTAAGAAAAGTTAGTTTTCTTTAACCCTTCTCTTTAATCATAGTTGGTGGGGGTTTCTCTTCTCTTTTTTTTAGGGATCTTTGAAAGGGAATAATGTTAGGTATCTTGGATTCTTTTGTTTTCTTGTATTAATGTTCTTTCCTAGTTTATGGTAATAATGGTTGTCCCCTTTGCGAAAGATTTTGCATTTTGACTCTCCGGGTCACCTCACGGATGATTTAGGAGAGCCAATTTGGGGCTTTTTAATCTGGATTAAATTGGATCAAATTGAAGGTACCCGTAGGATCCTTTTGCTGCCAATTAGCTTCCCCCAAAGTTTCGTTTCGTTTAGACTTCGAATTGGTGGCAAATTGGAGACCATTCACTAGTGAGGCCTTTTGTTAAACTAGTGGTCAGGATTCTATTTTCGTGGGAAGATTTTGGGATATCCTTTGAAACCCAAATTGACTCTAATTTGTGAAAATTATTTCTCTTGCATAAATAGGTTTATTTATCTTTAGTCACCAAACTTGTGGGAGTGAATTCTTAGACTTTGGAGAAAGGAGCAAAGTAAAACGTGAGGAATAACTAACCAATTATATTTAATTAATAGTTGTTATTTTATGTCTCTTGTTAAATATAAATTGTTGTAATTTCTATTTGTCTTACTATAATTGTGTGTGACTTTGCATGAAAGGAAGGTAAAACTATTATTTATGATGTTGTTGGTTGCCTTTAAATCTATTATTATTGTTATGAGAATGGAATGTAAATGTATGTGAAGGGAGAGGGGGAATATTATTATTCTCTCTACCATGTATTTTCTACTAGGGTTGTGGGTTCGCCTATTGCCCTAGTGACTTTATGTAATTGCTTAGGTTGTGATTGGAGAATGAGGAATGCCCTTTTGGCATTTCGTCATAAGATACCCAGAGGAGGCGATATGGGACGCATTCCTATAGTGCCCTTGACGCTTTCCTTGATTACTGTTGACATACTTAGGGCATGTCTAGAAGTGTTTGGTTAAGTAACCTCATGAGTACTACTACCCTCCCGGTAGGGGTATTGAAACCGGTTAACCCGTGATGTCCATGGCTAGGTCCTGTGAGCATCAAGTAGGCCCACTGCCATCATGAGATGGTAGGGTTCCATATAATAAATAAGGGCTCATGGGCACTCAAGACCGGTAACCAACCCGTGAGGGACATGGAGAGCATCTTGTCCATTATATGTGTATGACCATAGGGTTAGGGGGTCAACGTAGTCCGAGTTGGTTGGTGCCATAGGATACGTTGACTCTAGGTGGGAAAATATATTGAATCAAGTTGGTTGGTGCCATAGGGGAAGCATCTGGACCATATGTAGTATGAGACCATATAACTTTGCATTGGGCTTAGAGTAATCCTTGACATGCGCCAGTTCTCGTGCCAAACGGTGATGTGAGAGAGTGGTGACTTATACCCCAGCCATGGATTGATGTGACTTGACCCAACAATTGCGGAGAACCCAACAGACGTGCTTTGGTGCAATGAGGGAAGAGTGATGAGACCGCCCAGAGGAGACAGGTGCTTTGGTGCGTGTCTACTTTAGAGACTACATTATAGAGTTAGGAACCTCATATCATCATCATGCATCTATTTGTTTATATTATTAATTACATGATTGTCTTATGAATTATAACATGAAAATTGGATGTATGTATTGATGTGAATGTTAGTTACCTTATTGAGTTCTATGAACTCATTCCTTTATTTTTGTTTGTTCTTTAGACTGCTCTACAAGTTATGAGGACCCCTCCTATGTTGAGGATCCTTTGATGAATGGCAACCAGGAGGGCGTAGTCGGAGAAGAAGTGGATGCACATGACACTTCATATTCATGCCAGGACTGCTCTTACGGAGCCGACTTTTGAAGATAGAGTCCTTGCTGTCCTTAGGAAATCTTTAGTTTCTTTCATGTTTCTTTCTACATATATATGTTGAATTCTTTTGAGAAAGGCGAGGATATTTTCAATCTTGACTCTTGAGTTTTTCCGCTGCAGATATTCTTTCTCTTTTAGGACTCTGATGTTTAGTTTTTATTTGAAGTAATGGATAATTGTAATCATTGTTTTAGATTTGATAATTTATTCTTGTCCATTTAATTATGTTTTATCATGTTTTGTATGGATTTGTCACTGAACCTAGATCTTGCGGTGTATCACCCCCACGGGTATTTAAGTATGACCGGATCCGGCTGGGTGAGGTGTGACAATATGGGTCCTACCAACCGGCTGATGCCGAGAGCTTGGTGGGATCTATGAGATCGATGAGCATTGATGATTCTAAAGACTCCTCCACCTCTAGAGGATCCGGATGGCATAGGCCTGCAGAGTCCTCATATGATACTGCTGTGGAGAGTATTGGTTCTATTGGGTCAACTTATGGAGCTTATGGTTATGGACCATATGTTGTCCCTCTTAGCTATCAGATTTAGGGTCAGGCCAGTCAGCCACTAGTGGAGCCTTACGCTTATGGAGCAGCTTATGGAGCTTATGGTGTCCCTCCCACTATCACCTATGGGAGTTAGCCACTGGGACCTCATTGTCAGTATGGACCTTATCCTTCTGCTAACAGCCAGGGTGCTCCTTCATTTGTTGAGCAGATCTTCCACTCTATTCCACAGCTACCAGGCCCACCACCAGCCTTTCCATATGCAACTGAGCCAGTTTCTTATTTGGAGATTCACAACTTCCCACCGTCAGGAAATCTTAGGCATATGGATGAGGCCACGTATAAAGCTGTAGATGATGACTACGTCGACAACTATATGGAGCGAACATCATGGGACTTGTATTGTCATTTGTATGGGGTGCAGATGGAAGAGGGAGATTGAATAGAATAGACTTGTAATTAGTAACATTCTCGCTTCTTCTCATATATAGTATATACTTGGAAAGTTGGATTTAATATTTTCAATGGTTTTTTTAGTAAACTAGTAGTTCTATAGTGTTTATTATCTTAAAATAGGTATTATGCAAGAATCCAAATCAATTTGAGTCCATATGAGGCTCAAAATTGAGGTTCCAAGTGTCTGAGAAAAAATGTCCAATTTCGATCGAAATTTCGACCAAAACATGGGAATTTCGGCCTTTTGCAAGGTCGAAATTCCCATATCGACCGAAATTTGTTCCATGTTTGCTTGTGCAAAACCCTTTGGCAACAAGTCGCCTTTTTTAGTCAGTTTTAGTGATCATGTGACCCACTTAAGTGGTCAATGACTACGGTCAATTTACTCAATTAGGATTCACGATCGCTTTTTTCTTTCTTTGGTTGGGGGGGGGGGGGGATGGGAGTAGTTAGTAGTTAAGTTTTTTTTTTTTTTTTTTTTTTTAAAACAAACACCACGAAATCACAATTTGAAACAAAAAGAAAGTGAGAACACACAAAGATTTATTGTGGTTCACATGCCAATGCGGTGCGCTACGACCACAGGTGAAGAGGAAGAGCATTTCACTATGTAGAAGAAAGAAACAATGGAGATCTCACAACAGGTCACTAAGAACGGCGTTACAAAACTCTCACCCAAACCCCAATCAAAAAGTACCCAAATCTCTTAATGACCTAGTGGGCGAACATAAGGTACATATATAAACTCCAATTGGGTAAACGGGTCGATCCATTGGGTCGGGACGTACCATATCGCAAAGGCTACGCCCTCACACCCCCTCCATAGACCAAGACCAGTGATAGGCTCCTCCACTTTCATCATAGATCTCCAAAAACGGGTCATTCGGCTCGCCTATCAAAAAATATGTCAATGCTTGTCCATCTTCGAAGTTGGGCACAAGAATTCGGGTCACAACATACCATTTTTTAAGTTTGTTACAAAATCAGTTAGGGATTATGTAGTTATTAATTTAAGAGTTTGTTAGGGATTAGATGGGGTTTGTTTAGCCAATACAAGTCATGTTTTCTGTTTTCAAATCCCCAAAGGACTCTATTTATAGGCTGTTACGCCAATACAAAAGCCCCATCATTTTGATTTAGTTAGAAATTTGAATTATTTGAAAACTGTAGAGGCTGCCATTTTTCCTTTCTTGGAGAGTCAAGAAGGCTGGATTCAGACTTCATTAAAATTGAAGTCAGGAACTTTGAAGCTGCTGGGCAGCCATCTCTTTATTGGCCAAGAAAATGCTCCACACCCCATCGGGATTACCAAGCAGGCATCTCCTTAGGTCTCGACCTTTCCCTTCCTCTTCTATTTCCATTTTTCCCCCCTGTTTGGCAGCCATTAAACCTGCACTTTGTATTCCCCAAAGTGCTGCCCCCACTGCCGACCATTAGGTTAGGCTGAGACCTTGAGGATACCCTCCCCTTAACAGGATCTGAACTCAGTCTGAATTTCACAGCCATCCATCCATCCAAAAGTCCATTAAGCCCTCCTAAACCCTTAAACCTGCAATGACTCATAACTTCACACCCAATCATTAGACTACAGTCTCCTTCCATCAAGCACAGCATAGTACTATTCTTTTAATGGCCTTAAAGTTACATCCCAGTCTGAACCCTGAAACCCCATTGAAATCCCTAGAATCACTCAACCAACCCCAAAAAAGTCAACTTTCCAAATATTTTCAAACTTCAATCAGTCCTGGATTGACTTAGTTAGGCCTTCCCTGAAAACTAAACCCCAAATATATCTCCCTAACCCCTCCAAGTAAGCCCTACAGTCCTATCAGAAACTAGTCAGAACTGGTTATGTTTATGTGATCCTGGAGTGTTGGTGCCTTGCTTCAAGGCTGCCTTGGTCAGTGATCTGTTTACCAAACCATTATTTGGGCTTGCATTTTGAAAGAACCAGTCGAGCTGGCCCTTGATGCCCCACTATATGCTCCATCTTGAGAGTGAGTGTTGAAGAAATTAGAGTTACACCTAATTATATTTCTACCTAGTTTATATTTGGTTTTATGTCTATTTCTATTAATTTACGAGACTCCAATTAGGATTACAAATCATTTTTCGTGATTGTATAGCGTAAACAGAACTATAAGTAAAGGGTGTGGGAGAGGAGCTGATAAGTTTCATCATTCAATTCAATACTCCAGTTCCCATCCATAACAGCACCTCCATCCTCTTGGCCTTGGTGATCTAGGGTTTTGATCCACTACATGCTTAAAATGGAGACACTATAATAAATTAACACCAAAAGTTGTACCCGATGCACAAGGTTCCCATGTGCACAAGGCTTCTGTGTTTAGCAGTATATAGAGCCTTACCCTTGTTTCTAGAGAGGCTGTTTCCAGGACTTGAACCCGTGACTAACATTAAACAAGTGAGCACTTGACCAATGTGCCAAGCATAACCATCCCCAGAGACCAAGATTGAAATGGAGACACAATAATGAATTCATATGAGCACCATTAATTAGAAAAGCTATAGACTTACTTGCTCTGTTCCCCAAAGACCAAGATTTTTCAAACAGAAAATCAGATTATTATGCAGCTTCCCAAGTGACTTCTGACTGTTCCGTAGGCGGCTACAATCATCTCCCTCCTTGCGCAGGATTGACATACACTATTCTTAACATAATAGACAGCATTATGCAAAATCTCATTGAGGAAAAAGAAAATTCAATGTAATGAAAAATGTAGCTAATGATAAAGTACCTGGCCTTTAATCTCCTCAAGTTTCTGAATACAGGATGTATAATAACTCAAAGAAGCACCCATAACAGGACCATAGAAATAAAGTTTTACTTTTGGAGATGCCATGAAAGTTTCCAAGTCTTCTTTGTCACTAACAGAATAAACCTGTGAAACTTAATGGTGTTAATAATCAGCCAGGCTATTCAACTCATACCTAAGCTAGACATCCACATGTCCAACCTCCAGAATAACACAACCATGCCATACAGTTCGAGCACACCACAGAGTCACTGGATCCACATGTCAGTGGGATCACCAAGATGTAAAAAACCTAATAATCAGATGATTATAACTGTTTAGCAGATATTCACCCACTTCTCAGTTGAATAGTAAAAATCACATAAAATATGGCCAAAGTCACCAAATATTTAAGCAAGTGAAAACCCAATGCAGCAGGGATTGGGACCATAGACATGAGAAAACACTAAAAAATCAAATTCAAAAATTGGGTGGTGATCAATATTATTATCATCCATTATCTTACCAGAATGATAGAAGTGGGGGACACTTAACCTTCTCATTTTGTTTTCTTTTCAAAAAAAGTTCCTACTTAACTGAAAGGTACATATAACAGATGGTCAGGAAATTAGATTATTAGAAATCATACAATGGGCCAAGGTTTGATTTTGAGAAACCTTTTATTGAACCCCAACTTACAGTAAGTCAGAGTCACACAAACATGTGTAAAGATCAGTATGCAGGTAAGACCATAAGACCAGAAGAGGTCCTGATCCAGGTGCATAGCAATTTTCAAGACCACACAAATAAACAGGCAAGTAGATAGAAAGCCTTTGCTTGTCATCAGACCACACCTTTGCATCAAGTAATTTCTCAAGACTGTTGATACATGTTGGCAGTTCATCTTGATTGGAATCACCTGAAAGAAGTTCAACCAAATGAGGTCATAGAAACGAAGATTTAAAGAAAAAAAAAATTTTAAACAAATGATAAAAGTGTAATACGATTTCAACTCACTGGATCATAGACTAAATAAAGATATAAATCTAATTTTTCAGGAATATGCAAACAGTATTTTATTCAACCTGATAAACTTAGTGTCACAGTGATGAGGATGTCAAGATGGATGACAGGCAAAACCTGGAAGGATAAAGAATGAACATAGTTTTTTTTTATAAATGATTGTTTTGTATCAGAAAAAGGTGGGATACAAAAAAGGCAATCTCCTAGAACACCAAATGGGGGAAGGAGATCCCAACAAAGGAAGACAGTCCCTCCTACCCTTGGTGAAGTGAATCAGAATTCAGCCCCTGGCTGAACCCCCTCAAGTGGGCCGCAAGGCCACTCCAAAATGGTGCACCTAGGGCTGGCCGTATCCTCCAAGAGGGGTAGTTTGGTCCATCCCAGCCCTAATTAGTTGTTGAATTAAGTTTCAGAATTTCCTTTTTAATTTTCAAAGAGTCTTGGTTAGTTAGGAGTCTACTTTGAGTAACAGGTAAGTCCCTGGGTCCTTGGGAATCTTCTTTAAAGATAGACTCTCTCAAGTCTTTATTTACAAAAAGAGTTCCTTTAGTATTTGAGCCTTAGGAGAATCTATTTTCAAGGAAATTTCATTAGATCTTTAAGTATTTATTTGGACACCTGATATTATTTGTAAGGGGATCCTAATCTATAAACAAAACCCACTTAGGATTGGAGCCTTTTAGTAGGCTATAAATAAGCCTATTCTTTCTTTTGAATTTTTTAAAGTTTAATTATTGAATGACAATTAAATCAAAGTTGATGGATCGTAGTTCCTTGTTGAGGGGGACATGGTGGAGTCAACAACTCAAGATTCAGAGTTCTTCAAGATTAGCACCTTCTTCAAGGTCTTGCATCTTCCTACAACATTCAACAATTTCCAGCAGCAGCCACCATCCTCAGGTGAGTACAATCCATCCCCAACCCTGTAATCCAACCAAGAATGCTTCCCCTTCCTTCCTACTTCTTGTGCAAACAGCCCACACCTTTCTCCCACCCTAGCAGCAACTAAAAACCCCTTCCCTACCTTGCGGCAGCAAGGAAACCCTAAAATTTCAGTCTGCTATTCTGGGCAAGGGCCCCTATAATAATAGAGGACTTAGCTCCATCAAGATGCAGCCTAGAGTAGCCTGCAAACTTGGCAAAGACCCCAATGCTAACCACAATCGGCTCTTTATGTGCCTTCACAAAAATCAGCAGGTCATCTGCAATATGTGCAGATTTGCACCTAGGCAATAGCTTTTGATCATCCACTTCTAATTTTTGCATTATTCCAGAAGATGCCTCCATAACCATTACCAGAGTGAACATGTATGACAAGAGCAGGTCCCCTTGGCTAATCCCCTACCACCTGAAGAATACCCTGTAGAACTTCCAATCCAATAAATAAGGATAGAGAACATTTAAGAGCTGATACACACCTTCAACCATCCCAAGAAAGTTAAAGGAAACTGCATTCTTTTTTCTTTTCTTTTCTTTTTTTGATGAATAATTACATATATTAAACGAAAATAAACAAGAGAACAAGGTCCTTAAGCAGAAGGCCAAAAAGGAGAATTGAGACCCCAGGAGACAACAATAAGCCTGTTCCTTGGGGTATCATCAACAGGGGGATAGGGAATAGCTAACAGTCTAGAAGATACATCAAAATAGATGGCATCCCAAATCTTGTCTATAGAGCAGGATTTGGATGTCCATATCCGAAGATTGCGCTCCCACCATAGGTGATGGATCAAGGCACAATACACTAGCTTACCAATCCGATCACAAATGGAAGAACCTGAAAAAGTTTCTCAAAATCCATGCCCAATCTCGAAAAAACTCATAAGATCACCTCGAATGGGGCCAAATGGAAGCCAAAGCTTTTCCCCAAATAGATCTGGAGAAGGGGCAAGAAAATAAAAGGTGCTCAAGTTTCTCCAAACCGTTCCAACGAAGGATGCAATTGGGGTTAGCAAGGATGTGGTGGTCAATGAGGAAGGATTGGGTGGGGAGGGCATGGTTGAGGGCCCTCCAAAGGATTAGGGAATGATGGGGAATGTAGCCTTTGAACCAAACCATTGGGGGCCAGGGGGGCTTAGGGTTATGAGATCTGAGGAGGTTCCAAGCGGATGAGGTGGAGAAGGTTTTGGTGGGGGAAGGGAGCCAAAAAGTGAGGTCTCTAGTGGAGCTAGAGAGGGGGGGAAGAGATTTCCAAATCTGTGTGAGAATGGGGAGGGGGGAAGGAATCTAGGACCCATTTGAGATGAAGCTTGACAAGGGGGTGGATTTGGGGATACGTCTGTCATAGACAGTGCGAAGACCAAAGAGGTTATAGAGAATGCCCAATGGATGCCACAGATCAAGCCAGAAAGAGGTGGTGGAGCCCAAGGAGATGGAGGTAGAGATAACAGAGATGGCGCGGGGGTGCAGCAAGAGAAATTTCCTCCAAACCCAAGAAGAGTTGGAGGGCATAGGAGCAGTCCAAAGGGAATCGGATCGGAGATGGAAAGAATAGACCCACTTGACCCAAATAGAATCATGCTTTGCAGCAATTTTCCAAATAAGTTTGAGAAGGAGAGCCAAGTTAACATCAGTGATTCAGCGGATTCCTAGTCCACCTTCAAAGGTAGGGCGGCAGATGGATGACCAACTGACCAGGTAGATGAAGGGTGAGGCTTCCTGCCTTTTCTAAAGGAAGGCACAGAATAAAGACTCCATAGCATGGATGGTAGATTTGGGAATAGAGAAGATTTTGCACCAATAGAGATAGGAGGACTGGAGAACAGAACAGATGATGACCATTGATCACTCTCCCGGCAAAGGATAAAAGCTTACCCTCCCAAAGTTGTAGCTTCTTACGGATGTTGTCAAGCATAAGGAGGCAATGGTGACGAGTGAGCCTACTCGGGATGAACGGGAGACTAAGATAGACTGCAGGAAAGGTTCTAGGCTTAAAACCCGAGAGCTGGAGGAGAGAAGCTCAAAGCTTATCAGGGACACTAGAGAGAAAGATGGTGGATTTGTCAAGATTAACCCGAAGCCCAGAGAGGGACTCAAACAGTGAGAGAGTTGAGAGGATGGAGGGGATGGATTGGTGATCCGCTTTAGAGAAAATCATAAAATCGTTAGCAAAAACAAGATGGGTGAGGCTTAGGGACTTGCATTTAGGAATGGGGGAGATGAGGAGATGATCAGTCTTGGATTGAAGGATTCGGGAAAGGACTTCTAAGGCTAGGGAGAATAGGAAAGGAGAGAGGGGGCAACCTTGGCGGATGCCGACACGGGAAGGGAAGAATCCCTCCCGGGAGCTGTTGGCATTGATGGAGAAACGAGGAGAAGAGATACAGGTTTCGATCCAGTGGATGAAGGGAGGAGGGAAGCCCATGGAAGAGAGGACATCACTAATGAAATCCCAGCGAGTAGAGTGAAAGGCTTTATGAAGATCAACCTTAAGGAGAGTAATCGGGGAGTGAGTGAATCCATCAAAGCCACGGACAATCTTCACACAAAGGAGAATGTTATCCGCAATGCTACGACTCTAGATAAAAGCCAATTGGTTCGGACTCACAAGGGAGGGAAGCACTTGCTTGAGCCTATTCCCTAGGATTTAGAGATGAATTTGTAAAGAAGGTTACAGAGGGAGATGGGGTGGAAATTATAGAGGGAGAAGGCTCCTTGTCTCTTAGGGATTAGACAAAGGAACGTTTGATTAATGGAAGAGAGCTAAGAGAGGTTAAATAAGAAGCTATGAATGGCATGGACAAGATCATTCTCAATGAAGTCCCAAGAGGCAAGGAAGAATCCCATAATAAAGCCATCAGGACCTAGGGCCTTATTGGGCTTGTGAGAACGAATGTCAAGAAGGATTTCTTCCGAGGAAGGGATAGCGCTGAGAGAGGAGATGAAGGAAGGATCGATGAATTTGTTAATGAGGTTGGGGGGAAGGGGGGATGGGGAGGCAGAGGGGGGGGAGAGAACGTTGGAGAAGAAGGAGACGATCTCGGCTTTGATGTTGCCAGGATCCGAAATGCAAGTACCATTATTGGTAATGAGGGAGGGGATGGAATTGAAGTTATTCCGGACTTTAAGGGATCGATGGAAGAAGGTAGAATTGGAGTCCCCTTGCTCAAGCCACTTGATTCTGGCTTTCTGTTGGAGAACTGCATTCTTTCCATACCTTCCATCAAGAATTTCCTACTAAGAGAACCATAAGCCTCAATCTCATGCGAGTTCCCCTTCAGTTTTGCCGATGGGAATGCAACCTTCTATTCCATACCTCTAACAATGTCATGACAAACTAAAATGTTATCTGCAATAGATCTGCCTTTAATGAAGGTTGATTGGTTCTCTAACAAGACCTCCCACCACATGCTACAACCGATTAGTAGTTATCTTTGTTATAACCTTGTATAACAAGTTACACAAAGCAACCGGTCTATAGCCTACAAATGACCCCACATCTCCTCCTTTTAGCATTAGCGTAATGAAAGTAGCATTGATGGAGTTAGGCATTTCTGAATTATCAAAAAACCACAGAGTAGCCTCCGTGAGCTCCTCAACAACCAACTCCTAAGAGGCTTTATAGAAACCAGCACCAAACCCATCTGGTCCAGGGGCCTTTGAGACCTTCATCCCAAATACAACCTTCTGAATTTTTTTTCCTTGGTGATTGGCTCTTCTGACCAGCACTGTTAATCACCCAACAAAACCCCTTTTAGAGATAACTTTGGCACATATATTGCAGCATCCTCTAAACCAGCTCCAAATGATTTAAAAAAAAAAAAAAAAAAAAGCTTCCACTTTAATGTCATCAGTATCCACCGAAGACACCCCCCGGTCATTTTTTAACTCCATAATGTGGTTCCTGTGTTGTATACAATAAACTGCCTTATTGAAAAAGAATTATTTCCATCACCTAGTTGAAGCCACTTGACCATGGATTTTTCTTTGTTGAAATACAGATTTTGCAAGTTTACTTTCCATATTTTGGGTTTCCTAGTTTAGGTTTAATTTACTAGGATTTTACTTTTTTTCTTGTAAGTTTCCCACACAAGGAAGATTTGGTTTGTTCTATATTTGGTAAGTTTTCAATATAAATAGAGCTCCTGCTAGCCAAGATTTTTCCAAATCTTCCAACGGCATCAGAGCCAACTTTGATCCATTACTGAGCATCACCATTGCTTCCTTCTCCTTCTCTCTATCTCAATCCCAGAGTTTCCCAAAAAAAAAAAATGGTTGCAGCCATGTCGATGGTTGACGCTCCATCATCTTCTTCCTATTCCTTCTCTTTGTCATGTTGTGTCTTGCAACAATTTTTTTTCTCCATTGCCAATACTTGCAAACAAAATTTTTCTCCATCGCCTGGACTGCAACTTCAACCAAGCCGTTGCCATGACCTGCAAACTCCAACCAAGCCATCGTCTGTGTTGTAACTCACCATGACCACCCAATCTCCATCGCCACAACCACTTCTGCCAACTCAAGCCACTTGCAACAAAACTTAGCAATCTAAAGCACTTATAAAAGTACCACCTCATCCTCTTCTTCTTTTTTCTCCATCGCAGCCTACCAAAAGCCATCAACAGTGATCTGCAAGTCCACTAAACCCCTAAAACCTTACCTATGATAGGCCTAGGAGGTTCAATTCTCACCAGTGACTTCCTTTGGCTTCTCAATCCTTGCCAAGCCTTAAACCATGTAGTGATTGCTTCTTTTTTCTTCGTCTTCCTTCCGCCTCTGCAGAATTCATGTCTGTTTATTTCATCTCCTTCATTTTTTTACTTTTTGCACCTCTCTCCTCAGATGAACTCCAGTACCTTAGCCAATTGATGTCTAGACTTGACGTGTCTTCTCCAGCACCAACTTCCAATATAAGTGTAGCTTTTGTTGTTATTCCCTTTGCTGATCTACAGGCCTCCCCCAGTATTTTTGGTTGTCACAATATCAATTCAACTTATCTCTCTAGATAATGGACTCTGGGGCAACGACTATATGACTGGTTCATCTTCCTTATTTCGTACTTATTCCTCTAATCCTTTGACTCAAGTTATTCGAACGGTTGAAGGGTCACTTTCTCTTATTTTTGGGCAGGGATCCATTATTTGTTCACCATCTCTAACCCTATCTTCTATTTTGCATGTTCCTAAGTTTTCGGCTAACTTTTTATCTATTAGTAGCCTTACTCATAATATGAGCTGCAAAATAAGCTTTTATCCTTCTCACTGTGTGTTTCAGGACCTGGAAATGGGGCGTACAGTTGGCAGTGGTAGACAGAAAGGGGGGCCTCTACTTATTAAATGGGTATCCATCAACTCTTTCTACGACCTCTAGTTCCACTTCTCTTGCACTTTTTACCTTAATACAATGGCATCTTCGTCTTGGTCACTTTCCTTTACCTATATTATTTGGTTTCTTTCTTGATTTAGTTAAAAGGTGTAACTTGAATGATTTTCATTGTGAAGCTTGAATTTTAGCTAAATAGACTAGGCATGTTACCCTATTTTAGACCATTATAGTCTTGTTCCCTTTTTAGTCATGCATTCTGATGTGTGAGGTCCTTCTCGGACTATGTCTCTTTCTGGTCATAGGTGGTTTGTTACCTTTATTGACTGTTGCACTAGGACCAACATGGGTTTACTTCACCAAAAGAGTGATGTTTTCTCATATTTCCAAAATTTCTATAATATAGTTAGGACTCAATTTGGGAATTGGAGCTATAGTCAAAATCCTTTGTACAAGTAAGTATTCAGGTGGAGCATTCCCTTCCTACCTAGTTGACCAGGGCATCATACACTAAACTAGTTGCGTCGACACTCCACCTCAAAATGGTGTTGTTGAATGCAATAATAGACATCTACTTGAAGTAGCATGTTCCCTTATGTTTACTATGTATGTGCCTCCTCAATTTTGAGGTGCTGCAGTTTCTACTGCAGCTTATCTAATTAACCGAATGTCCTCTTGAATCTTAAACCATCGCTGCCCACTTGAGGTTCTTTTAGGGGTGCAGCCTTAATAGCATCACCTATGGTTTTTGGTTGTGTTGATTTTGTCCAAAATCACCATATTCATAGTAAGTTGGATCCTCGTGGGTTACGGTGCATTTTCTTGGGTTATCCTCCTACACAAAAGGGGTTATAAGTGTTATCAACCCAGTTCTCATCGTTTCTTTGTCTCTATAGATGTTGTGTTCCAGGAACAAGTTCCTTTCTTTTTCCCTACACCTCTTTAGGGGGAGAATCTTACTGAAGAGGTTCCGGTGTTAATTCCTCCTTTCAATATTCCTGTAGATAATCCTCCTTTGGAAGATGGAGTGACCAAACAGGAACAACTAGTGGATGATGTGCAAGGGGAGCCTAGACCTCTGATTCTCTGAAAACCTATCAAAGAAAGTAGCAAGTGACCCCTTATGAACCGAGCCAGTTGGAAGCTTTGGTTCCTAGTCTTGAAGAATCTATTCCTCCAGGTGAGTCTGTCTTTGATCCTTCTTTTGATACTACTTTGGACTTACCAATTGCATTAACAAAATAGCCACGAACTTGCACCAAAGATCCTATTTCCAATTATGATTTATATAAGGCCCTATCTCTAAAATTTTAAAAGTTTCATTTCCTCTTTGTCATCTACTTCTATTCTTAACACTTGGAAGGAAGCATTATCTCACTCAAACTAAAACGAGGCTATAGATGAGGAAATGCAAGCTCTTGAAAAATAAAACGGGGGAATTGGTGACTTTGCCTACAGAAAAGCGGATTGTTGGGTGAAAATGGGTTTTCATGATCAAGCACAATGCAGATGGGACTGTTGAGAGTTATAAGGCAAGATTGGTGGCAAAAGGCCTTACTCAGACTTATGGCAATGACTGCCAGGAGATGTTTGCCGCTATTGCCAAGATGAACACAGTTTGGACTATTCTTTCATATTCAATGAATGAGTGGAGTTTACAAAAGTTAGATGTGAAGAATGCTTTTCTGCATGAAGAACTACAAGAGGAGTGTACATGGATGTCCTGGGTATTGTACTGCCAAAACTCATGGGAAAGTGTGCAAGTTGAAAAGGGCCTTATATGGGCTAAAGCAATCTCCAATAGCGTGGTTTGGAAGGTTCCATAAGGCTATGATCTCTAATAGCTATAAGCATAGCAATGCAGACCACAAGTTGTTTATCAAGAGAGATGGTTCCCACACTACTATACTTCTAGTATATGTAGACAATATTGTGATAACAGGCAGCAATGAGAAAGAAATTTCAGCCTTAAGGCTTTTTTGAAGACTAAAAGGATATGGGCAGACTTTGGTATTTCTTAGGGTGAGAACTAGCGTATTCGGCCAGTGGTGTGTCTCTCTCTCTCTCAGAGGAAGTATACTTTGGATTTACTGAAGGAGACTGGGATGTTAGGCTATAAGGCTAGTTGAGACTTTTGTTGGGCCTAATCTACACTCAAAGGCAAAAGAAGGAGAACCAGTTGATAAGACCTGCTATCAAAAGTTGGTCGAGAAGTTGATCTATTTCTCACACACTAGACTGGATATCACATCTGCAATTAGTCTTGTTAGTCAGTATATACATGATCCCAATTCTTCACATCTGAATACAGTATACTAGATCTTGAGATATTTGAAGGCTACTCCAGGAAAAGGCATTTTGATTTCAGCTCATGGACACCTTAAAGTAGAAGCATACACAAATGCAAATTGGTTGGGATGTCTGAATGACAGAAGGTCTACCTTTGGCTACTGCGCGTATGTAGGAGGCAACTTAGTAGCATGGAGAAACAAGAAACAGGCAGTAATTGCATGATCCAGTGCTGAAGCAGAATTTAGGGCTTTAGCTCAAGGTATTTGTGAGGTACTGTGGTTGAAGGAACTGATTCAGTAGCTTGAGACAGATTTAGAGATGCCTATACAGCTTATTTGGACAAGAAGTCAGCAATCAGCATAGCTCATAATCTGGTAGAGCATGAGAAGACCAAGCATTTGGAGGTTGACAGGCACTTCATCAAGGAAAAGGTTGAGACTAGGCTGGTTCAAATTACCTTTGCTACCTCATATAATCTGCAGGCTAATATGCTTACAAAGAGCTTAAGTGTCGAGATGTCCAATAGTATCATTAGCAAGTGGGCATGATAAATATCTATGCTCCAACTTGAGGGGGAGTGTTGAAATACAAATTTAGTAGGTTTACTTTCCATATTTGGGGTTTCCTTATTTAGGGTAGATTTACTAGGATTTTATTTTTTTTCTTGTAAGTTTCCCACATTGGGGAGATTTAGTTTCTAAATTTGGTAAGTTTTCAATATAAAGAGAGCTCATTGTAGATTCACTAGGATTTTATTTTTTTCTGTAAGTTTCCCACATTGGGGAGATTTGGTTTGTTCTGTATTTGGTAAGTTTTTAATATAAAAAAAGCTCCTGTTGTGTCCTTCAGACACAAGTCAGGATATTCCCAACTCTTCCAACATTCTTTGAGAAGCTTCTCCACCTGCATTGCTGCCCAAAACCTTCTCTACCCTTCCTTTTCTTTATTTAGTGGACTATCATCAGGATGTATGCTGATAAGAGCTTGGGTGTGGTTCCATTCAATATCTGCTTCCTGCGCTGCAAGGTGAACATCTCCAACACGTCTTATTCCAAGCATGTATTCTTTCTTAACATTTCTCAGCCGGGCAACAAAACCAAGAAGTGGATTCAGCCTATAAAGAATGATCATATTAGAGCCGGTGGCGGAGTATCTCCAATACATCATGACAAGTAAAAAGAAAATTGTTTGATGTTGAATGCACATGTCTAACAAAGTCCCTTGGAGACTCCAACCAAGCAATTTAATTCAGAGTGAAGGAAATACAAGAGTGAAGGTTAAGTTTAAATTGGTCTTAGGAGACGTGATCAGAAAAGATAGCATTGCTTCAATTATGACATGAATAGAGCTGATTCGAGCGCAAGAATCTATGTAGGCGACCCCACATATGAGTTATTGTTGTTTGCACAGACTAAATATAATGCTAGCTTATATTATGCTTTTCCCATTACTATTAGGTGTATATTCTTTATCTTTAGATATGTTGAAGTTTGCGATTGCTAGGATTAAGTCCCAGCGGCGACTGTAAGGGTAGTTCTCAGAATGCCTCTTAGTTGTTTTAGGTCTGTTTCAAGTTTAACTTCTTGGAATTCTTCCTTCACTTACGTATGAGCAGATTGGGTTTTTTATGTATATCAAATCTATTATAAATCCGGACCAGCCAATCGCAGGCTTTCACTTCTTCTTCATTCTTCTTCTTCTTTGTCAATTTTCTTTTACTCCCTAGGCTAATTACAGGTACTAAAATTCAAAGATGGTATTGAAGCATCTGTAATCAGCTTAGGGACTCTCTCCTCTCTCGCCAGTGAAAAATTTGTCAATTTTTGTTTTTTGTATTTGGTGCGAAGACACCTTCTGCTGCTATGCCTATGAAATATATACTCCTTTGATACTTATTTTATGGAGTAATCTACTGTTCAGCTGCTGCTATGGTTGAAGACCCCTGAGAAACTTGGGATTATCAATCTCTTTGTTCTACCCAGATCAAGCTTCCATTAGAAAAAAATTATATATGTATGAACCAGCACCAAGAAAAAAAAAATTTATCTGGGCTCAATCAGCTCTTATCTAGCTGTCTGGGCCGCGTTGTTCATCCTTTACTAGAATCGAGTACTTCTACACAGACCCAGAAGACTGAGATTATTTTTTTTTACTTCTGAAGATCAATATCTGCTTTATTGAGGGTCTGTAGGATTTTTCTTTTTAATGAAATATGGATTCAATTCAACACACAATGCATTGGCTGCTATTTATTTATGGTAAAGACATCTGATTTTTTTCGCCTACCACTGCTGCAATTCTGCTGAGGTATTATCAGCCCCTATTATGTTGAGCCTTCATGTTCTGAAAAAACTCTGTTGGTGCCATAGAGCTTCGCCACTGGCCCACTGCTTCCATTGTTGGTTTCGGGTGATACAATACCTTGGAAATTTCTTTCTCACATGATATTGCTGTCTTACTTATCTGAATTGACTGCAGCCCTGTTATTCCCTGCCACTCTGTTTACTAGAATTGACTTCAAGTGTGTTATTCTTCTGGTAGATGGAATATTATACTAAGGATCATTAGTAATGCTTCCCTATTTACCAGAATCAACATCAGGTCTCTATTCTTTTGGTAAATAGGGCGATTGCTTTGTGATTGTCAAAACTGAGATCTAACTATGAACAATAAGTGCTACTAGTGTGTAGATTACTTGTTGTCCTATATAATTAGTTAAATAGGACCTTGTTTCATTGCTACTACAAACTTGTTGCTGCAGGTTCAGTAATTTTCTCTGATTTAATTTGCTGTTCTCTTTTTTTTTTAAATCTCTGGGACATACTACTGGATACCGGCTCTTCTTTTGATGCATCCACTACCTCAATATTTGATTTTCTTTTGTAATGACTAGAAGTTCTTGTACCTGGTTTCAAGTAACATGGTCCCTTCAAGTATACCCAAATTAGTTCCTCAGTACAGATTTTGAGGTGCTGGTAATTGTTGTCATTATTTGTCCACGAGTAATTTTACATGGTGGGGGGGGGGTGTAATTGGAGCCCAATTCTATATCTACTCTTGGCTTAAAGAGTATTATTTGTGGAGACTTTTATCCTAAGATGGTATTCTACAACAATACCTTCCTACTTGGTCTATAGTGACCCATACTGCTTTTTACCTACCTACTTGGTCTGTAGTAACTCATATTGTCTTTTACCTACCTACTTGGACTGCAGTAACCTATATTGTCATCTACCTACCTATTTGGTTCACAGTATCCTAGATTTGACCAGTATAGACCTTAGTTTGAGGTTCTATTTCTACTTTTGGTTTCTGGGTCCTCATTCCTTACCAAAATAGTGTATTGCCATTCGTTCTATTGTTATGTTAGACAGATTTTATAGGACTTGTCCTTTACCATTTTTCTAGATATGCTTTTTGCGTATTACACCAGAAAGAGGCAGGCCTGGTGCAATGGTTGGTGAACCATTGTAGCTTGAGGTCAAGGCAATGAAACAACCCCTCCACAAAAATTGCTGGGGTTAAGGTATGTGTCGGAAAATTGCCCCCAAACTCCACCTGTGCGAAGCCTTAAGCTACAAGTTGGGTCTTTTATACCAAAAAAATAAAAAATCATTCAGTTAAAACAGAGAAGAGAACGTTGTATCACCTTTTCCCACAACAGGAGATGCAGTCATACCAAATATACGGGGGCGTTTCAATGCACCATTTTCATAGAACACCTACAGAATCATTAACACACAATTGTACTAGGAAACACAAATTTCTAGATGAATAATGTAAAAATTATGCTGTAAAGCAGATATACCTTCATAATTTGTGCATACGGATGACTGCTTTGTGCCTGTGCATGATGACATTCGTCAAATATTAGAAGTGCAATCTGCTCCATTCTGACAAAGCAATGGTGTAAACTTCGTAGTAGTGTTTGAGGGGTCATGACAAGAACCTACACAGTTCGTTTCACAGAGAGTAAGCACAAAGAAGCTAACTTAGACACACAAACTAATGCAAACTTTGGATGCTCACTAATGGTTTGCTGTATTTCCAATCATTTACTTTATTAAAAAGTCACATGAGTCTTAGAATTCAAATTAGATTCATGAGTAAGGAATAATTACTTCTTCCTCCATCAAGCTGCCTTATATCTTCAACGGAAAGCCCTGGTTTGAAAATCACGAGATCTTGTCGTTCTTTCCAAAAGCCGAGACAAGAAGGGAAGCAAAACTTAGAAAATCCAATATCTCAATTGAGATCTCTGTCAACTCAAGATATAAAGATCTCGGTTGAGCCGAGATCTTGGTCCAACCATGTTATAACTTATAAAAGCACCAGATTTCGAAGTTGAGGTGCTCTCATCTCCCCCTTTGCTGCCTTGCTGGACAAGCTACTTCTGCCAGAGTTTTGGTTAGAACACCTCCTAGTCTTCATCAAAAACCCTCATACAACATATACAGCAATGGCTAAAGAGGTTTTCAAGCAAATATTGAAGAAATGTGAGATTTCATTCCAAAATAGATTTTTTTCAAAATCTGAGTTCTACACTTGTTGTGTGTTCATCCCAAATTTGATTTTTTCCAAAATTTGGTGGAGTAACTTATAACGACCCTGATGTCATATGAACATGTCTAATGTACAATATATCATTGTTGTTTGAGTTTAACCTTGATGTGTTCACATATATTAAGTCATGGTTCTGTACTTTATGTTTTATAAGTTTGCATCTTCACTTCTTTAGCACAGCGGTTCAAAATTGGGATCGAATTGGATCTCACATTTAAAGTTGTTTTCTCACAAGCCTAAGGGCAGCATTGTGCCTATAATAGGCAGGAAAAAGAGCTCTAAAACCCAACGAGATGGGCCACCCAGTTGGGTCGACATCGGAAGAATTGTTGCCTCCATCTTGACAAGATCTCAATTTTTGGCCCACCGAGATGGCCATCGAGATTGAGTCCTCAAAACTTGCGGTAAGCTACTGTGTTCAAAGAGTAGGATCAAGTAGAAAAGAATGTAGTTTGAAGATTCCATAATGAAAATCATTTAAATTTTTTCTTCTTCAGTGTTAACAACCTGAGGCAGGGTTACAATGGTACTTCTTTTCAGAGAATAGCCAAGATGTGTGATTTTCCTCCTCTTCTAGTTTTATATGGTACTCTAACTAAGCATTCCCCTACTACACAGTAGATGAATCGCAACCATTTCTCAACCATTTGCATGCATTGTACTTATCTAAGTTTCAAATTGGATTGTTAGTTACAATCATTGAAATAATAAAATAGAAAATATCCAAAGGTTTCATACATTTTCCAAACATAACTAAGATGGAAGACTTAGTGATTGTTCTAGGTACAAGGGCTCAATCATAAATAAATAAATAAAAAGGTGATATAGAGGATGATGTTTCCCAAAGAATAAAAAGGGTGGATGAAGTGCAGAGGTGCGTCCGGCATCTTGTGTGATCAACAATTCCTTTAAAGCTCAAAGGAAAAATATATACGATCATCGTTCGACCAGCTATGATGTATACTGCAGAGAGTCGACTGTTAAAAACATCAAATAGATAAACTAAGTGTGGAAGAAAAGAGGATGCAACGATGAATGAGTGGCAAAACTAGGAATCATAAGATAAGAAATGGTCACATTGGAGTCAGCCTAGGAGTAGCTCCAATAAGTGATAAGCTATGAGAAAGTCGTTTGAGGTGGCATGGTCACGTTCAACGGAGGCCTATAAATGCCCCTGGACGAAGAAGTGACATAATCCAGATTAAAGGAAATAGAAGAGTCAGGGGCAGACCTAAGATAACCTTAAAAGAAGTGGTGAGAAAGGATATACATAGCTTAGGCCTTGTATCTAGCATGGCCTTGAATAAAGTTGATTGGGAAGGCAAGAATCCACGTAACCGACCCCATTTAGTAGGGACAAGGCTTCTTGTTGTTATTGTTGTTGTTGTTGAACTAAGGGAAGACTAGTGGAATTTTGAACAAATTCCAAGTTCAAAATTTCTTGAAATAAAATAAGACCCAAGTTTCACCAAAGTCCCCCCTCAAGCTCACCCTCATCCCTAGTCCACTCTCCCCCCCCCGACCCCGACCTCTACCTATGATCCTCCCCACCCGTCCCCCTTCCCACCCAATCCCATAAAGATCTAATTGCCCACTCCCTCTCAAACTGCTTTCACCCTTGGCTTCCATAATTAGCGGACTGTTCTGGGACATCTAAGGGCTCAACTCACTACCAAACAACCAGAAGTTAAGCCTCTCATTAAATCCTCCAAGTCCTTCTTCTATGCCATCCTTAAGACCCAAGTCAACAAGGACCTTGCATACAATTGCCACCTCCATTGCCCCCGCTTAGTCCCTCTTGACCTACCATGAACACTTAATTACTGGTCGCACTTGGTTCCTGTAGGACCCAAAAGTTCTCACTCCCTCCATTATCCTCTCGGATCCTCAACTCTAGCATCTCAAAATCATCCTTCCCAGTGTTAACACCCACTTCTTCCCGACCTTTGTCTATGCCTTAAATCATGCCCATGATAGCCTTCCCCTCTGGGAGGCCCTCAACTCCATCTCTCCCTCCATCAACCCTAACCCTTAGAGCCTTGGCTACAATGTCAATGTACTATGTTTTTCTCAACAAAAACAAGGCTGCAGTTCCATCAATCTCCAAGCTGTCAACTCCTTTAATGATTGTTCGGACTCCATTAGGATCCGACCTCCTACAGAGTGGCTCAGCCGTAGTAGCATTGCATCAAAGGCTCCAAGCTCAACTGTTTGACGACCAACGAAGCCTAGCTCACTTCCTTCCCCTCCTCCCATGCGGCCATGCCTCCTTCCTCCCTCCTACGATGTTTGATCGAGCAATTTCACCCTCCAACCTTATTCCTCCTTTTGCCCCTAACCATTCAAGTTCTTTGATATAAGGATCACCCACCCTCTCTTCTTCCCTCTAGTCCTCTCCACTTGAAACAAACCAGCACACCATTTTCTCCTCCCCTCTCTTAGCTTTCATGAGCAAAAACCACAATGTCAAGTCAGCCCTCAAGGCCTGAAACCCCTTCACCTTCGGCAATATCTCCTCTAATGATGAGTCTCACCAGTTTGAGCTCTCCCTTATCTAAACTCAATTCCTTGATCCCTTCAACTCTTTCCTTACTATCAAGGAGAAGAGTCTTTCTGCTAATCTATCCTCCTCGCCTCTCAAGAGGAGAATATCCTATACTAGAAAGGTTGGATGGCTACATAGTGGAGACCAAATTTCGGAGCCTCAACAACTTCAACTATATCTCCTCCCCAATTAATTCTAATGGCTTCACAATCTCCTCTATCTCAAGCATTAAGAATGAAGCCATCTCTTACTTCCATACCCATCTTTATCCTTCCCCTCTCTCCTACCACCCATTCCCCCAACCTCTTTGTTAGTTTGAGAAAGAATAAGGTGAATAATGAGAGAGAGGAGAAGATGGAAGTAGCGACTTTGTTGTGGAGGCTCGTATTGAACTCATAAGCACTCCTCAAAATAACTTCACTATATATAGGCTAATTTACTAGTCTATTCTATATAGGAAAGCATCAACCAATTTCAATTGGTATAAAACACTTAATTACCGCCTCTATTTCCTATCGAGAGTTAACGCAAGGCACTAACTCTCGATGGATCTGTCCTTTCCCAAATTGCCCTTTCCTAACACTCCCCCTCAAGCTGGAGCATATATATTACTCATGCCCAGCTTGTTACAAATATAGGTAACCCTTGTATTCGCTAGAGCTTTGGTGAACAAATCTGCGAGTTGTTCTCCAGTCCTCACATGCTTAGGGGATATTATGCCTTGTAGTAACTTCTCACGAACAAAGTGACAATCTACTTCAATATGCTTGGTACGTTCATGAAAGACTGGATTTGATGCTATATGAAACGCAGCTTGATTATCACACCATAACTTCATTGGTGTGTCATCAATAATTCCTAATTCCTGGAGTAATTGTTTTATCCATACCATCTCGCATGTTACCTATGCCATAGCACGATACTCAGATTATGCGCTTGATCTTGCTACCACAGTTTGTTTCTTACTCTTCCATGATACAAGATTTCCTCCAACGAATGTTCAGTAGCCTGTAGTCGATCTTCTATCAATAGGTGATCCAGCCCAATTAGCATCAAAGAATCCTTCAACATTTCTATGTCCATGATTAGTGTAAAGAAGTCCGCGTCCTGGTGCTTTCTTAAGATACCTCAGAATTCGTATAACTGCATCCCAGTGTGACGTTCGTGGGGCAGACAAAAATTGACTCACAATACTGACAGGAAAGGCAATGTCAGGTCTAGTCACAGTTAGATAATTCAGCTTCCCAACAAGCCTTTTGTACTTCTCTGGATCATCAAGAATGGTTCCATCTTCTGGCATTAACTTTAAGTTACAATCCATGGGAGTGTCTATGGGTTTTGATCCCAACATTCCTGTGTTTGAAAGCAAATCCAATACATACTTCCGTTGAGATAAGAAGATGCCTTTTGTTGATCGGGCAACTTCAACTCCTAGAAAATACTTTAACTTGCCCAAGTCTTTGGTCTGAAATTTCTTTTGTAAATAGGTCTTTAACCTATCAATTCTTGAAGTGTCATCTCCTATAATGACAATATCATCAACATAAACTACAAGAAAGATTTTGCCTGCATCAGAGTTTTTAAAGAATACAGAGTGATCACTTTCACAACGAGTCATCCCAATTTCTATTACAACAGTAGTGAATCGTCTAAACCATGCTCGAGGTGACTGCTTGAGACCATATAATGATTTGTGGAGGCGACAAACCTTATTCTTCTCCCCCTGAGCAACAAACCCAAGTGGTTGCTCCATATACACTTCCTCATGCAGATCTCCATGAAGGAAGGCATTCTTCACATCCAACCGAAACAAGGGCCACTGGTAGGTAGCTGCAAGAGAGATTAAAATGCGAATGGAAGTAAGCTTGGCAACAGGCTAAAAAGTATCAACATAATCTACACCATAAACTTGAGCATAGCCCTTTGCAATAAGACGAGCTTTCAGGCGAGCTAAAGAGCCATCAGGATTAACTTTCACAATGAATATCAACCTACAACCAATAGCTGTCTTTCCCGAGGGTAAAGGCACAAGATCCCAACTCTAATTGTCTTCTAAGGCTTGTAATTCTTCGTTCATTGCACTGGTCCACCCAGGATTAGACAAGGCTTCAAGAACATTCTTAGGAATAGGATAAGTCTCTATAGTAGATAAAGCAAGAGAGAACCCAGGTGATAAAGTAGAATATGAAATGAAGTTAGAGATGAGATACTGAACACAAGAACGAGTACCTTTCCGAAGAGCAATGGGAACATCAAGGTTAGATTTGGCAAGGACGTCCGCAAGATCAGCGGACGAAGTCGGCACAAAGGTAGAGACCGTAGGTGCAGAGGGGGGAGCCGGTGGTTTCGGACGGCGTGTGTACACTTTGGTAATGTCTAGCGGAGATGGAGGTGAAGGAACTGTACCCTGTGGAAACACACTTTGAAGAATACATAGATCATCATTTAGGTCAGTTAAACTATGAGATTCAGTAGAAAAAGGAGTGGATTTAAAAAATGACACATCTGCAGTAACAAAATATCTTCGTAAGTCGGAAGAATAACAACGATATCCTTTTTGAGTGCGAGAGTACCCCACAAACATACACTTTAGTGCACGAAGATCAATTTTAGAGATCCCTGGGCGATGATTACGAATGTAACATACACAACCAAATACGCCGGGAGGCAAGGTAAATAAGGGAGATGAAGGAAATAAGAGAGACTGAGGAATGCCGCCTTTTAGGACAGACGAAGGCATCCTGTTAATAAGATAACAAGCAGTTGAAACTGCATCAGCCCAAAAGGATTTAGGAGCCTGCATCTCAAATAAAAGAGAATGGGTGACCTCCAATAAGTGTCATTTTTTCTTTCTGCAACCCCATTTTGTTGAGAGTATCGACACAGGAGGATTGGAGAAGAATCCCATTAGTAGCCATAAATTTACAAAAAGGATTAGAGAAATATTCTTTGGCATTATCACTACGAAAAGTACGAATAGGAACACCAAATTGAGTACAAATTTCAATAACAAAATTGCAAAATATGTCAAATAATTCTGAACGATTTTTCATTAAATAAAGCCAAGTGACTCTTGAAAAGTCATCCATAAATGTAACAAAGTATCTGTAACCTGAAGTAGAAGTAATAGGACAGGGTCCCCACACTTCAGAATGAACTAAAGAAAAAGGGTGGTTTGATCTATTATTTATACGAGGGGGAAAACTCACATGATGAAGTTTTCCAAATTGACAAGACTCACAGTCCAACTTAGAAAGAGAATGAAAACTTTTATCTACCAATTTTAGGTTTTCCAAAAAGGGATGCCCCAACCGACAATGTATTTGATGGGGGATGGAAATACTAGAACAAGCAGTAGAGGATATTTTCTCGAATAGATACAACCCCCCAGACATACGGCCTCTACCAAGCATCTTCTTCGTCGTAAGATCCTGAAATAAACAATATCCAGGAAAGAATTTCACCAAACAGTTATTAGTGGAAGTAAATTTATGAACAGATAATAAATTAAAAGGCAAATTAAGTATGTAAAGAACTGAGGGTAGGGTAATGGATGGAGTGAGTTGAATAGTACCCACTCCTTTAACATTGATATGAGAGTCATCAGCAAGTGTAACCAAAGAGGATGATGGAACAAAAGAGGAAAATATACCTGTAGCCCTGGTCATATGATTAGAAGCTCCTGAATCAATGATCCATGGGTGAGATGTGATTGAAAGGCAAGCAGTAGCATTACCTCTCTGAACGAGGGTGGCAGTGGCAGATTGTGGTTGAGTGGCCTGAAACTGAGTGAAACAAATATAATCTTCCTCAGTGATCTATACAGTCTTACCCTCAGGATGAACTTTAGTAGTTGTAGACGATGATTCAGATGTGATGATTGCATTCGCCATGTGTGGGGGTTTCCCATGAAGCTTCCAACAATATCGTTGAATATGTCCTGGACGACCACAATGATGACAAGTCTTAACTTGTCCTGTCTTGGTCGTAGAGTTGTGTGAACTCGAATATTTTCCAATATTATTTCCTCAAATTCGTCCTATATTCTGTCCACCAAGGGCCTGTCCTCCAGAAGTGCCTCAGGAAATTGTTGCCAAAGCTGAATTTTCTGTAGAGTTATTGGTACTCTCCCTTGCAACACGAAGAACTCTTGAAAATGTGTCAGCTAACGTGGGTACATGATCACTACCAAGAATCTGTGCTCTAACTGCCTCAAACTCCTTTCCAAGACCTCCCAAGAAACCCATAACAGCTAATTGCCCTCTTTGATTTTGCATAGTTTTGACATCAGAGGAGATAGGTAGAAGAGAGTTTAGTTCTTCATACATTCTTTTAAAATCTGCAAAATATTGGGTAATATCTCTACCTTTCCTATCTACTCGATAAAATTCTTGGGGACAATTCGTAGATTCTAGCCAAATTATTCTGACCAGAATACAACACATTCAAATACTCCCATAATTTCTTCACAGTTTGTAAGTGAGTAACCAAATCTATAATATTATCGGCCAAGGAATTAAACATCTGCCCAAGTATTCGAGCATCAACAATTGCCCAAGTATCATCCTCTTTAGGTACAGTCTTAGTCAAATGATCTATCTGTCCCCGTCTAGTAAGAACAATTCTAACTATAGCCCTCCACTAGTGGAAATTTGATACACCCTCCAATTTCTTCTCAGTTAACCGATGAGAGGATGAAGAAATAATTTCAATCATGGTATTTTTACTTGAAGTTTCTCCCATATCCAAACACAATTAAAACCAAAATCAGATTAATCTCGTAAATCAGATCCAGATTAGTTTCGTAAATCAGATCCAGATTAGTTTCGAAATTAGAATCGATTAATCCCGAAATCGAAACCGTAAACAGATTATCCCGAATCGAAATCGAAATGATTAATCCCGAATCGAATTAATTCCAGAATAATTCCAGAATCAGAATTAATTCCAGAAACTAACCACCAGATATTGAACCACTTGAACAATAGAGCAAACCGAACCAACTCAAAACCAGTTTCAAAACTGATAAAATGCCCAAAAACGAGATTCTCTCACTAAACAGATCGTGAGTGAGGAAGACAACGACGGTCACTCTTCCTCACCCCAAATCGCAAGGAAAGAAATTTTCTTCATCAATCGGAGATTTATCGTACCTGAGAATGGCAAATTCCGGCACAAATCAAGCATCAATCTAGGCAACGATCTTGAGAAGAGGTCATCTCACAGCTCTCTCCTTGAAAATCTAATGACTTGATTGAACTGCTTGAATTAGAATGCTGATAGTATTCTTGAACTGTTAATCATGACTTTGAAATGATGTTCATGCTTGTTAAATGTAGAATTATCATGCTCTTATATTTAAATGATTGAATTGCATGAACTGTGTTCAAATGAGACTGAATGATGATTGAAATGAAAAAGATACATTGAGATAGACAGAGCATGGTAATGCAATGATGAATTGAATATGAAAAGAGTAAAAGAAAAAGAAATGAAAATGTAATGGCTTCTGTAAGTCCTAATGCTTAATGTACCCAAATGGGAGGGCATGAAGCAAGACTGAAAAGTGAAAAAAAATGAGTCTATGCCGATGGCAAATCACGAGGTGTACAAGGCCTTGTGCCTAGAAGCCACTTCGGTGGTGAAGAGACGAAGCCACTTCGGTGGTGAAGAGATAGAAACCACTTCGGTGGTGAAGAGAAATGTGCATCCTCTGGATTTGCCTAGGCTCAAGACTATAATTTCAGATAACAGAAATGAAAAGAAAAGGAAAAAGGAAAAGGAAAAGGAAAATGAAAGAAAAACTGAAATGCACAATGTTATATGACTTTGATGTGATAATTGATGCATAATGAATTGCCTGACTTACTTACATGGTTGTCTATATTGTTTACTGGGCCGCAAAGCTCATTATTGTAAATGTTGACAGGTCCACAGATATATGACAAGGGCAAGGGTGCTGCCACTTGATACTGCATTTTAAAGTAGAAGACGGAAAACTTTTCTTTTCTTTTTGTTGCAACTGATGTTAGTTGACTAAACTGTGAATGTATATATTTCTTTGAGATTGTACGTACTTTACTAGACACTGTTGAAAGGACAAATGTAAACATGACAAGACTTTAGACTGTGTACATATGTTTATGAGTCAAACTATCAAACAGGTTGTTTGTTTGTTCTTGAGAATGTTTAGTTTAACATTTTGTTTTAGTAGTTATAACCAGATTGATAATGAAAGGAACTGTCACGTGCCCTAGTTAAATGTCCATAAAGTGGGCCCCACCAAGCATGTGAAAACTAGGGTCGTGACAGATTATACACCAAACTAGTTGCGTCGACACTCCACCTCAAAATGGGGGTTGCCGAATGCAAGAATAGACATCTACTTAAGGTAGCACGTTCCCTCATGTTTTCTATGCATGTGCCTCTTCGGTTTTGGGGTGAAGCCGTTCTTACTGCGGCATATCTAATTAACCGAATGCCTTCCCGAGTCTTAGACCAATGTTGTCCCCTTGAGGTACTTTTAGGTACAGCAGTCTTTACAGTCTCACCTAAGGTTTTTGGATGTGTTGCCTTTGTCCGGATCCACCATGTTCATGGAAAGTTAGATCCTCGTGGGTTAAAGTGCATTTTCTTGGGTTATCCTACCACACAGAAGGGATATAAGTGTTATCATTCTAGTTCTCTTCGTTTTTTTGTCTCTATGGATGTTGTGTTCCAGGAACAAATTCCTTTTTTTTCCCCTACACCTCTTCAGGGGGAGAGTTTTAGTGAAGAGGTTCCAATGTTGATTCCTCCTTTCGATATTTCTCTTGAGATTCCTACAGATGATCCTCCTTTAGAAGATGGAATGACCTGACAGGAACAGCTGGTGGATGATATACAGGGAGAGACTAGACCTCTGAAGACCTATCAAAAAAAGTAACAAGTGACCCCTTCTGAACCAAGCCAATGAAAAGCTTTGGTTCCTGGCCCTGAACAATCCGTTCTTCCAGGTGAGTCTATCTTTGACCCTTCTTCTAATCCTACTCTAGACTTACCAATTGCATTAAGAAAGCAACCTCGAACTTGCACCAAGCATCCTATTTCCAATTATGTTTCATATCAGTCTCTATCTCCAGAATTTCAAAGTTTTATTTCCTCTTTGTCCTCTACTTCTTATTCCTAACACTTGGCAGGAGGCATTATCTCACTCAAACTGGAAAGAAGCTATGGATGAGGAAATGCAAGTTCTAGAAAAAAACAAAACGTGAGACTTGGTGACTTTGCCCATAGGAAAGCAGACTGTTGGGTGCAAATGGGTGTTTGTGATCAAGTACAAGGTTGATGAAACTGTTGAAAGGTACAAGGCAAGATTGGTGGCCAAAGGTTTCACTCAGACTTATGGCGTTGACTACCAGGAGACATTTGCTCCTATTGCCAAGATGAACACAATTCGTACTATTATTTCATGTGCAATTAATAAAGGATGGAGTTTACAACAATTAGATGTGAAGAATGCATTTTTGTATGGAGAACTCCAAGAAGAGGTATATATGGATATACCACCCGAGTATTCTACTACAGAGACTTATAGGAAAGTGTGCAAGTTAAAGAGGGCTTTATATGGGCTGAAGCAATCTCCAAGAGCGTGGTTTGGAAGGTTCCATAAGGCAATGATATCTAATGGCTATAAGCAGAGCAATGCAGACCACACTTTGTTTATTAAAAGAGATGGTTGCCACACTACTATACTTTTAGTATATGTGGATGATATTGTGAGCACAAGCAATAGTAAGGATGAGATTTTAGCATTAAAGACTTTTTTGGGAACTGAATTTGAGATCAAAGATATGGGAAAACTAAGATATTTCCTAGGTTTAGAGTTGGCATATTCTACTAGCAGTGTATCTCTATCCCAGAGAAAGTATACATTGGATCTTCTTGAGGAAACTGGAATGCTAGGATGTAAGTCTACTGAGACTCCTATTGAGCCTAACCTACACTTGAAGGAAAAGGAAGGAGAACCAGTTGACAAGATAAAGTATAAAAAATTAGTGGGAAAGTTGATCTATCTATCTCATACTAGACCTCACATCACATTTGCAGTTAGTCTTGTTAGCCAGTATATGCATGATCCATATTCCTCACATTTGGATGCAGTATATCGAATCTTGAGATACTTGAAGACTACTCCAGGAAAAGGAATTTTAATTTCAGCTCATGAACATTTGAAGATTGAGGCATATACAGATGCAAATTGGGCAGGATGTCCAGATGATAGGAGGTCTACCTCTGGGTATTGTGCATATGTGGGAGGTAACCTTGTGACTTGGAGAAGCAAGAAATAGGCTGTAGTTGCGCGGTCCAGTGCCGAGGCCGAGTTTAAGGCGATTGCTCAAGGCATTTGTGAGGTACCATGGCTTAAAGGGCTGCTTCAAGAGGTTGGGACAGATTTGGAGGTTCCTATACAGTTACTCAGATAGAAAGTTAACAATCAGCATAGCTCATAACCCAGTACAGCATGATAGGACTAAGCATGTGGAGATTGACAAACATTTCATCAAAGAGAAGCTTGAGGCTGGGCTGATCCATATCACCTTTGTTACTTCAAACGAGCAACGGGCTGATGTGCTCACAAAGAGCTTGAGCACGAAGATATTCAATTACATTATGAGCAAGTTAGGCATGATAAATATCTATGCTCAAACTTGAGGGGGAGTGTTGAAAACATGGACTGATGTTTCCTAATTAGAATAGGATTATGTTTCCTCATAAGTCTAGAGTTTTATTTATATATTTCATTTACCTACTTAGTATAGGACTTAACTAGGTTGTAACTATAAATACCCTATTGGGGTCTTGTGAATAACTTACTTTTAGAGGAGCAATTCCTCACATTACAACAGTAACCTTCACAACTCGCTTTCATAACGTGATTTGGGAGGCCATCTATAAGGATGTCCTCAAGCTAACACTTCTTCACCTCAAGTCCCTTGTAAACTCCCCAAGGAACAAGCACATTGTCGAGATTTAGGACAATACTCGTCCTTTACTACATCACCCCTAGTTGTGGTTTCCCTTCCCCCCAACCCCCTGCCCCTTTAATGTTTCCCTTATCGGGTTGTTTAATTTTTTTTATTATTCATTCCAAAAAAAAAAGTTTCACGAAATTTAAATAATTTACTTGTGTTTGTCCAATTTCTTCTAGGATTTACGTTGGCATGCTAGGGTCTACCACTACCAAGGGAGATCTGGGTAATCAAGTCGTGTGACTTATGTCTGCCTCGGCATATCAAGGACTTTGATGCCTTTTGGGAGAAGGCAACTAAACTCATGGGGTTCCTTCTTGGCGAACTTGTGCAGCTGTGCCATTACTACCCTAAGTCTAAGAAAAGAGAAGAACAAAACCTAAACTAAGAAAGATAAAAAGATGAGTGAAATTGTCATTTGTCATTGATGTGTTGTCCTTACAAATGGATTACACCGGGATTTATCGGTGGAGGAAATAACTACCCTCCTATAACTAACTAAAAACTGCTCTCAGGATAATCTCCCAAGAGTTTGGAAGAAAAGGAATTCAAATTCAAATAACTACAAGTAACTACTATAAATACTTCATACTTTATGGGTTCTGGCCTACCTAGACAAGAACTGGTTTCATCCTGTGCTAGCACTGATTTAACCCGGTTCATACTCAACCCACTCTGGTTCAAAACCCGGTTCATGGGGATTGCTAGTTTTGGGGGAATAAAACGTGGCAATAAAGTGGAGGTGGAGGTGCTTATAAAGAAAATGCAGCAGGTTTTATCATAGAGGGCAATATTTCCAGATTTCAACCAGAAAAAACATTTTAGGAGCATTCTTTCAGTTTTTTCATTTTATTAAATAAAAAAATTTTTGGGTGAATAAATAAATATATTAAAAACAATCAATTTGCATATGGGGTTGTTGTCCTACATAGTTGCAATGATAGGATTGACCAGACCTTCTTTTGAAAAATAACCATCCATAAATTGTAAGTTTGAAACCCAAAAGTTTGCAAGGAATTCTCGAGAAAATTTAACTTTTCAAGTTTTTTTTATTTTTTATTTCAAGGGTTTGATTCTGGGAACAGCCTCTCCACAAAGACAGGGCAAGGCTGCAAGCATTATGGACCGCTCAAGACCCTACATGCACCATGTATGCCCTTTCAAGGGTTCAATCTGAAAACCTTTCTCATATTGTACAAAGACTTTTATTTGCAGGCTCCTCCCTCCACCAAAGAGCTTGAATTTTGGCAAACTACAATAAAACAGGACAAATAGGAATTGAAATTCTTTAAGGTTTGTACTTTGCTCTATCCAGGACAGATACTCATAAAATCTAACGATAAGGCCAAATAGGGCTGGATATTATGCATATAACTGATAAATCTTGTACAACTGATTCAGTTATAATACTATTTGCATTTTTCATAAAAGCATGAAATCATTGATGGAGTACTTGAAGATAACTGCACAAGTTTTTGTCCATTGGTTCCTCTTTTTTGCTCTTTTCCTTTTTTTGCAATTTTTCCATCATTCCAGTCACCATTATCCATTTCTTTGTGCTTTGCCAATGTATCATACGCATTAATCTCTTTACAGCTCCATGGAGAAAACATAATAATAATAGTTATTGAGAAATATTGCTCAAGTCAAGTTCTCAAAGAATGTTGAATACAAGGTCCAAAAAAGAAATGTGAACTAAGAATCATGCCAACCTCATACTGTTCAATCGCTTTTTCCCATTCAGCATGTCTTTTCAAAGATTTGCAATTTCCATAATAGCTCCCAACCTTGAAGTCAATGGACTCCGCAATGACCCTAGCTTGCTGTAAGAGAAATGAGAAAAAAATTATACGTGAAAAGTGAGAAGTACCAACTGCATTACATTTACATAGCACGGTAATGGTTAGAAGTTAGAACTTAAAACTTACAACTTAGTTTCAAACGATACATAGACAAGTAGACAACAAATGAACAAAAGTGATACACTACTACTATGCTAGCCTACTAGTGCTAGGTCTAATACATGTGTCCCATACCAAGCACAGTATATATCCCCATTACATATGGACCATATGGTTGTCGAGGTGGTCGACAATTGCAGCTCTATACGTCACCTCATCCACATGGCTAAGAAGTCTTAATGGTGGGAAGTCCAAGTAAATAAATCTTGATGGACAAACTGGTGGTTGTGGTTGAATGTCAAAGATTTGATCCACAAATTTATGTGACCCCAAAGAAGAACCCTGGTAGTCAGAAGGGATACCATAATGAGCATAACCATAAGGTCCTACTTGTGTCTGACTCTAATAGCTAGGAGGGACACCATAAGGTCTATAATTAGAACTAGAAGCAGAACCAACACTCTCAATAGCACTATCAATGATGAAATAACATAACCATGAATGAATAAATGGATTATCTGGCCACTTGAACCTTAAGATTAACAGTCTACCATAAAAGTGAAACAAGGAAGCAAAATTTTTGGGCCGAAACTTGATCAAGGAGACAGAAAACAAGAGTAGCACAAATACTCTTCAGTTACAAAACACCGAGAGAGAACACTAAGAGAGAAAGAGAGAGAGTATAGGGTAGAACTAGAGACACTTAATAAGATGCAACAACCAGTGTTCTATACAAAACACCGAGAGAGAGAGAGAGAGAGAGGGGGGGGGGAGTATAGAATAGAAGTAGAGACACTTAATAAGATGCAACAACCAGTGTACAAACCTAAGGAAAATAAAACATATGTGCATTAACAGAACACAAAAAACAGAAAATAAGATCTCATGGTAAGACCCTCAACCGATGGTCCTTCAATCATGGGATGCAATATGATAACCAAATTCCTGTCCTCAGGGTCAAAGTTGTTGATGCAAATCGGAATTGAACATTCCTCAAGGAAGAGAAAGAGAAGTTACAAGGAAGCCTTCAAAAACTCATAGTAGAGGAAACTTCCCAATTTTCACCCAGTCAACTTCACTAGAAATCACAAATTTTTATGCAAATATTCGAATTTGACCAAGCTACTACTTAAAGGGTCAAACTGGTTTTGCATAAAATAGTGATTCATCCAGAACTTCTTACCACCCCCCCCCCCTCCACACCCAAAAAAAAAAGGAAAAAGGAGAAAAGAGGAAGTACTGATGCCCATATATAATACATAGTCCCGAAGCATTCTAACTCATTCTACAAAATCAACTAATTTTACAATCAGCTCCTCCAATTTAACTGAAACCAGACAAAATTCAACATCTTTCAAATTCAAAAATAGAAGAGTTACTATGTGCTTTTACAAGAATAACAGAAAGAGGAAGTGGATAAAATGTCAGCGTTCATCTAGAGCCTGGACTCCAAAGGAAAACAGCATGAAGGAATTCGTGCAAGACGACACCAGTCTATCTTCAATTAAAGCTCATGGAAGTGTAAAGAAGAATAGGGAAACTGAACCAACAAGGATGATGCTTAATTGAGCTGATTGAATATCTAACAAAAGAAAGAAACAGGGTCTATCTTTCTGGGACAACATAGCAATGGTAAGTTGAAAGAACACAAATTTGACAGGGATAAATTAGTTCATCAATCAAAAGATCAATGAGAAGAATCCTGCGGAGATTAGTAAATGTGGAGTCTAAGATACTATTTCTCTGTTAGCTAACATTATTACATAGCTCACTGAACAGCTTCCTGGACCTTGTGATATTCTTAACAAAATAAATTGGTGCGGATAGGATTGAAGAAGTATATACATATTGCAATACAACTTTAGTTGGTATGGCTGCAGACTACAAAGGAGTAATAAGAGACGCTAGCACGAAACCTTTACTGGCTTATGCAGGGAAAGGAGATGACTTGCTGGTCCTTGCTGTGGAATTATTGGCAATCCTTTAAGGATTGCAATTTTGCATTGCGAGGGGATGTTGAATGGAGGAATCGATTCGGGTAGATCTTGTGATTTAGTTAGTTTTAGTTGGTTTACTTTCCTTTTTATGTTCTTTCCTTATTGAGAGTAGATTTGCTAGGATCTTATTTTTCTTGTAAGATTCCCAAACTGGCAGGATTTTATTTGGTAAGTTTTAAATGTAAATAAAGCTCTTGTTGTGTCCTTCAGACACAAATCAAGAGTTCTCCAACTCTTCCAACATGATATCGGAGCCAACTCTGATCCATCCTAACCACCATCATCTTTCTCAACTTTCCTCCCAATAGCAAAGCACCAAAAAAAATCTCTACAAGGAAAAGGAAAAAAAATCTCTAGAAGTATCTAATTCCTTGTACGACACTCCTACGGCCATCCCCCACGCACCCAGTGTCTCCAAAAAAAAAATTGTCCTATAACATCCTTATAGTTTGTTTTTTTGGTGGTGAGCTTTTTCTCCTACAAAAATAATTTTTTTTCCTAGTACCTAATTTGTTCTTTGAGTTCTAGCAATGGTTGATACAGCCTCCTCCACTTCTTCTGGTGCATCTGACATGAATGATCCTCTTGTTTCCTCTATTTTACAGGATAGTGATTTCTCTCACTTTTAGATGACCACTATTAAGGTTGATGGCACAAAATATCTCCGTTGGTCCCATTCTATTTCCCACACGATTGGTGCTCATGGATTGACTAGCCATCCCTTTGGAACTTATATCAAGTCGTCTATCTAGTATAGCTCAAGATAAGAGGGAGATGGATGAGTGCTTTATTATGGGATTTCTCCTTAATTTCATTAAACCAAGTATTGTAAAGAGTTATCTTCTTCTTCTTGATGCTACGACAATTTGGAAGGTTGCAAAGGAAACATACTCCAAAGTTGGTAATGATGCACAGTGCTCTGAGATCCAAAGGAAGATTCATCAGTTACAACAAAAGGAGCTTACCCTATCTCAGTACTACAACACTCTTCGAGACTATTATCAAACCCTCGACTTCTACGGCCATTTTACTCCATCCAGTGCTGTGAATGTTGCTGCATATCAAAATTGGGAAGACAAACTCAAAATGTATGATTTTGTGGCAGGGTTGAATATTGAGTACGATCAGATTTGAGCACATATCCTTTCCCGGGAACCTTTTCCTTCTCTAGAGCAAGCCTATACTATGGTTGACACAAAGGACAGTCAGACGAAAGTTATAGTACACATTCAGACATCTCACAAGTCTGCATTAATGGTTGATTCTGGCAACAATAAATATAGTTCCGGTGATTCTCGCACTCAAATGAAGTGTGAGTATCGTGGAAAGGAGCGTCATACAAAAGACAAGTGTTGGAAGATGCATGGATGACCAACAAATTCCTACGGAGGTAGGAATGGAAATAGGGGCAACAATTAAGCATCTTCAAGCCAAGCTAGTTTTGTTAGCCTAAGTACTCCAACACCTCTTTCCCCATACGAGCTCCAACACCTTTTCCAACTAATGTCCAAAGTTCCAAACTTGACATATCTTCTCTTGCACTGACTTCCAATGCGAGTGTCGTTTCTACAATTGTTCCCTCTGCTGATCCACATTCCTTCACTAGTATTTTTGGTTGTCACAGTGTAAACTCGTCTTATTCCCTCTGGATAATAGACTCTGAAGCAATCGACCACATGATTAGTTCATCTTCCTTGTTTCATACTTATTACTCTATTGCTTTTGCTCAAGATGTTCGAATGGCAGATGGGTCTCTTTCCCGCATCATTGGTAAGGGATCTATTATCTGTTCACCTTCTCTTCCTCTATCCTCTATTTTGCATGTTCCTAAGTTTTCGGCTAACATTTTATCTATTAGCAGCCTTACACAAAATATGAACTGCAAAATAACTTTTTTCCTTCTCACTTTGTGTTTCATCCTGGAAATGAGGCGTATGATTGGCAATGGAAGACAGAAAGGGGGGGTCTACTTATTGGATGGGTCTCCATCAGCTCTTTCTATACGACCTCTAGTTCCACCTCTCCAGCACTTTTTACCTTATCACAGTGGCATTGTCGTCTTGGCCACATTCCATTATCTATTTTATTTAAGCTATTTCAGGATTTGGTTAACAGAAGTAATTTGAATGATTTTTACTATAAGGCATGTATTCTAGCCAAACAGACTAGGCATGTTTACCCTATCTCAAACCGTCGTAGTCCTATTCCCTTTTCAGTTATTTTGATGTGTGGGGTTCTTGGACCGTGTCTTTTGTCTGGTTATAGGTGGTTTTTTACCTTTATTGACTGTTGCACTAGGACCACATGGGCTTACTTACTTCACCAAAGAAGTGAATTTTTCTCATTTTTCCAAAATTTTCATAATATTGTTAAAACTCAATTTGGAGCTACAATCAAAAAATTTCGTACGGATAATGTGACTGAGTACTTGGGTAGTGCATTCCCTTCTTACCTATCTAGCCATGGCATCATACATCAAACCAATTACGATGACACTCCAACTCAAAATGAGGTTGCAGAACGCAAGAATGGACAGCTACTTGAGGTAGTGTGTTCCCTTATGTTTACTATGAACATGCCTCCTCGGTTTTGGGGTGATACGGTTCTTACTGCAGCTCATCTGATTAACCAAATTTCTTCTCGAGTCTTAAACAAGAGCTGCCACCTTGACGTTCTTTTAGGGATAACAACGGCCTTTATAGTATCACCTAAGATTTTGGGTGTGTTGCCTTTGTCAGAAACCACCATGTTCGTGATAAGTTGGATCCTTATAGGTAACAATGCATTTTCTTGGGTTATCCTCCTATACAGAAGGGGTATAAATATTATCATCTTAGTTCTCATTGTTTCTTTGTATCTATGGATGTTATCTTCCAAAAACAAGTTCCTTTATTTTCCCCTGCACCTCTTCAAGGGGAGAATCTTAGTGAAGAGGTTCTGGAGTTAATTCCTCCTTCCGATATTTCTCTTGAGATTTCCTGCAGATGATCCTCCTTTAGAAGATTAAGTGACCAAATAGGAACAATTGGTGGATGGTTGCAAGGGGAGCCTAGACCTCTGAAGACCTATCAAAGAAAGTAACGAGTAACCCCTTCTGAACTGAGCCAGTTGGAAGCTTCGGTTACTAGTCCTGAAGAATCTATTCATCTAGGTGAGTCTATCTCTAATCCTTCTTTTGATCCTTTGGAATTACTAATTACATTAAGAAAGTAGCCATGGACTTGCACCAAGCATCTTATTTCCAATTATGCCCTATATCAGTCCCTATCGCCAGAGTTTCAAAGTTTCATATCCTCTTTGTTCTCTACTTTTGTTCCTAACACTTGGCAAGAAGCATTATCTCACTTAAACTAGAAGGAAGCTATGGATGAGGAAATGCAAGCTCTGAAGAAAAACAAAACGAGGGAATTTGTGACTTTGTTTGCAGGAAAGCAGACTGTGGGGTGCAAATGGGTCTTTGTGATCAAGCACAAGGCAAGATTGGTGGCCCAAGGCTTCACTCAAACTTATAGCATTAATTACTAGGAGACATTTGCCCTTGTTGCCAAGATGAACAGAGTTCAAACTATTCTTTCATGTTCAGTGAACAAAGGGTGGAGTCTACAACAGTTAGATGTCAAAAATGTTTTGCTACATAAAGAACTCCAAAAGGAGGTGTACATAGATGTGCCACCTCGGTGTTCTACTACCGAGGCTCATGGAAAAGGGTGCAAGTTGAAGAGGGCATTATATGGCTGAAGCAATCTCCAAGAACATGGCTTGGAAGGTTCCATAAGGCCGTAATCTCTAACGGCTATAAGCAGAGCAATGCAAACCATACTTTGTTCGTCAAAAGAGATGGTTCCCACACTATTATACTTCTAATATATGCAGATGATATTGTGACCACAGGCAGCAACGAGGATGAGATTTCAACATTAAAGACATTTTTAGGAACTAAATTTAAGATCAAAGATATTAAGAAGCTTAAATACTTCCTAGGACTAGAGTTAGCATATTTCGCCTATAGCGTGTCTCTCTCTCAGAGGAAGTATACATTGGATCTTCTCAAGGAAACTAGGATGCTAGGTTATAAGCCTACTGAGACTCCTATTGAGCCTAACCAACATTTAAAGGCAAAAGACGAAGAACCAGTTGACAAGACAAGGTATCAAAAGTTGGTGGGAAATATGATCTATGTGTCTCATATTAGACCAGACATCACATTTGCAATCAGTCTAGTTAGCCAATATATGCATGATCCCTACTCCTCTCACTTGGACGCAGTTTATTGCATCTTGAGATACCTGAAGGCCACTCCAAGAAAAGGACTCTTGATTTCGGCTCATGGACACTTGAATATTGAGGCATATACGAATGCAAATTGGCCAGATGTCCAAAGGATAGGAGGTCTACCTCTGAAAATTGTGTGTATGTGAGAGATAACTTGGTGACTTGGAGAAGCAAGAAACAAGATGTGGTTGTGAGGTCCAATACTGAGGCTGAGTTTAAGGCAATTGCTCAAGGCATTTATGAGGTACTATGGCTAAAATAGCTACTTTAAGAGACTGGGTTAGATTCAGAGGTTCCTATACAATTGTACTCTATCTAAGTCAGCAATCAGCATAGCTCACAACCTAGTACAGTATGATAGGCCCAAGCATGTGGAGATTGGCAGACATTTAATCAAAGAGAAGATTGGCTAGGTTGAACCGTATCACTTTTGTTACATCGATGAACAACAGGGCTGATGTGCTTACAAAGAGCTTAAGTACAAAGCCACAAAGGTGTTCAATAGCATCATTGGCAAGTTGGGCATGATAAATATCTATGCTCCAACTTGAGGGGGAGTGTTGTAAGGAGGAATTGATTAGACGAGATCTTGTGATTTGGTTAGTTTTAGTTGGTTTACTTTCATTTTTCTATTCTTTCCTCATTGGGAGTAGATTTGTGAGGATCTTATTTTTCTTGTAAGATTCCCACATTGGGAAGATTTTATTTGCTCCATATTTGGTAAGTTTTAAGTATAAATAAAGCTCATGCCATGTCCTTCAGAGACAAATCAGGATTTCTCCAACTCTTCCAACACGGGAATTAGGGGTTGTCCATGAATTTTAACTCCCAAGCAACTGTTGACATTATCGATGGAAAATTCAAGGCCCTGGGAGAGTGCAACGCATAAAGTGGGAAATCAACCAAAGGCCAATATGTTGCATATGAGAGAGTTAAGGCATGTGTGTAGACTGGAGAGAACTGAATCAACCGGTAGATTACATGGCATCAGTTGAAGTGGGAAATTTAAAGGGAGCTAATTTAAACACATGAGAACTTTCCTAGGGAGCTTCTTGAGTTGATTCAGAAGGATGTGGACTCACATATGTTTTATATAGTGTAATTGGGCGCCTGTAAATGGTATCTCTTCGGGAAACTGGTTAGGAGGAAATGCCCCCTTGTTTGGAGTCCTCTCACGCTCCATTTGAGGGGTTCTAGGCGGCTGCCTATTTTGACCTTTTCCTCTTTCTTATAGAAAGAATACTTATCGAAAAGAAAAAATCCAAAAATAAAGGCTAAAGTGTAGCTGAACGGATGTGTGAATAGGTTAACTGAACCTTTTTAAATATTCACCATCAGATTTGTTAAATTAAATCTGAATCATCCAATAAGATTTCTATTTTTTTTCCTATTATTTATGGGTTAGTTAAGTTTAACCTAATATCATCGGTTGTTGATTCTCGTTGACGGTAACATCTCTTTCTTCTTCTTCTGTGCATTCTTGATCGACCTCACTAAAAACTCTTTCACCTTCAATCATCAAGCTAAGAGTTCTTTACCCATGGAGATAGAATGACATCATCAGTTAGGATAGTAGGAGAGGGGATAAAGTTTCTGGAAATTGGACGAAACAACATTTGTTTATAATTCTAATGGACAGAAATTGGCTTCCAAGGTCGAATGGGTTTACCACATTGGATTACTAGAGAGAGAAAAAGGAAAAAGTGGGCTCTGTTTGAGTATAGATTAAAAATGAAATATGTGGAAACCCTTTATAATAAGGCAACGGAATAGAACGGATGGATACTTGGAAAAATTGAATATGCAGCTGGGTTACAGGAACTTGGATGGATAGGATTTGAGTTGTTGGTGTTCTCTTCACCAAAATCTCTCGGTCGTGATGTCCGTGATGTTCTGATAAAGGGATCAACTGGGTAAAGCCCTTGGCAGCTACAACTACCATTATTCTTTTGATTATCTAAGTTTGGGCATCAATTTGAGTCATCATGTTATGAATATTTTGAGAGAATTTCTTTTTTCTTGTTGAGAGTTAAACACAGGAGGTTTTGAGAGAAGTTCTTCTTCACTTTGTTGAGAGTTAAACAGTAGAGTTTTGAGAAACCTTCTGCTTCACTTGTTAAGAGTTCAACAATGAAGGTTTTAAGAGAATTTCTTCCTTACTTGTCAAGAGTTGTACTGTGGAAGTTTTGAAAGAATTTTTCTTCCCTTCAAAGTTAAAAAATTTAGGTTTTGTTAATTTCTTAAATAAATAAATAAATAAATAAATAAAACTCTGTTGCTTGGGATTCTCAAGTTGCACATCCTATTCTTTTTGAAAATTTAACTGGTGATACAAGGTTAACTTAACCGAAAAATATGAATTTTATTGGACGATTCAGATTTAGTTAATAGATCTCACTGTAGATATTTAGAACCGTTTAGCTAACATATTCACACGTCCGTTCAGCTACAGCCTTCCCAAAAATAAATTAATAAACTATACTAAACTAAACGCACAATAAGATTGTACATTGTTACCTACATAGTTTCTCCTGTAAAAGCTATCCATGAAATTAAGAACTGAAACCACCCAAAGAGTTCACTCTTCACTGGTGACAGTAATCAAACATTCATCTACCTATATCTTCCGTTTTCCATTTTCAATAAGCCGAAAAATATAGAGGCAAATAGAAGAATCTACGATAAGATGCTCACCTGCCGAACCAATGGTATTGTTGGTGCCAGAAACACACATATATCATTCTTAGGTTTCTTAATCAGGTGACCAAGCTCGTAAATAAGCAGCAGAGCGATATGAGTTTTGCCGGAACCAGTTCCCAAGTAAACAATCACATTCTCCTCCAAAGCTTTCTTACAAAGGTCCAACTGGTAACTGAACCACAAACAAGAAAAGAAACGCAACATTTAGAAACAAACATAGATTCCATATGGAAATTTAACATTTTAACTACAACAGTTAGTTTTTTTTTTGGGTAGATACTACTACAACAGTTACGACACAGAAGAAAGAAGCTTACTTTCTAGCTATGATCCTTGGATCCTTCGGTTTGCCATTGACATTTGAGAATTCCACTTCATCATCAGCCGTAGAGTGAAGCACTCCACCGGTTTCCTCCTCTTCTTGAAAATGAATATCGGCCATCACTTCACTGCTCAAACTCCCTTCTTACCGAGATCACTGAGATGTAAAAACAGGTTTTCATTTGCTTAGCAAAGAAGAAAACAACTATTCTTTCATCCAAGAATGAAAAACAAAAAAGAGCGCAGCCTCTGTGATCTATCGCTGCACATATGGATAAACTCCAAGTCTCTGAAATCAAGGGAGTCAATTACTATAACCGAAAGTCTGAAAGGTGGAAGACGCCTTTATTTTCCTTTTTTTGGGGGAAAGGTGGAAGACGCTTGTTTTTTTCAAAACATTCACACGTTGAATTCCGGAAACCAGTGATCAAGATTCTCATTTTCGTTCAGTCGGATAAAGATTCCAATCTAATGGAAGAGATGAATACATGACCGCATGACGCAACTATGGATGGAGATAACGTGATAAAGTGATATCAGCACTGACGGTGGAAACCCCACGGTCCCCCACTATCACCAATTCACCATTTGGGTAGTTCAAGGATCCGTATTTCTTAGATTACCCAAAAAAAAAAAAAAATTCCGTATTCCTCGAATTAAATGATATACAGACTCTTAAAAGTAAAAAAAAAAATTTGGAACGACTTTGATTTGGTAAGACTATAGCAAAAACTTTACCAACGGGGTTGGTCCAAGTGGTAAGCAGCTTAGTTCGCTTAAGCAAGGTTTCAGTATTGAATCCTTGTGGATGCAAAAATTCCCCGCTGGGAGGCTCATCCACCAAAGCCAGGTGTGCAACGCTGGATCGAACCATCGGTTTATAAATCGGGATTGGCAAACCAAAAAAAAAAAAGGACAAACTTTATCTACTGAGGAAGACGAAGCAAGCCCGACCTTTTTTTTAATTTAATTTCAACGAAGAAAAGCAACTATTACTAAAGAACCAAGTAAGACATGAAAAGGAATGCCACCAGGCAGCACGTGCGACTGAAATATGTATAGGAAATTACTAGAATGCCCCTTGAAAAGATGAAAAATATCAACTTTGACCTCTTACTTTTTTTTTTTTTGGTAAAAACCTTTTACTTTGATGGATAGAGGGATCGTGCTTTTTTTAAATCTTCCTCACATATTTAGGAGGAGTCTATCTCTGAGTATTGATAAAATAGATCACAAGTAGGTCTCCTCTTCTAAATGTGTGGTAATAAAGACTTGAGAGGAAACCGTTCCAACTCAAAAATATCAAGGTTGTTTGGGTCATTGGCAGCTTTGCGCAAAATTATTTCATTATTTGAGGTTAGGTGTAAGCATGGTTCCTCGTGTTGGTGATATATCACCGACACGGGGCGACATTTCGACATGTCGCTGGGGAGCAACACAACACCCCCGAGCGACACGACTTATACACTAAGTCAACGAAATATCGCCAACATTGTTTTTCGCCGATTTTTCGTTCGCTTTTTGCCAAGGTGACATAGAGCCTCTAAAAGCTCCAGGGGCGTTGCCCCCACACGACCCCCGTGTCCGTCGGCAATAATATGTGAAGCATGAGCCATACTTAACATAATTGTATGATGAATTGTAAACTTTAGTACATCTCTTTACTTGTGTATTTGTGTTCTCTTTGCATATTTACATTAATTTATATGAATTTTCTAAACTTTCAGTTTTGCCTGCATATAGCTGGACATGTGTCAATTATAAACTTTAGGTTAGGTGATGTTTTAGGTCAAAATAACACTCCCAATGTATTTATTGGCCTCAAATTATAATACACATCAAATTTCAGGTCAAAATGACCTGAAATACCCTTTGAAACAGGGGTTCGATTTTTCATCGAACCCTTGCCAAAAGTCGGAGGACTTTTGGCGACATGTCGCCTGTGTCGCCGTGTCGCCAGGGTCCGACATGGCGACACAAGTCGACATGTCGAACTTTGGGTGTAAGTAAAGAGTCAAATGCATGGTGGTTCTCTCACATTTATTGATGATTATTGGCTTATTGCTCTCATTAATAAATAAGTGTAGTTCATCTTTCCATGACGATGTTTAATGTACAATGGACAACAGTAATGACTCGATATGCATTCTCAATTTTCTCATGCATTATATTATAGAAGATCTACGCGTGGTTTTAATAGCATGTTTGATATAAATGTAATAAAGTAGAGATGATCATCTCCAAGGTTAGCTCAATTAACAATAACCAACTTCAATATGTATAAAATCATTAGTTCCCAAAAAAATAAAATAGAGATGAATACCACTATATATTGGATTCCAACTACGTGGCTTACGGCCGATTTAACTTAACCTTCTTACACCATGAGAAGCAAGCATATGTTATTGAATTAAGCGAACAAATCATTAGCTTGTTAGCTCTATAATGAAAATTGTGGAGAAAATAGAGGTTATTAAGAAATAATAAGCCTTTCCAAACTGAATTTTTTCCATTCAATTTCAACACTTGATTTTGTATCTCCATATGCAAATGTCGCCACTTAGACGTGGCTCCCCTATAAAATTTAACATCATGTTATCATACTTGAAGAATAAGGATTCTCTTCAACTAATCTAAGTTAGCATTGTTGAAACTAGTTGAGAAATCTACACGAACACTTAAACGGTTTATCAGAGGTACTTTATTTTAGTTATATTCATTCACGTTTTCTCAAGTCATATAGAATTATTAATATTAATTAATTAATGTATATCTATATAACCATGGCTGGGTCACAACAGAGTTTATGATTGATTTGCGTCGCTCAAGGTTCGATCCATAACCCCAAAGTAATATTACATACTTACTATATATAAACGAGATAATCAGCTCCTCTCAGCCCGATGTAAGACTAAAGTTTATGTTATAAAAATCATAGGATAAAAGACATGATTAAACATATATTTATTTACAACAAGCATTCGACAAGTCAAGTTGCTCAGGTGTTGATCATTCTCAACTCAAACTTTATGCAATATAGGGAATTGGTATCGACTAAAGTCTATATTATTACCTATAGGGAAGGATTTATGACAGCATCAACAATTGGCATCGAAATCAATCTAGGAAAAAAGAAGTAGAAAATAGTGACAAATCAAGCTATCAATGTGGGAAAAATAAAAATAAGAACCAAATTTTAGATTTCAGCTAATTAAAAAAAAATGTCCGTAGAAAACAAAATCTATTATTTTTAAAGTTTGAACATGAAAAGATTTAACTTGAACTTTAAAAGCAAACCTTGGTTTTTGAACGAAGAGAAGTCTACGATGGTGGTAGACTTCTTTTCTCCTTAGTTGGTTACACACAATCACACACACATGGAGAGAGAGATGGAGAGAAGTGACATACTAGCTTCCATGCATTCAAATATATAGATAATATATTTTTATGAGGGGATTAAATTGGTAAGGGGTGTGATATTTGTTCTAAAGGAGAAAATTTTAGACAATTAAGAATTAAAATAATCTTCCCAAAAAAATAACAAGGATGACAAAATACTTATACTCCCCTTGCCCTTTTATCAAAAACCATTGTTGGTTATATTTTTGATGACTTTATGTGTGTTATTAAATAAAAAGAATATATGATTGCAATTGGCTCTCAATCACTCTCATTCAATGTGTGAGGCAATTTAAGAAGTGTAACTCTTGATATTTATGTGTGAGAAGAAATATCTTACCCCAAGAAAATTGAATATCTAATACAATATTTAAACTTAAATCTTTCCTCTATCTATACTATGGTTGCAAAATCATCTCCCCCTTCTTATTAACAAATTAAAAAGAAAAATTATACTCAGCTAAAGGGGGAGGGGGTTCCTTTCTTAATCATTTCATGAAATGATACGATCCATCATATTTAAGGAACTCTTAAAGTTTTAACAACCTTTTTTTTAAATAAAAGTAAAGTGGAATTCTTAGTATCAGTAGAAGGATATGAAAGTGGTGCATTGGCTTTAATTATATAGTGGGATGATGTGATAATATTGATTGTTGAATAAATGTATCTTGATGTGGATGTGCTTATGATATCATAGTGACAGTTTCCTATATAAAGACAATAAGTCTAAGATATCTCGGATTTATATCTCCTTTCCTCGACACCTTCCCCACCTTGGACTTGAAATCTTAAAATAAAATAAATAAATAAATAAGGAAAAAAAAAGAGAGGTTATTATTTAGGTCTCAATGAGTTCTCGATCTATGATTGCAAGTATAATTAAGAATGAGTTCTCCTCTCAGGTTAATGAAATTGATGAATGTCAACACAATATTGTCTCTTCTATACCAATAAACTTTCAGAGCAACAATCAGCCTAATGATTTATCTTTTCTTAATATACATCAGATTTATATAAATGGGGCTTGGAACAAAACTACTAAATGGGGATGACGTGGAACTATCTTATGGGATTCGGCTGGATGTTTTATAGATGCTCAGGCTAAGTTTTGCCATAGCTCATCAACCACTACTATGGAGGCTGAAGCTATTAAAGATGAACTTTATGTAGCTTTAAACTCTTATGTTGATAGAGTGATTTTATGTTTAGATTGTCAGTCTATTGTTTATGTTTTAAATGGTAGTAATCACCATATTGACTGAATGAGTATGAGTATTATTAGAGAAAATTCAGTAGCTTATTGCAAGTTTCTCTTATGTTAGATTTCAAATTTATTAGCATGTCTTTAAACTTCATTGCATGTACTGTTTCTCGTGGAGCAAATCTGTTTGTTCTCTCTAGGTTTTGGTGGTTTGTCCCACCTCGTTTCCAAGTTTATTATCAGGAGATGTTAATATAAGATTGGTAGTTTTTGGGGGGAAAAAAAAAGAAAAAGAAAGCAAAGCAGAGCTGATTCAATCAATGCGATTTCGTCCCATTAGTCTAGAAGGAAGGAATATTCTTAGAGGCAAGATGTGTCGTCAGTGTAAAAAGAGTATTTTCATTCAAAAATACCATTTTTTTAGCCCACTCTTTTTAATGAATACCATCTTTTGTTTTGTAAAATAGTTTGTCTTAATTATAGTCATTCTATTGAAGAAGTATACCATATTGTATTGGAAACCAAATTGAATGATTATTAGAATAGATTAGTGAAATTGTTTTGTAAAATATGTATTATCTCATTAATTAATAAAAAATTAATTATACCCTTCAATGTCTCTTATAAAAAATTGAATACAAATCAGTGAGTATGGAATTATAATAAAGAGATTAATTTATTACAATATCATTATTTACTAAACAAAATTAGATGGATTGTCATTATTTACCATACCCCTATTTGTTGACAAAAAACTAAATGATTCTTTTTCTCCGAATATGCGGAATATCTGCTAAAAAAAAGAATATGTGGAACTTTATTTAGAAAAGCATCTCAACCAACCAAGATTCAACAAAAGAAGAGTTTACAAAAATTTTTGGTGGGATCTACCAGAACTCTATTATTCTTGCATTTATAACATCAACCAATTAACAAATTATAATGCATATTTGAGGACCAAAGACCTAAAAGAAAGGCTTCAAATGTCTTGGAGAATATCAATAATTGTCTAGTTTGGAGGGATTATAATATTGTTTAGCGATGCAATACTGACTAGCAATTGGGGAAAATGACGCAGTCTTTTAGGCTGAGGCCGGTCGTATTCTTTTCTTTAGGCTCTTTTTGGTATCAATTCTCATTCTCTATTATTTAAAAGAAATAAGTACAAGAATTCATTACTAGTCAAGAATGAAAAATGGTTTGGTGAATTTTGTCGAAAATAAATTTTGAAATGAAAAATAAGTTTGGTGTCAAAATAAAAAATTGTTAGAAAATAATAATGAACAAGTGAGAAAAGAGAGAAAAAGTTTAGTTTTTATAAAATAATATGTATTGACTATTTTACCCTCATCTTAACTATAAAATTTTAAGTAAACTCATGCATAAATGAAAAGAAAGGAATTTTGAAATTTCACCATAATCCATAATAGACAAAATGTCTATTATGGATTTTAGAGTTTTTTTTTTTAATTTTAAATAAAAATAGAACAGATAATAGATATCAAACGATTTAAAATAATGAAAACTTCTCATAACTGAGAATAATAATTGATACCAAAAGGAGCCTTTATTGCTTCAGCCTCCATGGTTGCTGCTAAGAAGGCCAAGGCCATAGATCCTTTTGTTATATTTAAATTAGAACCAAATCTCAAATAATGCAACATTTACTACCTTTTCCAACATCAAATACCAAATTGCATTCGTGTAGATGGAGAAAAAATGCACTACTTTGGAGGTCCATTTGGAAGAGGAATTAGTGGCATTGGAGAAGTTTGATAGCATGCCTGTTAAGGAGTCAATTAAATAATTTGACACTAAGACTCTTATATGATTTAAAATATGATTTTTTAGAATTTAATACATCGTGTGTGTATATATATATATATATATATATATATAATATTTTATATATTTTTTTTTTCGTAAAAAACATACGTGCATTTTTAGTGATATATGGGGAAAAGATTGAAGCAACTATAAATTTGAAAAGAAAAAAAAAAGGACAAAAAAAGGTAGAATACATGCTTTTATAATAGTAGTATAAAACGCATTCCACGAAACAAGGTAATCATAACTTTCAGCTGCATTTGGGCACGTAGTTATGCGGTTATACATAAGGCTAATCCCAAATAATGGGCACGTGATTTATAAAATATCTAGAGCTTGATATAAAATTATAGAGTATATCCTCTTGCCCAGTATAGTGGTAACGAAGATGTCAGCTTTTGAAAGCACATTTTCAAGGGTCAGGACATTGAAGCCTTCCATCAAAGCTTGAAGGGCACAGATGGGATCAATCTCAGTCACAGTGACACGTGCACCAGCCTGCTTGAGAGCGGAAGCACATCCCTTGCCGACATCTTCATACCCCTGCCACAACTGCGATCTTTCCAACAATCATAACATTAGTAGCTCTCATCAATGTAAGTAAATATATCCAACTGTGTTGCCCCTCCATTAATGGTATCACATTCTCCTACTGGAACTGGAAATTTCCATAGCTGGCCATATTATAATCAACTTGAATGTTACAAACATAATAGTTTGCAAATTTGAATGTTACAAATGTTATAGTTTGTAAACTTAAGGAGTGCATATATGATTTGCTTGAAATTTTAAAAATAAAAAACAAGAGTGGATCGATGTTCTTACCTGTCTCACTACCAGCTCTCCTTGCAATTTTTTTGTTCCCAACAAAAATGATTTTCCCATCAATTTCTCCAAATATCCCTTCTCTTGGAAAATTTTCAAATTCTGTTACATTTTCCGGTTTTGGTTGAATGGAATTAGACCTTGCATAGTCAACAAGAGCAGCTGCCATTGGATGACTTGATTTACTCTCAACGCTTGAAATCCTTCAAAGTTCAAAACATCCAATAGATTTATATAAAGAGTGGAAAAAAGAAGAAACTTATTTTGGTCGCAATGAAGGAGATTGGACTATACCAATAAATCAATATGTTGAGGCTAACATCATGAGAGAGTTCTGAAATCTGTAACTACAAATTCTCCTCTTGTAATCGTTCCAGTCTTATCGAAAGCCATGGATTTAATCTGAGCTAGAATCTCAAGATTATATCCTCAATACCAATCTCGTCATCAATAAATTTTGAATATAAAAATCATAGAGTATATCCTCAATCCCAACTACGGGCAGTGAAGAAATAAAGAAACATAGAAAATAAAATCATATACAAAGAATAATAAAAAATAAAAAAAGGAGAAAAAAAAAAAGATAAATAAATTGAGAAAGAGTACACAATTGTAGAGTATATTGTTTTCCAAATTTTCTTAACCCAAGCATATAGAAAGGGAAGAGAATAAATAGGAAGAAAAGAAGGAGAAAGGATTTAAGAGAAAAAAAATAGGGATTGAGAAGTTAGTTTTTAATTAGGAATGAAATTTTGAATACATAATAAGATTCTTTATTTATTTATTTATTTCCTTAACCCACTTTTATAGAAAGAGAAGAGAATAATTAGGAAGAAAAGATAAGAGAGAAGAGAGGAGAGAATAAATAGGGATTGAGAAGTTAGTTTCTAATTAGGAATAAAATTTTGAATACCAAATAAGATTTTATTTTTTTCAAAAATTTCTTTAACCCACGTTTATAGAAAGAGAAGATAATTTGGAATGACATTTATGTCCATTATTTTACCTTTAAAAATTGTTCTCAATATTGGGGGGGGGCCAAATAGTAACATTTCACATGTAAGAAGAGAAAAAACTGAGAAAATTATGAAAAATAAGAGAATTAACATTATTTTAAAAAAATCCCTTGGCCCCTATATATGTCCGCCCTCAACGAATCCATAAGTCAATAAATCAGTGTAAACCGTATCAAAAGAATCCAAATTTTTACAAGATAAGATAATGTTAACGTAACAATGTTAGCAAATAATGTTAACCGTATCATGATAATGTTAGCAAATAATGTTAATGCCGTATCAGAAGATAAGATAATGTTAATTCTCGGTTTTGCTAATCCAGAAGTCAATAAATCAGTGAAAACATTCAAAAGAATCCAAATTTCGAATTCTGTAACAAATCGAAGAGCTAATAAGAAACTCTTCAGCAAATTGTTGAATTTCAACGGAATTGAAATTCAAAAAAAATGTAGAAGACAAATGCTTCAAATGGTACAGAGAGTGGATTAATACCTTGAAAACCCTTGACAGCCTGCTTTATTTTCTTGGCACATCCTTTGCAATATGCATGTCGACCTTCAAAACCGCCATTATCGATCCATCTTCTTTCTTCCCCCATCTCCTTCTTCTCACCATCGTTCAGTTTGTGATTATCTTTCTGTAATGAGAGGACAAATACATAGAAACCCAATAAATGCCTCGAATATGACTGGACATCAAATTCAAATTTCAAAATTGAGAGGAAGAGAGAAGTAGAAGGAAACCCACCTCACCCATTATAGCTTGCTTTTCTGTGAACATGCGTTAACAATAATATACCAAAAGAAGAACTTGAACTGTGCAAGGGTTTACTTCAGGAAGCTCTTACCTTCGATTCAGCGGAAGGTGCAGAATATCTCTTCAGTTATTACTTTAACTGAACTTCTGCAAAGGTAAATTCTGCAATAATCGAAAGTTGGGAATTTGGAAAAATTAGATGAATGAGAAAAATCAGACGAACGGGAAAAGAAAGATTGGGAGAGATTCAGAGAAATCGAGAGGGATTTAGAGAGAGATTCAGATAGAGAGTTCAAGAGGGAGAGGGATATAGAGAGCCACAGACTTTGAGAGAGATTGAGAGAGGTCGTAGAGAGATTTAGAGAGAGTGGTGATTTAGAGAGAGATTCAGAGAGAGTTTGAGAGGGAGAGGGATATAGAGAGTGACAGACTTTGAGTGAGATTGAAAGAGGTCGAGAGATAAATCAAGAGAGAAATTAAGAGAGGGATTAAAATTAATGATAAATTAATAATAATTAATGACTAAAATGTCTAAATTATCCTTGTAAAAATAAGTAAAGAAATAGCAAATAGTACAACATTATTGGTATTTAGAACAATGATAGGGACAGAAAATGATAGAAAAAGATTTGCGAAAAAGGTAGAGTAATGCTTTTATTATAGTAGTATGATATATATATATATATATATATATTTTTAATCATATAATTAATGCTTGATGACCAATTTTTTCTTTTTAAAACCATATATTAATACAACGTATGAAATAACCTAAAGGGTACTTTGGTCCCTTCACGTTTGAAATTTGTATATACTTAACCGTGGCTAACCGTGTTAGTCTAGTTGGAACCCACACGTAATATATTGCATTAAGAAGACTCAATATTACTTTATAGTCCACTAAAGTGACCCACACGTAAAAAAATTTTTTTTTCTTTTTTATAAATATATTAGTTTTCTCCTTAGCTAATAGAGTTATTCGTTTTCTTAATATAATATTTTTCTTAAAATCAATGACAAATAATGTACGATTTATCATTTAAGTGGATTTTCTTTTTGAAACTAAGGTTTGTTTGAGCCAGCTTAAATTTATGTTGACTACATCTTTACGAGGATAACTTTTACATATATAATTTAAATATAAAGTAGGGTTTCATCCTTGACCCCACAAAGAATTTGAACTCTTCTAGATCTTATACTATAAGGTGTTAGTATTTTGCCAATTGAACAACCATTCAAGGTTATCTAAGTCAGTGTTAAGTGCAAACCAGATATTAACACAAAAAAGGAACTCAAATCCAAGATTTAACTGGCTTGGCTTGACGCACGTCGTACCAATTCAACCCAATTGAAACAGGGTTGAGCCAACTCTTGGCATCTGAGGTGTATTAAAAGGCCCGGTTGAACACAGTTACCCTCTATGCCCTAGGAGGAGGCTCTGGAATTTGACGTGCAAGAAACGAATTGAAATTAGAATCATGGTGTGCTTCTAGCACAATGGATGGCAACCTCTTTATAGAGGCATAAGTCCAAGGAGGTCTTATGTTCGATCCTCTGCTCTTTCCATATCTCTCCTCTCCACTCACCAGTCACCCCTCCTCTCTCCCCTAGCCTGTGGGCCCTAGTCACTATGCCAAAAACAAACCCCTAGTCCATTGGAATTTGGTTTGAACCCGCCAACCAACGGGTGATGGTGATTCAATCAAACCTACCAAACCAACAGCTCTGTTACAAGTTACAACTCGTTGCGCCGAAATAGGGTCCCATTTTGCCAATGGTGGATTAGTAGAGCGGTTAAAAACCCAACTTCCCATGGGGAAGTCCTGGGTTCGCACCCATCTGGTGACACCTATATTAGTAATATTGCCCCACCCTATATATAAATTCTTTGGATTAAAAAAAGGGAGAAAAAAAAAAAAAAAAAAAGTGGAAAAGGAAAAGGGTACCGTTTTTACTCTTTGGTTTTGTCGCGAATCGTTGTGGACTTTGACAACGAAAAGCCCGTGTAGATGATAACAATAATGGATAGTGAACTGTGAAAGACAGCGTTATTGTTATATTATAGCTCACCGTGTTTTACTTCCTCGAAGTCTCCGATTAAGGCACTGCCACCTACTTCATTAGGCGACGATCACATTTTAGAGGTGAGATTTCAAAATTTCTTCGATCAGATCCTACAAACCACTGGAAATTGAGTAATTACCTTCATTTCATCTAGTTCTTTAAAGCTCTAATTCGTTTTAGATTCGAAGATGTAGATCAGATTATTCTTGCCGATCCTCAAATTGTTTCTATACGTGTTGATCTAATCAACTTGTCTTTTCTTTTTTGGGTTGTCTTCAGATGGCTTCTTCAGCTATGCTTTCTGCTGCATCCACTGGTCCGACTGCTTTTTCTGCAAATTGCAAGGTAATTGATACTGTTACTTTCTGTGACTCTTCAACGAATCTTGCAATTTTTAATTTTAATTTTTATTTCCATGTAGAATTTCTCTTCATGCCAGACATTTGATACTCTAATTTTAACAGACATCTTTGCGGGAGCCGAAAGTGGGGAGCTCTGATGTAAGACATATGTTTGGGAAGGCAAAAGGAAATCCTTTTCTCAAGTTACAGGTATTGTTATGGTTTTCTAGTGAGATGGATGTTTACGATTGAGAAACATGAAATATATTTCTATGCTTAATAAATATAGATAGGTACGTACTCTCCCGATTAGGAATCTATGTTGGTTTGCATCTGCCTCTCGTAGGTTTTCATACTATGTATTTTTGCCTTCAGGTTTCTCAACGGTCTCGTTGCTTATTGCATTGGATTTTTCATCGTTTTTCATTGTTTTTTAACGGTTAAAGCTTCCCATCTATACATTTGCTAGATCAGACCTATGGAGCCATTTTCTTATTGCATTGATTTTTTCATCGTTTTTCATTGTTTTTTATCGGTTAAAGCTTCCCGTCTATACATTTGCTAGATCTGACCTATGGTGGCTCCGACAGCAAAAGTCCAACCCATTTTTTCTGTCATATATACTGATAGAGTACTATGCATTTCCGATCATTTTTACTATAAAAGAATTAGTCTTTTATAGCTAAATGTTGCAATCAATTTGTTACTTCCATTATGCTCATGGATTGGATCAAATGTCATTGCTGTTGCTCATTTTCTTATGAAGACCAGGCAAATCCACCTATTTAGTTAGCTTCATGAAGATTTCTCTGCCCTTCTGCCCGTCAAACTCAAAAATGACATTGTTTAGATTCCAAATTATTTAATATCCACTGCATTAGAAGTTCAAGAATTTACAGTCGTGTCTCCAATGCTTAGTGAATCTAATATGTTTCTTCGTTTGTTCTAAATCTTGCTTAGCTAAGTGCAAATTATTCTTCATTATTCTCACTGCTGACGGTCACTTCTCAACTGTCTGTCCTTTAAATAGATGCTGTTTGCCAGATAGGTGCTTTTCTTTTCTTCTGTCTGAGTCAGATTTTGATACTTCTGCAGTGTTCTGGTCGGATAACCATGGCTGTTGCAGTTAATGTTTCTCGCTTTGAAGGCATCGCCATGGCCCCTCCAGATCCAATTCTTGGAGTTTCTGAAGCATTCAAGGCAGACACCAATGATATGAAGCTCAATCTTGGAGTTGGAGCCTATCGAACAGAGGAACTCCAACCTTATGTGCTTGATGTGGTCAAGAAGGTTAGTTCTCCTACACAGTCTATTGGAGTTGGTCATCTCCTAAAAAAGAATATAGAAGAATTAAATTTTCCTTTTAGAACTATTATGCGGTCCTCCCAATTTAGTAGTCTTGTCATCTTGGATGGTAGTCTAGATGTTTTTGGATTCATATCTAGGTCATAGAGAGGTCATTTAACTTGAAAATCAGATGCTTTCTCCCCGGCTTTTTTTAACTAGTAAATTGAGATCAATCTAACTAGCATGCATAATTTTTCGTTGTCTAGGCAGAGAAGCTTATGCTGGAGAGAGGGGAAAACAAAGAGGTACCTGAAAGTGCTCAAATGAGTAGAATTTCCTGTTGCCAGATTTATTTGCTTTATTGTTTGACAATTAAAATTTTCAAGTATTTTGCAGTATCTTCCAATTGAAGGTTTGGCTGCGTTTAATAAAGTTACCGCAGAGTTGCTCTTTGGAGCTGACAGCCCTGTCATTAAACAAAACAGAGTATGTGGAAGTATTAGTCATTTGCACTCATAGAAATACATCCTATTCATATATTTTATGCATATATTGGGGTCAACGTTTGATATATTAATTATTGCAATTTCCTTCTTTCCTCTTCTTTTAAGGTTGCCACTGTTCAAGGTCTTTCTGGGACTGGTTCTCTTCGCTTGGCAGCAGCTCTCATAGAACGATATTTTCCCGGCGCCAAAGTTCTTATATCCTCTCCTACTTGGGGTTTGTATTATTGTTTTTGCAGTTTTCTTGCTTGGTTTTGCTTGTCTCAAGGTTACTGATTGAATCTTTGACATCCCTGTGTCAGGTAACCATAAGAACATTTTCAACGATGCTAGAGTTCCTTGGTCAGAGTATCGGTATTATGACCCAAAAACTGTTGGATTAGATTTTGATGGGATGATATCAGACATAAAGGTAATGCATATATTGGAATTTGGTTGCTAGGTTTTTAACTAGCAACATACCTTTAGTAAATCAAAGCTGGAGTTGGGTTAATTTAACATGTCAAATTTTAGGAGTTAGACATACCAAAGAATGCAGCGCTACCCTTAACTATGGATTTACTTCTTAATAATGCATACCAAAGACTAAAGAGTGCAACATTGTCCATTCACCAAACCTATGAAATGCACTTCTTAGCCTTACATCTACATTATTTATTGATTTTGTTGTTAATTTCAGCTGGCTCCTTTTCTTATTCCTTTTATTTTCATTCTTATAGAGTTATATGTATGAGAGAAAGTTTCCTGATTTGCACCCCATGCTATTATGTCTCATTCTTGGTTTAAGAGCTGTTACTTCCCCACTTCCTAACCCCAAACAAAATAAAACAGAATTTACAGTGTTTCTCTATTCCGTTCCCATAATCTAACCATCTCATAGAAGTAAATGAAAGGAACTGAAATGCCTCGGAGATGCATTCTTGTGTGGTGTGAGTTTGCTTTTGTATTTAATTTTCCCTTTGTACTAGCTTCTTGCTTTTGGGTTGACTATACATCCCCCAGTTTGTTTGTTTGCTTGCAGTCCAGTGTGATCTCAAAGAATTTGTGTGAAATCGCTAATTTTGATGTTTCATTTGAAAATATCTCCAAAGTTATCGCATTAAATTTGTATTTTCAATTTAAGTGTCATCCATAACAATGGTCATCTATTGATAATTGATTTTGTTTCTTGTTGGTCAGGCAGCACCTGATGGATCGTTCATATTGCTTCATGGATGTGCTCACAACCCAACTGGCATTGACCCTACCCCTGAACAGTGGGAGAAAATTGCTGATGTCATTCAGGAGAAGAACCACATCCCATTCTTTGATGTTGCATACCAGGTGAGGCTGTTTCATAATGGCTATGGTTGTCAAGGACTTGAATTGTGTCTTACCTGAATTGCTTCAATGCAGGGCTTTGCAAGTGGAAACCTTGATGCTGACGCTTCATCGGTTAGATTGTTTACTGCACGTGGTTTGGAGCTCTTGGTTGCTCAGTCATACAGTAAAAACCTGGGGCTTTATGCAGAAAGGATTGGAGCCATAAATTTTGTGTGCTCATCATCAGATGCAGCTGCAAGGTGCAGTGAGATAGTTTTTCCAAAATTTCTATTTTCATCTTAACACAGAAAAGACTCATATACCTGTGCTTAGTTTGCAAGGTATGACCTAGTACATCTAGACTGGGGACCTGTTGGATACTTAAGTCTGTAGGCATTTCCATTTTCAGGGTGAAGAGCCAGCTAAAAAGAATTGCTCGACCGATGTACTCTAATCCTTCCATCCATGGGGCTAGAATTGTTGCCAATGTTGTTGGGGATCCGGCTCTCTTCAGTGAATGGAAAGAAGAGATGGAAATGATGGCTGGAAGGATAAAGAATGTGAGACAGAAGCTATTCGACAGTCTCTCTTCAAAGGATAAAAGTGGGAAGGATTGGTCATTTATCCTAAAGCAGATTGGCATGTTCTCTTTTACAGGTCTAAACAAAACACAGGTAAGGTCCCTTGTCAAAATTTCGTGGTTCCCTTATTTGTTTTTCGTGCAGCTATATCAGCATTCTCAACCTTCTTGTCACCTGCTGTTTGAGATCCCTAGCGGAGTCTCTCATGTTTTGGTCAACAGGGAACTAGCTAGGCCTACTTTGATATGTAAGAAAAACTGAGATAATATTTGCCATATAGTGATATATTATGAAACCATCTGGATTCTGGAGTCATGCCACTGACAGAGCATGGAGCCAGAGGGTGTTTTCCCAATTTAGGTGGTATGGACTGTACCACTTTTCATGCTTGCTATCTGATACCAAGCTATGTTTGGGTAACTAGATTTTCATGACTTACATGGTATCCTAACCTAAGGAGTGCATCAAAAAATTCATTTATTTGGAGAAATTCTCTTATGTCTTTTTTTTGTTTCTTTTTAATGTTATTTTTATTTTTGGGGAGACTTACTAATTCTTTTTCCCTTTCTCGTCTTACCAGAGTGAAAACATGACAAACAAGTGGCATGTGTACATGACCAAGGATGGAAGAATATCATTGGCTGGACTATCTTTAGCCAAGTGTGAATATCTTGCAGATGCCATCATTGATTCTTTCCACAACGTTAGTTAAACTAGAATAGAAGATATACTCTTCTTTCATGGTGGCTGGGCTGGAATTCCTTTTTACCTTGTGGGTTACCAGTGCTTTAGAACCCTACTATTGGAATTTTGGGGAGTCTATTAGTTTGCTAGTATCTGGTAATTATATAAATGGGAAACTTGTAATGTAGGTTTAATTTCAATTTTCCAAAGTATCTTGTTTTAGAAGTTCAAGTGCCGGGGCTTGATTGCCTACCAATAATTTCTTGGTGTGGAAGAGGTATTCAGCACAATGCCTCTCCATGTATTTTGAAGTTAGCTAGTTGATTTACACATTTAACGTTGTATTGTATGTCTGATTATTTGTTGAGGTAATGTTTTTGCATATGATCTATCTCATATTTCTTGCGCAGTTTATTTTGTATAGTGTTTTGAGCTTTCCTTGAATTAGATTTCGAGTCTATGGAATAATGTATGATACGAAAGGGGAGACAAGGTGTGAACCTGAGTGTGCTAGGAACTTGTTCAGAAGGAATCCACATCTTTTACTCTTGATGATGCTAATATTACTGCTTGTTATGCTACTGATTTTGGAACTTCTCTTATTGAGTACAAAAATCAAGGGGAAGAGGAGCTCCATAAAGAAGACCCATCTCAGCACAATCAACCTCACGTATGATTTCAGGACTAGTAGAGAGCATCTGCAGTGTTGGTAATTCTAGATTCTAATTATGCGTTCTATGGAACTATACATATAAGAGTGCAGCATGGTAACAGTTGCTGTCTACAAATGCTTTGTATTGAACTAGTGTAATGTAATTATATCCTAGAACCAATTCTCAGCCTAGTTTTTCTTCTAGTGCAAAATTTAAAGGATATCTTGAGCTGTTTTCTAAGGATCTGCACAGGTGGGTGTTACAGGCTTACAGTATTATTGAAAATTGTCCAGCATGATGCATCTAAACATTTTAAAAGCAATGAGAAATATTGTAGTGTTGAATAATCTGCACGGCAGAAAAACTAAATTGAAAAATGTCAGCATCTTGTTCCAGGGTTTCCTCATGTTGTCCATTCAAAAACAGGCAATACATGAAATGAAAACGACTTTCAGTGTATGTAAAAAGATGTGTCTAACAAATTGACCATTGTCAACCTGTTGAAGTGTTTTTAAGAATACACAAGAACTTTATATGACATAACACACAAAGAAAATAAAATTATCAATAGGTGCAAACATAGAGTCACTAGTCACTCCTACTAGCTAGTTACATACAAAACATTTTCTAACAGCATTCGACGTGGACATATCTAAACAGGATTTGTAATCCTTGTGGCTCCAAATCAACAGTGTTTGCTGTGTGGTCTCAACCCAGATAGAAGTTTTAAGGCATCTTCCATGGATGGTCTGTCTGATGGTCTGTTCCTAGTACAAAGCAAAGCAACCTCAAGGACAAGTTCTGTCTCTCCTTTCAGTTCAACAGTGGCACCAACTTCATTTTCATCATAGATCTCTTTTAAAATTCTGTCTCTTGGTGTGCTGTGAATGCTCACTCCACCATTTGTCAGCTTGCCATTGGTTATAATTTCCAGTAAGACCTCCCCAAAACTGTATATGTCTCTGCAGAGCTCATCTTTTGTGGTGTTGTTGAGATCGCCTGCACCAAAATGTAGATTGATTCTGAGTACTCCAGTTCTTGAAGGGGAGAATTAAATTTGAATGACTATGTACCATTCCAACAGTGCAGTTTCTCTTTTTCGGTTTTAATCAACAAAGATAGGCGCTAGCTACAGGAGATAGTTGAGTTTTTGGGAAACACCATACAAATCTTTTTGGGGGTAAACAGAAACACCATGCAATTAGATCCCTTTAAGATTTGACTCTTTGTAGTTCAACAAAAAGTTCAAGAAATATCAAATGGTGATCCAGAAATTTAATTAGACATTTCTTAAAGTACGCTAGAGAACAGGAAAGTAGTACAACATACCTGACTTTGATAGTGTACTCATCTGTAGCAGAGTGTTGAACCCAAATTCTGCAAGATGAGGCTCCAGGTTTTCATCAAACACTATGTTGCTTGCCCTTATATCTCCGTGTGGAATTGCAGGATTACATTCATGGTGAAGGTAGTGGAGGCCCCTTGCAATACCTAAAACAATTTTATACTTATCTGACCAAGTACCAATAGGGGATTCCCTTTTCATATTCATCTTCTCTGCCAGGTTTCCATTAGGCAAGTAATCATACAGAAGATACGCAACATGCTTGTTACTGCAGAAGCCCAACAATCTGGTCAAATTCTTATGCCTAGCATTGCCCATGCGGGTTATATATTCTGACATTGCATCTCTCATACTTGCTCCCCATTCAATCTTCTTCACTGAAACTGTTATTCCTGTTGGCAGAACAACCTTACTGACTGGAGCTGATAATGGTGGCACTGGTTCTATTGACTCTGGGTAACTGAAGCTCTTCAGCACATCATTTGCTGTAAATCGAGGAAGCCCAACAAATGGTACCATTTTCCATTGGCCATTGCTTCCCTTCTTAAGGTAGAAGATGGCCAGAACTGCCATTACAATTAAAAAAACCACTGCTGCACATGGTTGCAGAACCCATTTAAGTTTCTCAGTGCCTTTGCTTCCCAATCCGAAACCAGCCACATGTGGAATTTCCTTTGAACTACATGGTGACAGTGGTTCTCCACATAGTTGGGGGTTTCCAATGAAAGCACTCGTACCCATGGATCTGAAAATCTGTTCTGGAGGGATATAACCAGAAATATCATTGAAAGAGATGTTTAGAAGTGCCAAGCTTGAAGAGTTTCCAAACTTCTCAGGTATGGAACCTTTGAATTCGTTGTTTGATATGTCCACGACACGGAGGGTTGGAAGACTAGCAAGCTCAACAGGTATATAACCTGTCAAGTTATTGTAAGCCAAATCCATCCTCTCAAGAGCCTGGCAGTTGGCAATGCTGTCCGAGATGGACCCTGATAAGCTGTTCCTATTCAGTTCAAGAACAGAAACAGAATTACAGGATCCAAATGGGGGCAAATTTCCTGAGATATTACATGAAGATGCTGAGAAATTCTGCAGAAGCGGTAGTGACCATGTTTTTGCAGGAAGTCCACCTTGTAAGCCTGAATTCTTAGAGATATTGAAGTACTGGAGCTTGGAAGCTTGCCAAATGTCTCTGGGAATCCCTCCAGTAAAGTTATTTCTGGAGAGATCGACATATGTAATCTCAGGAAGAAGGCTAAATTTCAAGGGGATCTCACCAGAGAAGGAATTATCTTCCACCCGGAGTCGGACGAGGGAAGAGCAATTTGCAAGAGGAGAAAGCCCACCTGTAAAATAGTTCGAGAACAGTATCAGTTTAAGTAAGGTACCTCCTGCACAGATGTCCGGTGGAATACTCCCAGAAAAGCTATTTGTAGAAACATCGACCCACTTCAGTTTGGAGTTCCTCCCTAAACTCTGTGGCAATGGTCCAGAGAATAAATTATTCCATATCAAAAGCGAATCCAGGAGTGGAAGCTCTGCTATACTTTTAGGAACAGACCCACTCATCTCGTTGTACATGAGGCTGAGCAAACGGAGATTCTTCAAGCTTGCAAGGCTGTCTGGAATGGACCCAGAAATCCTGTTATCAGATAGGTCTAAGCTTACAAGAGATGTCATGTTGCCAATCTCCTGAGGTATTGATCCACTTAGCCAGTTCATGAACAGGAATAGAGAGTGGAGTTTGTTGAGATTGCAGAGGTGCCTGGGGATTGGACCGGATAAATTTGCATCAGCAATGTCAAGATACTGAAGCTCACTCATGTTACCCAATTGCCAGGGGATACTTCCATGGTAAGTGTTGTATCCAATCTCCATATGGGTAATTGCTTTGAGCTTCCCAAGCTCTGGAGGGATTTCACCATTGAGTGAATTCCCAGCAAGATGAAGAAATTCAAGACTCCTGAGCAACCCATAATCAGAAGGGATTGGGCCCTCGAAGTAGCTACCAGCTAAGTTAAGTACCTTGAGTGAACCCAGTTGGGCTACTTCCAGTGGCAAGGGGCCTGAGAAGCTGTTGCTGAATGCATCAAGCACTACTAGGTATTGCACAGCAGAAATCCCTGCTGGGAACTGGCCACTGAAATTGTTTCTGCTGATGTCTAAGCTCCTCAGATTACTGAGATTGAATACCTCCCGTGGAAGTTCCCCAGAAAAAGAATTGTGACTGAGATTGAGGTCCACTAGATTGTCCAGAAGCTTGATGTATTTACCAGAGATTGGACCAGAAAGGTTCTTCCTTGACAGGTCTAGACCAACAACCATGCTAGAGTTCTTGGTACAGGTGACCCCCACCCAAGAACAAGCTGAGATTTTCTCAGCTGTGCTTCCTCCGGCGGGAATCAACCAATCGTTCAAACTGTTTGAACCATCAATAAACTCTGATTTTAAGCCCAGAAGCGCATCAGAGAAAATATCTGCCGCCGACACTACTTCACCAAGCATCAAAGCTAAGAAGAGGGTTGGGGCCAAGCCCATGAGCAACTCCATTGGAACTCGCATGGTTAGAAAGAGAAAGAGATGTTCTAAGTTTCTAACTACTAAATCATCTGTGTGAGTGAAGCTTATAATACACTCAACTGCTTCCAGTGTTGCATGGGGAATAGAGAAAGTTGGAAGAAGAAAAAGATGGAATAACGTCATTGGGTTGGTTGATTTGAGAATATCATAGGGTATGCTTTTGGGTGCACGAGGGACCATCAGAGTCCTGGTTTGATTGGATGGTGTTTGCCACCATCCCTACTAGGCTACTAGGTCCCAGGGAAGAAAAGAAGTGGAAAAAAAAACCCTAATTTTAATCTGATCCACCGGCTCCTTTCTTTACGGCCGAAGGGAATCCAATAATTCCTACAACAGTGATATGCATTGAAAAGCCAGAAAAGGTGGAAAGTGTGAGAATTTCATCATTTTCATGAGATTGCATCAAACGGTCTTCTACTCTCACTCATTTAGTCTAGGCTATAACCTGTAAGGCGATCAATCCTGCTGTTCAACCTCAATATTCCACATTTAACCTACAAGGCGATTCTACTGCTGTACACAACACTGTGCTGTCATTTGTCGAGATCGAAATCTCGATCTTTGGGTACTGTTCATTTAATGTGCAACATTCAAGTCTTGGCCCTACTTCTGTAATGCTCCTATGTCTGTGGTGTGCTGAGGGATTCCAAGTCAAAATCTGATGAATTGTATGATCAGAATGTGTAATTAAGCAGTGGTTCCCAGATGATTTGATGGCAAGAGGCAAAGAGGCAAGAAGATAACAGAAGTTGTCTTCATGATCGCATCAATTGTTTCTATTCACTTTAAATCTCCTGATCATGCTTAGAGCAAAAATGGTTTATGTTTCACGGGAACAGAACCCTTTACTCTGTTCTGACATATCTCCCGTGATACATACATTTAAGACTTAAAAAGAGTACTTGCAGAAAACGTCAATGGGAATTCAGAAGCATCGAAGCAAGTTGTTCTTCTTTCAGAGGGTTGAAATCATCTATGGTTTAGCTTATTATAGCCACGGTGTCACGCAAATAGCTAAAAGGGTTTCATTGCATTGCCCTTTCCTGTTATCGCAAAAGAAAAAAAAGGATGGTAAAGCATCCATATAAAAGAGAATGAAGATTAAAAAGTCATCAAATGTCTTTCATCTATCAAAATATCCGTACCCATTTGATTTCCTTTCTTTGATTTACCTTGGATCCTTTAGTAAAGTTACAAGATACTAACAATCTAGTCACCCTACCGTATCTGCCTCTCCCATCTCAGCCTCTCTTCTTCTGTTTCTTCTCCCATATTCTCACTTCCCATTTCCGCCTCGCCTCTCCGCTTCCATCTCTCCCATCTCTCCCAGCTTTTCCTCTGTCTATTTCCTGTTGAGGAACACCAGATCTGGTGTTTTCTTTCCCGTCTCCGTTTTCCTCTTCCTCATCTCAGCTTCAATAATCAGATCTAGGGTTTCCCTTTAGATTTGTTTTTTTTTTTTTCTTCTTCTAGTTGCAGTATTTTTTTTTTTTTTACATAACAGCTCCTTTGATTGCAGCGGTTCTTTGGTGCACACTGTAGAACAACTTCAAGTCTGAGTACAAGTTTTTCTGCTTCGAGCTTGACCGGTACACCTATATGGCATCGTTGGATGGGAGGTCTGAACCTTATCCGCACTTTCGCTGCTACCATCGTTACAAGTGTAGGAGTTTTGGGTCCGCCTTGAGGCATGTAATTTGTCCCCCTATGAGGGTGTTTTGTCTGCCCTTGAGGCGTGTAGTATGTCCCCCTTTGAGGGTGTTGGTGCTGTTTTGGTGTTCTTGTTCTAAGGATTTTGTGGACGTGATCCACTTTGGGCTTGACCCAACCCTTATCCTGGCTGACCCCGTCGATTGCATGTACAACAGTTTGGTCATTTGTCGCTCTTTGGTTCGTTTTGAACCTTGTGTACTCATGCAGGTGTGTGTACTTTTTTTAGTTATCTAAATAAAGTGCTGTTTACCAAAAAAAAAAAAAAAATCTAATATTAAGGTAACCTTAATGGTTGACCAGAGAATATCAATAGACATATCCATAGTTTGGTCATAAGATTCATAACAATAGTTGTTTCCTTAGTTTTTTTTTTCCAAATATTATAAGTGAGGCAAATGTAAAATGTCATTTTTTTTTAAATTAAAAAAAATTAAATCAAACCTAAAGAAATTTAAATGAAAATTACGTGATAAAGATAGTCAAAGGATTACCACAGCTTTAATGCACATGATATGGGTATTGATCTATTTGGAAATCCATATAATATCAGATTAATTAGTTGTAATGTTTGGCCAAAAAAATTAGTTGTAATGTTTGGCAAAAAAATTAGTTGTAATGAACAAATTATATTGGTTATCCTTTTAAAAGAAACATTTTTGTTTCTCATCCATGCATAAATAGGTGTTGATTGGTATTTTATTGGGGTCATCATTTGATCAGATCATGATATGATATAAATTACTTCAAACCATGACTTTAAAAGCATTAATAAGAGTTAGAATAAGAGTTAGACTTCTTAGTTTTCATTCAAATTCTTTTAAGAAATGATCCTCTTATGCTTCCTTCTGACCCAGTACAGGATCAACTCCAAACTTAGTTTAAATGTGTTCTTACCTAAAAAATAGAACAAAAGACTTAGTTTGAGTATAAGCTCAAATAAAAAACCAAAACAAGTTTGAGTGCACTTTTTTATTTTGAGTAAACTGCACTGCCATCCCAGCTTGCGTTAGTTACAGGGTCCGTTCGCTAACTCTACTTCACACTACTTTCGGTTGTGTGAAGCGAGTGTCTTTAGCCTAAAGATGACGCTCAGCCCTCTCCTTCATGGTTCCGATCCCTAACTCCACTCAATGAAGTTCCGATTGAGTTAGTTCTCTTGTCTATTTAGCCCTAATTGATCCGGTTTCTGAGAGCACTAACAAGGCTGAACTCGTAACAAGACCCAGATCAAACTATATAATCAAACATTCCTCGCGGCTCCCTGCCCCATGAAAAAAGAAAGGTAGGCAGCGCCGGGATCCCACTCCCCAAGAAAAGGAGTTGCTGTGCTTGATCGGACAGATCCATTTTCTTTGGCTCTCCAACTTGGCTGGGAAAATCCAGCCTTTCGCCCCACTGCTCAAGACAACAGAGGATGAAGAGAAAGTATTGGACGAGAGCCATGCCCCTAGTCTTGCAACGAATCAAGGATGACCTCTCTGAGGCACCAGTGCAAAATTGCAAGCAACCTCGGCCCGAAGAACCACTAGCACCTCAAAATGGAGGCCTTAAAGCATTGACACCCTACTTTATGTTTAAAAAACACAGAGTACTGACACTCAACTTTATGTTTAAAAAGGACAGAGACCCCAAAACTGAATTTTTATTGGATATATTTGTAAAACTTATCACTGAAAACAATTAAATTACTGTTTATTTTCAAAAAATCGCTATAATAAACCGCATTTGAAAGGTTTCCAGTAACAAATTTGACAAATATATCCAATAAAAATTCAATTTTGGGGTCTTTGTCTTTTTTAAACATAAAGTTGGATGTCAGTACTTTGAATCCTCAATTTTGAGGTGCCAGTCCAATTTGTTCTTTTATTTTTTTATTTTTTTATGTTAAATATCAGTATGCCCTCCTAACCCTCATTTTCTTTTGGGTAAACACCCCCTTCATCTTCTTCAAGTAATGAAAGTGGGCACTGAGTACTATAGAGTGCAATAATGAATGGCCTCCTTAGGCCTCATTTAGGCCCATTAATGGGTCTCCTTGTCTGGGCCCACATTGGGTAGCAACCGAAAAAATGGATTTTTTTTTGGTTCAATCCAAAAAAATGGATGGGACCATATATATTCACAGATTAACTTGTAAGAAAATATACAAATGACTTTAAGAATGGATTCTAATGAAAAAGACATGCACCTTGCACCGACCGTGTGGGAAGCAATGAGAAGTAATCACACTTTAATAACACTTCTTTTGATGAAGGTTTGATTTGAATTGGCACAACGGTCAAAAAAGGAGTAAGAAAACGAGTGATTTCTTATCTTTTGATGATCAATATATAAGTAACGACGTAATTGTATTAAAGCCAAACAATAATAATCTCGGAGTGGTGAACATTAGATACTATATCTAAAAAGCATCAATCAATCCAGTAACCATTAAGAGTGACATTTAAGCAAAAGGTGATTGCAGAAAGTGAACAATTCTTTTTGGCTTTTTTATTTGTCTTTAACCCCACAATATTCTCATTCCAAACAACCAACTTTGCCAAAATGGATAGACACACCCTCTGTGTAAGGTACATTTTTCTTTTCCAGTAAAATTGCAGAAAAAAAGTTTTTACACTCATTAGCCTCTGAATTGTACAAGTACAGAAGCCATGTAATAGACAATAGCCACACATTCGAAAGTTTTATGGAGAAACCAGTATTTGTATTACAAACTAAATGGGAATGAATATGAAATTCTTCTGTCAAATTCAATCCAATGTGAAACATTGATTCTTAATCTTGGGTTGAATCGAATGATTTTGGCTATGTCGGGTTCATATTGAGCAAGATCAATCATCTTGTACAACAAAGGGTATATAAGGGTGATTTAATTTTATACAAATCCAGGGAAGAGGACATTTGACCCAAGTTTGGATGATCTCGAACCCAGTGCCAAAAGGCTTACGACATGGGCAGTGTGTTGGGGGGGGGGGGGGAGGGGTAATTTTGCTTGGGTCATGCGCATGACAGTCTCAGATCCGAAATCTCAATCGAGATTGAATCTCGACAGTTGAATTTCAATAGTCGAGATTGAAGACCGAAATTCCGATCTGGCGGTCGGCTTGACAGTCCTAATGCACAGGACCCAAGTAAAGTCCGGGGAAGGGGAGGTAGTTTTACTATGCAGTGTTATCTTAGTAATTTTTTTGAGAAAGTAGTTTGATCCCTGAACTCAGACTACAACTATGGTCCACTGATCGTTGCCCCAAGGCCCACCTCTTCCTTAAGTTAATTTGGTATATGTCAGGAAAGAAAAAGGGAGCCATATTGACAAAATTGAAGATATATAGTATAACAGTGACTAGCTTTAATGATCAGATTCATGGCATCCATACTTCAAGAGAGTACATTACAAGGTTGGAGTTTGAATAACAAACAGCTTTTACAAGTTTGCTGCTCTTTATTTCACATCAATCTCCTTTTTGCTTGAGTTTCATTGGTGATTATCGTTTCCACTTCCACAGAAAAGCAGTGTTCGTCTTCGTTATGATCTGTAAATGTGTATGTTCAACAAAAAAACACTCTTTGACTACCTCAACGGTACAATGTCTCCATGGATATCAAAAGTCAATTGGTAAAAGGAAGACACTGGACTGTGGTGAGTCATGCTTTCAGGTAATTGACCAACACAAACAATTGAACTCCATGAGCTAGTACAATGGTGTCTGCCTTGTGGATTCTAGTGTTTAAAGTACCTTCTCTGTTGCAGTGTACGTGTGTGTGATCATATCCATTTTCGCCTTTATTCAAGAATAGACCATTTAAAAGCTTGTTCATATAGTCGAAATTTAACTGTTAATGACGACTACTTTCTCCTTTACAGACAAAGCTACTATGATTTGAAATGACTTTTATTCCAGCAGCTCAATAAATCTCTATCTAGTTGCTGTGTTTCGTGTTTACCTCTTTCCCATTTGCAATTTTCAAACTTTAAATCTATATGAACCTATGGAATATAGCAGAAAAGTACTCCTTTTCAAGCCTTGTTTATTGAAAAGAAATAAGAGTAAACTTTTATGGGGCAAATTTATGAATCCCGATAATCTCTCCGTTGGGGGTGTACTCTGTGCTCCACTACAGTTTTACAACCACACACTACCCTGAGGCCTACAGGTGAAGGTGGTGAGATATATATATTTTTTAAATGTTTTATTATTTTTTACTTGTAGAACCCACCATAGTGTGTGGTTGTAAAGCCGTGGGAGCAAAAACAAACAGGCTGAGATTCAATTTTATAAAACCCGACCCAGCCCCTCCCTGCTGCTGCTCAACTCCCATCCTCAAAAGTCATGGACCCTGATTAGGTAATCTGGATCTAAATAAGCCACCATCCTAGGATATGAAGTCATAGTAAGGTAACTTAAGTCCCTCTATTTGGCTGCCAAAGGTCTAACTTAGCCACCTGAGGAGGCATGCTGGATGCATAACTCTGGCCTTCCTTCTCACCTTTTAGTTATCTAGTGTTTGCAGGAACAGATACCATCTTGATGGATCACGGCTCTGGAAGATCTTGCCCACAACACCATATGAATCACCAAACAAAATTACCTTGTCTTCGCTGGTTGTAACTTTCTACCCATCCTTTATTTATTTATTTTTTATAATTAAGTTTACATTCAGAGGATGACAAAGACTCAAGTTTACAAAACTCCTGGAGCCAAAGTAAGGAAATAGACCCAATTATGGGTCCTACAACAGAGAGGGCTTTGTGTGCTAGATTATCCACAACTCGTTTGACACTTCAAATAATATATTGCAAATTACAATGCAGAGGAGATGCCATAAGCCTACCGATGTCTTCAATTACCACATCCAAAGGATGGGAAACCAAGCTGCCTCGCACCTAATTCTGCAGTGAGGGGTGTGTCAAGGAAAACCATCATCTGTAGCAGAATTTGGTACCTGGAATTAACATCCCCACACCCCCTTTCTCCCTTTCACACAGTTTAATAATCCCTGCTATCATGCTGCAACATCAGTTTTAATTAACCGACTAAAGAAAACAGGAAGTAAATTTTTGGGGGGTAAATTATACAGCTAGTAGAGTTCATGGATAAGTACTGATTCATTTCTACTGATCCTCTACGACCTCCAATCAGATTACCATCAAGAAGTGACTTTGTTTTGGTACAAGGATTGCAGAAACCCAGATAAACTTCGCACTCCTGATAACATTTTACTGATAATTAAAGAAAAATATATATATATATATATATATATATATATATATATATATATATATATATATATATATATATATATATATATATATATATATATATATATATATATATATATATATATAGACATCTGACAGATCCCAAATTAGAAAAACAAGGAATGACCACCTTGCAGAAGAAAGTATATGTGATTTCAATCCTAATGAAGAGGAGAGGAACATGCCTTGAAATGTGGGAAATACCGGTTTGAAGAATTATCCATCAGAAAACCACAAGTCTCTGTTCCAGCTTGTAGCTTTTCAACGTAAGTGAATTACAAATGAAGACACATTTAACAATCAACCTCACCAGTTCTCTTTCAAAGTTTTGCTACTCTTATATGGTTCGAAACATGAACGCATACCCAACTACCAAAGCCTGGAAAGATTAAGCTCCACAAAATTTTGCTTTGAGGAATCAGTACAATTGCAACTCACTGCTTCCACCAGTTATAATGGTTGCTGCATCACCTTCATGCACATGTGAATCATCAGTCAATGTCAGCTCACCCACAAAGAGAAATATGGGCAATTTGTATATACAAATAGAAGCATGAACTAGAGCCACTCGACAGTTACAGGAGAAGTATAGTTGACTGAATTTTATGATGCTGAATAAGATTTGAAAAACATGGAGATCAGAGGAGATAATATACCGCTAGAATCAGAAGAATTGAACCATAACCAACTACATGAGACAACCAACATATTGTGCTCGGGGGTACTTGTTTTGCAGTTGTGGCCATTGCACAAATAGCTGGTCAGCCATGTGTAATTTATAAAGAAGCAAGCCACTCAGAGAGAGCCTCCTAACTCGTGCTATACTTTCAACATAGAAAATGGATGACCATCTAATCCCAACCACCTACAAAAAATATAACGTGAGATCCAATCAAGTGTTCTATTGCAACTTGAAAATAATAAAGTAGACAAAATTGAGAAGGAACTAGAATCATTCTGACAAGAATCTACACTTTCAACTCTGAGCTACGCAAACTAGAGGCTTCCAACCTTAAAAATGAAAGCAACTACACAGAGAGGAATACAAGTCCCAGGGCCATTGCACAGTATCTGGAAAAAAAAATGACAAAGAAGGCTCACTGAATCCACAATCACAAAATCCAAACTGAATTTATTTTTTCTTTCTAATTTTACAAACAAGATTAAAATAAAAGAAATGATACCACGTGGGGTCTGATTTTAGTCACTAGCCAGAGGGCATGAGCAATAGCAATTAGGGTTGTCCCAACAGATGTTAAATATGATTGACCAACTTCCCGGCTTCTATATATCTGCATGAACTGAGCAGCATCTAGCACTTTCTGATCACCAGTCTGCATTTTCAACAAATTCAAGGGGAAAAAAATAGTTCTAGGAAACAAGTCTATGAAATCTTGATAATTGGAATAAGAAAAAAGTTGCCTCTGGATGTTCATTCATGCATAATTCACTAAACTCATGGGGAGATACTAAAATAATTGTAATTGAAAATTGTTTCAATTTCAGAAGGGCCTGCCTTTTTATACTATTTTAACATAAGAATTATGTTTGCCACTGTCGTCAAAGAGTTAGATACAGATACTTTGAGGATAAGGCTCAAGGATCAATGGTTAATGATGGCTCTAATGGGGGATACAGATTCGTGGTTTGATGATGTGTCAATGGTAGAATGTTGCTGGAACTGAAATTAATCGCAAATTAGGATTTGGTTTCCAGGTTCTGTGAAAGAAGATGGAGGAATCTGGGTTATCTAAAAGTGAGACTGAATGGATCAAGTTCTCCGACGGCTTTGAGGGTGACTCGATCCAAATATGGTAGTATACTGATGGTTAGATTGTTCTATGTAGATTTTAGGGCTTGTGCATGGAGGAAAACTAGAATTTATGGTTCAGAGAATAAACAGAAGAAGAATTGGGGATCAGGATGTTCTAACCTACTGTTGCTAAAGATCTTGGAAAAGCAGCTTGAATGGTTGAAAATATTCATGGGAGAAAGAAAAGTAAAGAAATCAGGTGCATTGCTTTCTCTTATAAAAGAAATATAATAGATCTTCAGAACTCCTGATTTTGTGATTCACAAATGGAGTCATAATCACACTTTACAAGATTCAATAAGGTACATAAACCAAAAACGGAACAAGGTAGACTCAGCAAACACAACCATTTCAATCCATCTTAAAATTGGTGCGTAAAACCAGAATTTGGAGATGACTGGCCTGTTGATGCTGCCCTTAAAAGGAGAAGAACATGAAGACACCCTAGATGATAACAACGAAATATATGCGGTTAATGCTAAAGAAGTTCCACAGATTCCTTCCCCATAGAAAAGCTGGTCCTTGATGCTTCAAACGTTGAGGCTTACATTGAAGAAATTGATACAAGCAACATTGAGATAGCAGACACTGTTGGCCTTGAGACTACAATAGGCAAGACTTGAAGCATCATCTGAACTGATACAGAACCACAAACGAGATGAAGGCTGAACTGACATATTTGGGACTGTTACCCTTGGGTTTAAGTTTCAAAAATTACCAAATCTGGTTCTTTGTTATCAGATCCTGAAAGATTAATTCGTTATTTCAAACCCAGCCATTCATCATGGGATTCGATATACTGTTGATTTTACTAGACTCAACCAAATTTGGAACCCTATTTTGGAATTCGATTTGGCATCTTTACATTTTGACTTTGAAAAAAATCTCTCTAATTCTGTTGAGGTTATTTGAGATCCTGTTATAGAACTATGTCATGGCATCAAATAGAGCTGATTGAAAGCCAAGGATCTATGTAGCTGGCCCCATTTTGTAGGGTTAAGACTTTTTTTTTTTTTGGATGAATAAATAATTAAATTACCAAAAGCCAAAGACGAAAAAACAATAAATGGGCAGAAGGCGAGGGGCTCCAAGAACTACAAGCCTATTTCTTGGGACTCAAAAGGGGGGGAGAAGAGAAAGAAAAACAAGAACCTCAGTGAGGGGTGAAGGCGGGCCGACTAACATTAGCCTTTTCTTGGGCGGGGTGGGGGGCGCGCTCGTGAAACATCAAAGGAGATAGCATTCCAAATCAAATCATTGTCGAGTTTGGAGGCCATCCGCTGTTCGCTCCCACCAAGTGGTGTGTGGCGGCGCGCTTCCCCGGTCCGCGGTCCGCGTTCTCGATCCGCCTTCCGTGCTCCTGCGCGGGTCTGGCCTGGTGCGGGCGCGGTCCCGGGCGGGGAGGGCCTGTGGTTAATTCCTCTCATTCCACGTGCCGTTTGGGTTGGCGGGTGTGCGCTATGGGTTTGGGTGGCGGGGCGGCTGGTTCTCCGGGTAAGGGCTGGCGGGTTGTGCCTTTGACCACGAGGGCCAGGGGTAGGGTTAAGACTTTGTTGTTTGTTTGTTTGCTTTAAGTGGTGAGTTTTCAAAAACCCTTGTTGTCAGCATACTTATCCCCATATATACTAACATGTATTTATCCATTAGGTAATTTTCGCACAAAAAGGCACTTGTTTATGCAAAGATGACTGTTAACATAGATAAACTATGGCACATAAAGAGTGTTATAACAATTCAAAACAAATAGGTCTCTCATTAGAATCAAGAAACACTCATGAGGATCAATAATTTTCTCAAGTCATGACAAAGATTACCTCGTTAGCCAGGGAGTCCTCCAATACACGAGCTTTTTGAAGACTCATGTTATCTGTCTTAGCTGCAATATAGAACCTTGGTGTAAACCTGTCCTTCTGAAGAAGAGAGACAAGATTAAGCATCTCAGCAGTATGACCCCCTACACAATCACAATAGATTTTAAGGTTGACGACCACAATGTTGGTGAAGACAGTAGAGAACCATAAGCTTACCTGAACCCAGAATAATCAGGGTGCTCTTATGCTTAGAAGATGATGTGGGAAGAGGTTTGCCAATCCAGTATATGACATAAATCACACGAATTGCAATGGTGGTGAGAGTGATGATTATAAGAGCAATAACAGACTCAGGACACATTGTCGACCATCCACTACCCATCTCCATGGAAATAGGCCAAAGATTACTGATTCAAACTAAGATTCCTTGTATTCTGCAACGAAATGGAAAGAATTTTTTTTTGAAACCAGTAGTGCAATTAGAACATCAATTGAAACTAAGCTTTCCTTTTTGTAATTTAAAAACATAAAAAGAAGCTTTTGAGTGAATTCAACTGATAGGATTTGATTCTAATCTACAAGCAAAATAAATGGGACTAAATCCTATACAGCACCCCGACCCAACCCCTCCCCCATGATGCAGTATCAGACCAATTCAATCAATTCCTATCCAACCCTAAAAAGAACAACTCCAATGGGGTTTGGTCCAACAAAAGTTGGACTTAATTCAATAGTTTATTTCAGTTTAAATGTTAGTTTTCTATTTGTCTTGGTAATCCTACGTGAGAGCGTTGTAGACTTTGTTTTGGATTTTGATTTCAAATAGGATTTGTGATTCATTTCCTTTAAATAAAATGTAGTAGGATACAATTTTCAGATTGAATACATTGAAGAGTTTGTTTGTTACTGAGAGATCTCCTTCCCCTTCTTCCCTCCCTACTCCTTTAATTCACCCTCCATTACAGCCCTACAATCGGACTGCATCATCTGGTGGTCATGGGCCGACTCTATGGGCCCTTAAGTTTAATGTTCAGGTCAAGTACGAACATAGGTTTTTATTTTAGAAATTGATCTAATTATGTAAATTCTGATCAATTTAAGTTATAAGGGCAGAATAGTCTTTTTTATTATGTTTTAGTTTAGTTTTAGGAGTCTAACTAAACCTAGGACATGATAAGGAGTCCTTTTGTTTAGTCATACGAGTTGTATTTGAATTTGGATTAGTATGTCGAGTACAACCAGGAGAGGTAGTTTATCAGGCCTAATTTCACTAGGACTTCTTATGTAAGGCTATAAATAAAGCCTTGAGCATGTAACAGATCCTAGATTGGAGAATACAAACATAATGAGTGTGTTGCTGCTTAAAAGCAAAGTGTTAGTAGAGCTTCTCATCAATGGTAAGGAACCTCCATGTGATCGAGTAAGCAACCTAGGGTTTTTATTTAAAGGATTCTCCTTTGGTAGTGCTTGTAGCCAGCCTCCAATTCCTTCCATCTCCATTACACCCATTATAAAGCTTGTGTTACAGGTAAATAACAAGTTAGCATTAATTCTGTCCCCCTTCATATATGATCCTCTTTCTTTCTTTTCTTATTCTTCTTCTTTGTGAGAGTTTTCTAGAGACCCAAAATTCAAGATCAGATCTATACCAATCTAACTGTTAGATATGCCCCAAACTTTAAGAATCTCATCCCAACCCTAGTGACCTTAGATCCCAGTTGACCCCATTCTGATCATCCTTTTTTAAGATATAACTGTTTCCTTGAATTATCGTACTTCCCAAGGCCCCAAAAACAAGAACCTTCAATATCTTCTAATTTAGTCATCCAAACCTAGGGAATATCCCAATATTATTACCTACATTCCCTCCAAATTTCAATCCATTCTGACACCTATAGACCCCAATTTCCCATCTCAAGTAATTTATCCCATATCTTCCATCGAAAGGGCTATGTATTCTTGAGATCCTAAATATCATTTAAGAGCGCCTGATCATTAACCACAAAAGCTAACTAAACCTTTTCCCCAAAAAATAATCAAATCACAATCCATATCATAAAGAAACCCCATATCCCATAACCAAAATTTCAAGAAACCCTTCTCAACCCCACATTAGTTAGTTCTCTTAAAAAGATCCTCAAAGAATTCACCCTCATTCACTTGAGTTAAAGTAACTAATCATATGGGCAAAGAGGACTGTTAAGTCAGTCCCTAGGGGTGTAAATAGAAAAAGTTTTAGGAAAAATCAGCCCACCGTCTGAGTCCCCAGCTTATTTCATCATCTTCCCTTCTCGCTTGCTTAGAGACTTCAACATTATTTTATAAGTTTCAAGACCGAGACAATGCAAAGAACATTGGCATACAATGTAACCCTGCAGTACAACAGTCCTTGTCTTTCTCTGTTTTCTTCTCTTTCTGAAGATTTAGAAAGGGGAAACCAACATAAAACCATTCTTTCAAGTGAAATTACCTACCAGCAGCATTTGAAAGGGAAATTGACCCTCACTAGTTAGAACATAACTCAATTTCAGATTACTATGACGTTTGCAATATTTCAAACTCAAATTGCTACAGAGAAATTCCCCAAAGAAGCTTAGCACTTTTTGCCAAATAAACTCCAGCATCCATATGTATTTAGAATTGAGTTTCGAAATGCTAAAAACAGGACATAACGACATCCCTTCAACATTAAATAAGATTAAAGTTGGGCATCATCTAACTAGAACCATCTTTCAATCCGTAATTGAAAATAATCCACCCAAGAGTGGCAATGTTAACAGTCAACCCCGCGATAATGGAAATTAAAGGTCAGAGCAATACTTAGACAAAATCTTCACATTAGCAGAGAACATAAAATTGCAAATAACCGAAAAAAATATTGCTTTTACTCATTTATTTTTGAATGAGATCAATTTGTGTTATTATTATTTATTTCCTATTTCATTACAACGTTTCTCGATGTTTAGAATCTTATACGGGTAATTCAGTGAACTTACAAGATTTAGTATACATTCAAAAAGCAGAGAGATAGAGACGATTAACCCAATCAATAAATTTGAAGAGAGAGATAAATACCTGAGTGCAAGCTCAACAGAAACTCTTGAATTTCTTCATTGAAGGAATTCTCAGTTTGCTCCTACTGGTGAGACCTGTCATAGCGCAGATGTGAGAAAGCAGAAAGGGGGAGTAATTTAGGAAAAAGATAGGATTTTTATTTGGACGGTTGAGATTTCACCAGCCTTCGCAAAAAATCCAGCGGTTGGGATTAAATATGTAGGGGTATGAAGGTATATATATATATATTTTACCTCCCCACCAACGGAATGCAAGAAGTGAAGAACTCAAGTTTTGCTATAAGGGTTTCCGTTGCTAAAGAGGCTAAGAATCATGTCCGGTCAGTCGTGCCGATTCAAACCTTATTTTCTAGGATGCAGAGATCGCTGCAACCCACATGAGCTAATGAGCTAAGACACTACACATTTTTCTGAATCTGATCTATGCGGGCTTTGCGAGGGCGAGGAGATGAATCTGAGAAATAAAGGGTTTCGAAGACAACCCAATAGAGCCGTTGAAGCTCGCACAATCTTTTTCCGGTTAGGAGAAAATTTAACATTCTGGGTTGTATATAAATTACTTACCGCTTTGATTAGATCAACTGAGGGTCTTGAGCTGCTTCCGCTCCTTCTGTTCATCTCTAAGGCCAATGTACTCTGTTCTAGTCAGGAGACTCCAAAGCCCAACTGCTCCCATTACTCCACTAGGGTATTTGATTTCTTTGAACAGAGGTAAGGACCAGCCATGTTCGCTATCTAGGATCGAATCGTATCGCAACCGTGAAAGAGTTGAAGTAGTCGAAGTTCGGATCGGAACAGGACACTTGTGAAAGACTTCGTCGTCGGAAATGAAGAGAAGTCGCAAATGAAGAGAAAGCTATCAGGTTTGATTTTGTAAATTCTAAAATAAAAACTTTGAAGGTAAATATTGTATTTACTTTCATACCCCTGCTTTTTTAACTCCAACCGTTGGATTTTTTTTTGTAAAGGCTGATGAAATCTCAACCATTAGCGGCGGCCACAAATAAAAATTCGAAAGAAAGGATCGTAAATGAGGGATTTTTGTCGGTATCTACCTTGCAGGCTCAAAGAGGCAAACACGTATTATCGTTTTGATCTAACGGAGTAATGTGGTCATTAAGTTAAAAGGAATATGAGATTTGGTGAAGAAGATGGATTTTGAGTGTTAGGGTATTTTTTCCATTTTTCTCCTCAAATTATAATGGCATCATGAACATTTAAGGGTTAAAATTTTAGTCTTCAGCATGGAAAGATCTATTTTTAAAAAAAAAATTTGTGTGATTTTTATACTATTTCTTACACTTTTTAGGCGATTTCTCTCACGATTGTATCACAATCTTACCAATTTTATCACAATGATTCAAGACTCAAAAGTTAATGTGTTAAATGTAATTCGGAAGAAAATCTACATAGAATAACTTATAAATAGGAAAACTTTTTATAGCAAAATCATCAAGATTAATGAGCAATCTTACCAACTATATTCTAGTGATCTAGTCCTCAAAAGTCAACATGCCAAATGTGGTTAGGGAAGAATATATACATGAAATAATTTATGGAAACAATTTACATTATGAAGATATTTTGTAATAGAATTGTCGGTTAATCTTTCCAACTATGTCCGAATGATTTAGGTTCTTAGAAGGTAACACATTAAATGTGGTTAGACAGGAGATTTAAATGGAAATATTTATTAAGAAATAATTTAAATTATCAAATTCAACATGCCAAATGTAATTAGGGAAGAGTGTATACATGAAATAATTTATGGAAACAATTTAAATTATTAATGAATCTTATAAAAGAATCTTCAGAGTGATTTGATAATCGTTCCAATTATGTCCTAATGATGTAGGCCTCATAAGGTAACATATTAAATGTGATTAGGTAAGAGAATTTAAATGGAATAATTTTTAGAAAATAATTCAAATTTATCACATATTTGCATCATATTAGGATAGGCATCAAACTTACCAAAATTATTGGGTAAAAATACTTAGAAAAATTAGGGACAAAAATTTCTATATGGGGGGGGCGAAATATCAGCGGTTTGCTGGGTAGCGAACCGCGCGAAATTTCCGAAATTTCTTTCCCTAGTCTTCAGAGTACGAAGATGATGGTTTTTTTAAACTTAAAATGCTTCCATTCCTTCCTCTTTTTTCTCAAGCATTTGTCTCTCACAACTTATGGGATTTATAGTACAATTCCTTACTTTCTGGTAATACTCATCTCAGTGTCCTCATCTCCATTTATGGATGTAAAAACATGGTAGAGCTAATAATCTCCAAGTTTGGCTTTGTTTTGTAAATTTAGCCTCAATTAGGAGCGTGTAATTGTAAATTATAATTTTTTTAAAAAAATAAACAGACTTTAGTAAAACCGTTGGTTTAAATGTGTGACATATGTCGAAACCTTGTGCCTGCGCGGATAATATCAGCCCAGGCGCAAACAAAATTCCTAAATGAGAGTATGAGATGGATATTCTTCAAAATTACAAAATTAGACACTTAAAAAGTTTGATTTATCAAAACTATCCACGTATAGGTCATATGACCTATACAAATGAGAGGAATCTACAATAAACACGAAGGTAGTATACCCCTCCAGAATTTATCTAGAGATAACATGCAAGCACCCTTAGCAAGGAAATCCACGTTTAGATCATGAATACTACAAAGAGGTTTTTTTTTTTAAAATTTTTTTGTGTGGAATTAAATTTTTTTTAATAAGAAACAAGGGTTTTTTTTTTCTTTTCTTTCTTCTTACCCACAAAAAAGAAGAAGAAGAAGAAGAAAAAAGCCTGTTGAAAAAAGTACATCCTATATTATCCACTAATAAAGGTCAACAGATACAAGGGGGCTAATCCATAGAGATAAAATATCTACACGAGTGATTGCTGCTTGAGATGCCAGATGATCTACAACATTGTTTACCTCCTTGTAGATATGCTGAAATTTAATCTGATTCTATTGCTAGATTTCTGATATCTTGAATGCAAGGTTTCATGCTCTACAGAGGATGAGTTCTATGAACTAGGATGTGCATTTTACTGGCATTGTCTCATTCAATAATGACTTCTAATAAGTTTGGATGCCTTGCCCATAATAGAGCTTTTCTTAAAGCCAAAGCCTCTACTTTCAAAAAATTAATTGCACCACATCCTTCATAGAAATAAAAGATCATTATGTTGGGGTAATTGTATTACAAATTCTTCAAACATATAAAAGTGAAATTGCAATACAATTGAGAGATGAAGATCTTTAGCAAATTTAAAGAGCTTGAAGTAGCAACAACGACGATTGATGAGGTTGAGTCACACTGTGATGTGTCTTTAAGGTAATTGATGCCCCTACTACCAGACCCCCCTCCAAGATAAGCAACCTCCAACTAGAGATGATGTGTTCTTTTGGTCCCTAAGGAGCCAAAGCTGACACCAAGAAAGAAATGAACTTTGTAAAACAAATAATGTGAGTGAGGGTCCATGCCACATATGCAGGGAGGGGTTGGGTTTATAGGCCTCCTCCGGGGAGAATCATTCTCCACTATGGAGATCAATGGTTTGTCCCTCCTCCACTAATGTGAATAAAACCCCTTGACCTACCTCCCCACTCTTGGGGGTAACTCTCATATTCACTTCTTTGGATGAATAGGCTTTAACCCATTCAAGACCTTAACCCCCACTCATGGTATGGCCATGATGGTCATGAAGTTGAAATGAGAATAGGTCAAGGTTAGAATTTGAGTAATTCTACCATTCAAGTTAGCCCACCTCATCACCATAATCAAGACCTTTAAGACCCATGACCAATGTCATGAAGAGCCTCATAACCAAAGTCATGAAGGGCCTCCTTTAACCAAGATCATGAAGGGCCTCCTTTACTCATGGTGTCTCATTACCACCCTTACCTCATGGTGCCTCATTACCACCCTTACCTCAAGGGTCCCACACACAAACAAAACAATTAAATAAAGGAAATGCAAAAACTAATTTTGAAACTTAATATATAGATAATATAGATTTTAATAAAAAACCTAACACATTATCCCTTGTTGGTTTCGACCCACACCCCTCTGCTCCTGCTTCCATGGAGTTGTTGATTTGAAGAGAAGATCTATCGACATTTATTTTGATCCAAGGATCCATTGGGGGCATACTACTTGATATGTAATTTATACTCGAATGGTTGCTGTTTACATGCATCATATGTTTCTATCAAAAATTTGTGTAGCATAACACTTGAAATGAGAAGGGAGAACATCAGAGAATAAGATATTCAACATTAGATAGATTCATGATTGGCATCACCTAACCAGGATCATTTCTTAATCCTTAATTGAAAACAATTCTTCCACGAGTGGCAACCGTAACCACCAACCCCACAATTATAGAAGTCAAAGGTCAGAACACTACTAAGATAAAATTTCTATATGGTATCAAGAGAACATAATACTAGTTTTGGTTACATAATTCTATAAAATATATCAACTGATGCTTTCCAAAAACTATTTGGTTAGTATGAATTCATCACATGTTTGTTTCTGAATAATTATTTAATTACCAACCTCAACGGGTGTTTTAGTTGGCAAAATACCAGCGCTTTTACGTAAGAAGTTAAAGTTTGAATCCCTTTGGGATGAGGGGCGAAGCTCTACTTATAATTATGCAGCTCAGATGAACATTAGATTCCGAAAAAAACAAAAAATTATTTAATAACTTCAGATGATTTTTTATGAATAACTATTTAGTTTCTTAGCCCTATCAAATGATTCTCCTTAATAAGATTTTATTTTCTCTAATTGGGTATGACATTGATTCAGAAAATGGTTTAACACATGAATAGGCATGGTATTGTATTATATTGGGATCGATAATTTGATCAAGTAATTTGATATTGATACCTTAAACTATGATTGTTTAAGGCATTCATAAGAATTAGATTTTCTTACTTAGAAAAAGGGAAAAAGAAAGAAACAGAAAAAATTTGATCTATTTGCCATGATTGACTTTAAAATTCCACACTGATGGGAAAGACATGCACCTTGGCACCGACCGTGTGACCCTGTGGGAATGAGAGAAGAAAGCAATGAGAAGTAATAACACTTTAATAACACTTTTTTGATGAAGGATGATTTGAATTCGATTTGCATTTGGCGGAAAAGTCAAGAAAGGGTAAGAAAATTGTGATTGAAATAATCAAGATACAAGTGACGATGTAATACTTGGACTGAAATTTGTGTTACATCACTAATGAACCAGCGATTTTTTTGAATCTAGACCACAAGCCAGGTGTAAGAAAAGTTATAATAAAAACCAACAAATTTACCAACGGGGCCAGCTTGGTTACCCAAAAAAAAAAAAAAAAACCAACAAATAACTCCGGGGATTGAATCAAAGTAAAAAGATGATGGACCCTTAGCCGCTTGAGGCGCCAAAGGTGGTTTGTTAAAGTGGTTAAAGATCTAACTGTTTATAAGGGCGCAACCACGGTTGGCAGCACCAATATAAAAAAACACCCTTGAGGATGTAAATCGTGGTGCGCAAAGTGACCAGCGATGAACCTCATATCCAAAAAAAAAAAAAAAGAGGATGGACCCTTAGCTGCTTGAGGCGCCAAATGATCCGCTACATTATTAGCTTCCCAAAAAATATGACTGAAGTTGATTTGTTCAAACTCCTTGATTAGAGATAGGATGTCTTGAATAATGGTTTTAATCTTCCAAGGGATTTCTGCCTTTTGGCATTGTCTCATTCAATCAGAATCTTCTGCATATTGATATTTTTGGCAAAAAGCCAAAAACGAGAGCTTTTTTAATAGCTACACTCTACAAATAAAGAAGTAACCGAGTCATATCCTTCATTGAAACAAAAAACATTTTTCCCAACAGACATCTAGCAACTCCTCCTGCTCCTGCTTTAATATGATTTGAAAGAAATAAAAGTTGATCCATCCACATGATTTTTAGAATGGCATTGATGATTTTGTGATCTGAACTTTTAAGCTTCGTGAGAAACACCAAATGCCTGGGTGTTAAAGTCTTCCACTGATAAATAGTGTTGTAGTATTTCCACAGAAGCCATAAAGCATTGTAGATGATGGAAGGTCTAACAGGGAATGTAAGATCTTCAGATGAGTCGAGAAGAATATCTTGAGTAAGGTTTTTTTTGTTGAGCTTTGTAAAAATCCATGAATTCCCAGTAGAGACCAAGTAGATTTAATATGACTGCAATATATGAGGAGACGATTTGTTGTAGGTTGATCTTGATTACAGATCACACGTAAGCTTTATATTTGGAGTTAAAAGACCGTTTGTAGAATTCAAAATTTGCATTTAATAAGATGAAATTATCCCTTGAACCATGTAATGACCAAAATAACTTCAAGACCAAAATACTCCCAAAATGTTTAATATATACAAATTGACTATAATGTCTTCACTTATCCCAATCCTTCAGGTAAATAAACATGCTTTGTAGCCCCTCTTATGGCTCTTTTTTGCCTCCTTCCACCATAAATTTAACAATAGAAGTTAATGGGAGTGTTACTTTTACTTGTGACCCAAGTATAATTTTGAGCACATTAGTAAGACACATGAGTTTCAGTCCAGAATAAATGACTCAAAACATTAATAACTCTCTAACAATAATAATTTTGGAATTGTGAACATTAATAACTCTCTATGGTATGATTTTCATTTTTGATATTTACCTATTTTTAATAAATCAGTGCTAAAAATAATTTTGGATCAAAATGCAAAAATCGTTCAGTAAGCAATAGGTCAACTAGATTTTGTACTAAAAAAAATACATTTGGCATATCTTTGTGCAAACTAATTTTTTTGTGTCCTAAAACTTTTATTAAAAAAATATATAATATGTATAAATCCTCCCATACTGTGAATGGTAGGTTATTTAATAACAAACAAAACATTAGTATTAAGATCATTTCAGTCTCCAGAGGGCTATTGACTTGTTTAATTTGTTTTTAAGTTTTTTTTTTAAGTTATTACTAGGTGTTGAGAGTTGTTAGTTAAGTCCTACTAGGAACTGTTAGGTTGTTGATTCATGTTAGGGATCAAATATCTGTAAGGAATGGACGCTTTTTTCACTTGTAAGTTTCTATTTGAAGTACCCCTTTGTATTCTACCATGAACACAGATTACAGAGTTCTGAATAAAATTTTGAGTGAAATGTGAGATTTGGTAGCTGCTTCCCTGGATCCTCTCTTGGAAAGTTTGACAGATTGAAATGGGACAACTTAAATTCAGGTCTGAGACCTTTACACAGTTGACCAAACAGAGTTAACAGGCAGCCTTGGGAAGATTTGCCTAGGCAGGTGACTACTTAGTACTTACTACCTCAGGTCAGACACCTTTTCTTCTCGCCCCTTATCCTCCATTCAAGGTCAGTAATACATCTTCCCTCACTGGGCCTTTTTTTTCTTTCTTCTTCCTTCTTCTCTCTCTCTCTCTCTCAAAAAAGGGAACCCAAATCTGTCATAAGTTCAGGTCTCCAACATACCATCAGAGTAGATTGATTTTTGGATGGAATATGCAGAACCCGGTCCAAGTTAAACCCCCCCCCCCCCCCCCCCCCCCAAATTCCTCCTCCAGCCCCTCTGACCTAGGGTTCCTAATTTCCCTCCAGGCCTCCACCAACCCCTAAAATCTAAGAGACCTCTGAATAGGTTGAAAATCTCAGCAAATCTTCGTTAGCACCTATTGTTCCTATTCCAAAAGCCATGGTTTCATATGAGAACCCAAAAGAATTCCATTACAGCCCTTAACTGATATTCCCTTGTTTGGTTCTTGTTGCGATTCATGTGTGATGGGAAAGGGAAGTGAGAATCATGGAGATCAAGCTGTGGATGAGTCTTGGAGAACAAGTTATTACTGAATAGGAAAGTTTAGGTGCTATATATAATCAGAAAGAGTTGATCTTGTAACAGATTTTCTAGCAGATCTAGTCTTATATTGTCTTTACTGTTTGGGGACAGATTTAGGACTTTAGAAGGTTGGTTTTACTTTTGCATGTATCTAAATTAGTAGGATGGATTTTCCATTGGTTTTTGGTATGATTTTAGGGCTGTAATCTTCTCTATAAATAAAGCCTCTTTAGGGGAAGGACAGTACTATAGGAGAGCCATCTGTGCCGCATTTTCTTCTTCTCATTCTCTTCTCTTTTCTTCTCTTCTGTGGCTGCACTTGAGTGGAAGGTACTGGTATTGTTATATGGTATCAGAGGGAGTAGGTCACCTGCATTTCAACCTTCTCCCTTATGTTCGTCTGTGGCAGCAACAGCCTTAAGCTGCAATAATAGTTGTGATGTTCCCATGAATTAGATTCTAAGAAAACAGTTAAGTCTTTTATGTTCATAATCATCTAATACTATCTGCAACCAATATTGTAAGCCTCTATCATGGCTGATCCTTTGAAGACTCTGTCCAAGAAAGGTATACCCTTCCAAATCACAAGTATTAAGTTGAAGGGGGCAAAAATTATTTTTTTTGGGGGGGGGGGGTGCAAAGGCAATGCACGCATTTATCCACGCCTAAGGAAAATCAAACTACTTAAAAAACGATTACCCCGTTGTTGATTCGATGGACACAACCATGGTTTCCGCACATGAAACGTCGACTCGTGAAGATGTTGTGGTTAAGGTAGATTTGGATAGTGTTGATTCTTTATTGCAAATAACATTATGTTTTATGATACATCCAAGCAGATATGTGAGGACCTACGCGATTCCTTTGGTCAAGAAAAAAAAATATTTTGAATGTTTATAACCTCTATGATCGGATGTTCGGTTATTCTCAGAATGACCACCCATTGATGGAGTATTATAGTGGATTTAAAGGATTGATTGAAGAGTTGCAACAATATCAGCCTTTACTATTAATCCTGAAACTTTGAAGACATAGAGCACTGAATTCTATGTTTCAAAATTCCAAATTGGTCTAGATCCAGAGTTTTCTATAGGTAAAACTCAAACTTTAACATTTGAAACAGTTCCTACTTTAAGTGATGCCTTCTATAGATTACTACATATCAGTGGATAGAAAAGCACTTGAGGAAATAAGGAGAATGCAGCTATGGTTTCCGGTTGTGGCCATGGCTCCTATCCATCACGCGAAAAGGGAAATGGCTGAGGAAGGGGAAGAGAAGGAGGTCATACTCCCCCAAATTTATCCAAGGGCAATCAGTTTTGTTCTTACTATGGCAAACGGAGTCACACTGAAGACTGTTGTTGGGACAAACATGGTCGTCCTAAGTGGGCAAAGAATTATGTTAACATGATAACATCTACTGGAGAGAACACCACTGACAATTTATCTGGGTCTATCCCTGTGGCATCTATAAGCTCCTCATCTCCTAGTGTTGACCTTAATCAAATCCTAAAGCACCTACAACAGTTATAGCAAATTCAAAGTACATCTACTTCCAATCTCGCCCAAACAAGTATACCTATCGAGTCTTATGCTTTAGATTCTTGGATTGTAGATTGGGACTTCCAAACATATGACAGGTAGTTCATCTCTATTTTCAAAATTTTTAGAGTTTTGTTATGTGGTGACTTGAATTCTAGTACCCGACTTTAAAGATGGACCCGCATCGACATATTTTGGTGGGCGACCCAAATGACCAGTTTTTAGAGATCTACGACGGAAGTGGAGGGCTTGGGCACCCATAACTGAACTAGATCGATGGAGGGGGTGCGGGAGCTAGGTATGATCCCACTCGATGGATTGACCCATTTACTCGATTGGAGTCTATATACATGTATATTATGTTCGCCTACTAAATTACTAAGAGATTTGGGATTTTCGTTAGGGTTTTTGGGTGAGAGTTCTTGTAAGGCCAGTTTTGGCGATTGGTTGTGAGATCTCTTTCCGTTCTTCTTTTACACAGTGAAAAGCTCTTTCTCTTCGCCCATGGACGTAGCACACCACATTAGTGTGTAAACCACGTTAAATCTCTGCGCGTTTTCATTTTGTTTTTATTTTGATTTGCTAATTCATGGGGTTAGTTTTAACAGTTTCCTAACCCTACTCCTAGTATTATGGATAATGGTGAAAAGTCTTCCACTTTCGGGGCCCGCCTTCCCATTATTTATCCATCTATCCGCCCCGTTGCTTTCCTCTCCTTATTATTTTATTTAAAAGCTTGCGGGGGGGAGGCCCGTCCGGCCCCGGGGGGCGGGGCCGGGGGCTGTGCTTATCGCATTCCCACTCGTTTTGATTTTTAGCACTTCATTATTTTTGTAGACAATTTTTTTTTTCCAGATTTACCAAGTTATTTTTAATAAAGGATCGGAGTGAAGTTCTAAAACTAATTACAAATTTTTTTGGTGAAATTTCCACTCAATTCAATACTTCAGTCAAAATTTTTGGTACTAACAATGCTTTGGGGTACATGCAAAATGAGATTTCTGAGTTATGTTCTATGAAAGACATTCTCCATCAGTCTAGTTTCTTATATACACCACAACAAAATGGTGTAGCCAATCATAAACATAGACATTTGTTAGAAGTAGCAAGGTCCCTGATGCTCCATATGAGTGTACCAAAGCAATATCGGTGTGATGCAATACTTACAGCTTGTTGTACCTTGATAAATCAAATGCCATCCTCAGTTTGCAAGATGAGATACTGGTTCTAGTTGATTATCTAGAGTCAAGTCTATTTTTTATCTTACCCAAAATTTTTGGCTATGTATGCTATGCACATGTTTTACCTCAACCAAAAGATAAGTTTTCACCCAAGGTTCATAAGTACATTTTTCTATGTTATTCTCAGTATTAAGAATACAAAATTTTTGACCTTTGATTAAGTGTCAATTTATCACAGCTGACACTATTTTCTTTAAGGATACCCGTATTATAATTCTAATTAGTTGTTTGAAGATGATATGTTTGACCCCCTTACCTGTGGGGGTGTTGTTTCCTACTAAGACACTTGGATCAGAGGAGTTGCCTGAGGGAGAACTAGATCGTGATGCCCTTGAAGAAACGCTTGTTGTGTCCTGGTTTAGATGAGGTGCTAATTCAATTTCCACCAGTATAAGTTTATCATTGGTCACAAAAAGAGTCAAATGGTACAAGAATTGACTCACTTATTCTACAGATCCTCCTCCAACCATCCAACGTTTGGTAATCTTGATGATTTTCCCATTGTTTGAGGAAAGCTAAGCATTTTTGTTCCCAACGGTCATATGTTATGTATCCTATTTCTCATTATGTTACTACCCTTCATTTGCCTATTAATTATTATAGTCTTACCACATCTCTGTCTTCTATTATTGTTCCCTCTACATATGCTCTGAGGCTTTCTCTGATCCGGGTTAGAAAGCTACAATGGAGTTTGAAATTGGGGCTCTACATTCTAGGAATACTTAGATTCTAGTGGATTTGCCCTAGGTAAGGACCTTGTTAGATGCCGTTGGTATTTGTGATTAAACATAAGGCTGATGGATCTATGGAGTACCTTAAAGCACGATTTGTTGCCAAGGGGTATACTCAGATTTATGGTGTAGATTTTTTTGAAACATTCTCCCCCATAGCTAGAGTTTAAATTCTTTGTGTACCTTATTGTCATTGGCGGCTAACTGAGGGTGACCTTTTCATCAGTTAGATATCAAAAATGCCTTTTTATATGGAGATTTGGTTGAAGAAGTGTATAATGCAAGCATTGATGAAGTAAAGAAATTTATGAGTGCCCGATTCCAAATAAAGGACTTGAGGCATTTGCAATATTTTCTTGAAATTGAAATTCTTTGGAGCATTCATGGATCAACCTTTCTCATAAAAAGTATGTGTTGGACTTGTTGATTGAAACTGGTATGCTTGGGTGTAAGCTTGTTGATACACCCACGGACCCTCATCTCAAACTCACCAAGGATAGAGGAGAGGATTTTACAAACCCTCAAAGATACAAACAGTTAGTAGAAAAACTCATATATCTTGTTGTGACTCGCTCATATTTGTTGTATGCGTAGGGGTTATTAGCCAGTTCATGCACTCACCTAAGAAGCCTCACTGGGATGCCATGATGTGTATTTTACAATATTTGAAAAGGCTCCAGGAAAAGGGTTTGTGTTCAAGAGAAATAAAAATTTGAAGTTGTGTGGTTATTTAAATGTAGACGGGAAGGGTTGAAAAAGATCCAGAGATCCACTTTTGGTTATTGTACTTTCCTTTGAGGGAATTTGGTTACTTGGAGAAGTAAGAAGCAAGTTACAGTGGCTTGATCTAGTGCTGAGGCAGAGTATTGTGCTATGGCTCACACGATTTCATAAATTTTTTGGTTCAAGTCCTTTCTGAAAGAAGTTGGAACTGAAGTTGAAGAGCCAGTTGAGATGTTTTGTGATAATTAGGTAGTGATCTACGTTGCTAGGAATCTAGTGTTTGTGAGAGGACCAAACATGTTGAGGTGGATTTGCATTTTATGCGAGACGCAGTCATGAGAGGAGGCATAGTGATAACTTTATGACATATAGTTAATTCTAGTGATTTTATACTTGAGATAGTTTGATTTAAGAGTGTTTTCTCTTTGTTTTAGTGTTAGCTCTCAATAAATTGTGGTTTAGTGAGTCTTAGTATTTTAAATGTTGTAAAGGTCTTTTATATCATTTATGCATAAATTTCCCTTGAATTAATGGATGGAATTGACCAATCTTTTTTTTTTCTTGGCATTATAGGAGAAGAATTATAATGGATGAAGAGATGAAATGAGTCATAAAAAGGAACAAAGAACAAATTTACTCAGTTTGCTATAGAGATGTTGTAGCAATGCGGTAGCATGATTTTTCTAGATTGGACACACTAGGCATTATCAAGTGAAATCACCACAAAAGAGCTAGCTAATTGGATATTCCTCTTGTCATTACATAAAGGATCTTAGCCATTGATGTCAGAAGAAAAGGTTCTAAACCTACAATCCATTTTACCCTATCACTTAAGGAAAGTCTTTGGGTAATAGAGAGGCGGAAGAGCCACCAAAAGAGGAGAACCAGATATGCAGAGAGAGGGAGTTCGGCCATGCCGAGGAGCTGTAGATAGGGAGCAATAGCATTATAGAAGCATTCTTCTAATTCTCTATTGGTTTTATATATTATACTTCTTTATACTCTAGTTGAACTCTTTAATGGTTGCAATTATTTCTTTGTACTTAGATTTTAATATGAACTAATTTCTTATTTTGTTGAAATGATAAAGTACCCAAACCTGTGATTTGAGCTGTGATTATTTAGTTTGCTAAAGCTTCGTTGTAGCACAATTTATTATCATTGTATTCAACGCGCATGTTTTTGAGTAATTTCATTTATCGATTGACCATCCTTAAGTGAATACTGTGGTTTTAGTTAATTGGAGTCAGATCATTGTTGAATAATGTGAGTTAACTTGATCCTTAAGAGGATTTAGCCAATCAATGGGTAAGGTAGGGATCATCGTATCAGCGCCCCTAGGGGCCACTGCCTGCGCCGTTGACCACTAATTGTACCACTTAACTGGCTAATTCTTCGCTTTTGCTTATCCATTACCGGTTTGCCGCTTTTGCGCCTTTGCCGCCTGTGCTCCCGCTTTTTTACTTTGTATTTGTGCTTTTTTTTCTTTTTTAATCATAATTATCCTACATGCTGTTTTTTAATATGTCCTTTTTTTGCTGCGTGCGCCTTTTCTTTTTTTGTCTCTCTTTTTTCTTTTGTTTTCCTTGATTTTGTTGTCTGCTCTTTTGTTTGTCTTTTGCTTGTGAGTTTATGTTTTTATTCTTTTTGGCTATTTTTCATCTGTGTTCTTGTTTTTTTATTTTTATTTTTATGAATGTGATTGTTGTGTTTGTTTGTCTTTGTTTATTATAAGTGTTATATTAAAATATTGTCCGCTTGGTCCTTGTCGCTGTCGCCGCGGCGCCTGCCTTGGTGCTTGCTTTTTCCTGGTGGGATACTCACCTGCCTTATGTAACCACCATTGGAACTTAAGCGTAATTCACATCATCAATTCAATTTTCATAGGAATATGATGGTTTTGAACTAGGATGTTAATGCATATGTGGATCGGAAGATACCCGTCATGGTATTAAACTAAGTTTCGATCGGAATGAACTTATGTGGAACATAATCACTTTTCCGTCGTTCCATCGTTTCGTTTAGTATTTTGTGGCCGTGCTTGGTATAATCTTTGTTGTTTTGCAAAATCATGTGTTGTTTCGTTCTCTGGGTTAGTTTTTCTCTTCTCTTCTTTTTTCTACTTCATGTTGACAATGGTCCTTGGTGGGTGTGTTCTCTGTGGGTCTCTGTTCTCCCTCCCCCGCTTCCTTCTTTTGTCGTTTCGCGTCTTTGTCTCGTCTCTTGCTTGTCCCTGGTCCTTGGTTCTGGGGGTTTGTCTGTTTTGGGCTGTCTGTTTGGGGCTCTTCGTCCCGTTTCCGTTTCCCCTTTGGGTTTTTTCCTCTGGACTAGTTGGTGGGTTCGGGTTTCGGTTTCGTTCTTGCTTCTCGCTGTTTTGGTCCTCTGGTTTCGTTGCTTTTCTGGGTTTCGTGGTTTGGCGTTTGTGGTTTTGTCTGATCCCTATCCAATGTTATTCTAGGTTCTCTGATAAGCCTTGTGCTACAGCTTTGCTGTAGCATTCACAACCCAAATTCAGGGGAGGGAAAATTGATTTCCAACATTCATACCACTTATTATAGTTTTTCCATTACGGGCTCTCCAATTTAAGATCTCTTGTTTAATTCATCTGTCATTTGTTTAATTAGTTCATTAATCAAAGTAATTTTGTCAATCTTGTTTAAATTAGTCTTCCTTTTACATTGAAATTCAAAAATACAATTCTCCTTGGGATCGATACTTACTATTTACTATTTGATTGCGACGTGCACTTGCGTAGCATTTTTTGACACAAGCAAACACATAGCTACACCCTATGTTGCTTCTATTGAACAAGTTGGAAACATCTTCACTAAATCCTTATCTAGTCCAGCTTTTATGAAAGGATGCCGCAAACTGGGAGTTGGTGATCAATAATCTCTAGCTTGGGGGGGGGGGTGTTGTGAATCATGTGACAAAAAAAGGAAAGTGAGAATCATGGAGGTCAAGCTGTGAATGAGTCCTGGAGAACAGGTTGTTACTGAATAGTAAAGTGTAGGTGCTATGTAAAATTAGAAAGAGTTTTGTTACAGATTTCCCAGCAGATTTAGTCTAACGTTGACTTTATTTTTTAGGGACAGATTTAGGACTTTAGATGGTTGGTTTTATTATTGAATGTATCTAAATTAGTAGGATGGTATGATTTTAGGGCTGTATTCTTCCCTATAATAAAGCTTCTTCAGGGGAGAGAGGTACTATTGGAGAGCCATCTCTGCCTCCTCCTCTTTTCTTCTCTTCTAGTTCTTCTGTTTCTTCTTCTCTCCTGTGGCTGCACTTCAGTAGAAGGTGCTGGTTTTGTTACAGTTTTGTTTTTCTGGTCTACTGACAGCATTGGCCCTTGTTTGAATCTCTCATTCAAGCCTATACTCTTCTTGGAACCAAAGGAAAACAGCCCAGAGCAGTCTTAATTTTTTGCCCCTTTTTGTTATTCTTCACAAACCTTTTTGTCTACCAGATCTTTCTAGAAATTTCATGCATTGTAGAATTACCTTAGCAGAACCCATCTAAATATTTAAAACCTAACCGATCTACTCCAATAGGCTTTTAGCAATTCCCTTGAGCTTTCTTATTGAAAAAGAAAGAATTTTTTACAAAAAAAAGACCATACAGACAATAAATTGGAAACAGGAAATTCATAAAGATGATAACAAATACATACACAGAGACATACTTTCATTCAATAACTGAGATGGAAGAATGGAACTTTCTATTGGTACACATTCATAATTTTCTTTCGCTAAGTTACAAGGGATATTTGGCGGAACCCCAAGCTGAATCACCACCGTGTATCTTTTTACAATATCACAGGCATGTGGATGTTTTAATGAAGAATGCAGTACTTCAGAAACTTGTGAATTTCATGGAATGTTAATTAATCATGAGAGGTATTCATCATAAGCTTTGCCAAAAATCTTGGAAAAACAAAATCACCTAATTTGCTATGATTTGGATAGCAGAAGCAATGACAATGAATATATCCCTCAAACCTCAAAAGGTACAGCTGAATCAGGTTTCACGCGATTTAACTGAACTGTACCAAGAATGTACTCAGGAAGCTCGTCCTCCTTTGTGGCCTACAAAAAAACAGGGGATGTTAACTGGACCAGTAATGCAGTAGAGCACTCATGTCAGTTTAATGGAAACTATTGAAATCAATGCAAGAAGATAAATAAATTACCAGATCCCAATGTTATACCAACTAATAATAAAATTAAAATTAAAGCTCCTTGCACTCTAAATAACTGTGCATAATACAACAAAGTATGAAGTGTTCCTACTCAATATCGAGGTTTTAGGAAGAAACTATAAACACGCAACCAAGCTTTCACCACCAACTTCTATAATGAAGTTTCCCCTTTTTTCTTTTGTAAACATTGATGGAAAAATGGAACATTATTAACAATTAAAAGCATTTACAATATTGCTGGGATTTTAAAAATTTCTCTGATGCAGCCTCAATTGGGGAGTCCCAAGTTCCAACAAGGCAGCACACTTTCAAGATCTTAAGACCCCCAACACGCGGTGTACCCCCTGCCCCCTCCCCCCTTTCCCCCTTCTGCCTTTCCCCTTTTTCCTCCTCCGTCTCTGTCCCTCCCCCTCCCCCCCTGTCTTGGTTTTCCCCCCTCTTTTCCTCTTTGGTTTCCCTTCTCCCTCTTCCCCTCCCTGCCTGCCCTCTCGTCCTTCTCTTTCTCCCTCCCTCTCTCTTGTTCTTCTTGTGCTCCTCCTCTTTTTCGCTTTTTCTTGTTCGGTGCTGGTGTCCCCTTCTCTTTTTCTGGTTTCCCTTGCTTCTCCTGTTTGCTTTCTTTCCTTTTCCCTGTTCTGTTCTCTCGGTTCTCTCCGTCTGTGCCCCCTTTCTTTTCGCCTGGGTGGCCTTTTTTGCTTTGGCTTTGCCTCCTCGTCTTCCTTGCCTCCTTCCTTGGCCCCGTCCCGCTTTTTGGCCTTCGTCTTCGTGTTTTTCTTGCCTGCTCTTGTTTCGTCGCTTGTCCTTTCCCCTTTTCCATCCGGGGCCTGCTGTCCTGGGCCGCTGGCCCGTGCCCTCGTGGTGTTGGTGGCTTTGGGCCCGTCTGTCTTCTTCCGTCCCGTTTGGATTATTGTGGTTAGGAACGTCACACAAAGGACAAGTGCTGGAAGTTGCATGGTTGTCCAGCAAGTTCCAATGGAGGAGGAAGGAATGCCAATTAGGGAGGAAATCAAGCATTTGCTCATCAAGCCAATTTCAAGGAACCAAGTGCTCCAACACCTCTCTCCTCTGGCGAGCTCCAACACCTTCGTCAATTGATGACTAGGCTTGAAGTATCTTCTTTTGCACTAACTTCCAGTGCAAGTGTTGCTTTTGCTATGGTTCCTCCTTCAAATACACATTCTATCACCTCGAGTTATCCCTCTTGGATAATTGACTCTAGGGCAACTGACCATATGACTGGCTCTTCTTTGTTTTATGCATATTCCTTTGTTCACTTGAACCATAATGTTCGGATTGCCAATGGGTCTTTTCTCGTCTCTAAAAAGGGTTCCATCATCTATTCCCTTCCCTTTTACATCTTCCTAAATTTTCTGCAAATCCTCTATCCATTAGTAGTCTTTCTTATGATATGAATTGCAAAATAACCTTTTTCCCTTCAATAACTTACTGTTTGTTTCAAGACCTGTAAACCGGGCGTACGATTGGTCGGGTTTACATCAGATTTTTCTATAGCCTCGTGTAACACTTCTCCTGCTCTTTTCGCTCAATTACAGTGGCATCATCGTTTAGGCCACATTCCCTTACCCACATTATGTAAACCTTTTCCTGACTTAGTTAAGTGTTGTAACTTGAATGATTTTCATTGTGATGCTTGCATTTTGGCCTAGCAGGCTAGGCATGTTTACCCAATTTTAGATAACTACAGTAATATTCCTTTTTCTATTATTTAATCTGATGTGTGGGGTCCATCTTGTATTGTCTCTATTAATGGTTGTCATTGGCTTGTTACTTTTATTAATTGTTGCATTTTTTTTTGGATGAATAAATAATTATATTAAACGAAGAGGGAACAAGAGAACAAGGTCTTTAAGCGGAAGACCAAAAAGAAGAACCAAGGCCCCAGAAGACAACAACAATCTTGTTCCTTGGAGTATCATCAACCGGGGGATGAGGGGATAGCTAACAGTCTAAAAGATACATCAAAATAGATGGCATTCCAAATCATGTCTGTAGAGCGGGATTTGGAGGTCCATCTTTGAAGATTGCGCTCCCAGCATAGGTGACGGATAGAGGCACAATATACTAGCTTACCAATCTGATCGAAAATGAAAGAACCTGAAAAGTTTCTCAAAATCCAAGATCAATCACAGGCAAAACCAAAGGAATCCCTTGAACGGGGCCAAATGGAAGCCAAGGCTTTTCCCCAAATAGATCTGGAGAAAGGGCAAGAAAAGAAAAGGTGTTTAAGGTCCTCCAAACCGTTCCAACAGAGGATGTAGTTGGGGTTTCCGGGGATATGGTGGCCAATAAGGAAGGATTGGGTGGGGAGAGCAAGGTTAAGGGCTCTCCAAAGGGTAAGGGAGTGACGCGGGATGTGGAAGAGGATTTTCCTCAGACCGAAGGGTTGGAGGGCATAGGAATTGTCCAAAAGGAGTCGGACTGAAGAAGGTAAGAATAAACCCACTTAACCCAAATGGAATCATGCTTTGAGTTTTTCATGTAAGTTTGAGAAGGCAGGCTAAGTTAACATCAGTGATCTGGCGGATTCCTAGGCCACCTTCAGATATTAGGTGTCAAATAGCCAACCAACTGACAGGGTGGATGAAGCACAAGGCTTCCTGCCCTTTCCAAAGGAAGGCACAAAACATGGATTCTATAGTATGGATGGTAGGTTTGGGAATGGAGAAGATCCCGCACTAGTAGAGATAAGAGGATTTAAGCGCGGAACAGATGAGTACCACTCTGCCGGAAAAGGAAAGTAGCTTACCCTTCAAGAGATGAAGCTTCTTACGAATGTGATCAAGCATTGGGAGACAGTGGTGGCGAGTAAGCTGCGCCGGGAATGAGCGGGAGGCCAAGGTAGACAACATGAAAGGAGCTAGGCCTAAATCCCGAGAGCTGGAGAAGGGAGGCACGAAGCTGATCAAATACACCAGAGAGAAAGAGGGTGGATTTATCGAGGTTGACCCGAAGGCCACAAAGGGATTCAAAAAGCGAAAAGGTCAAGAGGATGGAGGAGATGGATTGATGATCTACTTTGGAGAAGATCATAAGATCATTAGCAAAAGCGAGGTGGGTAAGATTTAGGATTTGCACTTGGGGATAATGGAGAAGAGAAGTTGATCGGTTTTAGATTAGAGGATATGGGAAAGGACGTCTGAAGCTAAGGAGAAAAGGTAGGGGGAGAGGGGGCAACCTTGGCAAATGCCTACACGGGAAGGGAAGAAGCCTGCAGGGGAGCCATTGGTGACGATGGAAAAGTGGGGAGAAGAGATACAGATCTCAATCGAGTGGATGAAAGGGGGGGGGGGAAGCCCATGGAAGAGAGGACATCGATAATGAAGTCCCAACGAATAGAGTCAAAGATTTTGTGAAGATCAACCTTTAGAGGAGCAGCCGAGGAGTGAACGGATATATCAAAGCAAATTGATTCGAGCTCACAAGGGAGGGCATAACCTCTTTGAGCCTATTCGCTAGGACCTTAGAGATAAATTTGTAAAGGAGGTTATAGAGAGAAATAGGGCGGTAATCAGAGAGAGAAGAGGTGTCTTGCTTTTTAGGAATGAGGCAAAGGAAAGTTTGGTTGATGAAAGAAAACTGAGAAGGGTTAAAGAAGAAGTTGTGGATGGTGTGGGCAAGATCATTCTCAATGAACTCCCAATAGGCAAGGAAGAGACCCATATTGAAGCCATCGGGCCTCGGGGCCTTATTAGGCTTATGGGAGTGGATGGCAAGGAGGATCTTTTCCGAGGAAGGGATAGCATAGAGAGAGAGGAGAGAAGAGATGGATTAATGAATTTATTGATGAGGTTGGACGGGAGGGGGTGCGGGGAGGAAGGGAAGGCGGGGAAAGAAGATTTGAAAGGAAAGAGATGACCTTAGCCTTGATGCTAGGGGGGTCGAAAATCCAAGTACCGTACTAGTGAGGAGGGATGGGATGGAGTTGAAGTTATTTTGAGCTTTGAGGGAATGATGAAAATAGGCAAAATTGGAGTCCTCAAGATCAAGCCACTTGATTCTAGCTTTCTGATGGAGAAAGCTTTCTTCAATGGAGAGGAGGGAAGAAAGCTCAGAGGAAAGGTTTTTTTCATTTTCAACAAGGGAGGGGTTGGTGGGATCATTTTGGAGAAGAGATTGGACAAGCTAAAGATTCGAGCGGTAGGAGGAAAGCCTAAAGAGATATTGCCAAAAGTGGAGGAGTTCCAAGAAATAGAGCTTCCTCAGTGTTGCAAAGCTTATGAGCAAAGGCAATGAGAAGAAGAGAGTGACAATGGACAAGCTTGGGCCAAACATCTTTAACTATAGGAATGAAGGAAGGGTTCGAAGTCCACATGCCAAATAATATAAAAGGCTTAGCGCCAAAGGAGGTGGGGAGGGGGGGGGGGGAAGGTGGATGAAATAGGGGGAGTGGTTAGAAAGATTGGGGTGAGAGAAAGAGGCATGGGAAGCAGGGAAGAAGGAGAGCCAAGAAGCATTAAAGGGGAAGCAATAAAGTTTAGAAGCAATTTTGGCGGGACCTGATCGTTGATTATGCAAAGTGAGGGGGTGGCCAGACCAACGGAGGTCAAAAATACAAGAGTCATTGATACAGGCGTTGAAGTCTCCAATCGCGGCTAGATACGGAGTGGAGCCTCTGACATGCTCATGAGAATACCGGATAATGTTAAAGTCCCCACCAATACCTCAGGGGAGATTATAAATGGAGGAGGAGATAGAGCGGATATCCTCCCAAAGGGGGATGCGATTAGCTGGATGGTTGAAATTGTAAATGATAGTGAGAAGGAATGGGGGGGGGAATGATTGGCTAGGATACTGAGATGCATGAGCTGGGGGTGGATTTTAGGAGTGTGATTCAAAATCTAGAGGAGTCCCATAGAATCCAAATATGACCATTAACGAAGCCAGAGGACTTAGAGAGAAAAGACCAAGAGGTAACAATAGACTAGGCAATCTGGTGGGCATTCTCCTTTTGGACATGGGATTCGAGAAGGGCAAAAAGAGAGACTTTAGCTGTCTTGATGTTAATTTTTACCATCATTGTCGCTGCTCGGGGGTGAGGCAAGAAGTGGGGAAGATGGCAGTTAAGGACATGAGGCTGATGTGGGGAGTCTCACACAAGGGGGAGTTAAGGGGGGAAGGTGTTTCAAAAAGGCTTAGGTCAATAAAAGAGTTGGAGGAGGGAGAAAATGGCTCGGGGTTGACAAGAGATTTCAGGGGGGTATATAGAAGGTCTGGTTCAGGGAAAGGAGGTGCGTGCAAGATGGTGGCAGGGGGTTAGGGACGGTGGGTTGGGTTTTGGTGGAGTTATTGTGGGCTAGGGGGGATGGTAATGGGTTTTCATTTGAAGTTTGGGGGCTTGTAACAGTGGCAGTGGGTTGGGTAGGTAAAAGGGGTTTAGAAGTGTTATTAATAAATATGGAGGATTTTGAGGGCCTAGGGGGCAAAATGAGTGAAGGCCCAGGGCTTAGGCCCATAAGGGTTGGCCTAGGGATGGAAAAGGTTTTTAGGCCACGTATAGGTGAGAGACATGAAATGAGCTTAGACAAAAGTTGGTTAGTTAAGAGGGCTGATTTAGGAGGGGGTAATATGGGTATTTCAGTCAAAAGGGGAGGCATAGGAGAAAGAGGGGAAAGAGATGGGTTTTTGGGGTTGTCGGTGTCCAGGGCAGAGGCGGTGAAGTGCAAGCTTTCGATTTCATGATTGGCAAGGGAGATGAGAGCTATTCCAGGCTGAGACTGTTCAGGCGACGATCGGGCAATGTGTTGCGTGTCTCCAAGAGCATTGGGAGTTGAGGTTGAAGTGACGGAACAAGTCGATGCAACGACGGTAACAGAGGTAGTTTCCAGAATTGCAGGGTGCAGGTAGGCACAGACTGAGGGAGTACGGACCTGTGTTACCTAGGGTGAAGAGCTGACCACCGGCGGTGGCTTTTTCAAGTGTCTTCTACTTATCTGGTAAGTATTTGCGACCTTTACTGTTGAGGCTTCATTTCTATCGGTGGCAGCAGCAGCGGCAATATGAGATGTGTCCTTCGCAACCTTCGTAGCGACCGTGATTTTTTCAAGTATATCGATTGTTCGTTGAGAAGCATCACTATCCAGAGGCATCTTCTCAGTTGGTGGCGGAAGCTTCGTTGGGAAGAATTGCAGAAGGTGATTGAACTTCAGAGAGCTGCTTCTGAGTGTCGGTACTGGAGAGAGCTAGATCAGTGGAGGAGCAAGAGATCGCTTCATGTCCAAATGAAGAGAAGAGAAGAGGTCACAACGAAGGGGAACCCAGTCATAAACAATGATTTGTTGATACATTAGGCCATTATCGTCGGTGATAGAGAAGGACGAAGGGAAAGGCTTATCAGCAGGGAAATTAACACACAATCGGGCATACGAGAGCCTTTCCATCTTGAGTGTTTTGGTGTCAATGCGTAGGGGATTACCAATTGCAAAACCAAATCAACTTAGGCAATCACAATTCCAAAATTCAAGAGGTAGGCCAGGAAGGCTTATCCACAGGGTAAGTTGGATCCACATGGGTTATGGGGCATTTTCCTTGGTCATTCTGCTACATAGAAAGACTATAAGTGTTATCATCTTGTCTCTTATCGTATGCTTGTTTCCATGGATGTCATGTTCCAGGAACAAATGCCTTTTTTTGTCCCTATGCCTTTTCGGGGGGAGAGTGCTAGTGAAGAGGTTCCGGTCATTCTTGTTCCTCCTTTAGATATTCCACATGAATTTCTTGCTAATGATCCTCCTTAGAAGATGGAGTGGCCGGACAGGAACAACTGATGGATTAGGATAGTGATGTGCAGGGGGAGCAAGGACCTCCAAAGATATATCGATGGCAATTAGTAAGGAAGATCCCCCTATTGCCCTAAACCAATTGGATGCTCTTGCCTCTAGTCCTGTAGCAACAACTCCTGGTGAGTCTATTTCTAAACCATCTTTTGATCCCTATTTAGACTTACCAATTGCATTAAGAAAGCAACCACCTACATGCACCAAACGTCCAATCTCCAACTTTGTTAGTTACTATCCCTAGAATTTCAAAGCTTTGTTTTCTCTTTATCCTCCACTTTCATTCCTAATACATGGCAGAAAGCATTGTCTCACCCAAACTGGAAGGAAGTAATGGATGAGGAAATGAGAGTTTTGGGAAGAAAAAAAAAAACAAGACGTGGGAACTAGTGACTTTTCCAATAGTGAAGCTAACAATTGGATGCAAGTGGGTATTTATCATCAAACACAAGGCAGATGGAACCGTGGAAAGATACAAAGCAAGATTGGTAGCCAAGGGTTTTACTCAGACCTACGGGATAGAGTATAAGAAGACATTTTCCCTAGTTGCCAAGGTGAATATAGTTTGGATAGTTCTTTTGTGCGCAGTAAATCAAGGATGAAGCTTGCAACAACTTGATGTAAAGAATGCTTTCCTCCATGTAGAAATTCAAGAAGGGGGTATATAACATGTAACCACCAAGACTCATGGAAAAGTGTGTACGTTAAAGAGGCCCTTGTATGGTCTAAAGCTGTCTCCAAGGGCTCGATTTGGAAGAATTCACAAAGCCATGGTGTCTATTAGCTACAAACAGAGCAATGCAAACTATACTTGTTCATCAAGAAGGAGAACTCCCGTATGACTATAAAACTAGTGTACGTGGATGACATTTTTGACACAGGAAGCAGTGATGAGAAGATTTCAGCCTTGAAGACCTTTTTGGGAACCAAATTTGAGATTAAGGACATGGGAAACTCAAATACTTTCTAGGTTTGGAATTGGCATATTCGGCCAACGATGTTTCTCTCTCTCAGCAAAAATATACTCTTGATGTGCTGACTGAAATAGGAATGTTGGGGTGCAAGCTAGCTGAGACTCCCATCGAACCCAATCTACACTTGAAAGCAAAGGAAGGGGAACTGGTTGATAGAACCAGCTATCAGAAGTTGGTAGGAAAATTAATTTACCTATCTCACACCAGACCAAACATTACATTTGTTGTCAGTCTTGTCAGCCATTTTATGCATGATCTCTACTCCTCACACCTAGATGCAGTTATTAAATCTTAATGTACTTAAAGGCTACTTTAGGAAAGGGAATTCTGATTTCTACTCATGGCACTAAAAGATCGAGGCATACACAGATGCATATTAGGCAAGGTGTCCTAATGATAGGAGGTCTACCTCCGGTTACTGTAGTTATGTGGGAGGTAAATTGGTAACTTGGAGGAGCAAAACATAGGCAGTGGTTGCAAGGTCCAATGCTGAAGCCGAACTTAGAGCAATGGCGCAAGGTATTTGCGAAGTATTATGGTTGAAGGGACTGCTTCAAGAGCTTGGACCAGATTCAAAGACACCTATACAGCCGTATTCGGATAGTAAGTCAGCAATCAACATAAGCTCATAATCCAGTACAACATGACAGGACCAAACACGTGGAGATTGATAGGCACTTCATCAAGGAGAGGATCGTGTTTGGACTGATCCGTATCTCCTTTGTTACCTCTGACAATCAAAAGGTGGATGTTTTTACAAAAAGTTCGAGTACTAAGGTCTTCAGTGGTATCATTGGCAAGTTGGGCATGATAAATATCTATGCAGCAACTTGAGGGGGAGTGTTGTAATGTAGTAGTATCAGTAGTATTATTCATAAAGGTATAATTGTTTGTTAGGATGTTTTATTGCAATGATCCCACATTGGGATTTGCATATAACTAATATAAATAAAGGCCTGCTATGTCACTGAGACACAAGTCAGGAACTCAGGATTTCTTAGATCATTCAACACTATGACATACGTATTATCATTTGTTGTACACCTGGCTTATCATTTAGCCACCAGCCTAGCACTGTATCATTTAACAGTGCCATCTGATCAATGTTTAAATGAGTATACCCATGTACATCCTACTAGGATTACCTACTGGAAGATCAACTAACTCCCAAGCATAATTTTCTCAGGTGCATTCCACTTCCATCTCCTCACTCAAAGTTTCTTTCCACTTTGGATCAGTTATGCCTTGATGACATTTCTTGGGAATAAGATTTAAGATATGAACAACCGAACAACTGTATGCTAGAGGATAGAAGCAACACATATAAGAAAAATAGAATTAAACAAACTTTTGCCTCTTCCAACAACAGTAGGAAGATCCAACTTGGAAAAAGAGGATTGAGTGCTACAGGAATCCAGGATGTAAGGTTTGTGAGTAGGATCAGAAGAGGACTGTTAGCAGGTTTTCTTCCATACTTCATACAGATATAATTTTGTCACCTGAATCCAGTGTGTTGGATTAGACGTATTTGGTTCAAATTTTATGATGGACTACAGAAACTAGGTACAGAATCTGTATGAATCTGCAACCTGGCTCAGAAATTTACATGCTTTATTAAAATACATTTTTATATCAATGGGAAAAGTTAAACTTGAAATATATTAGTGTTTCTAAAATCAGATATGAAACAGTTCTAGCATGGCCAACTAGTCAAAGAGGCTATCAAACAATGACGAAGGTTGAAGCAGCCAAGTGAAACGCATTAAGTTAGTCTTGAAGGTGGCCACCATAAAAAATGCCTAAGGTTGGAATGACTCCAGAGTGCCGAGGACCCCATGTAGGCACGACCAGCACTAGGCAATGGCTCTTCTTTATTCTAAGACATTATACATTTGGAAACACACATCTATAATGATTTCGAGTTTGCTTCAGAATCGCTAATTAGGTCTATAAGGTAAAAGGGGAGGGGGGGAGGGCAGGACAAAGACAAGACAATAAGAACTCCATGCTTCATCACAAATGATACAACACAAGAATGAGCAAAACTAAAACCATATACAGAAATTAGAGAGGAAGAAACCTCGATTAAAATTGCAAGATCAACTACTATGCTTGTGACATATCCAAGAACTAAGCCAATGATACTCCTCGCAACGGATGATGAACCGATATCCACATCAATCTGCAGGAAGGTTTTTCCTCAGTACAGTCAACAGTGTTGAGCAAACGAAAGGTGATTGAAAATTCATCTTAAAAAAATGTATGCATTGGAATACAGACAGAGAACACCACTGAGCAAACATATGATGATTGAAAAAAGAATAGAAAGAAAGAAGAAGAAAAAAAAAAAAAAAGAAGAAAAGAAAAGAAAAGAAAAGAAAGGAAAAATAAAGAAATGAGAAGGAAAAAAAGAAAGATGAAAGAGTCAATATTCTTGACTCCTTTCTTCTTCTTTTATTTTTTATTTTTTTTATTCCTTCTTTTTTTCTTCTCCTGTTTTAGATCTGTTGGACGAGTCAAGAAAGAAAAAAGGAGAAAGGAGGGGGGGGGGCAGCCGCAAGAACTAGGAAGGAAGGGGGAGGGTTCCAAGGCTGTCACAAGTAGGGGAAGGGGACTGCAGGGGCTGGCAATGGACTGAGAGGAGCTAGGGGGTGCTTGTGTGGAGTAGGGATGGGGGGGGGGGAGAGGGGATGGGGCTGGGTTTACTTACAGGTTTGGGAGTTTGCTACACTTTGAGTTGAAGAAGGAGACCTTGAGAACAATGCTAGAAAACTCTGTGAACAGTCAACCCAGGTCGTGTGCATCTCCCACGAGCCTTCAATGTATTAATCTTCAACAAAGTTTTACAAGGAGGTGTGCAGGCTATATACACCTTACATGAAAGAACGTGGGTTTGGACTAAAACTTGAAAACCGAATTGGACCAGAAAAAAGAAAAAAGAATATTCAAAATAACTATAAAACTCTTAACTACTTGCCAACTAATTAGGACCATGCAAAATAACAAATAAAATACTAATTATCTAAGAGAAGCCTTGCAACTAGATTTCAGTGAGGACGCTTAATTATATTGACTTTGACTAACCAATTGAAGAAAACAAAATTGAAATAGACTCCTCACGAGGCAAGGAATCTAACTGGACTAAGGGCACCCCAAGGAGAGGGAATGGAAAATGACCAAAATACCCTTGGGGGCATTTGGCCAGCTTTGCTGTCCCATGCCCAAGGGGGCTGTTTTGGGCCCCATTCCGGGATATTTGTCATTTAAAAAAATAGTTTTGCTGACATCATTAGTTAATAGAGGTTTACTAATGGTCGGGAGTCTGATTGATATTTCTGCTTGGAGTGCCATTAAGATTAGTGGGTATTGGGGTTAATCAGGGGGTACTGCTGATAGTTTCCCTAACTTTTAACTACTAAATAACTAAAAAACTTGAGTGCCAATGTTAGACTATGAAATAAATAAAATACAAAATTTTGCACTATAGCTAAAAGAACACCTAGACAGGAGCTACTGAGCTAGATGATACTGCAAGTGAATTTGGGTAGATATGTACCTCCAAAAAGTTATCTTGTCTGAGGTATTTGCATGTAACTGCTTTGCCCAAGAGGCAAGCTTTTGTTCCAACAGCACGTTTGATCATCCAATATCCCTTCAAGACAAATAAAATGCATTAGAGCCTGGATGATGGATATTAAACACAGAAAGCCCACTGTGTTTTCCTGGTTTTTGATTTATGAGAGGTCAAGTACTACCTCTACAATACTTGGAATAAGTTTTAGTCTTGCATTCCTGAATATGTCAGTTCCATCCACAAATCTACCCAATAAAGACTCTTTTCTTACAGGCCGATCAGCGCCATAGTATAGAACCAAACTGTAGTTTGGTTTTGCTGGAACCTGCAATGATGCAATATATTTTCCATCAGAATAGTCAAGCTGACATTAATGGCAAAGAAGAACCTATATTAGGACAGATAGGGTATAATTGCTATGGGCTTGGAAATACCATGATGAAAATCAATTTCTAATACAGCCAACACATAATTTCTATGGGACCCTAATAGACAAAGTTAATAATTGAATATGTAAGAAATAAAAAATGAGCAAAGTGTCACTGAACCCAGACCAATCTCTACATACTTCCATTGGAAACCTAATAGTACAGTGAAGAGATTTACAAAAGTGAGAGAGGAATGAGAAGAGCATCGGGTGAAGCATCCATGGAGTACTTGTGGGATGACATAATCCCTATTATATAATTACCTATATTAGTTAAATTGAAAAACACAGGTACAACAACCTAAATCAGGTATATAAACTAATTATTCAATCTGAGGAGCTGATCTTAATATACTTGGGGCTATACATAACCCAAAAAAGGCATCGTTTGTAATTTTGTAATCCCCAGAAGCTTTCTAAGGCACAAAAAATAATAGGCAATTAATGTTGACACCTCCACCCTCTTCTATTGTTTAGGTGAAGGGAAGTTTGTTGATATATACTGTCAGAAATACCAGTGCAAAGATCAGCAAATAGGTGGCCATTACATATAAATGTGGACAACCCCATTGGCCTAACCACCCCTTGGCTGAGTCAGCCCCTTGGGTCTAGTAATCATTGGTTCTCTCAAAATGAGATCGTTGGATGTAGTTTTAGCAACAAGTGTATTTTGGTTAGGTTTGGTCACCTTATTAGTTTACGCCAATATTCCTGTTGAAATCCTAACTTGTGTCAGAGAGACATAGTAGATCCCTCATATTTTATATTAGAAACTTACCAAAATAGAATAGTTCTTCCCATTGTGAGAATATTACCAGGAGAATAATAAAAGAACCTAACAAGACAATTCTACCTTCAATGAAATAAATATCACTACTGCTGCCCCTAATATAATGCTGCCTTACAACACACCCCACAATTTGGAGCATAGATATTATCATGCCCAACTTGCCAATGATATTATTGAAACATCTGGTACTCAAGCTCTTCGTAAGAACATCAGCCTGTTGATTGCCAGAGATAACAAAAGTAATCTGAATCAGTCTAGACTCATCTTTTCTTTGATGAGGTGCTTGTCGATCTCCACATGCTTGGTCTTGTCATGCAGTACTGGATTATGAGCTATGTTGATTGTTGATTTGTTGTTCGAGTACAATTGTACAAGTATCTCTGATTCTGTCCCAAGCTCTTGAAGCAGCCCCTTCAACCACAATACTTATAAATACCTTGAGCCAATGCCCTGAACTCAGCTTCAGCATTGGACCTTGCAACCGCTGCCTGCTTCTTGCTCCTACAAGCCACCAAATTGCCTCTTGCATATGCAAAGTAGCTAGAGGTAGACCTTCTATCATCTGGACATATTGCCCAGTTTGCATCTGTGTAGGTGAGTCTATGAGCTGAAGTCAAAATACCTTTCCCTCGAGTAGCCTTCAAGTATCTTTAAATCCGGTATACTGCATCTAGATTTTAGGAATAGGGATCATGCATATACTGGTTGACAAGACTAACTGTAAATGTAATATCTGGTCTAGTGTGTGACAAATAGATCAACTTCCCGACCAAATTCGGATACCTTGTCTTATCAACCAGTTCTCCTTCCTTTGCCTTCAAGTATAGATTGGGCTTGACAGGAGTCTCTGCTAGCTTTCACCCTAACATCCCAGTTTCATTAAGTAGATCCAAAGTATACTTCCTTTGAGAGAGAGACACAACATTGGCCGAATATGTTGACTCTAATCCAAGGAAATATTTGAGCTCTTCCATATCTTTAATCTCAAATTCAGTTCCAAAAAATGTCTCAAGGGCTGAAATTCCATCCTCACTGCTGCCTATGATCACAATATCATCTACATACAGTAGAAGTACAATGATATGGAAACCATCTTTTTATGAATAAGGTATGGTCTGCATTGCTTTGTTTGTACTTTGTAGCCATTAGAGATCATGTCTTTATAAAACCTCCCTAACCAAAAGCTCTTGGAGATTGCTTTAGCCTATAAAATGCCTTCTATAGCTTGCACACTTTTTGATGAGTCTCAATAGTAGCATATCCATGTGATACATCCATATACACCACCTTTTGAAGTTCTCCATGTAGGAAAAAATTCTTCACATCCAGCTATTGTAGGCTCCACCCCTTATTTATTGCACATAAAAGGACAACCCAAACTGTGTTCATCTTGGCAATTGGGGCAAATGTCTCCTGGTACCCCACAAGTTTGAGTAAAGCCCTTGGCCACCAACCTTGCCTTGTAAATCGCCATAGTTCCATCTACCTTATACTTGATAACAAACCTCTATTTGCACCCAACAATCAGCTTTCCTATTTTTTTTTTCTTTTTCTTTTTAAAGCTCAGATTTCCTCATGTGTTGCTTCCTTCCAGTTTGAGTGAGACAATGCTTCTTGCCATGTCTTAGGAATAGAAGTAGAAGACAAAGACGAACTAGAACTTTGGAATTCAAGGGATAGGGATTGATATGACACAAAGTTTGGTGCTTGTGCATGGCTTTCGTAAAGCAATTGGTAAGTCCAAAGTGGGATCGAGAGATGGTTCTAGAACTATTACTTCAGGACTGGCTTGACACAAAAGGGAAAAAAGTAATTTTGTAATTCATATCACCAGTAAGGCTACTAATGGAGTAAAAGTTAGCCGAAAACTTACAAATATACAAAATAGAAGATAGAGTAAGAGAAGTTGAACAAATAATGGATCCCTTTCTAGAGATAGGAGGAAGTGACCCATCAGCAGTTCAACCAACCTGAGTTAAGGGAATGGAAGAATAAGTATGAAACAAAGAGGATGAAACATGGTAAACGGTTAGCTGCCCTAGAGTTGATTGTCCAAGAGGGGTAAGTCTAACTGAGACTGAGACAACCGAAATTACTTGTGGAAGATTGTATATCGGTAGGGGGAACTATGGCAGAAGCTACACTTGCACTGAGAGTTGGCGACAAATAGGTCAAATCAAGTCTAGTCATTAACTAACGAAGGTGCTGGAGCTCGTTAGTGGAAAGAGGTGCTGGAATACTCAAGGAGTCAGAATTGGCGTGGTGTGTAGAAGCTTGATTTTCCCCTTATTTGCACTCCTCCATAGAAATTTGCTTAATGACAATGCAACATCCAACATTTGTCCTTTGTATGACGCTCTCGACCATAATATTCGCACTTGATCAAGGCATGAGAGTAACCTAAATTGAACTTATTACTGCTAGAACCAACCACCAACGTAGATCGGTAGATGTTTGAGTACGTGTTGAGAAACACGATATTGGTAGAATGGCTTATCGATCAATGATCTCAAGCCCTCTATTTATAATTAAGTGGAAAGTACACTATTACAAGGAATAGAATTTTACATGAATACAAACTCTAATTGAACTCCTAGTAAAATCCAACACTCCCCCTCAAGTTGAGGCATAGATATTAGTCGTGCCCAACTTGCCTACAATAGGAAGGAAATCCCTTTCTTTCAAACCCTTAGTGAAAACATCTGCTACTTGGTCTCCAGATCTTACAAGAGGCATGCATATAAGCCCTTGTTCCAACTTTCCTTTGACAAAAAACTTGTCAATTTTCAATGTGCTTAGTTCGATCACGTTGCACCAGATTATTAGCAATACTAATAGCAGCCTTGTTGTCACAATATAACATCATAGGGTTTGGAACTTGGACTCCAATATCTTACAGCAAGCCTTTCAACCATAGTAGCTCACAAACTCCACGAACCATAGCTCTATATTCAACTTCGGTATTAGATAAAGCTACCACATTCGGTTTCTTACTTCTCCAAGTAACTAGATTACCTCCAACAAAGGTACAATAACCTGAAATTGACTTTCTGTCTGGAGATCCAGCCCAGTCTGCATCAGTGATTCAGTGTATGTTTCTACTTTTAGATTATCAGTGGGTGACAAAAGTATTCATTTTCCAGGAGTTCCCTTCAAATACTATAGTATTCTAGTAACAACCTTCATATGAGCTAAATATGGATCATGCATAAATTGGCTCACTATCCCTACCACATAAGTGATGTTTGGCCTAGTGTGGGAAAAGTAAATAAGCTTCCTTACCAGCCTTTGGTATCTTCCTTTGTCCACTGGTTCTCCCTCTTTTTCTTTAAGTTTAGCTCCAGCTTCAATAAGAGTATCAACTGCTTTACACCCCAACATTCCCACTTCTGATAATAAATTTAGGACATACTTTCTTTGGGATAGGAATATACCTTTCTTTGATCGAGCCACCTCAATCCCTAAAAAATACTGTAACTTCCCTAAATCTTTAATTTCAAACTCTCTGTCAAGAAAGTCCTTCAACTTTTGAATTTCTTTACCATCATTCCCTGTGATGACAATATCGTCCACATAGACAATGAGAAGTGTGATGTTAGTACTTGACTTCTTGACAAATAGTGTATGATCAGCATTGCTTTGCTTGTACCCAATAGAAGCCATTGCCTTCAGGAGGCGTCCAAACCAGCATCTAAGAGACTGTTTTAACTCATAAATTGACCTCTTCAACTAACAAACTTTCCTTGCAATATTGTCATCGGAGAAACCATATGGAATTTCCATAAATCCATGTAAAACGAAAGTGACAATCAATAAAAGTAATAAAGTACCTATGGCCAGTAATAGACACACGTCGGCAAGGACCCCACACATCAGTATGAATGAGCATAAAAGGAATAGATTTTCTATTATGAAGAGAAGATAAATAAGTAGAACGAGTCTGCTTCGCAAAAATGCAGGCTTCACAAAAAATATTATCCTCATTACAAGAAGAAACCAAATCAGGAAATATTTTCTTCAAAGTTCCTATAGGAGGTGACCTAGCTTACGATGCCACTGATGAAGGTCTGATATTATTGAATGGACCGGATTAGAAGATGTAGTCAGAGCAGAAGCAGATCCTCCAATTAGCTCGAGAAAATAAAGTCCATTGTCTAGTTTACCACATCCAATCTCCTTCCCCGTGACCAGATCCTGGAAGACACAGTAAGATGGGAAAAAAATCACTTTACAATTCAAGTCATGTGTAAGACTACTGATAGAGAGCAAGTTAGTAGAGAAAGAGGGAACATGTAAAACTTTAGACAAAGAAAGTGATGGAGAATGCTGAATGGTCCCTTTTCCAGCAATGGAAGAATAGGAGCCATCAACAATTCGAACTTTATCCTTTTCAGAAGTTGGAGAATATTGTAAGAAAAAAGAGGATAAACCTGTCATATGATATGTAGCTCCTGTATCAATGATCCAAGGAGTAGAAGCTATAGAAACTTGAAAGCCTGTAAAAGTTTTACCTGAAGTAGCAAGGTAGGAGTTGGTATGGGTAGTAGAGGAAGTAGTGGTAGAAGTTATACCGGTAGTAGAAGACTAGGTGTGGTGGCAACTATCTCAGAAAGATTAGCCTTTGGTTTTCCCTTTCTTTGTGCTCTTTTTTGCTCAAAATCAGTAGGTTTCCCATGCAGTTTCCAACAACTGGCCTTGGTATGATATGGTTAGTGATAGTGCTCACACTTGACAATCTCCTTAGCCAGATCAGAGTTAGTGCGAACAAACTGTAGGGCTGATTTCTCCATAATAGGAGTATGACATGGCTAATCAACGAATTTCCTCACACTGAACAAGTGCATAGTACTATTCTAGTGTAGGAAAGGGAGAACGACTTAATACTTGCACTCTGATCTGATCGTACTCCACATTCAAACCTGCCAAGAAGTCACGTACCCGAATCTTATCAATGTGCTTGCTATAAGTAGTCACATCATCTGGGTTAGTGGGGTGATAATCCCCATAATGATCCAACTCCTGCCAAAGAGATCGCAACACGGCATAATATTGGGCCACAGTTAGTTCCTTTTGGGTAGTCTCATGAAGCTTCTTTCTGAGCTCATAAACCTGTGCATCATTCCCCAACTGTCCATATGTTTCAATAGTAGACTTCCAGATTTGGGTTGCAGTATCAAGTAATAGATATTCACGGGCAATATTTGGAATCATGGAATTCAAAAGAAATGACATAATAAGCGAGTCATTCAAGATCCATTTATCCTATAAAACACCTATGGTAGTAGGTTTGATAGTGGTGCCCGTAATGTGTCCAACAAGTCCTCTTCCAACAACAATTAGGTAAGCAGATTGAGACCAAATGAAATAATTTGCTCCATCAAATCTCACTGAAAGACGATGAAGAGTGGGGTAATGTTTAGAGCAAGTGGGAACAGGAGTACCATCAATAGTTGTCATGTTGACAAAATTGTCTGCGGTTCTTCAGTCTTCACCCTTTCGAAGTAATAAAAACGTCGCAGAATGCAATAGCCAAACAACCCAAACAATTCTAAGTAATGAGCCAATTTTGTTTGTTTTTTTTAACTATATATAAAAAAAATTACAAATAAATCCTTAAAAGTATGAGCCCCTGAAACATCAATATATATATAAAGTAGGATTTCGAATCGTAGGAATAAAATATGGTTTGGGCAAAGGAGGTCTGATCTGGTTTAGTCCAGGCAATGGGCTTAATGGAATTTCAGAAGCATTGTCCCAAATCGAGAATGGAAGAAAAATCAATTTCAGAAGGTTTACCGGGGTGATGGCGGTGGTTCGATGGAAGAAGCAAATTGATGTCGATGGTGATGGCGGAGGCGATGGCAATGGTTAGATGGAAGAAGCAAGCAGAGTCGATGGACTTTTTTCCTTCCCTTTTTGTTTCTTTGGTCGATGGGATGTTGCAGATGAAGAAGAAGATGTTCGGTTGCAGCGACGATAGCTTCTGGAGAGATATCTCGGCAATGGAGGTAGGTTTGGTCTTCTCAGCGAGATTTTTTTTCCTCTCTCTTCCCTAATCGAACTTAGGCTCTGAGTCCATGTTGAGAAACACAATATTGGTAGAATGGCTTATCGATCAATGATCTCACGCCCTTTATTTATAATTAAGTGGAAAGTACACTATTACAAGGAATAAATTTTTACATGAATACAAACTTTAATTGAACTCCTAGTAGAATCCAACAGTATGCACCATGGCTGTCCTACGACTGTCCTCAATGTGAATCATGGCATAAGCTTGCTCTAGAGAAGGAAATGGTTCCCATGAGAGGATCTGAGCATATATCTGATCATACTCAATATTAAGGCCCGCAAAAAATCATAACTACAAGGCTTGAACTCCCACTTTTAACAGGCAGCAATATTAGTGGCACAAGATGGAATTAAATGCCCGTAAAAGTCAAGGGTTTGATAATAGTCTCGAAGATTATTATAATACTAAGACAATGTAAGCTCTTTCTGTTGCAACTGATGAATTTTACTTCGAATTTGAAAGCAATGAGCATCATTTCCAACCTTAGAATAAGTCTCTTGGGCAACTTTCCAAATTACAACAGCATTAGGAAGAAGGTAACTCTCTACAATACTTGGTTCAACGGAATTGAGGAGAAATCCCATAACCAAGCATTCATCAGTCTCCCACTTGTCATGAGCCATACTAGGACATGAGGGTTTGACAAAAGTTCCATGAAGATGGCCTGTCAGACCACGAGTACCAGCCACAACAGAAATAGATAGAGACCAAGGAAAATAATTAGTCCCATTAAACTTACCAGTGGTCATCTGAAAAGGAGAATTTCACAATCCTGAGAGATAGAAGAAATGGAAGGATCCTCCATGCCAAATGTATCAGAACAGGCAGAGGTAACTGAACCGGATCGAACAGGAAGAAAATATTGATAAAAAGATCAAAATCTATATCATCAATGAGAAAAAGGGCCTTGGCAGGTTAGTGCTCACCACTAAGGGAAAGTAGTCATAAAAAAAGTTTTAGGACCAAAAAGAAACTTTAGAAGGTTGAGGAAGGGAGGCGATGGCCCTAGGAATAATCGCAAAGCATGGCTAAATATTACTTGACTAAATATCATTCCTAGGGCTAGGCATAGGTAGGAGGTTACCTTGCAGGCCTTCATCACCTATTGTGTGACATCATCCTTTGCTACACAGATGGTGCTGCCCACACCTCCAACAGACCTTCCATATAGCAGCATTCTCACCAAAATCTTTCAACTTTTGGTGTTGACTTGGTTCGTGAGGATATCCTATCTGCAGGTAACCCCTTACATATTCAGAATTCAAGTTCACCACTCGCCACCGCCAGCACCAGTACAAGGTGATGAGAGCAAGGATGAGACCCACGATACGAAATAGGGGAAGATGATGAGCAGCAACAGGAGGAGCATAGCAGCCATGATGCATCTGAGCCTCAGCCACAACCACTCACTAATTTGGAGAGCCGCCTCACTTTTCTCTAGCGGCATTATGATACTGGCATTCCTCGTCTCAACACACAGATCGATCTCCTTGAGACTCACATTGATGATTGTTTCGATTCGATAGAGGACCATCTGGGCTCCTTGGAGGGGTCTTATACAGTGCATGATCACTCATCTTTGGATTCCTCCAGCATCACAGCCACAGCCTCCAGCCAAGTAGTTTAGGACTTCCTACCTTTTTGGTATTTCGACTTAGTGGCTATGTCATGCTTGGTTCTGCCTTGTGGTTTGATGTAAAGAAATGTTTTTTGGATGAATGTAATGAATTGGTGACTTTGTGGTTGTTCATGCCTTGATATGTAATGCTCTAATTCATTAATGAAATTTAGCTTTTTTAATCAACTTGTGTCCCTCTTGTATTTCACATTCATCTTGTGTTAACAGTCTCACTAGTGCTTTATGTGAGGGGGAGCATGTTTGTTTTAAGGGGAAGCCTATCTGTGCCAACCTCTTTGTTGATGCCAAAAGGGGGAGAAAGGGTGTGTTATAATTTATGATGAAAAATAAAAATCACACTCATATTCACATGTTCACAGTCAAATGATTGATGATATATGCATATTAATATAAATTTATATTTTTCATCATTCATGTGTTTTTATCATCAAAAAGGGGGAGATTGTTGGGGAAATGACACATCAGCCTCTATTGGTTTTCATGATAACAAACATAAGGTACTAACATTCAAAGTTGAGCCGTGTCTATTTATATCAACCCAAGTGTACCAAATCAAGAATATGAAATCGACACAAAAATGATCAAAAGGGTGTTCTTGCCTTAGACGAACAAAGATTGTAAGGGTTTGATCCTCTACCTATTGCATTGAAGGATATCACTAATGGAAATCTTTCTTGAGACCAAGAGAGGATTGAAGTCACTGAACGTAGACTTTTCAAGTCAAACCACTATAAAATTCTTGTGTTGTGGTTGATTGCAAGTTGTTCAATTTACTTTAAATTTGCCAATTTAATCTTGAATTTGCAAGAAACCAAAAAACTTTAGCCAAATCCACTAGTATTAACCTATTCACCCCCTCTAGGTTATACATATAGTTAAAAATCTTTTACAAAACATGAGTGGTGGTCACTAAGTTTTAGTAATAAATTATTGAGAAAAAACTTTAAAAGGATATTTGGGTAGTTATGGTCAAAATTTTTAGTAGGAGGGAAAGAAAAGCCATAAAATAGGTAGAAAGTAAATATTTTCAAAACCCATCAAGGAAAAAAAATGTAAAGCTAACCTTATGAAGTAAATATTTTTTAAATACAGTAGATCAGGGAAATTTTTGCTTTTTTCTAGCACGGACCCTTTGTTTTTTTTTTTTTTTTTTTTTTTTTTTGGGGGGGGGGGGTGGGGGGTTGTGAAGATAAAAAGAGAAGAAAACACCATAATTTACTAGCGGGGTAACAGTAAAGGTTAATATGGCCTCTTTGAAATAGTAGGGGAGAAGGATAGGTGATAGTTCATCTACCGAGGGGGAATCAAAGACGAAACTTTTACTAGGGGAGTTTGAGTGAAAAGAGAGCCAATAGATAGAAATATTCCTAAAATAATCCTTGTAGCTAAATAATATATAAAAGACCTATCTATCCTTAACTTAATGATGTAGCCTCAAGTCTCCGAAACTAGAGCCCTCTACAGTTGCTGCCTGGCAGCTTTATTTCAGTTTTAATTGCATTCTTTAGTCAACTAGATAGGTCAGTGGCAGAATTGAAAATTCTGCTTAAGTGAGGGGTATAGTTGGTAACTTGGTATGTAATTTTCATTTTTCAGAAACATGTGATTAATTATTAGTTTTAAGTCAGTCCCTGTACATGATGAATTATAAAATCAATCACTATTAGAGTCAAGTTAGAGTAAAGGCTGGGAATAAACAAGTCCAATTCGGAAACCAGCCCCCTAGATTGTATAAATAGACCCCTCCACTTGATGGGGGTGAAGATCACACATGACTGAATGAAAAGTAAGCTTCCCTTCGAGCACTTCTTTGGGTGTCTACTTCCATTATACCAATTAGTTTAACCTTAAAGATCCAAGCATTAGGAGTTCTGGTTTTGTCAATTGGTTTGGAGATCCTCAACCCTAATAATCCTAAGTTAGATCAAGCCTAGACTCTTGACTGTGGCTGTATAGGACAGTCTTCAACTTCCACCTTCAAGTGAATTCTAGCTTCAACAGCTCCATCCAAGTTCACAAACAGGTACTGCTGGAAGCCCTCATTAATCTTTAATCTGTATCCCTAAGATCCTAATTCCTAACCTCTTAAATTTTCAGTTTGAAACCCTAATTTCTGGTTCAATTTCTCTCTGCCACTTAGACCCCAAATCTGTTAGATCTCCCTGACTAGATTCCTATTTTATCCCATATTTTAGTCATTATTCTACCACCGTGCAAGCTACCTCCGATCCTGATTTCAGCCTACACAGACAATCCAATTCCAAGAAATACCCTTTATTGTTTTTATGATCCTATTTTGCTCCAAAATCACAAAACCTAATATCTCTCAATCCACCCATCCAAATCCTTTGAAACTTATAAGAGATTATTCTAGGTAATGAAATCTAACTTCAATCCAGGTTTCACCCAATTCCCCTAAGTTTTCATTCCACATCTCAAGATCTACCCCATCTCAACCAACTACCCACCACACCAAACTCAACCAAATAACTTAATGGAATTGAGACCACTTAATCAAACCCAATTAGGGAACCACTTCAAGAAGTAGCCCATACACTATACCCGAAATCTAGGGTTTTGCACAGAATTTAAGTCTTGCACTAGAGATCTTGGAACAATTAGCCCTATTCGAGTAAGGCTGCATTATGGTTTTTATATAATGTAGTATCTTGAATTTCATCTGTGTTAAGGCATGCCACAAATAACACCTGAAAACTTGCTACTAGTATTATGTTTGAGAACTGTTAAAATTGATTGGTGTATATGTTTTGAATCCCTTTCTTTACCTGTTTTACTTCCCCTAATGTTATAATTGAGCATACAGCAGTTATCAATGTACCTCATGGTTCGCAGTTCTCTGTATTGTTGGCATATATTCCCATCATATACATTGTCTCACTCATAATGATATGAAGCAAAAAAATCAATATGCAAGATACATACCTGTAAATTAATGACCAATATGAATGGCAATTTTTTCCCAGCTTCAGACTGAACATAAGAAGTTCAATTTAGTCAGGAACTTTTTATTTCCAAATGATATTTGAAATAAGAGGCTCATAAATTCAGAGGGGGGGGGGGGAAATGCTTAAGTTCAAATCCAATAGAACTATCATTCAAATTCACGAGTATAAAATTTGAAGCTTAGATTGGGTTGACAGCCAAGTTAAGTTCAAACCTAAGAGACTTAAGCATGGAAGTTATCAGGCCTCTTACCTCCTAACGGTAACAGATGCATGACGTTAGGATGCTCAGAAAGTTAGGATTACAACAATCAAAATCCAAGAAGCTTTAATAATTTGACTGGAACATTTCTGATGGATATTAAATGCTAACTGAAAGGTCACTCCTTGGTTAATTAGACCTGTAAAGTTTGGTTTACTTCAAGCAAGCCTACTTCAAATAGGAAACCTCCTGGGCAGCACATTTCAAGATATAAATATTTTCTTGAATTTTTGTACTCCCTCAGACCCTTGAAACAAGAACCCCTTGCATCTTGTAATTCAAACATCAAAACCCAGACAAACTTGGGGGATCATATCCCTAAACCATTACCTACATCCTCTCCAAGTTTCACCCCATTCCCCCAACTTTTCTTCTCATATAGTCATATCAAAAGAACATTTCCCACCCTACCATTCTAAATCTCTCAAAAATTAATCCCCCATCATCCTAGATACGACTCCATTCCAATCTATCCAACCAAGGTATTTAGAGGTAACTAATCACATCTTCCTTACTAGCAAATCATCCCATCACAACCCATATCACAAAGAACCCCTATATCGCATAACCAAAATTTCACATATGAGTTGGTTCTCTTAAATGATGCTAGAAGAAGTGGCCCACGTTAAATTGGGACTGCATCATTTGATTAATATTAACTACTAGAAGATAGAAAACTGAAGTTTGTTCAAACCAAACTAATTTGTCCAGCTAGAGAATGGTGAATGAAGACTAAAGAACCCTTCCAATACCATGGCAGAGCCCCCATCAACTGGACTGGAACGAACCAAGATCTGAGCAAAAAGGTACCTCCCTAAACACTCAAGAATGATACAAGCCCCTCAAGTAAGGAACCATGCCTGTAGCAGATTACATGCAGAAACTCAATAACTTGCAGAACTAGCACCCATCAAGATGAGCTATAATTGATGACCAGTTTCAGACTTGGACAGAGAAGTGACATCACTGCAGGTATATGTCTAAAAGATATCCATGAAATGAAAGACCTATATGAAAAGGCTCTAGGAGCTGAAACTATGGCTAATGAAAGGTCTGATTTCAGGAGAAATACCTAGACCAAGCCCACCTACACCACCACTGCTAGACTATTCCCCTCCACAACAACCACCAACCCTCAATGAAATCCAGGGTTTATCAGGGCTAACTACAAAGGAAGGCCCCCTACAACCAGGAGTTGTCAAATGCTATCTGTGCCAGGAAAAGGGACACCTTGCAAAAAACTGTCCCCATGAGAAAAGGGTAAGTGTTGGTACAGGCAAAGGATGGGAACATGACTCATCACTGAACCTGACTACTGATGAAGGTTCAAAGGAAGAACAATACAACTATGGCTCAGATGAAGACTATGTAGCTATCTTTGTAGTCACCAAAGTCTTAGTCGCTGAAACATAGGAAGAAGACCGAAGAAGAGACTACATCTTTAAAACCAAGATGAAGTTGCATAATTGCAGTGCCCGGGTGGTTGTAGTTACTGGTAACTGTGTGAATGTTGTTTCAGAAGCATTTGTTAAGAGGCAAAATCTAAAAACTCATAAACATCCTAAAACCTACAAAGTTTCCCTTCTAAATAGTAACAAAATAGAGGTAACCAAGCGATGCCTGGTTCCGTTGAAGCTCAAATTCTATTAGATGACATCTAGCGTGATGTAGTTCTTGTGAGATTGACTGATGTACTTTTAGGAAGACCTTGGCTATATAATAATGATGTCAACATAACACGGAAAACCAATAAGTGCCATTTTGTGCACAACAGCACAAGAGACAGAAACTAGTACTCCAACCAGAGAATTTGTCAGCTAAGAAGAAAAAGAAACATGCTACCCAAACCAATCAGAGGCAGACAGGTTAGAGAAGAAGATGTTAACTTTTCAAGGAAGGCAACTTGAGAGTGAGCGCAGAAAAACTTGATCCTCACATGGTTAGCAAACAGAAGACTCCATACTCCATAATCAAAGGCTATGATTCTAAAACCAAATAAAAAGTCCTCCATGACTTCACAAACCTGATCCCAGGACCTGATGAGATACCTCCTCAGAGACATTCAGCATGCCATTGACATGGTTCTAGGTTCCATTCTCCCTGAAAAACCTTCCTACAAAGAGAGCCCTACTAAACATGAAGAAATGAGAGGCAAATAGAAGATATGTTAAAGAGAGGCGTCATCAATGAAAGCATTAATTTAGCCCCTACGCAATGCCAACCCTACTCACACCAACGAAAGATGGTTCTTGGAGGATGTGTGTTTTATGTGGATAGCAGAGCTATCAAAAAGATCATAATTAGATACAGGTTCCCAATTCCAAGATTGGATGATATGCTAGAGACATATTGACTGGGTTTACCGTATTTTCCAAACTTGACCTGAAGTGGTCACCATCAAATTCAAATCAGACTAGGAGATGAATGGAAGACAGCCTTCAAAACTAAAGATTTTGCCATTTAGCCTGATCAAAGCTCCTAGTACTTTCATAATAGCTGTGAACTCATGACCCAAGTACTCCAACCCTAAATTGGAAAATTCCTAGTTGGGTACATTGATGACATCCTGGTATACAGCCAGCATGAAGATGAACACATACTGATACATCAGACAAGTCATGAGAACCCTAAAAGGAGAAGCTCTTTCTCAATCTAAACAAGTCTACAACTGCTGCCCAAGGTGAACTTCCTTGGTATTGTCATCTCTTCTGAAGAAATAGAAGCTGATTCAGATTAGGTCAAATGCATAGCAGAATGGCCTATTGCTAAAACATTCACGGATATCTTCTATAGGAGATTCATTAAGAATTTCAGCAACATCATGGTGCCAATCATAGTGTCTAAACTTCAAGACACCAAGGGGAAATCAAATGGACTCCTGCAACCACCAAAGCTTTCAACCTAACTAAGTATAAGATAACTGAAGCACCAATAATTCGGCTCTAAGTGTTTGAGGTTATTACAGATGCCTCCTACATTGGCCTAGGAGTATTAATGAAAAATGGACACTATAGCTTTCTACTGTGAAAAATTGAATGAAACAAAGACCAGGTAATCAACCAATGACCTAGAGCCCTATGCAGTCATCCAAATTGTCAACACTGGAAACATTACTTGGTGGGGAAGGAGTTTATGCTCTGCAGAGATCATGAAACCTTCAAGTACCTTCAGTCACAAAGTCCATAACCTGTGGACATGCTCAATGCGTAAGCTACTTGCAGGAGTTTGTGTTCACACTAAAGTATAATAAGTCAGGAAAGGAAAACAAGATTGCAGATGCCCTTAATAGAAAAGAAATCTTGACACTATCAACACTCTCCAGGCAAGCCATTGGCGTACAGAGGATAATTGATGAGTATGCAGTGACAAACACTTCAGCTTGGTCTAGGCCAAACTGAATTAGTGCCCGGTGGCATTCTAACTATTAAATTCATGATGGTTACTTAATATTGGGTACTATATTATGTATACCTGATTCCTCCCTGCAACAGCAAATCATTAGGGAGGATTAGGAGGACATTTTGGCAAAGAAAAACCCATTGCACAGGTCATTGATAGATACTACTCGCCACATCTAGCTAGAGATGTGATTCAAGTAATCAACAGACGCGGGGTTTGCCAACTAGCAGATGGAGGTAAGCAGAATACTGCTTGTGGTCCCCCCTACCAGAACCACACCAGCCATGGATTGCATTTTGGGCTTACCATCCACCAAAAAGAAATTAGACCCTATCCTGGTACTAGTAGACAAATTCATAAAGATAGCCCATTTCATCCCCTATGACAGGACTTATGATGCCTATCATACAACTAAGATCTTCTTCAAGGAGATAGGATCCATCGCCTACCTAGCACTATCATCCCGGACAGGAATGTTAACTCTATGAGCTACCCTTGGACTACCCTATGGTTGAGAACAAACACAAAGCTAGCCTTCTCTTTTGCGTTTCACCCCGAGACAGATGGGCAAACTAAGGTGGGCAATAGGAGCTTGGCTAATCTACTAAGGTGTTTGGTACAAAACTATAAAAGAAACCCAGAGTTCTATATTGGATAGAGCAGAGTTTGCATACAACAGTTCTGTGAATAGATTCACTGGCCTAATTCCATTAGAGGCTCTCCTTGGCATACAACCCAAGAGGCCCATACATTTGATGCACCTTCCAAAACAATCCAGAATCAGTATAAAAGCAGATGAGTTTATCCGGCACATCACGGAGGTACATGCAATGTACGCAGAAAGATAGCTCTTGGTAATGGCATCTGCAAAGCAAATGCAGACAGACGTGGAAGATATGTGGAGTTCAAGCCTGGCGTTATGGTAACAGTGAGAGTTAACCCAAAAGGGACCAGCCAAGTGTGCATCACAAGCTCCAACCAAAGACGATGGGTCCTTATAAGATCCATAGAAGGATTGGTACCAGCACCTATGTACTCAAGTTGCCCTCTGACACATGCATCAATAATATCTCCAATGTGGCTGATCTTCACCTCTACACAAGGCACTATTCAGATGAAGGAGACGCAGAGCACATACTCAAGCTTTAAAGCCACTAGAAGAAGACACCATCTGATAGGCTCCTGGTTACACGAGTCTTACACTCGTGGGGCAAGAAAAAGTGCTGGCAGTTAGGCCAGCATAAGCAGTCCAAATAATAAGAATAAATAAGGAGATGATGGACTAAGAGGGAGGGACATGTGTATGGCAAAACATTCAGCAGTTAGGCAATTCAGTTAGGAGAATTCAGAGGCGATTTTGAGGCTGGACAGGGGACTCGAGATGGACAAGGAAGAAGACTGCTATTGGTGTGGTAGCAGGGCTGCTAAAGGGGAGTGCTGGACTCTAGGTAAATCCAGTTCTATTGTTGTTCTTGCTGTTCTATTTTTTCTGCAATATTGAATTCCATTGCTCCACATGTGGGAACCTATCATCATCAAAGGGGTTCTAGATGACAAGCTGAGGACCACTCTAAAAGGCCCTGGACATGTTTTCCTTGTCAAATAGAAAGGGAGACCTAGGGAAGAAGCACTTCAATACAAGTAGACAACTTCAAAAGATTTGAACCAGACTATGTGAAAGATATATGTAATTCTCCGATTCATCAGAGATGAATGTTTTTCAGGAGAGAGTTCTGAGCCCCCAAGTCCAAGACCAAGTGGAGGGCCAAGAGAACCCCCTATGACTGCTGCTCAGCAGCTTATTTTCCATTTATGGTCAATTCTTTATGGTACTTGATAGGACCAGTGGGAAAATTGTAATTCTTCCCACTTAAGAAGCATATTAGGCATGAGAGTTTTCTTTTCTCTAGAGGTGCTTAATTGTTTTTCTAATTCAGTCTTTGTACAGGTATAACTATAATGACCTCAAGCAGATTAAGTCAAGTTAGAATCAGGATGAGAATTCAAGTCTTATTAGGAATTCCAGCTATTAGTTTGTATAAAAAGACCCCTCCACATGATGGGGAGAGATCAGACTAAATATTGAATAAGAAAAACCTCCATTTGAGTAATTCCACTTGTGTTTGTTAGTAAGTTCTGTTTTTATCAATAGAAAGTTGAAGATCAAAGGGCAAGAAGGGTTCTAAGGTGAAGTCAAGCCTTGATACCTGCAGCTGGTTGAAGATCAGAGGTCAACCTTCACTCCCCCTGAATTTTCCTATCTACAAGGCTCCAATCAGTGCAACTGGAAGCCCACAGAATCCCCCTTCTCATATTCTTCATTTTTCTGTTTTGGACCCTCATTCCCAGGTCAGATCCCTTTACCACCAATATCAACTATCAGGAACAGCAATATCTCCAAAACCATCCATCATTTTCACCCCAAATTAGCCATTCGTCACCCCTATACACACTACCTGGTCATTTTTGTATTTTCAACGAGTTTCCTTCCAAAGTCAAGAAACCTAGTATGTCAACATTCCACCATTCAAATCCGTTGAGACTTGGGGTGATTATCCTGGGAACTAAGGGCTAGGCTCGATCCAAGTTTCCACCCATTCCCATAAATTTTCACCCCATATCTCAAGAACCAGTCTTATTTCACCAAACATCCCTCACCCTAAATCTCTCCAAAACTAACACCCCAATCATATCCCAAATACCCTAACCAAAGGATCAGAATCCACCAATCCTAACCCAAGAGGAAGCCCAATGACATGAACTCAATTTTAGAGTTAGGGTTTTTAGAATAATTTCTGTAAAATTAAGGGTTCACCAAGGATAACCTTCTTTTGAACCAACAAAGTAATTGTCAAATCTAGGTGGGAAGGATAATATTGTTGGATAAGGATGGACCCAAATATGGAGGTTATGGGAAATGGTATGGGTTTAACAAAATGATATGGGATGGGAGGAAAGGGGGAAAAAAACAATTAGGGTTTTATCAAAAATAGAGTTGGATTTGAGAAGGGATTTTATGATAGGTATGGGTTGAAGGGAAATAATTTCTACTTCTTCCTTGATCTTCCTTGTCTTTCTTCTTTCTTTTCTATTCTTTTTTCTTTCTTTTTCTTCTTTCTGTTTCAGGTTCTGCTGCAAGCCACCCCCTGGATAGAGTGAGGGTGTTCAGAATACTGGGGTAGCTCCGGGTTGGGTTTTTTCCGGGTCCTTCCCCCTTTTCCCCCCCTCCCCGCCCCCCCGCCCCCTTCCTTTTTTCTCGCGTCTCTTTTGCCCCTCCTTTTTCCCCTTCTCTCCTTTCTTATCTCTAATTCCCCCTTCCCTACCTTTTCTCTTCTATCTTTAGCTCCCCCCTCTCCTCTACCTCCTAACTACTAACTCTTCCTTCTTTCTTTCTTTTCTAATTCCTCCCCTCCTGTGGTTTGGCCCCTTGGGTGCCCCTCGGTACCCACACCCGGTTTCCTGAGTTTTGTTCCATCACCCATTGAACCCTACCTTACCCATCTTGAAATCAAATTTGGCCTGACACTAGATTAGCCTTGGACCTTAGCTCCTTATCGTAAGCATCACTACATATGATGATAGTCATGTGAGGGCTTGACCCCTGTTAGGTTTGGTTCGCGGCTTTTCGGTACAGATACCTACCTTGGAGATATGGGATAAATTCGTTGAGATGGGAAATAAGTCTATAAGCATTAGAAAAAGCTGAACTTCAGTGTGGTAATCATGGATATAACCCTCCAAGTTTGGAAGGGTTTGGATGGCTAATTTGGAATTTGGAAGATATGAAGATTCTTATTTTTGGGGTTCTAGGGAGCAAGGAAGAAATTTCCCACAGATTTCACCTTCAGGCCTTTCCGTTTCATTTCATCCTGGATACTTTTCAAATTAGAACTTCAATTTCGCCTCATATGGACTCAAAATGATTTGGATTCTTGTATACTACCTATTTCAAGCATAATAAACACAATGGAACTAGTATTTTGTAAAAAACAAAACTATTGAAAATTTATCATTCAGTATACTAACAAATGCTTTCCAGTCCTTCATACATGCATAAATCAACAACATCTGTTGTTTGGTAGAATGGTTACATATACAACAAGTCAACAAAATAAATGCCGCTCGATCAAGTGATGGTGTCTCAATATATGCTAAAGCCTATATACATATATACATAATAATACATAATTTTAAAATAATTATTATAATAAAAAATGAAAATGGTAGCAAATAATAAAAGATAAGTTTAACAAAACACATTATAGATCATAGTCCTAGGCTAAACATATATTATTTCAAGGCAATACAAGATCATTTAAGGCATGAACAAAACAAAATAAAGGGAAGTTTGGCTTTGGGTGTGGCTCATGCTTCACATTCTATTATTCTGGTTTCCTTTGTAGCTGTTGTGGCTTAGGAGGTGTTTGGAGGCTAAAAATGAGCAAGTGGTGTTTGAAGGCGAAGGAGTAGTGAAAATTAGGTGAAAATGGGATAGAAATCAACAAAACTAAGGAAACGTTGAATGCTGATATGTTGAATTTAGGTCATGGTATTTCGTCTGGTCAATCTCCATTTCCGTTGATCTTTCCGAAATAATTGAATTCGTTTCGTTTAAAATGCAGACATTTCCCATTTCCTTTCGTTTTCTTCATGCTGGGGTAATTCAGAAAAATCTATTTTATTGGATGTCGATGAGATCAAACTAGGATCCGTCACTTGTCTGTGGGAGATCTCGCGGATTCTCGCATTGTTTGAGATAGAGCGGTGGAGAGTGGGAGATCTCCCTGTGTCCAACCCTGCTTGAGGTTTCCCCCTCTCGCGTGTGCCTCTCTCCGCCAGTCTTAGTCGCGATTGTTTTGGCTGGATTTTTGGGATTCAACTGTTTCACTTATAAACATCCTTACACATCTCCAACATCGTTATCATCTTCGCCAATTTCACTGTCTTCACAAGGTGATTTTCCCCAAATTTGATTTTTTTCAAATAGTGTTCCATGGTGTGTGGTGTGTATAATATATGTTGTCTCACTTTCATGGACTATTATTTTATTTTTGAATTTCGTATTTAAAAATATAATATCTAAAAATTAGAATTAAAAATATAAAAATCTTATGATATAAATGTGTTTCACTTATGTTAAACTCATGGAGAGGGCTCCCCCCGTCATATTTGATTTCTGCTTGTTGTATTTTTTTATTTTTTTGATATAATAACTTAAAATAATTTGAAAATAATATTTATTAAAAATTTTGCCTTTTTATTTTTTTTAAATTTTTAATGATGCTCATTTTATTTAGTTTAATTTAAAAATACAAAAATGTCTGTTTGAGCATAGTGTAAACGTTATCTTAGAACAAAGTGTGTGTTTTGTTGTTTTACAAATTGTTTTTACATGTTTTTAATTATCTAAAAATTATTCTAATGATTATTCATGTATGTATTTCAAGTGTGTAGACTTGTAATTTAAATGACAACTAGTGGTAGTGGCAACACTGGTAGTGGGAGTTAGGACATTGCTTGGCAATATGGGGATCCATTGAATGCCGACAAGAAAAAATCCCGATGCAAGTATTGCCTCAAGACCTTGAATACTGGTGGTTCAACCAGATTAAAACAACATTTGGCTGGTGGCTACAAAGATGTTGCCAAGCATCCTAAGGTTCTTTATGAAATGCAAAAAACAATTGCAACAACTTTAAAGGGAGGGAGACAAAGAAAGAATGAGATGACATAAAAGCAAAGGGAATTTGAGGATACAGTGCTATGTAGACCTTTTGTTGACGTTGATGAGGAGTCAGATGACGATAAGGAGAGGAGGAGGGGTATGGGTATTGAGTCACAGGCCGAGTGGAGATAGATGAAGGCTGTAATGGAAGCTAGAAGACAGTCCTTACATTTTGAGAATGTGAGGCAATATGAATAGACAAGAGGAGCATGTGGTTTGGGGTCAAGGGAATCCATGCCACCTAGACATAGTTTTCATCGAAGTGAGAGGACTAAAAGGAGGAGGAAGACTGCACATTATGATGCACATTTGACCAAGACCCCTCCCTCTTCAGGCATCAAGACATCGATCAAAGAAGCATTCCATATATGTTTGTTGGAGGTAGAGAAGGCAGTAGGGAGGAGGAAGCTAGGTTGGTGATCAACAAATTCATGCTCTACAAAAACATTGCAGCCAGTGTAACCAAAACACCATACTATCAGGGGATGATCAATGCAATTCCTAGGGCAGGTGTAGAGGTTAAAGGCCCAACAACTTGGGAAATAATGAATAAATATTTACCAAAGGTGAAGCAGGAGGTGGAGGAATACATTGGTTTATTGAAGGAAAGATGGACAAAATATGGTGTTACTGTGACGGTTGATGGATGGACTGGTCCTACTAGACACTCCATTAATTTCATGCTGAGCTGTAATGGAAAGACATCCTTCCTTAAGTCAGTGGATGCCTCAGATAAACTCAAAGATGCATACTACCTTTACAAGCTTCCTAGGCAGGTAATTCTCGAGGTAAGGCCAAGCAATGTTGTCCAAATTGTCACAGATAATGGTGCTAACTTCAAGAAAGCTAGTGAAATGTTGACGAAAAAGAAGAGTAGCAGAATCCACCACTTTTGGACACCATATGCAATACACTCGATTGATCTTATGTTGAAGAACTTGGAGAAGAGAAAGTCAATTAATGTTGTGGTTGACAGGGCTAGAAGGGTTAGTAATTTTATTTATAACCATGGTTATGTGCTGAAGATGATGAGGAACTACTGTAAGGGTGATCTAGTCAGACCTGGATTGACTAGATTTGCCACCAACTATATAGCTCTGAAAAGCTTTCAAAAGAAAGTGGTGGGTCTAAGGTACATGTTTGCAAGTGAGGAGTGGTTTAATTGGCGTGAATCTTGCCATCCTGAAGCAGTAGTAATCCAACAAATCATTGCTAATGATTCCTTTTGGAGGCAGCTCTATAGGACAGTGCGCATTTTATAGCCTATTGTGTTTGTTTTAAGGATGGTGGATTCAGAGAAGAAACCCACAATGCCCCACATATATATTGCCCTTCAGCAAATGAAAAAGTTGGTTAAAGTTGTTGCCCCTAGCTCCTTCAAATCCTACGAGAGGATCATCAATGGTAGATGGGAAAAGCACTTGATGCATCCTTTGCACTTGGCTGGTGAGTCACTTTTAAGTCTTTAAGTTTTGTTGTATACTTTAATTTACATAGTTAATTTATTATAAGTTATAAATTATAAATAAGTAAACAACCAAATTTTTTATTTCCACAATACAAGCTTACTACCTCAATCCAAAGTTCCATTACAAGAATGATCTAGGGGTTAATGTAAGGTTGATGAAAGCGGTGCAAGGTGTGGTGGAGAAGCTTGTGCCAAATCCCATCACGCGGGGGACAATTAATGAAAAGGTGAGAACTTATTCAATTGTTTCTTCAACTTATTGCATTAGTGCACATACAGTAGTAGAAGTACAATAATTGAACAATTGGTGTATAGATCAGGGAGTTTAGGGACGCCTCTGGGAGTTTTGGTAAACCTTCTGTGGATGCAACTAGGCAAAAAAATGATCCTGGTATATAGTCCATTACTATAACTCTATAGGTGATAACTAATAAGTCCATAAGATTATTACCTATAAGTTATATAAGTATTAAGATTTACTTGCCTAATGGATTCTTATATTTGGTTATGCAGTTGACTGGTGGATGTTATATGGAACTAGTTCGCCAAATCTCAGGGACATATCAATTAAAGTACTCAAATAGACTTGCTCATCCTTTGGTTGCGAGAGGAATTGGAGCACCTTCTTGCTCATCTATAGTAAGGTACAGAATATATTGGGGAGGAAGAGGCTTGAGGACTTAGTGTATGTGCATTACAACATGAGGTTCAGAGTAGGGCACATACAAGATATGGATGACAAAAATCGGGAATCGATTGAGTTGATTGATATATTCCACGAGCCCCCTGCAGAGGATAAGGAAGATGATGTTATATATCAGTGTATTAGGGATCGAGGTGGCCCAGTGCTGGATGGGCCAAGAGGGCAGCCGGATCCTACCATTGTTGCTGCCATGGGCCCATATGTTGTGGCTGACTACATGTCCTTTGATGAGGGTCAGGCTGCTGTAGCAGCATCAGCAAAACTAAGTGTACCATTTATGGAGCCACCTGGTTGACTTGAAACAGCTGCAGTGATGTCTAGTAGTGGGAGTTCAGATAATGCCGATGATACCATCCCTCCGAGTCAGCCATTGAGTCATGGAGGCAATCAGGCTGGTGGTGTTGCTGGTGGAAGTCAGGGTCAACAAAGGGAGTCACCTCCACCAGGTCCTAGTCATCCGACACATGCGAGCCACGATTCCCCTGTTGCCTGGACTTATACTAGGAGTAGGAAGAGCATATCAAACCAAGGACAAACGAATGATGATGCCATAATGCAGGATATTGAATTGAACATGGGAAGCATGAGCCTAGATCATGGTCACCGTGGTTCACAATAGTAGAGTTTGGCCAATTGGTAGTCATCGGAGTACCTATACGGGGATCACAACACCGGGTCAGATTACACTGGGTATTCTTCTTATGGAGATCATGCTATTCCTCAAGACCTTACACCTAGAAAGTACACATATGGGAGTGAAGGTGGGCTATTGATTGATTGGTTTGGAAACCCCTACCCATATATTCAATAGCAACACAAACAACAAGAGTAGCAATGACCATCTCAACCGAGATCTCGCCATCGGTTGAGATCTTGATTTTTTTAAGTGGCGAGATCTCGCACGAGAGCGAGACCTCCCACCATGGATATGATTGGGGGAATGATGTGCCTAAAGTTTCGATAAATCTACTGGTTAGACGTGCAGATCTGACCTTGAATTTTGGGTGTCTTGACTAGTATGAAAATTCAAGAAAATTGAATAAGGTAATGGGAGAAGGGTTGCTGGCTGCCACTTACTTGGATGGTGGAGCTTGCCTTGAGCAGTGGGACTTGGAGTAAACTGGTGCAGGTTGAATCCACAAACAAAATAAGGATCTTGCTTGATTCACAAAGAACCTTTCATCAAACATCTAGAGTTCCCCTTACCAAGAGTTGACAACACTATTCTAACAAAGAACGGTAAAGAGACAACACTGGGAGAAAATCACAAATAAGTTGGTGTCAATTCCAATTGATGAGTGGGAACTTTAGACTGGGTAACAAAAGAAACCCCATTCAAATTAGGACTTGGAATCAGATTTAAACCAGGAAACAAAGCCACAGTCCACAACCAGGTTCTCATATTTAGACTTATATAAGGACCATGGGCCCCAACTCATGGGCTATATTTGCAATAAAATACTGACTATAAGTAAAAGATTAATAACCTAAAAGATCTTGTTGACCCTAACTTAATGTTGGGCAGAACTACTAAACTGCCACTGAAATTACTAAAATTGGAAGGAAAAAAAAAACTTTAAGTGGGGGAAACCAGAAACCAATAATGACTTGAAGTGCAACTGGACAGCAAGTCCAGGGGCTTAGGTTCTGACATGCCACTGCAATTAAACTAGAGGGAACCCAATAAACCTATTTTACCAGAGATTTAGTCTTCTTTGTAGAATTCCAACTGCTGATACACAGCCGTTAATATATCTAAATAGGTTGTAATTGAATTAGAGCAAGTATAGGGAAATCAAGAAGAATGAATTCTTTTACCTGAACAACGCATTTGGGATGCAATGCAACATTGTCAATACGGTTGTCAGCCTTGAACCAGTCAACAGCTAAGAGCTTCAAAAGAGGATCTCCTCCCATTATCTAAGGGGAAACAAAGTGAGAGTTTGCTCAGCTGACCAGCCAAATAACTTTCATTTAGAGGTTTTCAAAATGAACAAAAGAAAATATGATCTACCAATGTGGTCATAGACATTACAAAAGCTAAAGATTGAAAATCATCCTCATAAAAAAGCCTACACTGAGTTGAACTTATACCTTGTACCCTAAAAAATAACTCTATCCAGCATAATAAGGGTGAGAAATAAATAGTTTTGTATCAAGACTCGGACACAATAAAAGCACAATACATCTTTCTTGAAAAATAACCTGCTTATCCATGCTCAGTAATCCAGTGCAAAAGAAAAATTACCAACATGAACTCAGGATCCTATGCATAGATTGTGTTCACGTTAGCTTTAGACTTTAGAGGACTCAAAAGTTGAAACAACATAAAAGATGGAAGCAATGACCTCAAATAAGAAACAGGAGACAGGACAATGACAAAAGGACAAAAATCTCATTAAAAAAGAAAGGAAGAAAGAAAGAAAGCAAAAACTCTGATAGGTTCAACATGAAAATGATCAGTTATCATTGTGTGCATTCCATGTAAACCTGAACGACAACCAAAAGCAATAACAGACCTAAAAACAGTCGGATGGGTTGTGCTAATGCCAGTTGCCTGCCATGTTGAGTGTTTGAGTATTGCAACCCCAATAATTAAGAATGAATCTCCTTTAGTATTATTGCAGTGAGATGAACCAACCGTAAAAGTACATGCATGACCATTTTGGAACATCATTATAAGAGAAACTGATATACTATACAGAGAATGTATCCTATTTCTTTATGGCAGGTACCAATACAAGGTTCATAGCTATTCATGGTATTGGAATTGGTATCCCTCATGGCCAATCTAATATGTATCAGACAGTACTAGCCTGAATAAGCTGCAAACTAGAAACATGACACCTTGTTGGTTGTTGCCTGATACCAATAATATGTATCAATATTGACATGGACTAATGTTTCCGCAACCATATAGAAAACAGAAATTTCGTTGAAACTTGGGAGTTTTTACTGCAAGTTTAAACAGCAAGTTTCGGAGGATTTTAGGGGTATTTTGGTGTGGGACTCTGCATATAAGTTAATTAAAGCATAAAAAACACATTGGTACATGCATTTTGCCCCCAAAAAAAATTTAGTGTAGATATGTCATTCAAAGTCATAGTATACATAGAGAGGTTTTCAACAAGTACACTATAAACTTAACTTTCATTATATAACTTCAAAGTTCAAAACTTCAAAAAAAAAGTAACTAAAAAAAAACATGAGGTACAAAAACCACTCAATGCCAAGACAAGTGCCTCAATGGATCCATCCCATGAGCCATATAGTACTGGTTCTGTCTAAATCTCTCCTCCAACTGCTGGATATACATGTCCGTTGACATGTTCCTACTATGGTTATTGAGGTACTCAAAACTGCAGCTCTGTATGTCTCGGTATGTCTCGTCGTCCATAGATGCCAGATATCCTGTCAAAGGGAACGCACAATATGGATATGGAGTAGAAGATGGAACTAGGAGTGGTGGTGCTTGCCAGCTGAAGATGGACTCTACAAATGTCTCTGACTCTCTGGCCCTGAGCGATCCCCATAAGTAGCACCGGTGTACCAATATACTACATCACCAGGACCTAGATAGTATGCCTAAGTCTGTCCCATTAGTGTCTAATGGCCTTAAGGGGTACCATAGGGTCCATAACCATAAGGCCCAAAAGTAGATACAATCAAACAACACTTTTCATAGTCTATACCACTGTCCAGGGACTGGAAATCAATGGGTCTCCAATCTGTAGGTCCTCTAGCTGTGGAGCTTTTGGACTCATCCAAGGTCATGGATCAGAGATAATTTGATTGAAAAAAAAAAAGACTTTTCTACATGAGATGTGGTGGTATTGAGCAATGCATATGGGATTGCTATCCCAATTCCAATTTCTTCTATTCTCTTCCCCAAAGAATATCTCATATCATTCAAGCTGCTGTTTAAGGATATCTTCGATAAATTATGTTAATATCCCCAATTCCAATTCTTCTCTTCTAAACCTTTAACTGCCCAATCCAAACTACTCTCCTCTATTCTTGTATATCCCTATCAGCTACCCCAAAATCCAATAACCCTAAAACCCTAAATTTTGAATCTAGATATTAAAAGAATAGCCCAAAGTCTATCCTATTCAATCCAGGCCTAGACCAAGTGGTATCAGAGCCAAAATTCCCTATTTATGATGTCATACTCTAGACTTATTACTCGTAGGGAGATTTCGCAGATAATGATATTCTGATATCAAATCAGACTGGGGATTTTTGACCAGATTTATGGGTTCTTCGAGCAAATATACTAGAGTCTAGTGCAAATATCGAACAGTTAAGTCATAAAGTGGGCAATGTGCTCAAAGCCTTAGAGGAAGGACTAGTGGTGCTAGAAGAGGTGGAGTTTGTGCCACAAGTCTTTGTCAAGCAGGTTACTTACATAAAGGGTTCCATGAATATGCAGTTGATTCAGAGATCAAGCACGTGCAGTTCATGAATCCAACTGAATTTTTTTAAGAGATAGCTCCCGATCTAGAAGAATATATTCTAAATACTTGTGAGATGCCAGAGTATTATTTTTGGAATGAAACTGAATGTGCACCACACTGAACTCATCTTAAGAATTTATAAAACTCATGCTTGATCTCAACAATGCGAGACCTGATGCAGTTAAGAATGTCTGGCCCTTTATAGAAATTAGGCTTTCTATTTTGGATTTATTAATGTAATGGACCTAATTTATAGGCCCATAAAGTGGGGTAATGCTAGTAAACAGGATTAGTCATTGAATGATTGAATCCAGTATTTGAGTCAGTGCATACACTGGAGAAGGAAACTTACTAGGGATTTTAAACACAAACCTGGTCAAACTCTAGATCTTTAAGCACAAGACTCCTCTTCTCACAACCATGGTTGTCAAGGCAACAAGGCGAGGAAAGGTGATAGAGGACAACGAAAACCAAGGCGACAAGGCGGGTGCTCTGACAGCCATGTTCACAATGGAGACTTTCACAGCTGATGCTGAAAACAAAATTTTATTTTTAAACTAGTTTACTTTAGTCTTCTTTCAAGATGGGGCATATAATAATGTGGCATAAAACCTTTCAAGTTGGAGTTTAAAGGAAAAAGGACTCTTGAAATAGATTAAGAAAGGAAAATGACTCTCTAATTAACTCCCCAGCAAACTCCCAATATACTTATGGCTATCTAAAACTAACTAGAGTCAAATTAACAGACTAATAACTAAAACCTATTCACCTATTCACATAACCACTTAATCACTTCGAAATGGGCCCATAGTTAAACTAAATTCAGTACCTTCGTAATTATCACTGTTTTGGGCCCATTAAGTAAACCAATGACAAGGGGTGCAACCCTATACAACCCATTCCTAGGTTTATTGGCGACAGTGAATTATTGCTTAGCATATGGATTTCCCTTGTCTCTTTCCTTCGCAAGTCTCGTTCGATGTTTTGTTTTTATGTCCTTTAGGATCCTTTTTTTTTACAATTAATCAAACAAAAGGATACAAAACAAAAGCCGACAAAGAAAATATGATGTGTCCTATAATACAGAAGAGGCTAAAATACTTCATAATTGCTCACATTGACCAGCACAATTAAAGGAAGGAAAGATGGAATCACCTTAGAATTATCCTTTAAGTATGTCTTTCCTCTTATCATAAATCCTTGTCCTCCTGGAGAAGCCCAACAATTTGTGGCAGTAACATCTCTTCCTTGGGACATGGAACCATGATATTGACTTGCATCAATCATGATAGGAGGAATGTGCTCATCTAATTCCTTATTTGCAACTGCAGCTGCACCAGGAAAAAAAAATGAGATAAATCAAGAGTATGTATGACATAACAGATTGAAGTTTACACTGAGGTTTTGATGATCATTTGACATCCTTGACTAATACCTTATATTGAAGAATAAAAGTAATCATTACCAAAACCCTGGAAGGGTCTGAGAGAAGGGAAGGGAACAATACACCGGAAGAAAAGAGAAGTTGAGGAGGGAGGGGAATAAAGCAAACACAAACCACACAATCAGGTAGCCAAAGGAGAGTAGTATCTAAGCCCCAAGTAACAACAATTTTCATGTTGTAGATAAGATGGAATTCCAAATCATATACAAAATGATGCGTTCTCCAATAACAAACTGTAAATACTACTTGCCTTGTAAACCACTGATTTTGTATCATGGAATAGAAATAATCAGCAGCAGCATCTGGGGACAAAGGTTACAGGCACAGTAATGCATATTTTTCTGTTCCATCATTTGAAAAAATATTCTTTTTATTCAGTGATTTGTCGGTAGATTTGTTGACAAGGAAATGATTACACAACATCAGAGAGGGAAAGGAAGATATGGGATGAAAGAATAAAGAGTACCATCCACAAATTTTAGGCTTCCAACTACAACAGAGTTGAGTTGGTTGTCTGATCCAAAGCAGAACACTACAGCAGTAATCATTTACCAGGCCAATATATGCAGAGTTCACAAGTACTAATTGAATTGTCAATCAAGTAGAAAAAAGAGCAAAATGCATAAAAATGTACAACATTTAAGCGTGTACTTCATCTCAATTATCTGTTTTGATTTAGAGGTGGAATTACAACAACAGTAGCATGTTTTCCTCAAAACTGGAGGAAGTTCTAAACTTCTAATATTATGCTATAGATGGGGCTATATTACCTGAACTCTGTTTCACACCTAAGCTTGCAATGGCCCATGAGATATTCTTTAGTTTCACATTCCCATCCTGACAGAAAATCATGGAGCAGGTCAAATTTTTAACTGCTTACGTGTGCTTGTGTGCTCAAATATGTGCATCTGTTTGTCTAAGCCAACACACCAAATGTGGATTTGTACATGTCACATTTCTGTGCACATAAACTGTAAGAGTAATATGTGTGTATGCATTCCAAAGTCAAGGGGAAGTAAGACATTGTTGTTTGTGTATGTGACAGATTAAAAATTCTTAGGGCTTCTTATTAGTGATGTAAAAAGGAACGAGAACAGCAGTAAATGCGACCACCTTTGCATCTTCCATGTCATCATCGCTATCCTCATCGTCAGATGATGGATCAGCAGCAATTGCATCATAGAATTCATCCCTAACTTCTTCATCCTCAAATTCACCACTTGCACTAGAAGTAGAAACTTTTGAATGGACAACAGTAGTTGGAGAGTCAAATCTGAGTGCAGGATTTGCTCCAAAGTATTCCTTGAGGGCTGAATATATCAGATGGAGAAAAGAAACAAGACTTGTTAATGCACAACTTTTTGTAATCTATGACAAAGCACAACAAAAATTCTACAACACCAGGTACTGTAATATAATTCAAATACCATTGAATGGTAAGTTCATGGAAATTGAATTGTGAGCACAGGTTTTTCTCCAAAGTACTTTTAATCCATGAGCAATCAAAGAAATGGATAAAAGAAATAAGAAATCTTTCCATTTATGGAGGAGGAAAAGAGATAAGCAATCTATTTTGGAATATCATATAAACAGTGTCAGGTTATTAAAGAAAATGACATATTGAAAGAAGCTCCAAAAAATCCAAGTACTTGCTCAAGCACTCCATGCAACATATCAGTTGTTGAACCCTATTGACCATATTAGCATGACAGCATCTCAATACATATTAAATCCCAAAAAATCTGTCATAAAGGTCAGTATCAAGCATATCATATCACAGCCTATCAAGCTAATATAATTAAATATACACAATACACTGGTTTTTCTAAGTAAGGAAATGTACCAGTTGGTATCATAAAAGTACTGATTAACACCAATACATATCAGCCGGTACAATATGAACTGATACTTATTTCTTCCAGTGAGCATACAACTGAATCCAAGTTCCAAATCCACTAGACCAGTGGATTTACTAATCATAATTATCAAGATAGCACAACCATGGAGATGGGAAGGGTCCAAAAAGCAATGCGACAAAAACAAGGAAGCCATGGCAACCAAGGAGAATAACTGCCTAAGCAACGTCTTGATAGCTATGCTGCTAACATAATTCTTCTCCTTCAACCTGCCTGATGTAACCCTAGATTGAAGAGGACCAACTAGGCACTAGTCTTCCAGGGTCCCAACTCAAAAGGCTAGGATTTTAGAGTATTAGGATACTGTGCAGTTGATTGGCATACACAAGAACATAGGTTATATTGTTCAGATGGGGATGAAACTTGAAGAAAACTTAAGAAATGATACATGGTGATAATCCCTGAAGTTTGGGACAGTTTTAATGCTTTGATTGGTGGTCGATCTAAGTTTGAAATATGGGTTTGGGAGTATGAAAGTAAAAGAAACAAAGAATTTAGGGTTGGGGAATTCACGAAGTTGGAAGAACACTTTTATCAGAAGATTAGAAGGAGGTCTTAGGAAAGAAAAGAGATGAAGACTGAAGAGAAGAGAAAAGTCAGAATGGGGATAGGAATCTCATATGCATTACAAACAGCACCAAAACTCTTACAAAAAAGTCGAAATATTAAATCAGATCATCTCTAATTGGTGGGGGGTACATTATATATGTATATATACCTTCTAAAGTTCCTAATTTGACTCAAAAGGGCTTCTGATCTCTCAAAAAGATTCAATAACGTAAATAAAATTAAAACAGGATTCCATTAATTATAAAGTATAAACTATAAAGTATCATCATCGACCTCAAACACTGAATTTAACTACTCTGTTCTCGCATCACTCCATGAGCTTATAAATTATGCATATTAAATCAATTAACCCAAAACTAAGAAGCCTAATAGCCAAAATAAATCATTCTAAAGCCAAATTGATCCATCAAAACATCCTTAATTGCATAACTGTTCCTTAGATTGATTCTTGAAATTTTCTGCCATGTTCATGGAATGTAGGAATTTTTTTTGATTATATCATTGTAATCTCCATTAGGGGTCAGGCATTGGTGCAACAGTAAGATTTCTCCACTATGAACACGTGATCACAGGTCCAATTCACTGGGTACAACCCAGTGGCAAAGCTTTGTGCACTTGGTACGCCCTTTATTGAAACCTCCATTATCAACCTCTACCCTAGTTTCAGACCTATATCCATAATCCATATATCCTTGTTCTGTTCCAACATCTGCTAATATTCCAGTCATCTACTGTTCTGTTTTGTACCTCCTCAACCTGATTATTTCTGACCTATTTTCCTGGTTTAAGATCCTTATATATGGCATTTTTTATGTTTTCAAAAAGGTTCCAACATTATCCATTGTCTTCTTCAACTGAGATTCTGCAAGATTCAGTAAAGCGTTGGAAACCCTCAGAAATGGTGATTCTAATCTCCAAGTGTACTGAGAAGCCAGTGATTTTACATTCTGATGTTTCTCTGTTTCTCATCCTCGATTAAGTCATATTGCAGCTGTTTTCATACAATCCTCAGGCGACTGTTTACCTAAGAATTGGGTTGGGTCCTCTCATTTTCGTTTGTCTAACATAGGCTGTTATTACCAAGATTCAAACCACAGCAAGAAAAGAGAAATTCCCTATATGTATCACTGTTGGATCTGTTCTAGAGCCGCTTTTCTGACAGATTCATGACCAAGATACACATGATACACTTCATTTTGCCTATAAAACAGAAACCATGAGTGAGAAATGAAATTGAAAGCCCATATGTGCTTCACATCCTTCTTCTCCCTGGCTGCAACAACAGACTTGAGAAACACCGTCCTCCTATCACAATTCAACATAATGTCGATGATGGACTGTCTAGTGGGAACAATCCAATCATCACATATCATTGTCACCAAATAATGCCTCCACATCGGCTTAACTGCTTAAGACCATCAATGTAGGTCTTCAAGTCCTCATATGCCGTGGTAAATAGACATTATAGATCTCATACAAGGTTGGTCCAACCACCCCCAGTCTAGCATGGCCTTAAAATAAAGCCCCTCTACAGCATTCGCAGGAACACTGTGATAGAATGCCCACTTCAAGAAGGTCATCCCACCTTCTCCTTCACATTATCTGCCAAATGCATTAATTTTTTTGTCTCATCTGTGGCCTCCTAAACATGTATGAAAAATCGCCAAAATATTATTATTACATTTTACAGCTAAGTAGATTATATGTTAAGTATTAAACTATTAAGTATTAACTTAATGTTTTATGATAATGCAGCTGAGTGGTGGGATCTTTATGGTAAAGAGTGCAATGAACCTCAAGAGACTAGCAATCAAGATCCTCTCTCAGACTTGCTCCTCTGGGCGCAAGAGGAACAGGAGTACATTTAGCATGCCACTCCACGAACAAGGAACAAGTTGGGAGCAAACACCTCAATGATCTAGTTAACCTTGACGATATCTTTAAGATGATGCAAAGGATCAGGATCCCCTCACTCAGTGGTTGATGGACAGGGGTGAGTCGGCATTGGACCAATGTCACCAACATGGAGGGAGGTCTGACCTAGAGCTTTCTCCAGTTGTGGAGGTTGATGTGGATGATTTTATGGCATCTCAAGATGGGCATGCACATGTACATGTAGAACATGGAGGGAGATCGCCGAGATCTCGTGAGATATCCCATTTTTTCACATAGGCGAGACGAGATGGAGGTCGAGAGCAGAGAGTCAGGATATCTCGCTCGAGATCTCGCCATATCACGCCATATCTCGCTATATCTCGACATATCTTGCCATATCTTGCCCTGGATCTCGCTGGAACTCTCAATTTTTGCCTTTTTTTGTGGATTTCGGCTGGATTTTCACTTGCATCTGCTCTTAACACATCCATAACATCGAAGGAAGATCAATCATTCTTTGCTTGTCTTATGAACTTATGATTTAATGACTTATATAGAACTTCTAATGGCTGTATAATTTTATTATTCTATTCTTGAAAATTGAGATTATCATACTCATATGGATGGAATTTTGATAACATTTAGGTTACTTGATGCATTTGATACACTTGTTTTTCATGTATATGCCTTAAAAGTTCTATATTACATGTTGCATAACCTTGCATTCCCTAATCCTACAACATTTCAGTTTCACATTATGGGTAGACTTAGAATTCATATATAGGGTTGTTTTCTGACAAATTCAAGGCCACCAATGTGTTCAAAATGCCTTAAATAGGATAATTACCAAGTTTCAACCCAATTGGGATCCTTAAACCCATTGAGATGGGCCACCGAGTTGACGCCAAAAAATTGTATATCTCAACCAAGAACTCGTTGAGATAGTCGAGCTCTCGATTTTTCAAGGTGGTGAGATTTTCTACCATGATGCACAAGAGGCAGCTGGTATAGTATATGAGGATTAGATGATGGCACCTGGCATGCACGGCGATGATTTAGATGACACACTCACTCCAAGTCCAACTCAGAGGCATTCTGATGATGATGGTGGTGGCAGTGATAATGAGGATCATGGGACTAAAGGTGATGGGGATGATGATGAAGGTCAAAGTGGTGGAGGACTTCAAGAGCGTTTACCTATTCCATTACCAGAGACATAGATGCCCCCGAGACACACTAGGGAATCTCAGTTCAGACATGCCACCCAGGATCAGGATCATAGTGTTGAGGGACATCATGGTCGTACTACGACCTACAGCCAAAAGGGGATAGGCTAGGGGAAGCAGCACATGCATGGTCATGGTGATGACCCCGATCTTACCTCCTATAGATCTAGCGGACCACTTAGCTAGAGCGATGGGATTCATGAGCTTGGATGAGTCTGTAGGCTCCACATCTACTTATGGGGCTTATGATCCTTATAGTGTCCCTCCCACTCATGGATTTTACGAGTATGCCTTCTAAGAGTTCACACAATGAGCACGATGATGGATCCATGAGCTTGGGCGACTCTAGAGTCTCCAAATCTACTTATGGGGCTTACAGTTATGGGCCTTATGGTGTCCCTCCCGGTCATGGACATTAGGTATGGTATCCCTTTCATTGATGGGTTTAGTGATTATGGCATGGTTATTAAAGCGGCAAAGTGACCAAAGCAATTGGGGCTCTGTCTTGGCGATTAGGCGACTAAGTGGAGCTTAGGCGGCAATAAAGCGACCAAAGCGGTTTAGTCAATATTTTTAATATAACTACTTTTAAACTACTTTTTAATACAAATACTTTTTATAATAAGCTAAAGTACTAAACAAACATTCAACAATCACATTCATAAAAATAAAAATAAAAAAAATTCAAGAATCACAATTATGAAAAATTATCCAAAAAAATAATAAAAACATAACTTCATCTCATCAAGCATCATTAGATTCAAGTCATTGTTTATTTAATGATAAATTAATAGATCTCATTATTCTGATTTCCAAGTCATTGTTTATATAATGATTCATTGATTATCAATGTTGAATATGGCTCATGCTTCACCTTCTTTGCCCGACAGGCACTTTGGCCTCTAAGGTCATTTGCAAATTGGGCCTCGATTCCGAAATTGCTCACATATTTAAATTTATATATGGCATTGTAGAATAAATTATGATTAAAAAAAGAAAAAATAATATGCAAAAATGACAAAATGTAAAAAAAGCGGCTACTTTAGCATTTAGGAGACAATATGGCGCAAAAGGCGGCAAAGCGGTAGTGCCTAAGCAAAAAAGCAGCAAGAAATCAGCTCATTAGTTAAGCGGTTCAAAAACCGCTTTGCCGCCTAGGCGGCCGCTTAGGCGTACCTAGGCGGACGCTTTGATAACCATGGATTATGGGTTGGGCTCGACCTCGGGGACATTTAAAGTGGTGGAGTCCTTTGAATGGGGTCTGCCACCACCACACCCAGCAGAGCTTCTTCCGTATCCGTATTCTCATTTCCCTCCAGATCGATCTTGCCTTGCAATTATGGATGACACGGCCTACAGAGCTGTAGTTTGCAACTACCTCGACAACCATCAGCACAACATGTTATGGGATGACTATGTAAACCGATTGGAAGAATTCATCACAGCAACACACTTGGTCCCAAGAGAGGGGATGGATCCATCGAGGCAAAGTACTTCGTATTGAGATGACAAAGGTGGAGCCACCATAGCACATCAAGCACATAGCTTAGGTCATTCTTCTTTTATATTGTACACCTATATAGTTGTACTTGTTATACAGGATAAATGCTTAACTATTTGTCTAGTTAATTGTATAATGAATTTTAGTTGTCATTTTCTTGCAATTTAATGAAGATCTCTGTATTCTTTACTTCTCTTGCATCATTTTCATATTTACATTAGTTCAAATTCATGTTCCAAACTTCCGTTTCACCTCGCATACAGTCGGGCATGTGCCGATCAAGAACGCCACTTTAGGTTAGGTTTTAGGCCAAAATAGCATTCTCAATGTGTTTATTGGCCCTAAATTAGGCTAGACACCAAAAACAGCCCAAAATGACCTCAAATACCCCTAAACTTCCACTACAACATTCACAAATTTCAACAAAATTTTGGAGTTTAGATGGTTTCTCCAGGTAGCAAAACCCCTTATTTCGCCAAAATTTCACATTATGCTCCTAAACACGTCCGGATCAATCCATAAAATCTGGATGTTCGGACATGTGGGACTTAGTCTGGGTGAACCAAATGCAGCTTAGGATTGGGGTCGTGGCAAGATATCTGACTCTCCAACACTATAACTCCTCATGGTGGAGCTGCCTCCCCCTCCCCTCTCAAACTATAGCTCTCTAGAGGACCTTGCACCCATGGCTCTCTACGTCCACCTAATCTGATCAAAATCTATAAGACTCTACTCATCCTCAGTGCTCTCTCCGTATCTGTCTCTAGGGAAGATGCGTGGAGGTCCAACTCATCTGGATTCTCTTTCCCTCCTTTTAGATACTTCTCCATTGCAACTTTTACCTTATAAGGCACACTTGGGCATCCAACCACATTGTTGTTCCCTCCCCCTAGATGGAACTCAATCGAGCAGCCCCACCTCCTCCGACCTGTTTCTTGTAGTAGCTATGCTTTGACTTCTTCTTGTCCTCCCCCAGAGGCCAACCATGCTGCCAAGCAACATCCAACACAGTGTAAAGAGGAGTCAAAACTTGAAAGTGGGTGCCTAATACAAACAAACATATTAAGTATCTACACAACACAAAACCACAACTCTAATTTTTTAGCCTAAACACACTTTACTTATAACCTAAGGTATTCCCAAACTTTGGGAATTTTGCCTAATTAAAAATATATTAATTATGATTAATTATAAAATACATTAAATCAAAATTAAACCACCTAAGATTAATTTCAACACCATCAAGACGTAGATCAAGTTATGGTGTCTCACATACATCAAAATGAAGCCAATACATCATGTATATGTAGGTTATATTTTGAAAAAATATAGTTTTCTAGGTAATTTTTAAAATCAGAAAAAAAAATATTAGCACATTTCAAAAATTATATCTAACAGCATACATTCGTAGATCTAGCTACCAACTCAACATATAATATTCAAAACAATCCAAAATGATTTGAGCATCGAACAAAGAAAAATCAAAAACTTTGGCAAGAAAACCTTGAAATAGGTTGAAATGGCCACCAAGTAGTGCCAAAATCACCAAAGGAAAATGCATTCCCGCCAGTTTTCAATCACAACTCCACGAAATGCCGAGTTTAGGTCTAAAACACAGATTTTAAGCGAAATGGGTAGTGGACCAATAGACTCAGATTTCGACCCTTTTTTGTCAAAAGCTGGGTTTCAACTTGTTTCAACTAAAAGACAAGTGACTTTGTTTCAGTCCTATACTATCAGTTCGGTGTCTTCAAAATCTGAACTATGCCTAGGAGTGACATGGATTAATAGGAAAGATGTGGGAAGACAAGGATCAATTTAAATTGATAAGGGAAACTTAATTAGGTCAAACCTAAATAGTTGGGATTTTTTGGGGGAAAAAGGAAAACTAGGGTACTGGTTAAATCCTTATGAGATGGCTTTGGGATGTCCAAAATCACCCAAGGTTTGAAAGAAAATAGAGAAGATTGATCTTGGGAGGGCTTTGGGAACCATGGTTCAAAATCTCACTCTCGAGCGAGATCTTGCCCCTTCCAAAAACCGAGATCTCAACCGAGTTGGCGAGCTCTCGGTCGATGGCCTTTTTTTAAGGCTAACTCAATGGCCCATCTCAATGGGTTTTAGGGTGCAAGTTGGGCTCAAACTTGGCAATTAGCCTAATTTAGGCCTTCTGAACACATTGATGACCTTGAACTTATGAGAAAACAACCCTAAGTATGAGTTCTAAGTTCACCCTACATGTGAAACCGAAATTCTGTAGGATTGGAGAATGCATGGTTATAGTCATACAACATGTAATATAGAATTTTAAGGCATATAAAGGAAAAGCAAGTGTATCAAATACATCAAATAAATTAAATGTCATCAAAATTCCATCCATATGAGTGTCACAATCTCAACTCTCGAGAATAGAATAATAAAATTATACAACCATTAGAAGTTGTATATAAATAATAACTCATAAGTTCATAAGACAATCATAGAATGATTGATCTTCCTTTGGTGTTGTAGACAATCATAGAACTACAGGTTTGATCTCTAAAAGAAAGAAAGGGATTATAGGGAAAAGTAAGGGTTTTAACAAAATCTAATTGGGAAGAGATGGGAAGACATCAGGGTTTTGCAAAACCTTAAAGCAAAAGGAAGAACTCAAGGAACAATGGAAGGGGAATGGAAAGAGTAGCGAAAGCCTGCAGTTAGGAAAAAAAGGGGTCAGTTCCTTGGATGGATCTTTGGCAATCTTTAAATCTTTCTTTTCTTTTTTTCTTTTCTTTCGTCTTTCTTCTTTTCTTTTCTTTTTATTTTCTTCTGTCTTTCTTTCTTCTTTTCTTTCTTTTCCTTTCTTTTCTTTTTCTTTTCATTCTTTTTTCTAGTTTGTTCCTTTCTTCGAAATTGTAATTCTGCCACAAGTCAGAGGAGGGAAAATAAAAGAAAAGAGAGGGGGAAATCTGCTGCAGGGATTTGAAGAAGGGGGAGGGGTGGATCTTGCTGCCGCAAGATGCAGACAGGGCTGGGAAGGGTGCCACAGGTTTTGGGAGGGGTGGGGGATGAATCTTGATGGAGCCGCAGGGTAGGGAGGGGCTTTTGGTTGTTGTACTTGCTCAGACTGGATTGCTGCTCTAGTTGTGAAAGAATGCTGTAGATGGAAGAAGAAAGCTTGAATCTTGAAGGAGATTCTGATCTTGAATAAGAACACTCAATTACTCAACCGTGGCTTCCTCAACGAGGCCTTGATCCTTAAACTTAATTTTATTCAATAATCAGACTTAACTTACTACGAAAAGACTAAGTTTATTTATCGCCTACTAAAGACTCCAAACCAATAGGGAATTCTTTATAATTTAGGATCACCCTTACAATTAGCCTCAGCCACACAATTAAAGACTTTTATTTAAACTAAATAACTAATGGAATCTTCTTCAAAATATATTCCTCCTAAGACTATCACTCCAACATAAGAAAAGGAACTCTTCTTGTAATGAAAGACTTACAAAAGCCCTTCTTTACAGAAAGACTTCTGTGACTCAAGAACTCAACTTAAAATCAAACAAAACTTCAAACTAAACAAGACTCTTGATAATCAAGAAATAAAAATCAGAAATTTAATTACAACAGATATTTAGGGCTGGAATTGAGCAAAATGTCCTTATAACCCTCTAGGAGGGTTCGGCCAGCCTAGGTGTACCACCCTAGTGGGGTCTTGGGGCTGACAGCAGGTTTTCTGCCAGGGAGGTGATCTTTGTTCACATCATTGTTATGAAGGGAGGAGTGGTTGTAATCAAGATTCAAAATCTTGCAAGGTTTTGAAATCTCAACCATCCCAATCTTGGTAAGACGAAAAATGGTCCCAGACGAGATTTAGTCATTTGACTGAATTTCAAAGAAATCTCGCAGAGATCCTGATGAAATTTCAGTATTTCGGCGAAATCTCGATGAAACCTCAAAAACTTTGGAAATTTAAGGGGTTGTATAATATAAATTGTAATTTGTAATTTTAAATTATAATTGAGATTTGACTAGTTTTCAGTATTTGTTCTTGCATTCTAATGAAAGTTTCAATATTTTCTTATATACAGATGTCTAGATTTGTGAAAAGACATAATCCAGTTTTGTCTACCTATGGCCAAGCATATTTGAATCAAGAAGAACAGTTTGTGTTAGGTTCTAGTGAAAAATAATGTTGTAATTTATTGACCTCAAATTAGGCTGTAAACAAAAAATCTGACCCAAAAACCACCTAAACCCATCGAAACACTCAACTGAAACATGGTAGGTTGAGACATCGAAACGAGACGAGATTCTCAACATTGGTTCTGATTAAGGAGGGAGGGAGAACAGAAGAAGACAGGAGTTAGTCTGGTTTTAGAGAAAGATTGGACTAGTCAGATTGCTGTCAGAGTCGGGAGGACTTGTGATGCAGTTAAGAATGCCCAAAAGGGTCTATTAAGCTTTGGAATTGTTAGTTTTGGCGTTTGAGTGGGTTCTATAAATGTTAAGGCTCTTAGCTTTGGGTTTATTTATGTAATGGGCCTAATGTATAAGCCCATCAAGAATTGGATTAGTCAGATTCTGTCAGAGTCGGGAGGACTTGTGACGCAGTTAAGAATGCCCAAAAGGGTCAATTGAGCTTTGGAATTGTTAGTTTTGGCGCATGAGTGGGTTCTATAAACACTAAGGCTCTTAGTTTTGGGTTTGTTTATGTAATGAGCCTAATTTATTAGCCCATAAAGTGGAAGTAAATAGGTAATCCTGGTAAATGGGATTACTAGTTAAACCTTGCGGAGATTGTTAGAGGTTTCGACCGTGCCTCCCGCTCCCCTGCGGCTCTCCTAAAGGTTGACCTCCACAAAGCCTTTGGTTCTATCCGCTGGGACTTTATCAGTGAGGTTCTCTCTGTCATGGGTTTTCCCCCCGCATTCATCCATTGGATCGAAATCTACATCTCCACCCCAGTCTTCTCCATGATCACCAATGGCTCCCCTGCCGCCTTCTTTCCTTCCAAGGTGGGAATCCGTCAAGGTTGCCCTCTCTCCCCCTACCGGTAGGGTGGTGCTTATTCGGTCGGTTCTCCAATCCTCTTATCTCTACTGGTGTGGAATTCTTCATCCCTAAATCCTCTATCCATTCCATGGAATCCCTCTTCTGTGCTTTGCTCTGGAAAGGCAAAGAGTCCTCCCATTTCGTCCACCTTATAAGCTGGTCCAATATCTGCCACCCAATCTCTGAAGGAGGCCTCGGCATCCACCACATCATGGATGTCAACATTGCCTTCCTTCCTAAACTCATTTGGAAAATTGCCTCAAAGTAAGACTCCCTCTGGGATTCCTAGGTTTACTCCTACCTTCTTAAATCGGACTCCATTTGGACTGCTCCTACCCCCTCTAACTCCTCCTAGGTCTGGAGAATGCTCCTCCTACTCCATCCTAGGGCATTGTCAGCTATCTCTATCCTAGTATCTCCAGGATCTTCCACCTCTTTCTGGCTAGATCTGTGGCATCCGATGGGCATTTTGTACTCTCATGACTCATCTCGGTCCCCGCTTAGTCTATAACGCCCGCATTCCTCGAGCCACCCTCTCTTCTTTCATCTCCCATGGTTCCTAGTCCCCCTCCCCCCACCCAACCCTCATGCATGTCTGGGATTCCCTACCTCCCCTCTCGCCCTCTATCTCTAACCTCACCATTTGGCTTCCTTCTCCCACCAAATCCTTCACAACCTCTTTTGCTTGGAAGCTCATCCGATCCCCATCCCCTCGTGTCCCTTGGGCCCCTCTAATCTAGTTCAAAGGTCACATCCCAAGCCACTCCCTTACCCTTTGGAGAGCCTTAATTTAGCTCTTCCCACCCAAACCTTCCTCATTAGCCGCCACATCTTGGTTGACCTACCTGCATTTTCTGTGGGAAAGATTCAGAGAACTTAGATCACCTTTTTTCTATTGCCCTTTCTCCCGCTCGCTTTGGTCCTTAGCCATCTCCTTTATTTGGCCTTGGTCAAGGCATCCTCGTGGTTTTCAAAGTGATTGGAATTGAATCTTGAGAACCTTTTCAGGTTCCTCTATTTGTGACCAAGTAGGTAAGCTAGTCTTTGGTGCGGTGATCCACCACTTGTGGTGGGAGCGCAACCTCAGGAGATGGACCTCCAAATCTCGCCCCATAGGCTTGATTTGGAAGGCAATCTGTCTTGATGTTTCTGTTAGGCTCTCGTCTCTCCCCCATCCCATAGTGGCTGACTCCCCAAGGACTAGGCTTATTCTTAGATCCTGGGGGCTTTCCTCTACTTTTCGATCATCTTCTTGATTGATCTCCCCCCCCCCATTTCCTTTTCTTTTTTTGTATCCTTTTTTCATCGTTTAATATATTGTTAATGGCTTAATTCACCCAAAAAAAAATCAATGTTTGAGTTAGATTACGACACTTCATAATTAAATAGAATTTGGTTTTGACATCATTTACCTTTTGTCTTTTAGAGTGATTATGAGTCCTTTTTTTAGTCAAATGAGGAACTTTAGAAGGACTATATAAATTTAATGCATTGCCCCCATCATTAGATGGTCGGATTAATGAATATGATTTGTTATGAATGACTTTTTATATGAGACTTTGTACTGTTAAGCAGTGCATACAGGATTTTTATCCCTTTATTTGGTTTCTTCTCTTCTCTTCTTCTCTTTCCCAAGAGTTTCTTTTATTAAAAGTTGCCATTTAAGAACATCTACAATAACAGTAAGTTGAATTATTCCCAACCCCAATTCTTCTAACTAATTCCCAAATCATACTTCCTCTTCTTCCCTTTCCTAATATTCTTATTTCCTTTCATGAAAGCCCACCATAGCAGCTGTATCCCAGGCCTGCATCATTTTGGTACCCCCATGAGCATTAATTGTGGGTACTTTAGTGGTTATTTCCAATCCAACATTTTCATTTATTTTTCATTCAAGTCTTGTAGCAGCATCGCAGTGAGATTGCTGTTAATTCAATCAATTTCTACACTTCAATGGTAACTTCATTACCTCAAACCTGGGTTCCTATTACATAATATAAGATAAGTTACCCAAACCTGCAACTTGCGACAACAAAGAATAAGAGACTGTCTTTTCAAAGTCCTGCCAGTGATTTTTCTTCCACATACAACAGCTACTAGATGAGGGCACCTCCAAAATTTGTGTTACCAAACATCTTGCAGAATTTGAAGCTGATGACAGATTAAGACATCTCATCTCCCAAGTGGAATCTACACACAATGATAAGAAAATGGGAATCAGTAGAGAGAAGCCTGATGTTTGTTCACATACAAGAATGAAATACGCAGCCATCTTAGAATTTACACTTGTATCAGCAAGGGATTTTGCTAGCTACTACAATTTTACAATGAATTAAATCTCCATGTGGATTTTCCAGGTAAACACAGTAGAATTAAACCCCACTCAACTCAATATGGATTCACGCCCAAAAAACTTAATATATCATATCCAACATTAAAACATGAATGACTGGAGCTTCCCCAAAGCAAGTAAAAGGATTACACTTTTCCATAATAGCAGTGATTTATCAGAAAATAAGCAGAGCATTGAAGTAACTTTTGGTTGGCCAAGGATGGGGAAATTTGTGAAGTAAGCTCAGAGAAGATGATGGAGGTTGCTGCTGTCTTGTCTCTCAGCAGTTTAGGCTGTTCTCTGGTCTTACTGGTCGAGGTGGGGGGTTGCATGAACGAGCAGGAAATAGTAGTGGGTGAAGAGTAGAACGTGCTGGCCCTGGGATTAAAAGCATCCCCATAGCTTTCTTGCTTTCTTTTTCATCAACGAATTTTATCCATTTACCATGGTTCTTTCTCCTCCTGGTTTTGTGCACTTGCCATACTCCTGAAAAAGGTCACAATTGGTTGCTTATGCATGAAAATGGGCAAGGAAGGGAAGGATCATTGGTATTTCAAATAGAAAGATGAGAAACCAAAGAAACGGGGAAATAGTGGTGGGTGAAGGGTAGCTGGTAGCAAATGTTGGGATTGGTGGCATTGTTTTACTTGTAGCTTTCTTGCTTTCCTTTTCATCTACCAATCATCTCCACTTTCAATGATTTCGCCTCTTGCTTCTGTGCTTTTGGTATACCTTCAAAAAAGGTCAAAGTTGGTTGCCTATTCATGAAAGGGAAGAAGGGAAAGAATATTGGTATTTTTTAAAACATAAAGATGAGAAACCAAAAGAAACATATCATGAAAACTACAAGACAAAAGAACCAGAAGACAACATATGCATAATCCAGTACAGAAACATAACAACCATTCAAGTGAAACAGAAAACAAATGTACAAGCAAGGAAGGAAAAAAAAAAAAAAGAAAAAGAAAAGAGAAGATGGGGCGGGGAGCTGAAATAAGAAAACAATTGGGGATATTTTCTTTTTGGTAAAGAGAAATGCTCACGATTAATTTGTGTACGTTGATAGCCAGATCGAGGGGGTCGCTTCTTGTGGACAACAGGAAACTGCAATATCGCTGCAGCAATACATACATCAAGACCACCAGTTAAATAACCAAGAAAGCACCATGCTAAAACTAATACTTGAAAACATATGCAGTCATAGAACAAGATTCGGTCAAAACTTGGGAAATTTCCCATTTTGGGAATCTCTAAACAAAAAACTAGGGGACTGAAAAAAATCCCAAGTTTTGATCGAAATTGTCAAAATTTTGTTGAAACCTGTCAAGACCTCGAAACTTGGTTCAACCCTGCTGGACCAGCTGGTTCATGAGAGAAAAAAATCCCAAATTTTGTAGGAAACATGGGAAATTTTGTGGAAAATTGGGAAATTTCATGGAAACTTAAGACTTTTTCCTGCAAGTTTCATAACTTTCACAATTTTTCGATTTTTTTGTTTCTTCATGTTTCCCCAAATACCACGACAAATACCCCCTCCATTAGGACTTCCCTATCCAAATTGCGTATTCCCTCAGACTTGTTATCTTAGGCATGTTGATGACCATACCTATAAAGTTGCAGTTGTTGATTACCTTGACAACCATAGGCATAAAATGTCATGGGATTTCTATGTTCGTGGGCTAGAGGAGAGGATGTTACAGGTATCGTACTATTCAGTTCACAGGATGGATCCACCGAGGCACTCCTCTTGGCACTGATTTGTACTTTCCTTTTATTGTCAATTACTTTGTATTTGATGTTTTGAAGTTAGAAATTATACATTGAATGTTATATGCTTAAGTAGTTAAGTTTATAGTGTACTTCTCGGACAACACTACATTGATGTTATGTACATTGAATGACATATCTACATTGACTTTTTTAGCAAAATGCATGTGGTAATGTGTTCTATATACTTTAATTAGCTTAAATACAGAGTCCCACCCTAAAATACTCCTTAAAACCTGTCGAAACTTGATCTCAAAACTTGCACAAAAAAGTCCTAAGTTTCCTCAAAATTTCTCAATTTTCCACCTACGTTTTCCATTTTCACCCGGTCAAAACTTGAGTTTCCCTCGAATATTTTTCTGTGTATGCAGTTCAATTGAATGAAACTTTTACATCATCGTATGAGTTTGATATAAACATTAAGTAAACCCCAACATAGTCATAAGCTGTCGTCTAGGCGGCTCCAGAGTCCAAACAGATTTTTGGGAGTAGATTACTGTAGCCTTAATGGTATTGAACCATGTTTAGCCTTAAACATCCACTCGGGATAGTATTCATAAATAAGAAAATACCCAATATTTAAAGCTAATAAAAATAAGCAAAACTAAATTGATAAATAAATACCATCTGGATAAAATGTCTAACTCCCAATTCAAAAACAAAAATTGGATTTCCAACTGTAGGTGAAAATTTCACCTTCCTAATGCTGATTTTTCTCATATCTAAAAACATCATAATTCCTATATGATAAATGATAAAACATCTAAAACTAGATGCAGTAAAATATTCGTCAGTTTTGATAACAATTTTTTTTTCAAAAAAGAACGACTTTTGCAACATCGGCGTGCACCAAATAAGGTTTGGTTGGACTCTGAACCAAAACTCCTCCTGTAATTAGTGTCCCTAACAGTCATGGAAGGAGAACTATTGAGGACAAGATCTCACAAGATACCCTTCTTTTTCCATTTAGCGAAACAAAATGATGTGCAAGATAAATTCATGTGCTTAGCGTATAGGATCTCAAGTCTTGACTCTGGGTTTTTAACTCTAATAACTTGACTTATTATTTTAACTTTGTAAAATGAACTATGGAAATGTGTAATGTATTAGACTTATTTGAATTTAAAACTTTTGAGCATTAATAAAATGAGTATATTGTGTACAATAGCCCATTTTAAGGTTTCACTTCAACATAGTGATATCTCCTTAGGGTCCAATGTGGAACTCACATTTACACTATTCTTTTCAAAAACCTAAGGTCATTAGTGTGTTTAGAAGGGGCTGAAATAAGATGGAATGATGGATAAAAAGTTTCATTACCTAATGACCCCTCAAAGTGGGGCTCCAAAAGGTGGGGGATGCTGCGAACTCAACAAGATTTCACCGATATCTTGAGCCAACTCACTTTTTGAGTTGGTGAGATGGGCCTTGAGGCAGAGATCTTGAACCATGTAAGCAGTGTGGATTTATTTGAAAACCGGTTTTGTGCTATACCTGAGTAGTCAAAATTTTTAGGTAACAAGAACATTTCATATTTTGGAAAGTAGTTAACTACTAATAAATAAAATGGTATTTTTAAAGAACAATATCACAATTGTAGCTTGAGGTCAAGGCATCAAAACAGTCTCTCAGCAAAAATTGCTTGGTAAGGCTGCATAGGAAAACTTCCCCTGCCCCTGGGGGGACTTCTACTTATGCAGAAGCCTGCAGCACTAGGTTCGCCCTTTTTAATATCAATCAAATGTCAGACCAGATATACCATGATCATGATAAATTCCAAAAACAGAATAAACAAACTACTTTTTACTGTTTCAAACCTCCAATAACTTACTCCTTCAGTTTGTTGTCATCTAGGTCTGTGTTGATTTTTATGATTGATATGATGATGCAAGTCTAGCACCAAATTGGGCTTTTTTTTTCTTAGGGAATACGCTAGGGATGGGTAGCATACGCCACGGGCCATTGGTTCCTTGAGTCAGTAGTCGGTCAACTTATTGGACCTAAACAAGAATAAATGAGTTGAGTGCAAGTGTACAACAATAAGGCAGTTATTTTAATTCTATTTTAAATAAGTTTAAAGCTGATTTGAATTAGTTAGACCACCTAGTAGTCAAGAATTCTAGTTTGTTTCAAAGTTAGGCAGTTTCTTAAGCTTTCTTAAGTTAGTAAGAAGTCTATCCTATGTCTGTTTTAATTTCTGATTCTAAATTCCAAAGTCCGAGTCAAAACATAGGGCTTGATTGTTTCTATTACTAATTCCTACTTCTTATTCAGATCCTACTAAGTTTAGAACTTTCTATTATAAGGTTGTTTCCCCTATAATTCCCACCCAATGGATGAATATAGTACACCAGATTACTAACAAATTTTACTTGTGCAACTTAGCTGCTCCCTCTTTCCCTTTTGTCCATCCTGCTGCTGTATAAAATCCAATTCTGTGGTGATTCAATGACATGGAAAATTGTGGGTGCCAGGTGTTTAAAGTCATACTTCCTTTCTTCGACAGAGTCCATCACCTACAAAGGTATACCTATAAATAAAGCTTGGGAAGCTTGTATTAGGTAAGAGGGATCAAATGTGAGTCTTCTTCTTTTCTTTCCCCCATTTTAATCTTTGTTTTCAGAAACCCCATTCATAAGAATCCACCAATAGCCCAAATTAACCATTTAAAGACACCCAAAAAACCATTCCATGGCCGATACACATCATCTTCTTCAACCTATCAAAAGTACACATCAATTTACTATCCCAGATCCAAGTTTTTAGCCCCTATCTTGAATTCTAGGATTATCCAGAACACCCAAATTTCCAAGTAAGTTCTAAATTATTCTAACCATCAGATTTGCCTATAATTTGAGTATCACTCCTATACATCATACATTCATACCCTAAGTTCTATCCAAGTTACATCCCCATCCATCCAGAGGATCTCCTGATCCATCAAGCTGAATGTTTGCAAAATAAAATAACCACAAGCGCACAATATCGTGTAGCTAACGGGTCGATCTCAGGGAGATATGCCACCTAGAATTCAACTTCTTAATAGTAATGCGAGGGTGGAATGATTCAATTTTTGTTAACTAATTACTTAACTTAAACCAACGATCCTAATCCATACATCTAATGCAATCGAATTGAAAGGAAAAATAAAGCAAACATAACCAATGCATAAATAAAAGACAAGAAAAAAAAATGCGAACAATAAAAATAAAAAGGAAAAAAATAAATAAAACCAGTTAGTATGTTAAAGCAGTCAGTAAAATTTAGTTCATAGCTAAAATGCAGATGCAACACCACCCGTCACCGGAGCCAGAGGCACGCCTGTAGGCTTGCTCCGGTTATGTGGTCCGAGATGATGAATGAATAGGCAGAAAGTAAATAACAAAGCAATAAAAGGAAAAGGAAGCCTTAACCAAAGAGAGGCACGACTGTAGGCTTCTTTGATCAAGGATCTAGGGGAAGGGAGAACAATAAATAATGCTGAAAGTAAATCCGAAATTAAGAATATGGAGGGGTAGATAGAAGCGGGAATGGAGGGAGGAGAGAAGACTATTGAAGAATCTTACTTACTTGCATCTTCCAAACAAAACTTGAATAAATTATTCGAATCTCAACCAACCCTAACAACCAGATCTAGAATAAACTAGATCTGCAATTGCTAGACCCAGCGAGAATGCGAATCCTCTTGAAACTTGAATTTGAACTTGAACTTGAAAGTGCATTGATAAAACTAAAGGAATTACACTTGCATGAAAGAAAAATTACACAACTTCAATCTTCCTAAACATTCAATCTAAAGACTAGAACCCACAAATTAATCAAAGAACGAGAGAAAACCTAAAGCAAAGTAAAGAGAATAGAAAGTGCAAGACTAAAGTAAAACTAAAGAGAAAGTAAAGTGTGTACTAGACCTAAGAGGGAGGTAATATTTATAGAAGAAGGAGAATAATTTACAAACAAAGAAATAAAATAATTATACATAATAATACTAGTAATAATAAGGAGTAAAATAAAAGAAGAAGAAAGAAAGAAAAAAATAAAGAAAGAAAGAGCTAAAATTGCTAGAAATAAAGAGAGAGAGAGAGAGAGAGAGAGAGAGAGAGAGAGAGAGAGAGAATGTGGGGAGAAATAAAATAAAATAAAAAAATAGAAATATGTTAAGAGGGAAAGTGGAGAAAAAGAATAAATAAAAAAAAATAAAACTTAAGATTGAGTTACACATAGAGAAGGTGGAGAAGAAAGAGAAAGAGTGGAAGAAGGAAAGAAGGAAGAAAAATATATACTTTTAGAAAAACGATTTTGGGTTAATTAAGGAAAAAGAATAAAATAAAATAATGAAAATAATAGAAAGTGGGAAGAGAGAGAAAAAAAACTAATTAGAGAAATAAATAAAATCTTCTAAAAAAAAAAAGAAAATCCTAGTCTTTGACTACTTGTGGGCCCCATACAATTCTCAATTACAATAAAGAAAAATAAAATAAAAATCCTAATCCAATTTTACAAGATATTCTGGAGTTGGCCCATAATTGCATCTCTAGCCCATCATGCTCCAAATCAGGCCCACTTTCGCACTTGAGAATTTGAACGGACCTCTTGATGTGTAAAATCGCATATTTAATGCCCAAAACTCCAGATATTCGCTCAAGTCCTAAAAATTCATAAAATCTACAAAAACAACATAAAACCCAAGGTAGCTCCACTCAAAGTGTGTAAAATGCATGCTTTATGCCCTAAGATTTCACACATAAATGTGCTCATCACTGAACATTCCTCACAAAGCAACCAATGCTATTTTCAACCATTTAAACACTATGGTCAAGAAGTCATTCTACATTTTAGTACAACATTCAAAATAGGATACCTAACTAATTTTAGGTGAGCAAGGCATCCAAAGGTGCCCAGGTCGACCAAGTCACCAAAGTGTCTTGACAATTACACTCATACGTGTATCCCCATCCTATCAAGCTAACCGTAGCTCCATTTGGAATGTTTCTTATTTTTTAAGCCGACCCATTCCTAACCAGATTTCAATAAACCATATATTTCCGCCCCATATGATCAAGATCCTAATAAAGACTTTGGTCTTGGACCTCATTCAATTGAGACTACATTATGTAGCTCAATATTTATTTCTAATTACTTGTAGTGACCTGATAATGATTTTTTGATGACTTTATGAGGCTTAATATTATTTTTTTATGGTACAAGGTGTATATTGTAGCATACTAACCTCCACACTCCTCAACTGCTTTAGGTAGTCCTGTTACCTTAACAACCATGAACCCAAGCGTTAATGCAACATTAGATATCATATATGAATGATGAGAGTACCACAAGTATTGGTGCAGGATCAGTCCCAAATTAGATCGCTCAGTTTGTTGCCTGCCCTTAGTAGTACAGGTAAAACCTAGGCTCGCTGCCAAATAGCAATTCAAGACATTATTGTTTTTCCATTTTTCCCCCCTTTTTTCAGTGTTAGCAATTCCAATGGTAGTTTATAAAGAGTCCAAACTTTTAATCACAGTCAACAAGGTCATTTAGGTTAAGTCTTTTATTTCAAATCTATTGTGCTTATAGAAGTCTAATCAAAAAGACCTAGTTAGTTGCCATGTTATTTCCTAGTTTATGTTTGATTCCATGTCCTAATTTCAATAGGATTTCTTTTGAAGTCCTAAAGCTGCCCCCTCTGCACCCCCCACCCCCACCCCACCCCAAAAAAGCAAAACACTGCCCCCAAATTGATTGGAACAGGAACCAGCTTATTTTATCAGTTTCTGTCTTACTTTGCTCCAAATCTATGATCTCTTTACTGTTCTTAGTGAGAATATTGTATCAAATGAGACTCCAAGCATTTGATGAAAGGTTCTTTGTGATGTCAAGCAAGATCCACAATTTGGAAGTGGATTTCAACCTGCACCAATCAGCTCACGCTTCTACATAGTTCAAGACAACCTCCAAGGCTCCAACATCCAGATACATGGCAGCCTGCATATTCTATCCCCCATAAGTCACGCATTCTTTTATTAATTTTTCTTGAATTTTGGACTTCCTCCAACCCTAAAACCCAGTCACCCATATCTTCCAATCTCGCTATCAAAAACCAGCCAAATTTGGAGGATCATACTCCTATAGCTCACGTACTTCCCCTCTAGGTTTCAACCCACTTTGACCAGCCAGAAACATCCCAATTTCCAGAGCCCTGGAATTTCAAGTCCCAATATCATAGGATTCAACCATGGGAGATTCAACCAAACTTGGTGAGTATCTTCTAGGCATTAGAACCTAGGTTCAATCTAATTAGCTGCCCAAGCAGAGAACCTTAAATCCCAAAAACCTAACTTAACAAGTTTACCCTATAATTCTCCCGAGAGAAACTTTTTATTCCTTTCAATGAAACTTGACCAAACTTTCACCATTGCATTCCCAAACCCATTTAAACCTACCTAGCCCAAAACCCATTAGAGCTCTACCCTATATCTTGGTTGCTGGCCCTAAATCAATTAAGGCTCATTACATATAAGCATCATTTTATGCATTACCTGTTGCAGAATAATGTGGACCTTTCATGAACCTCAGTATCTACTTGTTGTAAATGCAACACCAAACACCTTCGTGATAAAGGACAGCATTTAATTTCCAGCAGAGAAACTTACTATATGCTCCATCTTGCCCGCGAAACCACTGCCTAGAGAAGACAAAATCCCTTTTGGATTGCCACCTGGATATAACATAGCATCTAAAGATCAAATTTAAATAATGGAAGTGGTCAAGAGAAAAGGAAAAACTGTACACAGTAACTCATAAAGCAAGCAGTAATTAGAGTGGATCTCATCACAACATTCAAAATATCAACCTGTGAGAAAATTTTGGAAAGTATTTTCATTTCCCAGGGTGTCAAAAACATATATGGATATTAAATCCCAAATGAAATGGCCAAAATAAAATGAGTGAAATTGCTGGGTTATTATTTTGGCTATAGAAAAAAAGGAGAAAAGTGTCTGCTCACTACGTTCTACCCAATGCACTATCAACACGATAATTTGAAGAGTACCAGAGACAAATAAAGCCTTCGTTTACAGACCTAGAATTTCATTTGTTGCTTCATTTAAAAAAATAGAATAAAAAAATAATTCATAAACATGGATAAGGTTTTTTTTTTTATGGGTAAACATAAACATGCATAAGTTAACTTGGAACATAAACGACACCATAATGCAACATAATTTAGAAATAACAATAGTTCTCCACATAATTGTTAAATAGTAGAACAAAACCATAGATTGAAAGCACGTCATTGGTAATATCTCTTCTTTGAGAATTTAAAGACAAGATGGCATACAGGTTAATATCTCGCAATCTCACCAACACCTCGCTATATTTCAGAACTTCACCGTAATTGTATGCTTCCCACCAAATCATGCTTAGGTTTAACCCAAAAAAAGGGTACACCAACTAGGCAAGATCTCGGTCCAACTCCGCTTTTTGGCTGGCCGAGTTGGGCTTTGAAACCAAGTTGTCAATTTATGAGGAAAACTACATGTTATGGATTCCACAATATAACATAGTTCTATAGGTCTAAGCTACTGAAGTGTAATATGCCTCTTATATCTGTTTGGAATGACTTATATCAGCCAACAGATTCCAACCAACATGAAATGCGATCTACTTGGGCTTTAAAATAATATAATCACTTTGGATGGTTTTGGTTTCTGATGCAAAAGAAAAGGAAAAAAAATGACCTAAAACCAGAGAAACCAGCGGGATATCAACAGCAACTAGAGTCAACACAATAATGAAGACAAAATTATATATCTAAGACATTTTTTGCTAAAACATATGAAAAAAACACAAAAGGATAAGACAATAGATAGACAAAGAATGGGGATAAGGTCATCGGCTATCTCAGCTCTACACAAAGCTATCTCAGTTGTTGAACATGCATTTTACTTCATAACTAAGGCTACAAGGGAGGCCTCTATAATCTCAATGTTGTTATTAATAAAAGAAACATATAAGAATTATGAGACATGTTTACTTTGTCTCATAACCGACTCTCAACCCCCCTTCTTCTCAATTATTTCCTCCTTGTTTACTTACCCAACAAACACTAATTCATTTGCTCGAAAAGTGATAAGCATGCATTTACCATTATTTATTTGATTTAATTCCCCATACTTATTTAATTAAAGAGATCTAATTGAGTATTTTTGTATATTTTTCAGGAATAAGGAGATTTTGGATATTAGAGATAATATGGAGTAAAGTTGGCAAATATATTAGATATTGGTGGATTTTAAATCATGGCATTCAATCTTGCTGCTCAAGAAATCATGAAAAGTGAGATCTTAGCCAAATTGGAAATAGATGGAGGTCTAAGGAACAAAATTGGTAATAAATCTGAAAATCGGGTAAACAGACCTACCTTCAGTATTTTGGGCATATCTCTCTCGTATGAGCTTGGATTTCGATGATTCAAGATGCTATGGAACGATATTGAAAATATCTACAACTTTCCAGTTTTGAGTTTTTCCAAATTCCGAAAGAATAAAGGTCGAATCTACGGGTAAAGAGAAGGGATTCATTGTGTGCGGGAGACATAAAAGAGAAGCCAGCCACAAAGAAGAAGGGAAGATGGCAAATGCGGCTCTGATCTCTCTCATTGCTGAAGAAGAAGACCACATCTCTCTCTCTCTCTCCCTATGTTTCATCTTTATTTTTCTTATGAACTTTGTGATAATGAGTAGCTAGTTCCTTTTCTTTGGGATGTAGGTGAACCATGCTTATTTCATTAATTTGATTGTTCTATCTCTTCTAGTTGATTGTGTTTGAGTTTGGCCAAAGATGTTCTATAGCTCAGCGAACTAAGCGTGCCAAGCTTCCGCGAAGGACGATAGTCTTGCGAAGATAGGGCATATCTAGGAAAACCATCCTTAATTTACTTTGAAGTGTAGAGTATATCGGTTAGGGAAAAGCATTGGGGATTCGAAATCCCAAAGATCTTCACATATTCACAGTTAACGTTTTACATTAGTTAATAGATTTAGTTTAAATTTAGTTTTGTTAAATTCAATCTTAGTAACTTAGCCTTTTAGTTCCCCATAGTTCGACCCCGTACTTTCTGCTTGCTAGATTAGTATAGGATTTTATTTTTAATTGGTTAGCGACACGATCAAACAGACAAATTCAAACTTCAAACTCTATGGATGCACACCCCCTTGTTCTCTTTTTTGCAAAGTCCTCAGCCGTGACTTGGCCAAGTGCAAGATCCCCTTGCAAGCAATACCCCCCTTAGTTCCGACCTACTCCCCATCCCCAACCATACGAACCCCATTCCCCTAATGTAGCCGCAATTGAATGAGGACCAAGTTGCCAAGAACTTGGGGTAGAAGTAACTCCAGGCTCCAAAAATTATGAGATAAATAGGTGAACAACTCCTAAAAAAATATGGTTAGTTAAGGGAATTTAGGGATCTAATGTAAATGGCCTTCTAGGGTTCCGATGGGGCTGAAATTTTAAAGGAACAGAGGGGACATGGTGCTGAAGATTTCCTCCAAAGGAGGTGTGGTTTGGATGGATAAAACAAAAGTTATTCTGAGTTGCAGATTCTGCTTCAGTGGAGGCAGTTATGGACTCTCATGGAGGTAGTTTTAGTAGCAGCAATGGGGTTACGATGTAGATGATGATGTAAGTATGCCTCAATGAAATAATGCTCAAGTAGAGGCGGGTGGACAGGTCTTAGATCTGATGGAATCACTTGATGGATCAAATATACAATGATACTTGAGCTTCAAAATGGGTAAAAGAAATGGGGATGGGGATTGTTCACTTACCAATAGCAACAGGCTTCGTAAATGAGGTACAGGACTAATTACAGTCAAAACTTGGAGACACAACTTGAAACACGTATGCACCAAGAGCTGGAAGTGGATAGCCAGCCAAGTGGGATCCAACCCCTCTTGAGAACCAGCCCAGCCCAGTACGAAATAGAAGCAACAACTTCTAAACAAATATCAATAATTCCAAATCCTAATGCACTTCATTTATCCCTCAAAAGGAGTATAAATAATATAAGATTACAACTTCATTAGAATTTCCAACACAATAGGCATCCTAACACATGATAACTAATTTGAACTGAAATAGAAAAAACATCTAAGGCTTTTGGCATAGTTTATGTTTATATTAATGACTTATTTATGAATAATCAATTAGGATAATAGTTTATGAGTGATAAATAACATTCACAGAATTACTACTAGACATAATATATTATATAACAATAAATAGGTTTGGTACCATTAGGTGGATAATATATTATGAATCATCAGTTTGGTTTTTGATTACTTTATAAAATATATATTGGCTTTAGTTTTTATTTTGGCTAGCTTTTATTGGTTTTGGGGGGGTTCTAATATTCCTAAATATTGTTAAAGTGGAGATAGGAGCAATGTGGAGGTTAGACAAAGAAAAGGTTTTGTTCTAATTTTTAGTAACTTTACATTTTCACCCCAACTTAAGTAGTAATTCTGCACATATTCATTAATGGTACCTGCATAAATAAAAATTAACAGCTTATGGTAATAAATCATAAACAACTCTTGATCTATTCATGACTTTATGTTTAAATCGATTTATTTTAATGAGAAACCTGGTCATAAATCATACCAAAGTCATTTATTTATGCTTATAACTTATAAGTGAAATAATCATAAACTTAAACCATACCAAAGAAAGCCTAAGACATTTTATAAGGCATATGTTGATCCTTGTATTTAGATATTAATTGTGAAATTAGCAAACATGCAAGTATCTAACCTACTGGTTACGTCTTGGACCATTTTATTAAGAGGTCCAACGTTCATGTCTAACAAGCATTATAATAAGATAGATATTTTAATTATTTTTTCTGGTTTTAATAAACAAATAGGATAAATAGAAAGAAAAAAAAGGGGAAAGAATACAAAACGTGGTGATTGCTATTTAATAGGAGTTTGGCAAATGTGAGCAGTCTTATTTAAAAGGAGTTGGGAAGACCTATGTAATAAGACTTGTATAAAGGATAAATAGTTGAATAAATAGGGAACAGAATATAAAAAGTGAGGATTGCAATTAAATATGAGTTAGGTGAGTGAGCATTCCTATTTAATAGGAGTTGGGAGTCCTATCTAACAGGACATGTGAAAGGCTAAATAGGAGATTAGATGATAGAAGTAGGGGATACATTATAAACTGAGAATAGAAATCCTGAATAAATAGAGTCTATCCTAAAGGGAAAGAAAGAAAAAAAAAAAAGACAATTGAGAAAGAATCCAACCCCCCCCCCCAAAAAAAAAAAAAGAGTCTATGAATGTTTTTGGTATGATTTTTTTTTTTTTTAGGAACTATAAAATAATTTTTGCTTGTGTTTGGTGTCAATTATAAAGCCAATTTCTATTCAAAATAGACTAAAAAAACACTAAAACTGAAAATAGGTCAGGACCTGTTTTTGTTTTAGGTGAAAACCACTTTTAGCTGTTTTTGCGATTAAGTTTAAAATACATGTGATACTAAGCATGGATTACGAGGACAAAATGGTAAATGCGCTTTAGTTTGTAAGAGAGCTTGTTAAAACCCTCCTCCCTCATCTCCACTTCTTATAAAAAATTAGTCCAAGCCTTCCGTACAGGCAACATGCCGCATCAAATGGTTCTGCTCACGGCAGGACTTTTGTATTCCTTCCATTATCTTGAAGTTAGAAGTTCAAACCTCTAACACCCACCCCATACACCATTCCTTCGGAACCATAGAAGAAAATTCGACCGAAATTGTCGAAAATTTCAGTCGAAATGTCTGCATTTTTAAAAAACGAAACAAAATTTCAATTATTTCGGAAAAGTGTCAAATTTCGACCGAAATTTCGGAGATTTCGACCATTTCGACCAAAATTTCGACATATCAGCATTCCAACTTGTTTTTCCTTAGTTTTTGTTGATTTCTATCCCATTTTCACCTAATTTTCACTACTTCTTTGCCTTCAAACACCACTTTTGCTCATTTTTTGCCTCCAAACACCTCCTAAGCCACAACAGCTACAAAGGAAACTCCAGCAACAATAGAATGTGAAGCATGAGCCACACCCAACAGCTTCCAAACTTCCCCTTTTTTTATTTTTGTTTTGTTCATGCCTTAAATGATCTTGTATTGCCTTGAAATTAATATATGTTTAGCCTAGGACTATGATCTATAATTGTGTTTTGTTAAACTTATCTTTTTATTATTTGCTACCATTTTTTTATTTTTTTATTTTAATAATTATTTTCTAAAATTATGTATTTTTATTTTATGTATATATGATATATAGGCTTTAGCTTTATATATTTGAGACACCATCACTTGATCTAGTCGGTCATTTTATTTTGTTGACTTGTTGTATATGTAACCATTCTATCAAACAATTCATGTATGTTGTTGATTCTATGCATGTATGCAATACAGTTTGCACTTGTCGGAACCAGTCATTTGTTAGTATACTTGAATGATAAATTTTCAATAGTTTTGTTTTTTACAAAATACTAGTTCCATTGTGTTTATTATGCTTGAAATAGGTAGTATACAAGAATCCAAATCATTTTGAGTCCATATGAGGCCGAAATTGAAGTTCCAATTTTCAGAAAAAGTGTCAAGTTTCGATCGAAATTTCGGCCTTTTGCAAGGTCGAAATTCCTATTTCGGTCGAAATTTCTTCCTTGTTCGGAACGAAGTATCTCCCTCCCCTCTCTTCATTTTGAATACAAGGTCGCACCAAGCACTATCCAAATCTAACTAAGAAACAGAAATGGGAAGTTACAGAGCCAGAAAAAAATATATATCATCTAAGCAAGCAATTCTAAGGAGTGTGGAGGCAATTTGAGAGGGCTCTCCATAAGGTGCAGGATTGGTGAGGAATGTGGCCTTTGAACTAGATGAGGTTGGCTCAAGGGACCATGGGAAAAGGGGAGCAGGTGAAGTTCAAGAAGAAGAGGTACAGAAGAATCCCTCTCGAGAGGGAATCTAAACTAATTCATCAAAGTGGGGAAGGGGAGAGAAGTCCAAATGGGGGCTGAAGTAGGGGACTGAGAGGGACTAGTTCCCATTGGAGATGAAAAGTGAAGAGGGGTAACTTTGAGGATGACTAGACAAGCAGACCCCCTTTAGGACCCAGGAGATGTTACAGGATCCCAAGGGGTGCCAAGGGTCCAGCCAAAAGAAGATGCTAGTCCCATCCATTATCACCCAAGAAATAGCTGATAAGGCCAAATGTCAAAGGACAAGGAGCTTGCAGCATAGCCCTGTGAAATATTCCAAATCACTCTCGAGGGGATTGTTTCTTCCCATATAATGCACGTTGGAGTTTGCATCCTTTCCCTAGATGTTTAGTCATCAAGAAACCAGCGGGAATCTCCATATAGACTTCCTCTTCCAATTCTCCTTGTAAGAAGGCATTCTTTAGACCTAGTTGTAGTAAATCCCATCCCAAGTTCAAGACACATCACTCGAACTATGTACAATTTAGCAACTGGTGCAAATGTCACTTGATAGTTGATTCCGGAAGTTTTGAGTGAATCCTTTGGCAACAAGTCTAGCTTTGTATCAAACTACAGATCCATCAATATTCTATTTTACTACAAACACCAATCTGCATTCAACAGGTCTCTTACCCAAAAAAAGAACAATAAGCTCCCAAGATCCGTTAATGCTTCCATCTCTTCCAACATTACTGCCTTTCACTTTGGATCTTGTGTAAGTCTACTGCCACTCTATGGAATAGGTCTAGAAGAAAGCGGAGACAGAATACTCCCACAAACGTGAAAGAGAATCAAGAGACACTACATGAGATATGGTGTAAGTACATTTCCTAACAACCTTTTACAGGGTCATAGGTATCTCAAGAGAAGGATCCTTACTGTATGGAAGAGCAGGAGTAGATTGAGGCTCTAATTCTGGAGAGGATTCTTGTAATGTTGAAGGTGTTATGGTAGTGGTCTCTTGTTGATATGTGTGAAATGTGCAAAAATGTCTTCAGGGGACCTTCAATAAGAGGTTGCCACTTGTTATTCAGTATAGATGGTTGCTCCCCTCACTCAGCACAAGTGGTTATTCCCCCCTAGTTAGGGCTTCTAGTGCCTACATGGGTGGCTGCTCCCCCTAACCTGAAATTGTTGGATTAATATCCAAGCCAGTGAAATCAAATATAGACACATCTACACCAGAAGTGCTCTCCCCCTAAAAAGGGGTCAAGCTAAAGTAGGATAATGACTCATAAAAGATGACATCCATGGAAACAGAGAACTTGCCTGTTGGAGGATGATAGCAATGGTAGCAATTTCAGGAAAGAGGATAAACCACAAATATATGGCAAATGCTCTGTCGATCAAGCTTGTTATAAGAGGAATGATTCGGAACATGGTATACACAATTGAACACCCTAAGGGAAACAAAAAAGGGACCTGTACCAAGGACAGCTCCAACTGCTTTAAAACTAAGCATGCAGAATGAAATATAGATAATCAGATAGGCAGCAGTAAGGACCCAATAGCTCCAATACTAAGAAGGAACATGTTAAGAAAACATGAGAGCATAGGCAATATCCAATAGGTGTCGGTTCTTCCTTTTCGGCCACTCCATTCTGGACAGGAGTATCAACACAGCTAGTACGATGAAGACCACCAAGTATGCCTAAAGAGATGCACCATAGAGTCCTAGTCATTGTCAATGTGGAAAGCTTTGATCTTGCCATCAAACTGGGTGTGAATCATCTTATGAAATAGTTGAAAACAGTGAAAGACTTCACTTTTACCACGCATCAAGAACACCCAAGTGACACAAGTGTGACAATCAATAAATTTAACAACCTAGCAATTACAAGAAATAGAGATAAAACGAGTGGGACCCCATATATTGGCATGTATTAACTCAAAAGGAAAGTTGCTCCTTTTATTAAAAGGAAACTAACTAGAGTATGTCTGCTTGCCAAAAATACATGCCTCACATAGTAGCTCGTCTTTATTACAATGCTAAAACAAATGTGAAAAAAGGGAAAGTTGTCTTGACAGTAGGATGACCAAGTCTGGTGGCGAAGCTGAACATTAGATGTAGTCAAATGAATCTGGGGTGTTGGTGAAAACGTTGAGGCAGCAGGCGGGTGGTATACAATTAAGCAAATAGAGACCATCTTGCAACTTACCATTTCAAATCGTCCTGTCTATTACCAAATTCTAAACAATACAATGGGAAGGAAAAAGGTAACTTTGCAATTTAAATCCTAGGAAGGCTATCAATAGACAGTAGGTCAGCAAAAAAGGAGGGAACATGTAAGACTAAAGATTTGAGGAATAGTGAATGGAACCTTTCCCAAAAATAGAGGAAAAAGATCATTTCCACATAGAATGTCTTCTTCCCAGACAGAGGGGTATACTAACAGAACTGAATGGAAGAACCAGTCATATGGTTTGCAGCCATGGATTCTATAATCCACGAATAAGATACAATAGTGGCGCAAATATGAAGGGTAAAAATGCCTGGGTGCGCTTGATGATGACCAGAGGTAGCAGGGTAGATGAAGATGAAGCGGAGGTAGTTGGGGCAGCTCATAGTAGACATTGGAGAGCTTGCAAATTGTCAGTAGCGACTGGAGACAGTGTCAGTAGAGGGAATAGGATCAGCTTCAGTTTGATCAGCCTAAGGCTTTCCTCCATTCTTTCCACAACCTGCCCTTTTTTTGCCTAAAAAACTGTAGGCTTCTCGTGCAATTTCCAATGGTTTGATTTTGTATGCCATGTTTACCAGAACATTCACACTTAATAACATCCTTATTAGCATCTATATGAAACCCAGTCTGAGTCTGAAGAGCTAAACTGGTATAGAGGGAGGAAGCTTAGCTTTATGGCAACAATCTTCTATGCACAAAGGCATATGACTCCTCCAGAGTGGGAAAAGGATCACGATTGAGAACTGTCATGGGATCATATTCTACATTGAGACAGTCAAGAAATCATACAATGGAGTTTCATGTAGGTGTCCATGATAGGCTGCAATATCATTTGTATTGGTTGGTTGAGACGTGTAGTAGTGGTCAATCTTCTGCCATAATGCCCTGTGAGTGTTCTAATACACCTCCCTTTGTTTGGTGTCATAGACTTGATTGAGGATGTCATAAATTTAAGCCCTGTTTCCAACCATAGTATAGGTCTTTTAGGCAGCAGTCGAAATATTAGCAACAATGTCCAACAAAAGAAAGGTTTGACACAAACCAAGTTTCATAGACCGAATAAAAGAAGGCCACCACTACAGAGTCATGTACGAGCCATAAATCATGAGGCAGATCACGGTGCCGATAATACAGCCCAGAAGTCTACGGCCAGTGATGGTAATAAAGGCTGATCTTGACCACATTAGGTTAATTTGTTCCATCTAGGATTGTAAGTGGAGTACCAAGGAGCTGATAGTCATTCTTTCCCTCAGACTGATCATCTTAAACCACATTTATAAAACTCAACATTACATGGGTATAACTGGATCAGATTTGCAGTCCAGAAATTTATCTTAAGATCAGAACCAGGTTGAATTCACAGTCCACTGAAACAAATTTATGAAGAACATCTGAAAAATACTTATCTTATTGCTTCTCAGCTGTGCACTTTGAGATAAAGAAGGAATACTCAGATCTGACCAGGTTTGAAGCTCCAAAGACGAAGATTGATCATTCACTGTTGGATTGTTTGTTCGGGTATTGAGGAGAGCAAGTAATGGGGCAGAATCTGATTTCCATGTCCTTGATTTGTTAAGTCGTAATGGGGAAGCAAAAGGCTGCAACTAATCCATCGATTTCTCCCAATGCTACCCTTTCAGTTCAAAAAGAAAACATAAAAAAAAAAAAAAAAAAACACCAACAACAAAAAAAAAAAAAAAAAAACAAAAAAGAGAAAGTGTTTGATGTGTGGAGAAAACAACAAACAAAAAAATTTCCCCCCCCACAACAAACATTTTTAAAAAAAAAACCCAAAAAAATTAATTTTTTTCCCCTCCCCCCAAGGGGAAAAAAAAAACAAAAAAAAAAAGGGAAAACAAAACCTAAAAGGAAAAGAAAAAGGGATAATTACTATTGCCCCCTTGTACTTTGGTTTTATTACTAATCAAACCTCTTTCTTTATGAAATTACTGTTGCCCCCCTCACTTCTAACGGTGTTAAGTGGTTGTTAACATCAAATATGTAATGTCTATTTTGCCCTTCATTAAAATTAATAAGTTAAAAAATATGACATTACCTTCATTTTTAGAAACTATATTGAATGTCAATTATATCCTTAAAATCTTATATTTTACAATAAATTTTGGCTTTGGTGGGACCACACACTTTGTACAATGGTTAGCATATATTAGGAGATTTTCAATTTTCAACGTTGAATTACATTTGATTTTTCTAATATTTTAGTTTCTATTTAAGTTTTATTTAATCACATATTTCCTTTATTCGGCGAATTCTTTTTAGAGAAGAAAAATCAAGTATTTTCTTTATTAGGTAGTTTCTTTTTAGAAAAGAAAAATTAATTTAAAGTTAATTTTTCTCCATAGTTAATTAAGGATAGTATTATAACTTGCAAAGAAGTAAATAAGTAAAGAGATAATTGTAGGGTTATTTTTGGGTTTTGAAAAAATATATAGATGCCACATCATCAGTAAACTAACTGAGCTTAACGGAAGGGGGCATTAGTAATTTTAGACAAAGTTAAAGGTTGGATTAGCAATTTAAAAAAGTAGAGGGGATAAAGTAGTAATAAAATCAGAGTACAAGGGAGAAAGGGCCACCAAAAAAAAAAAACCCAAAAAAAAAAAAAAAAAAAAAAAAAGAGTTAAACACCCCAACTAGAAGGAGAGAAAGAAGGAAAGGATACTAAGAATCCCCCTCAGGATCAGTGCTAGCTAGCGTTAAGGAGAGAAGAAGAAGGAAAGGATACTAAGAATCTCCCTTGGGATCAGTGCTAGCTAGCGTTAGCGCTAATCCTGATAGGTATTCTTCTCCTCCCAACAAAAAACCCATCAACCAAACAAAAAAAGGGTTCTCAGCCCTCAGGCACCCATGTCAAAAGTCCACACTTTGATACCTTCTTCCTCCCTTTCTTCTTTTAGAATTACAAAACCAAGAATCACCAAAGAATCAAGCTGGCAGTCCCAATAATTGCAACATAAGTTTTCACAGTAAATTCGTCCACAAACATCACAATGAAAAAATTAATACTTCGAAACTACAGGTATGTAATGGACAGTTAAATGTCAACTAGTCTGCAGCCAATATAATAACAAACAAACTTACCGAGCCAAGTGGTTAGGGACAAATGTACCATAGACAACATCATAGTGCCCATTTATAGAATCCACAAGTTCTAAGTCACTAGTCAATGTGTCCCACCTGCATAAACCATTTTTAGAAGAATTCAGATTGTAAATTTATATTGCAGGGAGTACAAAGTCTGATCAACTTACTCATATCTCCGACGTCGATCAAGGCATAGGAATACTTCAAATACTGTGTCAACACTTGCATCAACAACACCAACAGCCTTCAGGAGGACATCTTTACCAATCTACATGTAACGGGAAAAAACTTAAAACATAAATATATGAATTTATAACTTAAAATGAATGTTAGTGGCAATGCCCAAAGAGAAACATTAGTCCAAAAACAATTATTTAATATCTATGAAAATAACTAAAGATTGACACCCTGTAACTCATACATGAAAATATTATAATAGACTGGGGTGCAGCATATACTATAAAGCATACATCAGTAGCCGGCCCTATAAAAGACTCATGATCAACTAAATGTTTTTGGTTTTTTGATAGGCAAGAAGCGATTACAGTAAGGAAAGAGGACATGAACAGCTAGCAAAGGGTCTCATTTAGGGTTTATGATGGCAAGATGAGGCTGTAACTTGTATCAAGTAAGGGCTAGGTATAAGATGTATATGATTCAAATTCGGGAAGGGTTCTAATGGTCAGATGGGTTACACTTTATGTCTGACATTTAGGCTTATTGGAGAATCCAAAAATCAAAAGAAAGGGGCTGGATTTAGGGTTTCATAACTCGGATTTGCAGCTCTTGGGGCATAGTTATCAAAGCGGCAAAGCAACCACAGAATTTGAGTGCTCCCCTAAGTACAATGGTGATTAGGCGGCTTAGCCTTGGTGAAAGAAGCATTCTACTGTACATTTTTTTATAGGATTATTTTACATGGCATAAATAGCATATTAAAATTTATGCAATTCTACTTGTAAGCTAAACAAAATCTTAAGGAGTCGTAAACTCATAATAATGCAAGATTATCAACAAAATACTAAAAAATAAAAAAATAAAGACATACATAAGTTCATCTCATCATAATACAATAGCAATATAACATAATAAAAAGATGAAGAAGATTTATATAAATATGAAAGTATTCTATAGAAGACCACAGCCCTCATTTGACCTATTTTAATCTTATGATGATCCCATGCTTCTCATTTCATGGTAACAAAGTTAACCACAAATAGTATGCAATGTTCTGGAATAAATTTTGATCATTTACCCCAAAAAAAAAAACCAAAAAAATGAAATCTAAATACAAAAATGTCAAAAAAAAGCAACTTCTCAGCTCATAAGGCATCATATGACAATATGACATACAAAGCATTCCCTAGGGATCACCTAGAGACACAAAGCTTACTGTTGGGAAAATGGCATGCTAGCATTGCCACATCAGCCTCCATTAAATTTGATGATAACAAACATAAAGGACAACTGGCTATATTGAGTTGTGTGTGTCTAGTTCAATATATGAGCAAGTGGACCAAATCCAACTCAACACCAGATGCCCAAGCCCAAGTCAAGGCAAGGCAAAATCCAAGTCGAGGCCAAGCCAAGCCAAGATGGACATGAAGTCTAAGTCAAGATGACCATAAAGAATGAAGTACAAGAAGACTCAAGAACATCAATGAAAATCAACTCAAGCTCAATCAAGATGACTTAGCAAACTAGCCTTGGACACCTCATTCCACATACAAATGTAAATTGCACTCATTTGCATCACATCATGTGCATCATGTCATTAGATTAACCTAGGACATGTTAGGAGAGTGTGTGTGGACATAGGGTTGGCTAGGAGGAGTTAAATCCCCAAGAATTCCACTAGACTCCAGACGGCTCACCGTCTGGTCCTAGACAGCAAACTATTTGAGTAGATAAAGTGCTAGATGGTGCGCCCTATGATTGTATATGAATCATATACAATCACAAAGGCTCAAATGGACTCTGTCTGGGTTAATGTAGCCCAACAGCTATTTCTTAATGGCTATTTTTTAAGTAACGGGGCTCTACCTAATCAAAAGGCGCATCATCGTATGGGCTAAAATTTGACTGTTAATTCTAGCCATTGGAGATTTGGGTAAAGCTATTGAATGCCTTCTTTATAAGCCCAACTACCCCCATTTGAGAGTCTCTACCTTGCTAATTGAATAATTGCTCTCCCACCACTCTCAAGCTCTCAAATTTGTCAAAGATTAACTTGTTATTGCCTCCCATTCACTTTAATTCTTAAAGAACATACCAAGGGGTTAAGCAAGCTCACTAGAGCCACGCTTGAGGAGATTGAAGGCTTTTGTGATCCATTGGTAGTGCATATCATCTTCATTTGAGCATACCATTCTCATTGCAAAACACTCACATAAGGGGTAAAGTGTCACACCCTTTGTTTGGTAATATCTTTTCATCTCTTTTAACTTGTTAATTCAATTCTACGCTGATTAGAATTGAATAGGGGTGCTCTTGCCCTACTGTAAACAAAGATTGTGTAAATAGTGTTATTGCCTTATTGAAACAAAGATTGTAGAAAGGGTGCTCTTGCCCTATTGAACATAGATTGTAAGGTTTTGATTCTCTACCCACCGTATTCAAAGAGAAAATCACTAATAGAACACTCTTGCCCTATTGAACATAGATTGTAAGGTTTTGATTCTCTACCCACCGTATTCAAAGAGAAAATCACTAATAGAACACTCACTTTAGGCCAAGAGAGTAGTAGAAGACTTGTAAAATCAAACCACTATAAAATCCTTGCGTTGTGGTTGATTGCAATTGTTTACTTTCATTTAATTCATAATTAGTCTTGAATTTGCAATTAAACCGAAAAATTAGGCCAATCCACTAGTTACAACATATTCACCCCCTTTAGGTTGCATTAACACTTACCTTTCTCTTGCATACACAAAAAGCAGGCCCATCTTAGGCCTCCTAAAATGACACTTAGGCAACATTTTGATAACTGTGCTTTAGGGTAATGCTAAATGAAGGAAAATTTGGAATATGAAGGTGTTTGACACCTCCTAAAGTTTAGGACCTAATTGAATGAGCCTAGGAAACAATGGGATTTTAATTGGAATTAGATGAACCTGCAAGATAGACTAGATGTTATTACGATACGGAAGTGTTGAAGGTTGAATTTGGAAGGGTCCAAATGTTTTTTTTTGGATGATTAAATAAATATATTAAAACTGGAAAAGGAGAACAAGGTCTCTAAATAGGAGACCGAAAAGAAGAGCTTAGGCCCCAGGAGACAACAATAAGCCTGTTCCTTGGGGTATCATCAATAGGGGAATGGGGCAAATCTAACAACCTAGAAGATACATCAAAATAGATGGCATTCAAATCCTATCTATTGATCAGGATTTGGAGGTCCATCTTCGAAGATTGCGCTCCCACCAAAGGTGATGGATCAAGGCACAGAACACTAGCTTACCAATCCGATCGCAGATGGAAGAGCCTCAAAAGTTTCTCAAAATCCAAGACCAATCTCGAAAGAATCCATAGGATTGCCTCGAATGGGGCCAAATGGAGGCTATGGTTTTTCCCCAGATAAATCTAGAGAAGGGGCAAGAAAAGAAAAGGTGCTCAAGGTTCTCCAAGCCATTCTAGCAGATGATGCAATTTGGGTTAGCAGGGATGTGGCGGCTAATAAGGAAGGATTGGGTGGGAAGGGCTTGGTTGAGGGCTCTCCAAAGGGTAAGGGAATGACGGGGAATGTAACCTTTGAACCAAACCAATGGGGGCCAAGGGGGTTTGGGATTATGGGGTATGAGAAGATTCCAGACTGATGAAGTGGTGAAGGATTTGGAGGGGGAAGGGAGCCAGATGATGAGGTCTCTAGTGGAGCTGGTGATAGGGGGAAGAGATTCCCAAACCTGTGTGAGAATGGGGAGGGGGGAAGGAATCCAAGACCCATTTGAGATGAAGTTTGACAAAGGGGTGGATTTGGGGATACGGGTGGTCATAGATGGTATGGAAACCAAAGTAGTTACACAGAATGCCCATCGGATGCCACGGATTAAGCCAGAAGGAGGAGGAGCCAGAGGAGATGGAGATGGAGGTGGAGACACCCGAGATGGGCACAGGGCCGGAGCAGGAGAATTTTCCTCCAAACCCATTAAGGATTGGAGGGCATAGAAACAGTCCAGAGGGAGTTAGACCGGAGATGAAAAGAGTAGACCCACCTAACCCAGATAGAATCATGCTTTGAGGCAATTCTCCAAATGAGCTTGAGGAGGCACGCAAGGTTAACATCAGTGATCCGGCGGATTCCCAGGCCACCTTCAGAGTTAGGGCGGCAAATGGAAGACCAACCGATCGGGCGAATGAAACACGTGGAGTCCTACCCTTCCCAAAGGAAGGCACATAATAAGGATTCCATTGCGTGGATGGTGGATTTGAGGATGGAGAAGATCCCACACCAATAGAGATAGGTGGACTGAAGCACATAGTGGATCAGGACCATTCTCCAAGCATAGGGAGGCAATGGTGACAAGTGAGTCTATCGGGGATGAGTGGGAGACCAAGGTAAACCACAGGGAAGGAGCCGGGCTTGAATCCCGAGAGCTGGAGAAAAGAGTCTTGGAGATGATCAAAGACACCAAAGAGAAAAATGGTTGACTTGTTGAGATTGACCCAAAGACCTGAGAGGGATTCAAACCACGAGTATATGTAGATTGATTCAAATGTTGTATGTGGGCTATAGATGGATCCTTATGTATGCGAGGTCTCTAAGATGAAAACAAATAAATGGAGAAAAAGTGGGTAGGCATCAATCTTTCTTACATGAATAGTGAAGAAAGGTGTGGCTGAGTATATGTAGATTGATTCCACAATAAGCAAAAATAATTAGGGTTTCAATCCTTAGCAATGTAAAAATTTTCAGCAAGATCTCGAAATTTCACTTGTCTCAACCTATCCTAGAGAAAATAGGGGCCAAAATGAAATTGAGTCAGTTCACTGAATTTTGACAAAATTTCGGTATTTCAGAAATTGCAGTAAAATTTCAAGAATTTCAAGGGGTTGTAATTGCAATTTGGAATTTGTAACTGAGATTTGACTACTTAATATTTTTTCTTGCATTTTAATGAAAGTTTCAAAGTTCTCTTGTGTATCCCATGTTCAAATTTGTGAAATACATTATCTAATTTTGACTGCATATAGCTAGGCATGTGCAAATGAATAACACCACGTTGTGTTAGGTTTTGATAAAAAAATAACACCGCATTTGTGCGACCTGAGATTCATGTCTTCCCAATCACTGATGCCCCCTGCACCTCCTCTCTCCTCCCCTGAACCACCAAACCCCACCTAAAAGCCTTGGAATTCCCTTTTCACCGAGAAAATTCCCCCTGTGAACAACCTAAACCTTTCCTTCGTTCCACCTGCATCATTCAACCCTTCCCTTATTGCTCACTGCCTCTCAACCTCCACTGCCTCAGGTATCGACCGATGGAAATCTGATTGGCCAATTCCTTGGCCCCATCCCTCCCCTCAACATAATAAAATCATCTCTAGCCAGGCAATGGAAAGCTATCAGACTCATGGACACTTACCTGCTAGAGTCTAGTATCTTCTTGTTCAATTTCTCTTCTCCGAGCTGCCAATCCCGAGCTCTGGATGATTCTCCCTGGTCCGTGGGCAAGTCCCAGATTGCTTCGTCTGAGAGTCAAATCAGTAAGAATCACTTCAATCAATCAAAAAATCAATGAAACTTTCGGAAATTCCCTTCACAGGTTTTCCAAGTCACCTACTAAATCCAGATATCGTGATCGCGAGTCAATCTTCATTAAACCTTGGTCACCATCCTCTCCTCTCCGCAGGGTCAAATTCAACTCTACTCCCCTGTGGATCAATCTCCTAGGTCTCCCTTTTGAATTATGGAATTGTGACTGCCTCAGTCTTATTGGCTCTGCTCTTGGCATCCCCCTTCGCAATGACTTGCAAACCCTCAGCTTCTTAGCATCTACCTACGACTATCTCAATAGCCAACGATAATGGTTGAAATACGATAAAATAATTGCTTATGACTAGGTTCCACTCTGGTGCAACCTCTATTCATCATTCGGTCAAGAAACTTCTTGTTCATCGTTTGCTCAAGCCCCTGCAAGGTATGACATCCATAAACAAAGTGAAGAGTATTAGCCTCTCTCTGCAACTCTACCAAACATCGTCCACTCTCCAATCAAGTAGATGGCCCAGGTCGACAAGCCCCCTCAAACAACAATCGACTTCCTTGAAAGAGTCATTGTTCTAAAAAGCACTCCACTTGCTACCACTACCACCGCTGCTGGCAGAATTGGAGACCAGAAGAAGCTCCTTGCAAATACTTACCGGAGAAATAGAAGAAAATCGATCCTCTCTCCGCCGGCAATTAACTCTTCTACCCAGAAGGCCAGAACTTGATAGATGTCTCGAAAGCTACCAACACCTGCAACTTTGCAAGCACGGACCTGATTCCTACCTCTCTGAAAGGTTCCTCTAGCACCGTCAACGAATCGAAAAGCTCTTCTAACGTGATTGTGGCTCCTAAAGCCTCTAACACTTCACTAGCCTCTGGTCGATAAATGGAAACGGTAAGATCTAGAACTTTACCCAATCTCCCTACCATTCTCATTGCCTCTCCCTCGTTTATTGCCTCTGCAATGGCTACCGTAACCCTGAAGCTTCAAAACCATAGCTCTGCAGACCCCACCGTCATCGAACCCATTTTACCCCATCACCCTCTATCTGCTATTACCCTTTTACCCCTCCCCTCTATCTTATCCACTAACCTTCAACCCAAACCTCACCCTCATAAGCCCAAGCCCACTTCTTATAACCCAACCCCCAAACCCATACCTAAGCCCAACTCCTTTAGGCTGAAACTCTAACCATCAATGGGCCTTCCACTTCCAACCCTCTTGGGCCTTCTAAACATTCCAAACCCACCAAATCTCTTACAATTCCCTCCAAAGCCCGCATCTCAACTACTATCCCCTTAAACCAACCCACTCCCCATCGATCCAACCTCCATAACCTCGTGCCTGATGCCCTTCATACCCAAATCTTTTCCCCCACAACCAAGCCCACCACCAACTTCCCTAAAACCCAACCCAATATCAACACTTTTAACCTATGCTCCTCACCCAAAAACCCCTCATCCCATAGCCCAATCTTCAAAACCACCCTTCTCACCACCCTTGACACCAATTCCCCATCTAACCATTACATCCTCAACTTTCCCCTTAACCACAGTACCCTTCCAGAGCTTTTATCCCCTACCTCTAACTCATCCATTGAACCTGATATCTTTGAAACCCCCTCACCTCTCAACTCCCCCTTGTGTGAGAACCCCCTTCTTTTCCCTTCCCCCTTCCCCATCCCCAATAGCGAAATTGTTGCCCCTCCCCCATTGTTTATAATGTTTGATTTCTTCATTTAGAATGCCAAGGGGCTCAACTCCCTTGCAAAACAAGCTGATGTTAGAAACACCACCAAAGTAGCTAAAGTTTCCTTTTGTGCTCTTATTGAGACTCATGTCCAAATGGATAATGCCCATCGGATTGCTTGGTCTATTGCCCCCTCTTGGTCTTTTATCTCAAACTCTTCTCCCTCTATCAATGGTCGTATATGGATTCTTTGGGACCCCTCGAGATTCCAAATCTCCCTTCTTAGGTCATCTCCTCAGCTCATGCATCTTAGTATCCTAGATAACCTCTCCACTCCCTTTCTCTTTTCCGTCATCTACGGTTTCAACCGTGCCACCGATTGTTCTCCTCTCTGGGATGATATCAGAGCCATCTCCTCTGCCTCCCCTGATATCCCCAGGGGTATTGGTGGGGACTTTAACATCATTAGATAAAACAACAACCAAAGCAGCCACCTACAAAGCAGCCATCTACATCATAGTTGTTTACTTGATTTATTTTATAGTCTTTTTTAGTTTTTTATTTGTTTCCTTGTCATTCTCTGTCCTATTTTTCTTTTCCTACTCAGAATATGATTACCATTGTAAAAATACAAATTCCCCATCAGGATCTATGAATGAAACATTTTCGTCTTATATATATATATATATATATATATATATATATATATATATATATATATATATATATATATAAATCTTATATTCCCCATCGTGTGTTTGTGTACTGAACCGGGAATAAAAGAGAGTATGTGAATGTAAAATCCTATGTTCTGACTTAAATTTAGTTTAAATAAGATATCCAGAGCTCCTGGCTCTAGCATTTCCTATGTGTGTGTGTGCGTGTGTGTAAAGAGAGTATGTTTGAATGTAAAATCCTATGTTCTGATTTAAATTTAGTTTAAAGAAGATATCCAGAGCTCCTGGCTCTAGTATTTCTTTCTACACTCTATTAGCAACACTATTGATCAGCAAGTTGACTCTAAGATAAGTAAGATCCGTCAGTTACTGTTTCCCTAATATTGATCGTCAATGACAGGAGTAGGAAGAATAGCTCCAGTTAATATTAATAAACCCCAACTCCAGTTAAATGTATGGGAATCATATTATCACAAGAAGACAACTCCAATTCATTCTAAACAACAAGAAATTAATACAGACAACAAATTCCTGCATTATACAAGTACTGCAAGACATAAAAGCTACATGATGTTGCAACAGAGCTTGAAATTCATATGACACAATCAGTACCTTGGAGTCAGCGACATCTTCAAATATCCTAATACCTAAAACAAAGGAAAATGTAGACTTAGAAGGTGATAAACCAGCACCCCCAACAAAATGCAAAAAGAAAAGAGTTAATTTTTGGAAATTTCCGGAAATTATAACAAAATCCAGCTACAACCTTTTTGTATTGGAGGTGACAATAAAACTGAATTCAATAGTCAACAAAAACAAATGAAATAGTGAATAAACAACGGATTCAAAAAAGCCACCAAAGACTAAGAACTACCATTGACAGTATGGACACATTTCCATTCATGTGCTTCAATTGCATCCCCACCATCACCTTCAAAATAGCTCGCTGACTTGAAATCCCCCAAACCCGAGGATTTGCGAAGGAGTGTTTCTGGACCTGTTGCAAAAACATGATAAAAAAAAAAAGATCACAGATCCACCCTCTTGTTATATTTATACAAAGACAAAAAGAAAAACTCACACTACAAACAATGTAGGAGGCCTTTATGCTGCAGGCTGCAGCAGCATCTTCTAAAACATTGTATGGTGGTCTTATTGCATGGAAATGCAAATTAGGTGCAAGGATGTTCAGAATTTATTTAGCCACCCTAAGACTCAAACATTCTTCTTATTTCCACAAATTATGTGATGTAGTAATATACTTGTGAAGGCATTGCCTAGGCGACGTCTCGGCGTCCTGGCCCTTTTTTGGGTCAAGGCGACATGCTATTGCCTTGCTGCTTGCTTGGTGTCACATTGGTTTTCGTTGACCTCTATAGCCTCGCTTTGCCTTGTTGCCTTAACAACTATGTCTAGTATCAGACAAATTCAAATGGTTCTAGTCCAACCCCAAAAAGAACCAACCCGATGGGGTTTGAAAAAACAAGAGTTGGGACTTAGGCTCGCTTGGCATAATTTATATTATGCTTATGACCTATTTATGAAAATTTGATTATGATAGTAGGTTATGAATTATAATAATAACTGTTTGGCTACTAGTAGATATAATAGATTAAACAATGAAAAATAAGTTTGGCATGTTAATTATGCAAATTGTGTTATATATGTATTTGTTGTAATACAATAGTATTAGAAGTTCATTTCATAAGGGTAGAATTGTGTATTAGGATGTTTTATTCCAATAGTCCCACATCGGGGATATTTGTTTCTTTCTTTGCATATAACTAATATAAACAAAGGCCTGCTATGCCACACTGACATAAGTCCAGATTCATTCAATTATTTCAACATGGTATCAAAGCCAATGTTGATATATCACTAAGCCCCATCACCTCCACAATTTCCTTCCTCATCTTCTCTCACAATTGAGCTCCACCCACCACAAAGTAATAACCACAGAAGAAGGAAAAAAGGGGGCAGGAACTAACCTGAACCACCATCGTCCATCACAGCACCATTGCCTCTACCTTTTGAGACTTCCGCCACCATCGCCACCTTCTGAAAATCCATCTACCTTCAATTTCTTCAATCGAACTGTCTAAAACCCATCACCTCTCCCTAGAATTTAACCATAACCATCACCTCACCTTCCTCTTCCTTCTTCCCATCACCTCTCTGCAACTATTGTGTCCTTCCGTCTGCAACATCAACCTCTACAAGTCATTGCCTTCTTCTCCTGCCAACATCCTTTAGCCATCGAAACTGTTCTGCAACCAGTAGCAACCAGTTGCTGCTTTCAAACCACAATCGTAACTTAGTTTTAGGAATTGACCAACACCCCTTAACCAGAAACAAAACCAAAGTAATAATGATAATAAATAAATAAACCAAACCCAAACCCAACCATGGTCTGACCACCCAAATGCATCGCAACTCAACCTGGACTAAGTCGCCCTTCTAACCTATGTTTAAGAAGAAGAAGAAGAAGAAGAAGAAGAAGAAGAAGAGGGGAAAAAAAAAAAGAGGAAGAAGCAGTAGTAGATAAGTCGTCTCTCCACTCCCAATGTTCTAAATTTTTTTATCCTAAAGCATCCTTTATGAGTTATTTTTTGTGGTAAGCACTTCCTCTCCCAACCAAACCTATTTTTCTTCAGTAAGTGATCTATTTGTTCCTATGATGGCTGACCCCATTCCTGCCTCTTTTGGTACATCTAGTGTTGAGGATCCTCTTGTTTCATCTATTTCTCAGGATCGTGATTTTTCTCCTCTTCAGATAACCTCTGTCAAGCTTAATGAGACCAATTATCTTCGGTGGTCTTATTATGTTTCTCTTGCGGTTGGTGCTCCTAGTCTTATTGGCCATCTTCATAGAATTTCTATCAAGCCCTCTTCACCTGATACGCAACAAGACAAGTGAGAATCGGATGAGTTTTTAGTTATAGGATTTCTCTTTAATTCCATTGAAACAAGGATAGCAAAGAGTTACCTTCTTCTTCCTAATGCTGCCACGATTTGGAAAGTTGCCAAGGAAACATATTCAGATATTCTGAAGTGGGTAATGATGCACAGTGCTTTGAGATCCGAAGGAAGATTCCTCAGTTACAACAAAAGGAGCTTACCCCATCTCAATATTACAATATTCTTCGAGGCTATTATCAGACCCTTGACTTCTACGGCCATTTTAATCCATCCATTGTTGCAGACATGGCTGCTTATTAGAAGTGACAAGACAAGCTCAAAATGTATGATTTTCAAGCAGGATTGAATACTCGAGTATTATCAAATTTGAGCACATATTCTTTCCTGGGAGCCTTTTTCCTTCTAAAAAAATGAGCCTATGTTGTGGTTGATACAGAAGACAGTCAAATGACAGCTATAGTACACACTCAGACATCTGATAGGTCTACATTAGTGGCTGGTTTTGGCAATAATAAGTCCGGTTCCGGTGATTCTTGCACTCCAATGAAGTGTGAATATTGTGAAAAAGAGCATCATACAAAGGACAAATATTCGAAGTTGCATGGATATCCAAAAAAATTTTGTGCAGGAGGTAGGAATGGAAATAGGCGCAACAATCAAGCATCTGCAAATCAAGCTAGTTCTGACACCCTAAGTACTCCAACACCTCTTTCCTCAAAAGAATTCAAACATCTTTGTCAGTTGATGTCCAGAATTGACGTATCCTCTCCAATACTAACATCCAATGCAAGTGTAGCTTCTACATTGAATCCCTTGCCAATGCACAACTCCACATAGGTATTTTCAGTTGTCAAAGTGTCAATTCGATTTATCCCTTATAGATAATCGACTCTGGGGAAACTGACCAAATGACAAGCTCATCCTCCTTGTTTCATACTTATTCATCTATTCCTTTTGCTCTGGCTATTCAAACAGCTAATGGATCTCTTTCCCCAACCTCTAGGAAGGGATCCATTACCTATTTGCCTACTCTTACCCTATCTTCTAGTTTGCATGTTCCTAAATTTTCGGCTAACCTTTTATCAATCAGAAGCCTTACTAATGATATGAATTGCAAATAATCTTTTTTCCTTCTCATTGTGTGTTTCAGACAAGACCTAGAAACACACATACGATTGGCAGTGATAGACAAAAAGGGGTGTTCTACTTATTGTACAAGTCTCCATCAGCTCTTTCTATGGCCTCTAGTTCCACCTCTCCTACACTTTTTTCATTATTGCAATGGCATAATCATCTTCACCACATCCCTTTACCCATTTTGTCTAAACTATTTCCTGATTTGGTTAAAAAAAAATTCAGCCATGAAGACTTTTTTGGGGACTGAAATTGAGATGAAAGATACGGGCAAACTTAGGTTTCCTCTAGTTAGATCTGGCATATTCAACCAATGGTGTATGTCTCTCTCAAAGGAAGTATACTTTGGATTTACTAAAAGAGATTGGGATGTTAAGCTATAGGCTAGCTGAGACTCTTGTGGAGCCTAATCTACACTTGAAGGCAAAAGAAGGAGAACCAATTGATAAAAGAAGCTATCAAAAGTTGGTTGGGAAGTTGATCTATTTGTCACACACTAGACCAGATATCACATTTGTAATTAGTCTTGCCATTTAGAATATGCATGATCCCTATCCTTCACATCCGGATGTTGTATATCAGATCTAGATATATTTAAAGGCTACTCCGCGGAAAGGCATCTTAATTTCTTCTCATAGACATCTCAAGGTTTAGGCATATACAGATACAGACTAAGCAGGATGTCCAGATGATAGGAGGTCTACCTCTTGCTACTGTGCGTATGTAGGAGGCAACTTGGTATCGTGGAGAAGCAAGAAATAAGCTATAGTTGCGACTTGCATGATCCAGTACTAAAGCAAAATTTAGGGCTTTGGCTAAAGGCATTTGTGAGGTATTGTGGTTGAAGGGGCTTCTTCAGGAGCTTGGGATAAATCTAGAGGTGCCTATACAACTGTATTCGGATAAAAAATCAGCATAGCTCATAATCCGGTACAACATGACAGGACCAAACATCTAGAGATCAACAAGCACTTCATCAAGAAAAAGACTGAGACTAGTCTAATCCAGATTACCTTTGTTACCTCAAATAATCAATGGGCCGATGTGTTTACAACAAGCTTAGTGTCAAGATGTCAGTAGTATCATTGGCAAGTTGGGCATGATAAATAATTATGCACCAACTTGAGGGGGAGTGTTGTAATATAGTCATGGAAAAAATTTTGATTCGATAAATTTGAAAAGGAAATGAAACTAAAAATATTTCCCTAAAGTCAAATGTTTCAACCAAAATGTACCGAAATTTCGGTACCGATATGTTTCGGCCGAAACACTATTTTGGTAGGTTATAAAATCACCTATTTCATACGAAAAACCCAAAATTTTGACCTTTCACTAATGGAGATTTCGAGCTATTTCAAAAAAAAAAATTTTTTTTTTCATTCCTCATTTCACCTAATTTTTTGAACTCTATTTCATTCAAACACTAGATTTGGTCCGCCAATGGTGGATTTTTGCAAGGTGAGTAACTGACTTCTCCGTCTTTTTGTTTTTTTTGTTTATGCCTTAAATCTTGTTGGATTGCTTCCAAGTTTAACTATATTTATTCTAGAGTGTTGATCTATGGATTTGTAGTGTTAAAATTAATTTTTGGTTCTTCCTACTATTTTTTTATTTTTCTGTTATTAAAAATAATTTTGTACATTATGTAATGTATATGTATAATAGATGTATGAGCTTCAAATTAATGTATGTAAGACACCATTTTGCTGTGATGGTGTTGGATCAATTTTTTTGTTGTTATTTATCTATTCTTATTATTTGAAAGATATTTAAATAATTTTAAAAATATTTAAATATTAAAAAAAATTTAATTGCTTTTTAAATTTATAAATAGGAGAGTGTTAATGGAAGCCTGTATGTAATTTTTGGAGCATGTTTTAAAGCTTTTTAAGATACTTAGTGTGTATTTTATTTTATTTTTTAAAATTATTTAGATATTAAAAAGTACTAATTAATTTTTGTTTTATATTTAAAAATAGAAGATTATCATTAGAGGCATACATGTAATTTTTGGAGCATATTGTAAAGCTTTTTAAGATACTTAGTCTGTATTTCTTGTATCAAGCACTCTCTTTTAAAGATGTCAAACATAGCTTGGCAACACAAAAGGCCACTGACAGCTAATAGGAAGAAGACTGAGTGTAATTTACTGCACGAAACAAATAAGAGGAGGTGGGGCCACTAGGTTGAAGGTTTATATAGCTTGGGGAGATAAAAATGTCATAGGATGCATCGAGGTGCCCTCATATGTGGAGAAGGCAATGGCTTTATACTTGGCAGGGGGAAAGCAAAAAAAGGAAAAAGAAGAGATTACAAAGGGAGGAGTTCGAGGATGCATTCCTAGATGATCTTCCAGAGCCAAGAGAGCAGGATTTTGATCCAGAGGAGCTAGGAGAGTATGGATGTGACCTTGACCTAGAGTCCACACAGATCAGGAGGGCGATGATGATGAGTAGGAAGCAGGAAAGGATTGATGACATAAGGAGGCAGCAAAGGGCTATGGGTTGTGGGTCCTCTACTCTAGAGAGCTAGCAAGTATGGGAGGCACAGGCAGCTCCCATATCCCTATGAGGAGTCAGAGTGTGAGGCAGGAGGTTCCTATCCCGAGCTTCATCAGCCCACCCTACAAATCCGAATCATGAGATTCTTTGTAATGATCTGGCCCTATTTAGGAGGCTTGAGCAAAAGCAAAGAAAGTTGAAGCACTTGTGGAGTTGTGGGGGAGTGTAAAGGAGAAAGTGGGGATGGCTTTCTCCAAGTGGGCTATCTACCACATAGTATTCCGGCACATACAGCCCAATGGCCCTACTATAGAGATATGAATGAGGAGATAACTAGGGCTGGGAGTGGTGTACAAGGGCCCACTCCATATGAAAATTTTAGTCTCTATTTGCGAAAGCATAAAGAGGACTTGAATGAGTACATCAATGGAAAAGCCTATATGGGTTCATTATGGAGTGACTGTGATGGCTGATGGTTGAACTAGTCCCACTAGACAGTTCATCATCAATTTCATGTTGAATTGTGATGAAAGGACAATGTTCCTCAAGTCAATAAATGCATCCAATAAGAAAAATGATGTAAAAATACATTTACAAATTATTAAAGCAACTAGTGAAGGAGGTTAAAGTGGAGAATATGGTCCAAATTATGACTGATAATGGCTCCAACTACAAGAAAGTTGGGTTGAAGATGATGCAAAACCCCAGGTATCAAAACATGCTTCTACTTCTAGTACTAATTTTCATTTTTGAATACATATTACAATATTACATTACATATACTGATATACATTTTATGACTTTATATATATTAATGTCTTGATGGACAGATATAGGCCCATTTGGACTCCATGTGTTGCTCATTGCATTAACCTAATGCTAAAGGACATGGGGAAGGTCAAGCTTGTGAAGAAGACCGTGGAGTAAGCCCGACAAGTAGCACCTTCATTTATAACCACACCTATACACTAAAGATGATGAGGGACAGGTGTCAGGGTGACCTAGTGAGGCCAAGCATAACCAGATTTGCTAACAATTGGATAGCACTACAGAGCTTCAAAAGTAGGAAGATTGGCCTTAAGAGCATGTTTGCATCAAAGCAATGGATTTAGCTGGGAGGGTTCTTCATCCGTAGGAGGAAGGAGAGCATAGTTTACCATACTCAATGACAGTTAGTTCACCATACTGGATGACAGTTTATGGAACAATGTGAGGATAGTCATTAAGATGCTTGAGTTTGTGGTACATGTGTTGAGGATAGTAGATCAGCAGAGAAAACCTACTCTACCACACATATGAGCTACAGTAGATAGGATGAAACAGCAAGTTGCTCAAGTCTACCCACACGGCAACAAGAAAATTCTCGACATCATCCAAGTTAGATGGGAGTCTATTGCAGCATCCACCACATAAGACTGGTGAGTTGTTAAGTTTAGTAATCAATTTAACTTCCATTATATTATCAATTTATCACACTATTGACTATTCCCCTTTTTTTTTTTTTTTTTTTTCCACTTTTTTTAAAAAAAATTTTTATTACACAACATAATATCTAAATCCCAAGTACCATTACAAAGACATGCTTGGGATGAGGCAAGATATGATAAATGGCATCCAAACTACAGTGGAGAGGTTGAAACCAGAACCATCTAAACAGGCAGTCATCCTTATGGAGGTGAGATTATGATTTGATATTCACAATTCATAGTTTTATACTTAGTTATTAAGTATTAACCTAGTTATTGTTTTTTTCTTTATATATTAGAAGAAGGCATTTAGGGATGCCACTGGAAGTTTCGGTCATTCCGTGGCCATATTAGGACGAGAATCCGCCCCTAGGGGGTAACATAATTCATTATATATTGAATTACTTATATTCTATCTTTCAGTTAGTTATCTAAGTATTGATTGGAGTTTGTGTTTGTTGCAGCTGAATGGCGTTGCAATTTGGCCGTGACTAACCCCATTTGAGTATGATTGTATGCAAAGTGCTCTCCCAGAGCATTTTATGTTACTAGTTGTTAGCGAATTGAAGCACATTCAACCTCATCCACTCAAAGAGGCGCAACCAATTGGGTGTGAAGCGCCTAAAGGACCTTGTCTATTCTACACTATAATATGAGATTGGGGGAAGATCATATTAAACAGAGGCTGGATAGAGAGTGTAACAATATCGAGTTGGCCGACATATTTGAGATGGATGATGATGATAACCTAGTAGTTGATTGGATCGGGGACAATGGAGAGACCCTTGCTGGATGAGGAGGGAGGTCGTCCCCGGAGACAAATTACACAGGAGATGGGGGCTAATGTGGCGGACTTCATAGCCTCTAAGGGGAGTGCACATGCAATGCCCACCCGTCCCTCCGTGCCACACCCTAATGCATCCACCAATAGTGAGGATTTGATTGTCCGGTCCGACACCGAGGATGATGCGACTCAAGCCCCAACAATGACGACGATGGTGATGATGACGACAACGACAACGACGACGACGATGATGATGATGATGATGATGATGATGGAGGGGATGAGGAGGGTGTTGGACCTCATGATCAGAATTCAGCTAATCAAAAGAACAAACCACCACCACCAGTACATGATAGTCAGGGAGGGGGAGGACGACCACCGAGATCACAGGCAAGAGTCAGTTCACCCATGCAACACAGGATTCAAACTACAGTGGAGCTGTATCTCAAGGAAAAAATGTTTCATCGGCATATTCGAGGAAAGGGAAGGAGAGACAGCACAGATATGGCATGGAGGACACGCCATCATATGGGTCTTACCCTCCAAATGATGCAGAGAACTTGGTGGGCTTTATAAGATCAATGAGTATAGATGATTCCAAAGACTCCACCGCCAGAGGATCCAGATGGCATAGGCCTGTAGAGTCCTCATATGATACTGCTGTTGAGAGTATGTTCTACTTGGTTGACTTATAGAGCTTATGGTTATGGACCTTATGGTATCCTTCCTGGCTATCAGACTCTGAGTCAACCACCGGTGGAGCCTTATGGTCATGGACCTTATGGTGTCCCTCCCATTGTCACCTATTGGAGTCAGCCACTGAAACCAGAATTGAGTAGACTTGTAATTGGTAATATTTTCGGTTCTTCTCAAATATATTATATACTTGAATGTTACCTTTTTAAGTTTTTTGGTAAACTAGTAGTTCCATAGTTTTTATTATGCTTGAAATAAGAAGTATGCAAGAATCCATATCATTTTGAGTCCATATGAGGCTCGAAATTGAAGTTCGAAACTTCAGTAAAAAAACCACAAGTTTTGACCAAAACTTGAAAATTTTGACTTTTTCTTGGGTCGAAATTTGAGTTTCGACCGAAATTCTTTCCTTGAATACAGTAGTATTAGGAGTTCTATTCATAAGGGTGTCTGTTAGGATGTTTTATTCTAATAGTCCCACATCAGGAATATTCGTTTCTTCCTTTGCATATTACTACTATAAATAAAGGCTTGCTATGTTACATTGACATAAGTAAGGATTCATTCAATTACTTAAACAGTATCTTTTTCTAGAAAGTACATATATGTTTGAAGAAAGGCAATAATATATAGCAAAGGGGGAAAGAGAACTAAAGAATCAATTAAATCCAATATCATGTGGATCCTAAATTCCTAATTCCTTAAAGTGATAAGAATTATAAATAAAAGGAAACATGCAGGAGCATTTGAATTTGAGGATTTCCAGATATAGAAACAACAACAACAACAACAACAACAACAATAAGCCTTGTCCCAACTAAATGGGGTCGGCTAATTTCCAAATATAGAAACAAATGTGAGAAATAAGAGTAATGATAGGTACCATACCCAACATAAAGGGGAGGGGGGAAAAAAAACAAAAAAGTGAGGTTGACAAACCTTGCAATGTCAGATTTTTTTTTTTTTTATTTTTTTCGATTTTTGTCCTCTTTGTAGTGTTTAACTAGAAGGGCGGGCCTGGCGCAATGGTGGAGTCTCTCCATTGTGCGCTAGAGATCGCGGGTTCGAATCAGCCTCTCTGCAAAAAGCAAGGGTAAGACTGCCTAGAAAGTCCCTTCCCCAGACCCCACAGTGTGGGAGCTTCGACACTGGGTACGCCCTTTTTGTAGTGTTTAACTCATTTTTTGGTACTGATGGTGTTTAACTCATTAACAAATCATGGAAGAGAGAACAATTCCAGAGCAAGAGATGGGACAGTTTATCATTTTGGTAAGTTAGAGAAAAATTAGGAGATAGAACTCCATCTCTTTTGCACACAATTTTGATCAAATATCATAAAATTATGAGAAAATATGTTTTTACCCTTAATTTTGTACCATTAAAACACATGCTAATTAAAGTCTCCCTCATAAATAATATTAAACTCTTTATCTCATTAAATCATAAACAGCTCTCCACCTCATTGTGAATTTTGCATCATTTTGTATTAATTTAAATAGAAATAGGGCCAATAAATCACACCAAATACTTATATTAATGTTTATAAGTCCAATAATCATAATTTAAACTATACCAAAGAGAGCCTTAATTGAAGTATTGTATTTCAGAATTAATTTAGTCTTTTACTAGTTTTATTATTCCTACGTACGTAAGAGTGAGTTAGACTTTGGTTAGGATTTTGTTTTGGATTTTGATTTCAACTAGGGTTGCCTTATATTTCCTTTATATAAATTGTATTAGGATACATTTTCAGATGAAATAGATAGAAGAGTTTTGTTTGTTATTGAGAGAACTCTTTCCTCCTGTTCTATTTCCCCCTTCTTCCCTTCCCTATTCCTCTAATTCTCCGTCCATTACAGCCCACTATTGCAGCCCTATACTAGGCCTGAATCATCACGAGTTTTGATCATAACCTAGCAAGTGATGATACTATGGTCAATTTACATATTATTTATGATAAGGTAGGATAGGCTTTAGTCATATTTGAAGTCCTTTCTTCTTCACATATATACATGGTTGTCAAAGCGTCCGCCTAGGCGCACCTAGGCGGCAAAGCGGTTTTTCAGCCGCCTTATTTTGAACCGCTTAATTGATACCCAATTTGCAAAGGAACTCCAAGGCCTTAAGTGGCATAGAACTTATTTTTTGCTCTGGGGGCAAAGCTTAATTGATGCCCAATCTACAAAGGAACTCCAAGGCCCAAAGTGACATAGAACCTATTTTTTGCTCCGGCAGCGCTGCCCCCCACACCCTCGTGCCCGTCGGCAATAGAATGTGAAGCATTAGCCATATTCAACATCAAGAATCAATGAATCAGTAAATGCCCAGGCGGATGCTTTGACAACCATGGTTAATGAGATGAACTTATGTTTGTGTTCTTTACTTCTTTTTTTGAATAATTTGTCATAATTATGATTCTTGAATACTTTTTTTTATTATTATGAATGTGACTATTGAATATTTGTTTAGCTTATTATAGAAAGTAGTTGTCTTGAAAAGTAGTTTAGAAGTGGTTGTATTAAAAAAAAATTACCCAACCGCTTGGTCGCCTTATTGCCGCCTAGGCGGAGCCCCAATTGCTTTGGTCGCCTTGCTGCCTTGCCAACCATGCAATCATGCATAGATATATATGTTGAAGCAGATCTAACACATACTAAACCTAGGAAAGGGCGAGGGCCTTTCATCCTTTGAGTCCAAGAGCTATTGAACCCATTTAACGGGCCTAGAGCCCTAGAATGGGGTCCCAAGGGATGCATAACAATATGGTAGTATTTACTTAGCTTCATTATAGTTTCTTTGTCCTTTGGTGAGTGTTTCACTGCCCCTAAAAGGCAGTTGTTTTTGTCTTTTTTGTGCATTGTCATATCCATTCCTAGTTTCTCAAGGAATTAGATTCCTAGTTGGATTCTAACTCTTACATTTGTGAGGACTTTCAGCCCCTTTCCTAGTAAAGTTAGCTTGTAATCCACATATTATTTATACCCCCATAGAAGAAAGAACAAAGGATGATTATTCTCTCTCTGAAATTGCTCTTGCAAACTGGTGCTCCCATTACTTGTGTGGAGACATTCTCAAGGAGAGAACAATCCCCATAGCTGGTGGATCAAACCCATCATTGGTGCTTGGGTGTTTCATGCCCTATCTTGAACAGCTGACTGTGAGCTTGATCTTTTTCCTCTCTTACAAGCCTGCTGCTCTGGTAAGAGAGTAATCCTCATTCCATCTCTTTCACCATTAATTTCTATTTCGAAAGCTGAAATACCGTTCCACCATATTGATCCACCTTTTGCTTCCATCAAATCTGAAATCTGTCCACCATACTGCGCATCCATCTCCAACATTCAATCCATCTTACTGCCATAAAAACTGCCTCCACTAATAACCTCCATGACTTCGTTAGGGTACCAAAACCAGCTATTCAGTATGAGTTCAAAATCCCCCATCCAAATTACACATGGAGATCTTCATTACCACTTCATCCCCTACAGTCCCTCAGAAACTATTTGTTTGATAGAATAAAACTGGGTGGCCACAAAGGGGTGGGGAAAGTGAACTATTTTCCACATACCAAATGGTGAGCTTGTCTGGCGGAGGGGAGTTGGAGAATGAGGAGATAAGATTCCTTAAATTAAGGAGTTTATCTGCTGAGGTGGCAATCACTTTATTCCACCCCATGCCTTAAGAAAATCCTACCTAAAAAGGTGAAACTTCGTGAAAGAAAAAAAAAAAGGGAATTTACCTTTGACTGTTAACCTATATATTCTACTTTTCCCTTAATTTCCCCTACCTCCCTTTTTTTGTCCCATAACCCCACTTTACAAGGGCCCACACATTTAAATGTCCCACACTTTTTTCTCAATCAAGCAAACACGTTTTTAGAAGTTTCAGGTCCAATAAGCCCATTGACCTTGAATCCCAAGAATCATTCAAACAAACCATAAAAGTTAAACCTTACCTAAATCAACCAAAACTTGAATGAGTCATAGATTTCACTTTATCAACCACTATCCTAAAGACACAAGTCATAGATTTCACTTAATCAACACTACCCTAAAGCCACAAGTCCACCTAATTTATAGAACCTGCATCCAATTCATTTCTTTAGTTTTTGGGTCCCCCAGAAAACCCTAATTTATGACCTGATTTCTATTGTAGCTGACCATTAGAATCTTCCCGTGTCAAACCATGTATACCTTACACCAACCCCCTTAATTGATTTCAATTACAGTCATATCCTACCATCCTAAAACCCTAAATCAGACCCCTTGCTAGTTGGTTCAATTTAAAATCCTGGAAGACTGCCCCTTGTTGATCCTATTCAACAGGGTACCCCTACTCTTTTGTTTTCTTCCATGTGACTGCAGTTTATTTCCATTATAACGGTAGTCCCCATGGAAAGCCTAATACGAAGTAGATATAATAGTTCACATGTACAAGCAACCTCCCTTTTTCTGGAAGAGCAACTTGTTGGTGTCTCCCCGTTTTCTTTTTTTTCTCCCTCCAACACCTTGAAGCAATTCAAGGAGAATACAAGTCCAAACAACCATGGGGCCCATGGCACTACAGTGGGGAGGTAGGGGAAACCAAACCCAACCTCACCTAGAACACGCCATCCATGGGTAGAAGGACCTGAAATGCCAAGGTAGAGGTCGTGACCTCAGATGATGCAGTTAAGAATGTTCAAACAGGTCAATCGGGCCTTAGAACACTTTATCCATGGTGGGTCCACTAGACATTAGGCTTCTTATTTTTTAGTTTCATTGATGTAATGAGCTAGGGGCCTAATTTATAAGCCCACAAAAGTGGGATAACCAAGTGCACAGGATTAGAAGTTAAATTCAGTGGTAGAATACTCAATAGCTAGATAGAATTTTGTTTTGATTTTATTTACCTTACTGAATCTTTTACAGTGACTAGCAGTCCTTTCATGAGTCAAATTAGGACTGTTATAAGGTCTCTATATATGTAATGCATCCCCCCATCAATTAGAGATGATCTGATTAAATAATACATTTTTTTTATGAGAGTTTTGGTGCTATCGTGCAATGCATAAGGAATTGCTACCCCAATTCTGATTTCTTCTCTTATCTTCTTCTCTTTTTTCCCCTCAAGAAAATCATCTATCATTTAAGTTGGGGGTGGATTTTTGTGGAGGATTGCCAAAGCCAGAAAGAAAAGATAGTTTAGATCAGTATCCCCTTTCCCAGTACAAGCTTCCCAAGCTTAACTTCTGTGGCAGATCCTTGTAGAAGACTGCCCCATATGAGGTGTTGAGGTCAACTGTTCCAACATAAGAACCAGCAACTAGAGTTCTCAACTCCAACGGGGGCCTGATTTCCTGCCTAAGAAGCTAGCTTCCCAATTCAAAAACTTGCTTGGGAAACATGCAGCAGAGGCTGTCTCATTGCCAAGAAAGGAGTGAGGTTCCAAACCTTAGCACCACTGGAGTTCTGAACTCCGGCTCACAGTCTCACCAGGCAAAGAAGGCAGCAGGCAACATTAAAAGCTTTACGAGCACTTCAATTCCAATAATTCAAGTCTAAATTTCTACTCCTCGACAATATAGAGGCTTTAATCACCCGGAATTAGGCCATATTCCTATTAGGAATGGCCAAGCCAACTAAAAATATAGAACTAATCAATCTTAAAATAGGACATTAAAACTTAAATTGACCCAAAATTTTCTAACTAAGATATGTGACTTTTAAGTTTTAATTGGTCACAATACCTCTAAGTATCAACTAATTTTGTACTCGGCCTAGATACTCAATTTTTAGGCCCATTACCAGGTAAACGTTAAGACCAAGGGCCTAATACCTATATCTATCAACCCTAGGTTGTTTTCCAGGCAAAATAGTGTAATTAAGGGCTGAAATCTGCATCACAAAGTGAAAGGGCACATAAAGTTGTTGCTATCATAAAGAACTGAACCAGGTTAATTACAATGATACCACCAAATAAATAAGAGAATGTATTAACAATCAAACCACATTTCCAGTTGATACCACCCACCGATGATATCAGAACAAAAGGGGCAACATGAATAATGATGTAACCAAGGAGGATGGCATTTGTTATGGTATAATATCTTCACTCTCAGTAACACCTTTACGGTTTTGGAAATGGGATGGGGAGGTTTTTATGGGCGTTGGCAATCTCTAATTAAGTTGATTTTTTGTTGTCTAAGGTGTAGGGAAAGTTGGGGTAACAAAAGCCTAGATGTGTTGAGAAGGAAAAAGAGTTAGGTTATAACAAATCAGAAGGGGACTGGGATAGGGTTCAAAACTGAGGGAACGGGGCTATGGGAAGCTTGCAGCTAGAGTCGGGAGGTTTCCTTGCTCACCTTTTCTTTCTTCTTTTCTATCTTTCTTTACTTCTTTCATCTATTTTCTTTCTTATTTTCTTCTTTTCTTGGTTTCACAAGACTTGGGTATGCAGTTTCTTGGTTTCAAAGGCGTGGGAGGGGGTGGTACTGCCTGTCAAAGGGTTTAGGTGGTCTAAAAAGGCTGAATTAGTTTGAGTTCTAGGACTGAGAGTAGGGACAGCAAGGTTCTTGATGGTTTCTTGATCTGAAACTGCAGAAAATAGCTGCAGCAGGGTAGACGGAGATGAGGGAAAAGAAAAGGGTTAGCGCTGGGGTTGGGGAGGAGTTTTAACTTACTGCCTTGTAGGTTCTTGATGAGGAAGAGGGCTGGAATTACTTACTGGAGTGAACAAGGCAGATCGCAAGCTTCAAGAGAGCTTCTTTAGGCAACCAAGGGCACTCCTCAAAAAGACCCCACTCGATACCTCCTCGGCTGTAAATTCAGTATTCATTCATTGATCAAAACTGATTGTTACAGCAGTGGCATATGAATTTATAGCCTTTTCAAAGATTCCAAATAAGGCTTTACCTAGGAGACCCAAACTAGACTGATTTTGGACTCCTAATCAGATTAGATTAGACAACTGCAACTGAAAATAAAAAATTAGTTGGGATTCTGTAACTAATTAAGAACCCAACTAATAACATAAAATAAAATTTAAAATAAATAAAAAAAATAAAAAAAATAAAAAAAAGACAAAATATCCCTTAGGCGCGTTTGTGCGGAAAAAGGTGGGGGGGAAGGGGTGGGAAAATCGAAAATGTGAAATCTCTTTTCCTTTAAACCAAATGGTAGGTGTTGGGCTGGGGGGGAGGGGAGACAAGGTCCGATTCAAGGACCGCCGGGGCCACTTCCCCCCCTGCTTTTAACCCCACATATTTGGGGGTTGGGGGTTGGGAAGAAAAAGTGGGACCCCCGTCTTTCCACACCCTTTCCTCCTTTTCCCCCTCCCCCCCTGTGGGCCCCTGTTTTTTTCCCCCTTTTTCCCCCCCCCTTTGCCGCGCCTTGGGGTTGCGCATGCGCTAGGCCCTCTTGCGGCTCTTGTTGGAGTCCCTTTTGTTGCTTACATCAAATAGTGTTTAGAAATCCCAAGGAACTTCAAGACACAATATGAACATAAAGATACGGAAATAGAATTTGTAATATTCACCTTTTCCAATTCTTATAAGCTTTCTCAAACCATGTGCATACCTCCTTACCCGTGGCCGATGTCCTTCAAGGTTAAGCCTTCACAGTAAACAGAATAAGAGAAGTTCTAGCAATCAACTAGAGGTCAGATGCTAAACTTTCTAGAGGAAAAAAAAATAGCTTACTTCCATCTAGTTAATCTTAAGAAGGAAAGCCAGCAATTACATATTGGTAATGGCAGATCACAACAAAGAACCAAAAACCAGCATTCTTAATAGTAAAAATTTCTTCAACCTGATCAAATCCGTCACAACCATCCACACATAACTTATCATTTATCATTTCTCTATGTTGGTCAACTATTTGGAATCAATATTCAGATCAGTGGCAAATGTTCAACAAAATTAGTTTAAACAAGGGTAAAGGACTCCTTTTCTGTAGTTTGAACTGTCAAAGCAGTCAATTAAAACCACCCCTTCATAGCACCATATTCACCCATATGGTTGGAAGACTAATCTCAAGAAAATACTGCCATTGGCCCCCAGCAATGCCTAGGAAAGCACTACAGTTTATAGTCCAGGCCATAATCCAAAGTCCAAATAAGTGTCTTCTGAAAACATTGTGCACGTTTTTTGGATAGATAGAAAAATTAGTTCATGGAGGTCAAACATAAAACCATAGGAGAGTGATAATAATATTGCCTAAAAAAAACTGCATATAATTTATAATACGAGGGCCTTTGGCAGCAATTGGTCACCTTGGCCCAAGACCAACCTAGGCAACACTTTTGAGGCACCTTGATAACCATAAATATCATGATCTTCCTGCAGAAACAAGTTCAATGATATATGCACATTCCATCTGAGACACAAATAAGATACATACTCATTTTCCAAGCCTAGTTTCAGTCTTGTGCCAGCTCTCCTTGAAAGCTCATACTCAGCCTGATGATACAGTAAAATGAAAGTAAGATCTAACAGAGAAAGAAAGCATATTACAGGTTAAAAGGGTACAAATTCAGTATCATTAATTTCCACATCAAACCAACAATTATCTAAATGCGATGCAACTAGAAACAGAACTTTGTATTATGGCTTTAAAAAAAATCAAATCATCAAGAATATCTTGGTTTTACACTATTCTAGCTCAATCTTTCTTACGTATTGCTTTGCCTGATCAAATGCTTCCACCCATCTCCGAGCTTCTCCAGCTGTAGCACAAGCAATCTTGCAAAAAAATGAATATACATCAAGTGAAAATTTGAAGCAGATAAACAAGAACCCATTTCTCTTATGAAAGGAAAAAAGGTCTCAAACCCAATCACAGGATGCAAATTGTTAATTCTGTGCCATGATCGCCATGCAAGAGTGCAGAAATATTGCAAGAAAAATATTTCATGTCATACAGCATTTCAGAATCATTATTTTATTGAAAACAAAATTTAAATTTAACAACCCATTTCAGTTGTTACTTCATACATACATTCTACCCTTCACCAACTTAACATAATCCCCGTCATGAACCCTAACCCTAACCTTAACCTTGAAGTCAGCCCCATGCCCTATTCTGAGCTATTCAAACTTCGCTGGTTCGTAAAAGATCCTGTGAAGTTGGCTCTTTTTTTATCCTTTCAACCTAGGGCTACATCACGACGTGTGGGATCTTGACTCTTGATGAATAATCCAGTCTTTCAGAACACTATTACTTGAAGTATCTTCCATTTAATATGCTGCAGAAATAACTTTCGAATCTCTTTTAATGTCCTTTCTTATTGTCAACTGTTTGTGGATTCTAAAGGCAAGGATATGATGGCATTTTCAGTGTGAAGTGGTGACCAAGTCAAGGCGTGATAAGCACAAAAGTTGGCATTCCCATTCGTTTCCTATTGGTGTTTTTGTTCTTTATTTATTGCTCAATAGTTGGAATGTAATTCGATAAGGATTTTCAAGAATCTCACCTATTTTGGGAAACTCTAGAAGAGTATGTAACTATCTATATAAAGACACTAGTGTGAATGATAGGAGGCACGGACTCTCATTGAGCCACCTCTTATTTCTCTCCCCTCTCTTCTCTCTTCTCTCTCCTCTCTTGCCATCATCTTCCTTCGTTGCCTCTTCTTTTCTGGACCAGCAAGGTCGTCATGCCTTGTAAAACCTGTATTTGTCACACTTATTATACTTTCCTGTCTTCACTTCTTATAGATCTGAAACAGTTAAGAGTTATCTAGTCTTCCTTTCCATTACATTAGCTATCTTATAAATAGTTTTTTCCACTTACTTTGTGCCAGATTGCTATATTTCTCACCCTTGTTCCCAGAATTTTCTTTGCTTCGTTCTAAAAACTTTATACTTTGTAGATCTCCTACGTCTAGAGTGCCTTTTTTTATTTTTTGGATGAATACATCATATGTCCATTGTATGCCTTAAAACTAGCCCTTTTAATCTTAATTAACAGCTGTTTGAACCTTATCATCCCACGACAAGGTCTATCTAGGAAAGTGATGTTTTCCTCTTAATTTTCCTAAGACGTCTTCAGTGACCTTCATAATAGAGGTAGTCATCCCATTTTGCATCATACTAGAGTCTCCCTTAAAGTCTCACCTTCCTTGTTTAACCATATTCATCCACTGCCCCTCCCTCCATTCTTTTTCTTTGTTGCTTATAGGGTTTCCTTATTGCAGGGATCGAATCTTCCCTTGAAAGGGGGGAGATAGAATTTCTGCGCACACCAAGAATTAAAATCCCAAACAAAGAACATAAGCAAAATGAAGAACAGAGGGAAGACAAACAGCAAGCATGAAATAGCAACCATGTTCAACAAGTTGATTTCACATAGCTGAAGATCTTCTATACTCCATACGGTTCTCTGATTTGAGGGAAATTTTCAGATTTCAAGCTTTCTGAATGACAGGTTATCTGACCAATGGATCAACTTGAGATTTCATTGTTCCCTTCGTATGAGGATTAAAAGAATCAGATCTCATTCTCCGATCTGAATAATATATTTAGATGATTCTTTTGGAAACATTGACTGTTAAAAGCGGGTAAGGCATTGTAACCATGGAATCATTGATTCCAATCAAGCCAGAATTTTATTGATCTTGGCAGCAAATGAAGATGGCTATCAACATGATATGCAGAAAACTTTCAGTCGCTCATATCCATGGAAGGCATCCGCAAAGTGGAAGGTCTGAAGAAGAAGAGCAAGAAGATTACAGATTGGCAGGCAACATCATCTAAATTCCCATTCCCTGTTCCTTCCACCAGTTGAGGGGTCTCAAGTACAAGCCAGTTACTCCACGCCTTACATTGACGTTTAACTTTCCAGATTACTGTTGTTCTCTTTCAAGAGAATCTACCAGCCTTATCACTTACATCGACATCAGTCAATTTCTTCCTAATTTAAAAAGAAAAAAACAAGATGGTTAAGTATGATTCAAACAGAGTTCAATTCATATGGCACAAATCCAAGAGCAGATCTAGAAATTGCAGAAATATTCTCATGTTTTCTGTCGTTTTGTGAATCTTCTGCCATTTTCCTTTTTTAATTCTCAATAGTCAACTCTGGGGATGATGTTAGTTGATGGATGACTCTAGGAATTAGTTTGCCGCAACTTTTTTTTGGATTTATTTAAAAAGATCTGTATGACATGTTTCTGTTACTTTGGTGGTATTCGTAAAATTCCACACCTACCAGAAAGAAAACCCCAAAGAAAGACAAGGGGAAATATAAGAAGTAATTCTCTCACAAACCCATCCATAAAATTATCTTCCATCTACTCTGTTATCCATGAGTTTAAAGCTTATCACAAAAGTAATCTTCCAAAGATCTCCCTTCCATTTTTATCTGGGTGGGTTCTCTTGTAGGTTTCTAGGGTGGGGGTTGTTGGATTTTAAGGAACATTTCCTTTTTCTTCAACTGTTCAGTTTTCTTCCATATGAGATTGATCACTGTGGAAAGAAGGCTAGCTTGGTCATTTAGGTAATAATAATATTTTAGGGATATTTTTGTCTTTTAAGTAATTTTAAGAATTAAGGGGTGTTTTAGTCTTTTAACAATGTCAACAGTAAAATCATCATTTGACACCACTTAACAATAAAATTTGACGGTAGGGAGGCTATTGTCAAGTTTTTCAAGTAAGCGGATAAGCATTTGTAACATGTCAACTACAAGGGGAGGTACTTTTCAGTTGCCAACAACAATAACAAGCCTTCTCCTAACTAAATGGGGTCGGCTACATGGATTTTTGCCTTCCAAACAGCTCTGTTTAGGGCCATGCTAGATATAAGCTAGCTATGCATATCCTTTCTTCCCACTTCTTAAGGTTATTTTTTATCTGACCCTAGCTCTTCTAATTCATTTAATGCTTGATTATATCACTTCTCTATATAGGGGCATTTACAGGCCTCCATTGAACGTCATTGTGCCGCCTCAAATGACTCTCTAGTAGCTTATCACTTATTGGAGCTACTCCCAAACTAGCTCTAATATGATCATTCCTTATTTCATCCTTCCTAGTCTTGCCACTCATCCATCTTAGCATACTCATTTATGTCACACTGAGTTTATCTATATGATGCTTTTTAAAAGCCCAACATTGTGCACCATACATCATAGATGATCAAACGACGATCCTATAGGATTTTCCTTTGAGCTTTAAAGGAATATGTCGATTCACACTAGACCCCGGACACACCTCTCCACTTCATCCATCCTATTTGAAGTCTTTAGGAAACATCATTTATTTTACCATCATCCCCAACAGAAAAAAGGTTTTATACTACTTAATTTCCAACAAAAAATGCAAAAGTAATATAATAATAAATAAGACAAACAGATGTATCTATGTGTCACTTACTTCTCCTTTTTTTGCCTCTTCCAGCCGGTTGTAAAATCTTAGAACATAAAAATCCTATGCAAAAAATCAGCTCATCATTAGCACCTCTAAACATACATAATATGATCAACACTTGAAAAAAAGAATTGTAGACGAACGAAATCACAAAACCATTGCATTCAAGGACAAACCAAATCTTAAAAGAGTAAATAGAAGTGAAATACTTAATGAGAGGAAGACCTCACAGAATGATTATTCTAGATATCTAAGCTCAGTCATAAAGGAAGGAGGCTAGAGGATGATGTCACACAGAATTAAAATATGATAAATGAAGTAGAGAGGTGTGTTCAAACTTCGAAGTGTAGTATGATTCACAGGTGCAATGAAGGATCTACAATCTATAAAGCAGAATGATAAAACCAGGATTGGAAATCATAGGGCACCACAAAGTTTGAGCCCCAAAACAGAACCCAAGAGGTGCACCTATAGGTTGGCCGAACCATATGAGGGGCAAAAGTGGTATTTTACCACCCCTTTGGAGTCCAAAAGGGTCCAATTAAGTCCAGAATAATTTAGGATCCAATATCTACATCTTGTTTTTCGATTGGACATGGTTAAGAGTCCTTATCTAAGTACGAATGATGTGAACATAAATTCTCTCCTTGGCCCAAAACCCTAAGTTTCACACCTACAAGGAAGATTCCCAAAACTAGCCAAACCATAGGGGGGCATTTTTGTGCTTATTCCTCCCTTAGACTAATTTTAGCATGTGTCTTTAGTTAATTAAGTTTTAACTAAGTATGTAAGTCTTCTTCTTTTTTCTTTTTTTTCTTTTTTCTTTCTTTTCCAGCATAGGTCAATTAGAGTCATTAGTTAAATAGAATCCAGCATGTGTAAATGAGTCCATTAGATCCATTATTATTTATTTGGTCGGTTGTGATTCAATGTAATGGGATCCTAATCTATAAAGGAGTCCCTTAAGTTTAGAGTCTTTTAGTAGGCGACAAATACGCATACTCTTTTTTTGTAATCTTACGTTTGATTATTTGAATAGGAATATTGAGTTTGAGGACCGTGGTTCCTGTTTAAAGGGGCCATGGAAGATTTTAAGTAAAGCTTTCTTCTTCACTATGATTAGCAACTCTGTCTAGCATTCTTCTTCAGAAATATTGGCTAGCTCTCAAGTCAATCCAAGCAAGTATAGCAACCCCCACCCCTTACCTCCAATCGCAACCAACCCCACCCCTTCCCCATCCCTACGCGACCCTAATCTCCCCTCCCCTTTGCTGCCATACTCTGACAGCACCATTCCCCAAGCCCACAACACCCAAGCCCCTCCCCCCACCCCCTACAATCTACCCTAGATCTTCACTCCCCACCCCAACCCTCTCAGCCCTCTCTCTCTGTCCTTCCCTATTGCAGAAGCAGCACCCCTCCCCCCATTAGATCCATAATCCCCACCCCCTTACCTTCCCTTTCCCTCCTAGCTGGATCGCATATCACCCCTCATCTCAGCCCTTAATTCCATCTAAAGCCTATAACCCTAAGACTTCTAAATTTCCTACACTTCATCTTCTTCAATGAAATTCTGCAATTCATACCCCTAGACCTGAACCTTGGTTCAACATAAACCTTCAACCACACTCCCAACCCACTTAGGATTAGCATCTTCTATACCTACTCTACTTCCCCTTCCAAATCCTACCCCTAGTTGACTTCTTCCCTAAGTGATGGGAACCAGGTTGACCCTCCCATAATTACGCCCAAAACCCAGACTCAAAAAAGCCCATTCAAAGCAGGCCGAATTCTACCAAGGGCATTTTGGTCATTTTCCCAGCCATTTTAGGGCTCAATATGGGTCTAGCTGGAATCCCCTTGATCCAAGGGTTACAGATTTATTTTTATTTTTTATTTATGTTAGTTGTTTGAGAGTTATAGTCCATTTTAATTCTTGAGTTGTGTTTGACTTGGTCATAGTTGTGGATAAGGTAAAGACTCTTTTTCCAAAAGAGTTATTATCTTTTAGGAATTTGTTCTTGATTTCTCTTTTATGATAAAGTCTAATTCAAGGAATCCATGCAATGAGGAAGGATCTTAATCTATAAAGGAACCCCACCTAAGAGTCCAAGTCCTTAAGTACTTAGATTCCAATCTAAGGTGTTCAGTCAGTACTTCGATCCTTATCAATTAGGGATTCCCAATTTGAGTCCAACTCTGTTCAAAGGGCTATAAATAGCAAAGTACTAGATGTAGATTTTCAATTTGATGATTAATAAAGTTGATTGTGTTTGAGGATCAGGGTCTCCTAGTTGGGTAGGCCCTATTTGAGTAAAACTGTTCAAGTTTCCACATCTTCTTCTTCAATCCAGCAGCTTACAAGTGATCATCAAGCACCCTTCAAGCAAACACAGAATCCCAAGTAAGTCCAAAGATCTTCCCCCACCCTCCTCCATACTGCACAACCTTCCCCATTCCCCTGCCCCTTCTGCCGCATCAATCCAGCAGCACCCCTAGGCCCCACGAAGCCCCCAGCCTCTCCCCTCCCCCCCCCCCAAAAAATCCTATTAAGCCCTTCCCCCACCCTACAACCGTAGGCTTCCCCCACCCCCTTCTCCTTCCCTGCAATACGGCATACCTCTCCCCTGAGTAAACCCTTGGTTCCCATCCCCTTACCCTCCCTTCTCCCCACATTAGGATCACAATTCCCTTCTAGCCCTAACCCTACCTTCAATTCTCCAATTAAGCTCAATTTCCTTAGTCTAACAAACTCAGCTTATATTCTTCTTCCTGGGAAATTCTGCAGAATTTTAAAACCCTGATTTCTGAACCTGTTCACACCTCTGACCTTACCTAATAGCTCTGTACCAGCAGAACATCAACATCTACTGGTCTGAAATTGCAGGACAGCAAGGTTGCTTCCATTCCCTAACCCTAGCCAAACCCTTTACAAAACCTAATTTGGCTTTTATTTGAATTTCCAGATCTGAATCACCAATTACAGCAGGATTTTTAGAGCCTTGGGATACCCTAAACCTCCAGATTCAGCCTTCCTATTTGCTGGATTTCCTAGGCAAACCTAAATCTAGGGGAAATACTTCAATACCCTTAGCCCTAGATCCCGGTTTATATCATTAAGAGTTCCATTCCAAGTAGGAAACCTCCAGCTAAACCTAAAACCATTAGGATTAAAAGTGAAATTATAAAATAACAATAACAGCCCCATTCCTAAGCTAACCGAAACTCTACGACCCTTTTCTAAACCCTAACTTCTAAATCCAGATCTGAAACTATCCTTAGAGCAAGGTTTTTCAAGTTAATCAGCCCCTTAAACCCTAAGCCTAGCCGAATTCTCCTAAGCCTTTACCCAACCCTTGTCAACCATAAAACCATCCCAAACATCCCATAATATTAGATTTATTTGCTGGAAGATTCTGGCAGCCCTATATTTTAGGGAATTCATCAAAAAACTCTAACCCTAAATTGGCGTTTCACATCAAGGAATCTAAGCTGGAATCCAATTTCAAGTGGGATTCCTATTTAGAGTTGATTTACAGGTTGTATTTGTTTAGGAACTCTTACTTAAGAGTCATTTTCTATCTTAGAAATTTAAGCCTAGTTGTAATAGGGAATTCTAATCCAAATTGGATTCCCTAAGTTGAGTCCAAGTTGGTTCCCTAAGTTGAGTTCAAGTTGGTTTTCTTTATTGAGTCCTAGTTATTTTCCTTCAATGTACTATGGCTATAAACAGAGCCACCACCCCATGTAATAAGACAGTTTTTTATGAATCAAAAAAAGAAGAGCATTGAGGTGGACTTGGGAGTAGTGGGAGAGAGCCCATGACCTGGGTTTTGGAAGTTTTCATATTTCTGCAATTTCAAATATTGCTTCTTCTTCCCTAAACCTGCCACAGCCATTGAAGCTTCTGAATTTTCTGCAAATCTTTAAGAGACTTCATCAATTAAGTGTAGACCTTCCCCAAGCCTTCTACATCCTTTCCTACCCTATCCGCTCCCTAACCCCAGCCATGCACAAGCCATCCCTCCCATCTAAAACCCCAGATACCCAACCCCTCTCACCTCCTCCTTCCCCTTATAGGATTGGACCCCTCCCTCAACCTTATTCCTACCTTTAATTCCATTATGAGACTTACACTCCATTAGTTTAGAAACTTCCTGCAGTTCATCTTCTTCCTCTAGAAACCCTAACCCTACAACAAAAACAACAATAAGCCTTGTCCCAACTAAATGAGGTCAGCTTCTAGAAACCCTAACCCTAGTTTCACTAAAACTCTCATAACTCCCAACCCTAAACCCTTTTAGGTTTACCTTCATAACTCCCCTACCCCCCCCCCCCCACAACAACAACAAAAATACATTGTCCAACACCTTAAGAGTTCTAATCCAACAAGGAGACCTATTTTCAAAACCCTAACCTCTTAGGATTAATTTTGAATTTACAGAACAAGAAAATAAGAATTAAATCTAATCTAATTGAACCCATCAACCACCCCATACTTAACCCTAGAAACCCTAAGAACATACAAACCCTAACTTTGAAAATTACGCACTTAAAGTATTTAAAACAGAATATTTCCCCCAATTTCCAGATGAGACCTCACCTGGAGAACCCTACAAGCGCTTTCCAATTAACCCTAGACTATCCTAATCTTAACCCTAAGACTTGGGCTTCAAATTAGCCTTATCCACAGGGTGTGTTGAGTATAAATAGCTGCTGTCCACTAAGATTTGACCTAGAACAGAAAGATTTTCAACCCTACTGCTGGTTCACTCAAGAGGATCCTGAAGACTGGCCCAGACCCTGGGTAACATCACAGAATGTTGGATAGTAAAGAAACCTCATACAGATAAACTCAGTAGCTAATAGAAGGATGTTCAGAAGACGTGTAGTAAAACTAGAACGTGTAAAGTAGAGAATGAAAAAATTAGAGCCAACATGGGAGTAGCTCCAGTACATTTTAAGCTAAAAGAGAATCATTTGAGTAGCATGGCCATGTACAATGAAGAAAGGCCTTTAGATGCTCAGAGGAGTTATTTCATCCAAATAGAAGGATCTATAAGAGCCAGGGGCAGACCAAAGACAACTGTGGGAGTAGTGAGGAAAGATATGCCTATCTTAGTCCTCGTATCATGTATGGCTTTTGGCTTTGAATAGAGCAGACTGGAGAGTAAGGTTCTTGGTATTTCACCCAATTTTATTGGGAAAAGACTAAGATATTGTTTTTTGCTGTTGTTGTTGACTTGTTGCGTTGTTGAACAATTCATAAATATTTTTGTTGCTCTTGAACTATTTGTACATACTATGATAGAAAAGATGTAGATAACCAACCAAAACTTACCTGCTGATTGATCCTCCTACGCCCTAGTTCCTCCACCATAAGAGTGTGCCCAATGACACCCTTCCTGATTGGTTTCTGGAACAAGAGAGTGAAAAAGGTACTAAATCAGTGAATGCATATGTTAAGAAGAAAGAGGGAAGAGATTGATCTCCAGAACCAGCTCAACATGTTATCAGACAATTAAGAAGAGCAATAGCCATCATAGGCATCCAAATGAGAAACATGTGACATTTGTGACATCGTGAAGGAGTTAATGTTTATGCGCCTTTTTAACTGGTGCATGTGAAAACCCATTTATGCCCAAATTTTTAGGATGAAGGATATATGATTAAAAATGGTACTTTTGCCCTTATCTTTTAAAAATCAAAATGTAGTAAAAGAAAAGAAAATGGTCTTGCACACTGCTGAAAGGCAGCCACACAATATTAACTTTCTAATAAAACATCCATATTAAGGGGACAATTTACATATTCAATACAACAACAATAATAATAAATAAATAACTTGAGCTAGAGTGAGAAACTGCACCAGATTGTGAACTCAATCAAAAAACTCCTTTACATCAAAGCATCTTATTTGAAAAAACACAGCTATATTATTGATGTTATGGGTCTTCCACCCCATAAAAAAATTATGGAATGGCTCTTTTGTTTTAAGATAAAAGCCAATAAAAGGATAATCATCAAGTAAAATCAATATAAAATAGTACAATTTCAATTGAAATTTTCCATGTCACTCTCCTTTTACCAGGAAACAAAACCTAAACTTCCACTTAAATCCCAGAACATTCATGAGTATAGGAATTGTATTTCAGGTGTGCTGTTCCACAACTACCAGAATTCAAACATTAACTTTTACTTTACTCATCTTGAAAAGATCCTTGTCTCTTTTACTTTTCTTTTCTTCTATTTTTTTCTTTTTTTTTTTTTTTTTTTTTTTTTTGGGGCCGGGGGGACTGGGAAGTATCCTTGTCTCACACTTTGCTCACCTAGACTAAATCAAAGCTATAAATCTGCAGGTTAAACAAAATTTGCTCATTCTACCAGATTGACAACTTCAACGCAAAGATATGATAAAAGAATAATAAAAATGAGATTAATTGATTTCTTATCCTCACATGAGACAAAACCGGAGGTAAAAGGAACCATCTCCACCTGCAAATCTGCAATGCATGGCTTCCAACACAAACCCTTGGTTTAATATAACTTTTGATTTACATATAGTTCCGTAAGGATATACCCCCTCAATAGTAACACAGAACTTATTAACTTTTGATTGCCATGTTCTAATTACATATTAAACAAAACATAACCCACAGAATCTACCCAAGGGACATCTCCTGATTCATTTTCCTAATACCCAAAAGCCTTGCTACAAGTAAAACCATTTGGATTTACAAAGAAAAAAAGGAGATTACTGTCCCTTGAATGTAAAAAGGACAAGGAGGTGTTTGGAGCTTAGAGTTTCCTCTCCTCAATATCTCTTCGCATTGTTTCACCAGTACCACTGCATAAATATGCAGGAGTATGTGACTTATCACTTTTCATGTGGAAAGGTCTGCAGCTTGATGGGGATTACAAGAATCCAAACCAAACATGAGCGACTATCATGTATTTAACAATCAACCATAAGCCACAAGTCCCATTGTGTCTTAAGGAGACACTGGAAAATCTTAATGATGTTAAACTCTTCCTTCTAAGTCCATTTTCCCAGCTTTGTTATCAAAGCACCACCATGCTGTTTCATGGCAACCAAAAAAATCCAAATTTTATTCTCTAGGCAATATTTATGCCATATTGACGACTTATGGACTAAGCAGTCACTTTTTTCAACCTTTTCTTTTTTTCTTTTTCTCCTTTTTTTCTTTTTTTTTCTTTTTTTGGGGGGGCGCAGGGGGAGGGTGTTAAATGGTCATAATTTATTCCATAACTCAACATATTGTTGCCTGTGTACTTTCATCTGTAGAATGTAGGGTCTACATACAATGCACTTATTGACATCACAGAGGTAAGTAAAATTACTACTTTCAATTTCATATTTAAATAAATCATAAGCATATGTTATTATGCTATGTTGCTATCAAATTATGATGGGTTTGTTATTATTTTTCAATGATAAGCTTGCATTGTTATGACTTACAATATTTGTTCAGCTTATATGTTGAATTATATAAGCTATTGGTGCCACACAAAATAGTCGTATTAAAAAAAAAAATGCACACTAAAACACTTTGTTCACTATGGCAATGCCTAGCAGCTGCCTAATCACCAAGGCACTTAAGAATGCCACCAAATGCCTTGGTCGCCTTGCCGCTTGATAACTACGTTTCCCAGACCTTCACTGGATTTTTCTTAAAATCCATTTACTGATTCTTAGAATTTTCTTTTTCACGTTGATTTCTGTCTGTTCTCTTCTGCTCTCACCTTGAAAACTAAAATGAAGTAAACAAAAAAAAAATCAAGAAGGTGGATATTATCAGAATAATACTGATGCAAGACAGGCTCGCATTTTAAAAAAATCTGGACCTGAACTACAATAAAATAGGGAGTGGGAACAAGTCAGTATTGATTAAGGTTTGAGAACTAAGAAAATGAAGACGGAAAGCTATGGTTTTGGACTGTGAATAGTACCTTGAACCGTAACACTTGCACGAAAGGGGGAATAGAAAAAGACAGCAGTAATGCTAATTTAAAAAATAAAAAAAGATCAATTTGTTAGGGAGATAAAAGAGAGGGACCTTCACTTGGCAAACACTTTAAATAAATTTCTTTAATTCAACTCTATTTGGTTGGGGTTGATTCCACAATTATCAGGGATTTAAAGGGGCTTAATCTCCTAAAATCTAAGACTCTTCGGCATCCAGACTAACTAAACTAACAAGACTCAAAAGACATAACTAATTAGAATTTCTGAAGACTAAGTCTTCTTAAAAATTTTGGCCCCATACAACTGATGACAGTATGACTCTCTAACGACTACACTAAAGCCAAGTAAGCTAAATCCTCCAGACCCTCACTTTTGGGTTTCATAACTAAGTCCATCATAAATAAAAACCAAACAGCAATAAGGAAATATTTAATAAATATCAAAATTGAAAGAATCCTAGGACTTGTTTTGAATACTTAAACCAAGAAGATGTTTTTATTTCTAGATACCAGTTTTTAAAGAAACCAACCATGGAATTTGACACTCAAATTAGCACAAGACTAGATATTGGCTTTTGCCCTTAAGGACATCCCTGGTAGCACAAAGGCCAGACGTTCCTCTCGTGCTCTACAACCATCAACATGTTCACTACTGAGTTTGCGAAATAATCACTTCTCTTTAGGAAACTTTCACACAACTGCCGATGGGAAAGGACAGCCATTATAAGGTTATGTCAACCAAGAGGAATAGAACATCTCATATTGGACCTATGTTGGAATTTTAAGTCGCAAGTCAAGCTTCGAGATGGACTCGTATGAATGATGCATCAATTAACAAGGTAAAAGAAGCTATCCGAGCTTTTCGCCAAATGAACTCATGTTAATTATTTAATCGAAAGTCTCGAATTCAGGCTAAGGTTCAATTATGAACACTTCGAAGAAGATATTGAGCATATAGCACAATGCTCTGTAGGACCAAAATGATAACTATATCAAATCAGGAGATCGTAGAATCAACAACACCTTTCTGTTTTGGATGGAGAAGATTAATGCAACAGTCTTGGATCATGTATTGGAATTTCAAAATTCAATTGTGAATATCAAAAATAGAAGAAACTAATTCAAAAATAAGAAAAATAAGGAGAGGAGAATGTATCAAATAAAAAGGAACAAAGATGAAGACCTTACAATGCCAGGATTCTCATGAGGATCTCGCTTGTACATCTCAACGTATCGGCCTCTCAGTGACAAAAATCGAAGATGACAAAATTCATGTCCAATGGAATTAACACCAAGATGATAGACCGAACCGAAATACTCGACCGTCTTGTCTTCTGAACCTAAGTCCGATCCTTCCCTGTCCGAGCCTTCGCTGGCCGCCATCTTACTCGACGGCGATGGCGATGGCGAAGGCGTAGACATTTACGTTGTAGCTCTCCTCCGCTCACTCCTCTTTCCTTTCTCCTTCCAACAGTTTTCTCTGTATTTAAAGATAAAACACAGTAAGCTTACGTCTGATTTCCGACAGATTCATCAGAGAACAGAGGGAAGAAGATAGAGAAAGGGATAAAGGTAGAGCTAGTAGCCATTACAGAAGAAAATACTGAACCAGAAAGAAGAAAGTAACAAGCCTTTTATCCCTTTTATGGGTTACGGATCTGAATTGAGACGAGAGTATAACCGATCAGCAACACTGAAACACAAATGAGAAATCTGAGCGGGAACGCGGAAGAAACGCGTCTGAGTTGCGGATGGGTTCGATGCAACAGCAGCGTCGTCGTCGCCCACGTGATCTCGGAAAGCCACATGGCACGTGCGCCCGGCGTCCCACTATCCAGTGCCCATCATGGGCTCTATATGAGTCTGGATCCTCCAACCCCACCACACAAATATGTGGGGCCCACTAGTGAAAAATACTTTCTGAAAATATTTAAAAAATTCAAATTTTCACCTGTAGGGCCCACATGTTTGTGCTCACTCAACAGGGTGAGGATCCGGACTCGCTATCTACATCGTACCTATTATTATTATTCATGTCGACCACCGGTTTGTTGAACCGGATTGTATATAAATGGTGGGATGATTGAGAGATTTATCCCCACAAAAATAAAAAATAAAAAATAAAAAGAATGGATGATGGAGAGTTGGAGGGTGGATCATCTCCCTCGATGGCTTTACAATTAGAAATTATATAGAGCCCATAAATAAAAAAATTTAAAAAATCCATCACCTTAATTCTATGGGTCTCTTTGTAATTTGTGGTAAATAATCGTCAAGGAAGATGATCCGAACTCAAAGAATTTGTGGATGGTCTCACTTCTAAGTGAAAAAATAAATCAAGATAAGCCTTCCAGTGGGCCTTATATAGATTATTGTCAATATATGATGAAGATATGTGATGGAGCACAGACTTTATTTTGACAACATAAAAGATTCAAGTTTTGACGTATGATTCATTCTGAATCCATCCTATGTTTTTAAGTTATGTCAAGTCAGACCGGGTTTGGCTTAGGTGATGGAGCACAGACTTTATTTTGACAACATAAAAGATTCAAGTTTTGACGTATGATTCATTCTGAGTCCATCCTATGTTTTCAAGTTATGTCAAGTCAGACCAGGTTTGGCTGAATTTGGTCACCCCTAAGAACCAGTGCTTGCATGCCAAAGTGGGTTAGGCTGTCCATTAGGTAGAATGCATCAAGCAATAATACAACGAAAAAGAATCCAAGAATATAGTGATGCCGTATAGAATAAGATTAGAATATGAAGAATAAAAAGGAGGGAACAAAGCATACTTTACAGCAAAAAATGGTGATAAAGGACCACCGACCGCCGCTTTATGTGTATTAGAAAACAACTCAAGCACATTAAAAGTATAATACTTTTGGTAATTAACAAAATAAGCATCCAAAATCCAAGAAAAGGGTAATTTTTGTATACACTCACGTTTGATCATTTACCCAAAAAAAAAAAAAAAAAAAAACAAACTGAGGTTTGATGATCTAAGTCATTTTAAACACAAAAACTAAAAATAAAACTTGCATTTGCCTCCTCTATGTTTAAAAAAAGTTCAACAAGAATGTTTAGAGTAAAATACTCTTTTTTTTTTTTTTTTTTTTTTTGTTACAAAACGAGGTCAAAAGACCAAAAAAAACAAAACAAATCAAACTAGAGCACAACTCTTGAGACAATCCTCTCTAAGGATGTCTGTCATTTTCTGCGGGGATCATTGAAATAAACCAGATCATTTCTTCCAATTAGCCGCCTCTTAGACAACCAATCAGCAGCCTTGTTATTTTGACGCCTCACATAACTAAATCTAACATGGCCTCGAGAAGCATATAGGCTTCGAATTTTAGCAACTAATCTTCCCATCGATCCTTGCTCGTTAACTTCTAGTTCCAATAACCTTATGGCCTTCAGCGAGTCTGATTCTATTTGGAGTGGCCATGCTCCCATATCCAACGCTACCTTTACCTTTTCTTTGATTGCGCGCAATTCCGCCTCTACTACATGGCATAGAGGAATCTTGATAGCAAATCCTCCTCTGAACAAGCCTTCTTGATCCCGAATCACCCCAGCTAATTGAGCGTAGCATTCTTTCACTTTTACAACAGCATCCGTGTTGCACTTAAATCATCCTCTTCTAGGGCATGTCCACCCTAACACTTCCAATTCTTTACTTGGATCAAGAATAGGGCTTCGGCATGTTGTCCAAGCTTCCTTATTGGCTCGATAAAATTTTTCGATAATGAGCATACCATTCCCTGGTCTGGAAAAATCTACCTCATGGATATCTCGATTTCGCCATCCCTAAAGAAATTGTAGGGTACACACAAATCGCTCGGGCCAATCGTTGCTCCATTTAGCAATAAACCCACACATATTGGCATAGATCCATTCCTGCTTTTCGCACCTAAAAAACCATATTTGATTTCGTGGTTTAACCATATGTTTCCAAATGCTTATTGTAAAGCAACAATCCCTAAATACATGTAATACATCTTCAACCTCTGTCATGCAAAGATTGCATTTATCATTATCTTGAAGATGCAAGTGGCGCTTTCTAGTATTAGTCATCAACCTATTCTTTACAACTAGCCAAAAGAAATTGCAAAATCGGTTTGGAAGATGAAGTTTCCAAGAAGTATTCCAAAAATTTTCATCGAATATTCCCACTGGTTCGTTCTTTATCAATGTCTCATATGCAGAGTGTATCGAAAAAATACCTTCAGTGGATGGGATCCAAGACATCACATTAGATCCATTGTTACTAGAGGGAAGTGGGAAATCCTTCAGTTTGGTGCAGATTTTTATAGGGAGGTATCCCTCAATTTTTGTTGTCCATTCCATGTCATTACTTTACAAGTATTGGTTAACGACTTCCCACTGCCACTTACTAGGAACTGGAGAAATCACATTTTTATTATAGAACGATCAATATTGTATTATATATATTCAATTAAATCATATAATTGTAATTATAATTTTTTATTTTATATTCAAAGGTGTTAAACATTTCAAAATTTACAGAATCATTTCCTCGTTCGTTGAAAATGATTAAATCCCCCATTTCCATTGGCAAGAAAACCCTAGAATACCAAAATTTGGCTTTAACTAGTCATTTCGTCATCTTTACATTTGATTGGTTTCTAACTCATGTGTCTTTGTTTTCATTTCCTTCTTCACTCATTCAACACAAATAAGAAAATAATCAACCTGAATTTATCTCACCAAATGTTGTCTCACACCCAATCTCTCATTCCTTCATCTTTCCCACTTCTCGCTTCCCAAAACAATATCTTTGTCCGCTACTCCTCCAGCAACAGAACTTATAAAAAGAACCCACTTGAATAGTACAAAGAAAAACCTGGTTGTCAATCTCCCATTTCAGCCTGTGAGATGCTCAGTTTTCCGTTGTATCAGAATCTACCCAGAAGGAATTTTTGAAAGAAGCCCTCTCCAACGGAAATTTCTAGAACGATAATGGCGTTATCTTCTATGAGTAGTCTTTGTACGTTTACGCAACAAAACCCAACGGGCCCACTCGCTTATGTGAAAAAACCCAAAAAGGGATTGTTTAACTTTTCCACTCCTCCCTCTTGGTTTGGGTTGCCCATTTGAAGCCTCATGGGGTCCTTCTTGCCCTTTTAAGGTCAATGGGATGTGGAGGAGGACTTGGCCTAGGATCTACAGGTTTGGAGTAGGCCGGTTCTTGTAGAGCTTCTCCTACACCATTCCTCACCGCGATGGGGAGGTTTTGGCAATGCAGGGGTTTACATCAAGTGTTTTCAATGCAAATTATTTTTTTTTTTTTTGGGTGTGTGGGGGGGGTGGGGATGTTGTTGAATCATACAACCAACAACTGCTGCAGATCCATCAGACGAGTGACCCTCCTTGGTCCTATTGTGCTTAGGAGAACTACCTTTTAGCCAGGAAGGCACACTTGGTGTCTGAAAGAATGGTGTCTCGTCCCAATCATTGGTTGTTTGGCCACTTGTCTTCCTTGATTTGAATAACTGCTCTTTTACCCCTCCTCCCACCCCCTAAATTTTTTTTTAAAAGAATCACACACCAATTTACATCATTCAGTCCCCTCTGGATTCGTTCTTTTAAGTATAGTCAAAATGGGTTCTCACTCTTTTAGTCTCGTGGGTTTTAATTTTTGTTTGGTACTTATTGGTGTTGTTGTATGATATGATAGCTAGACAAATATTAGGCTTATCAGCCTACTCTTTTGGTCAATAATGTATTACCAAGCATCTTATTGTGATGGGACTAATATATATATATATATGAAAAAATTTTTGTAAGTGAAAAATAGACAAGATACATAGTTTAATTTGATGACAATACTCCTCATCATAGGTTCTCTTCTTGTATTATGAACAAATAAATGATAGTGGGTGAAAAATCAACAAGAAACATAGTGTATATTCAACAATAGTATATATTTTAAAAATATAAAAAATCTTTTCATAGTTGAGACGAAGCAACTCATGATATCAGACCAGCAAAGGATCAAGTCAGGCCGGGCTTTTGAAACACTGGTATACTAGTCATGATATAGAGCCAGTCTGGTACAAGCTAGTTAGGTTAACCACTTAACTTTGATCGTGACCCTAATCCTAATCTTGACATTAGCCTTCTTTGTCTCTCAACCCCTAAAAATTATACAACATGAATTTGATTGACAAGTCATGTGGATGCTTACAAATTGGTGTGGACCACCGTAGCTCAATATTGTGGGATGAAACAAGTTCATTTACCTTTTTGTCTTTCTACAAAGCAATTGGGTTGTTGAAGTTTCTATAAATGTACCAACCGAGAAAAAGAGGGCCAAGTCGGTTGTGAGCACGACTATTTGGCCTATATCCGCTCATTGGTTGCGAAAACTTTGTGTAACCATTTCCTCGAATATGCCGCTTGAATAAATGACTTTTCTACCCAAAAAAAAGAGAAAAAAAGACTCCATAGCAGGGATATGTTTTCAGAAAAAACACCATACGGCGTGGAATTATAGTAATATTACATGTCCATGTGTTTGTGTCGAAAAATCGCATTAGCATTTAACATTAGGATTAAAAAAGTTCAACAAATTAAAATTCACGTAATATAATTTTCACGTGAAATGGCAAGACTTATCCTCATTTGGCAAAAGGTTAAATTTACAATGGTGTTCTAACCGAGTTCAGATCCTCAACCCATTGGGGGAACAATTTGTGCTCTCCGACGGCTTTACCACCACAAATTACAGGGGGCCCAGGGGTTGGTGATGGGAGTTTTTATTTATTTATTTATTTTATTATTATTATTATTATTATTATTATTATTATATATTACCTGTGGGGCCCACCAATTTTCTGGTGGTAAAATTGTCGGAAAGCACTCTGTGTTCCCCTGATGGGGTGATGATCCGGATTCGTTCTAACCAACCATGGTTACAACCCCTATGTTTTATTTAGTATCTCCCGTACATCCTCAGTCTATTAGAATATAGTGGCATTATTGCAACTATAATATGAGAGAATCTCAACTGAAGTAGCACCCACACATGCATATATATACAATAATGCTATATAGTCTATGAGCGCCCCAATAAGAAGCAATGAGATTATTCATATGTAGGAAGTTAAGAGTGCTTAAGACTAATAACAAATATGTATTTGAATAAATAATTAGTCTATAAAATAAGATATATATTATAGTCCTCAATTATTTTGAGGTAAAGTCAAGGGGAAAGAAATCTTCTCCTGTGCACAGTAATGTACTTTTTATACCAAATAACAGGTTGAGATTTAAAGTTCGATTTCAAATTTGAATAGTTTAAAATAGTCTTATAATTTTTTTACTTTCTTAACCAGTTATTTGGTATATATGTACATTATTGTACATAGCGGAGGATATATTTTTTTTTCCAAGTTAAAGCATGAGAGCTTCTGAACGACAAGCCTCTGTTTGATATGCATTTTTATATAGCATTTTAGGTATTTATATATATACATTTCGTTGGTATGAGATCAATTGCTTTTTTTTTTTTATAATAATAAAATAATATTTCTTTATCATCTGATGACGTAAAATAGACCTAAAATGTATTCTAACAATGAATAAACGCAACCTAAATTCAACGCATCTCATATCATATACCACGGGCCATAAGACAATCGAAAGGTAGGTCGCATGAGCCACCTAACTTCCATCAATGGATCTTTGACCACAATGAGGTTGTCATCATCGTGTGAACTGTGAAACCTCTCAATTTAGCATAATTTTAATGGTAATTATCATCTCCACGTATATAAATAAAATTAAAAAACACAAACACACACAAAAACAAGCGTAGTGTTGCAATCTTATATTTGAGTTCACAAAAATATTGTTCTCAAACTCCAGGTGATCACAATAGAACAACTTACTATTGTATCAAGGCGAGAAGATCCACCTCTCAAAACTGGTCTAAACCTAATCCTCTAATGTCAGACAACATACACAAGTTTGGATTTGCAATCCCGATGCAAAGCACAAAAGTACTCTCTGCCTCTCTGGTCACTCTCAGACCACAAATTACAGGGGTTACAAGACTCACAAGTCACAAGGTATTGATGTGAGTTTCGTCATTTCTTAGTTTTTTTATTTATTTTCAAGTGAATTTCACTTAATTTTGTGATTAAAAAGTATAAGAAAAGCATTAGAGGTGATGATCCAAGGGTTTAGCTTCAATGATGCATATGGTCACGATCGAATCAAGTGGTCGAGGTCGAAATCTCGACCACTCATTTTGCATTTTTTTTTATAGGTAAGTATGGTTGAAAAAGTATATTAAAAAAAAAATTGAGACAAGATGATCAAGATTTCGATCTCGATCACTCATTCTATCATTACCATACGCAATTCAGTGTCTAATTATCTAGACTGTACAAACACCCAAAAAAGCCAGGAAAAGATGGTCAATAACCATCAAAACAACCATACCATCCTACCACCTGCTAATAAGGGTGTCAAATGGTACAGTTTCGGTAATTCGGTATGGTACCAACTTTGAACACCGAAAACCAGAACCATACCGTATCAAATTTACATGGTACGGTACGATTTCGATATTAAATCGATAAGGAAAAAACAATTTAAATACGGTATCTAGTGCAGTACACTTTTGGTACGAACAAACCCAAGCCACTTTTGTTATTAGTTCATTAATATCATAATGAAATTGCGATCAAACAATCGATATAATTTGATATTAACAAAGACAAAGCAAGTAAATCTAGAAAGAAGAGTGAAGGACAAAACGAAAAACTGAAATAGGGAATTATGGATAAAGTAAAGGTGAAGTGTTTTAATTGTAAAATTACATTTACATCCCTTAATTTGGTACAGTATCAATTCGGTACAGTTTTAGTACATACCGACGATATGAGTACTTGAAATCAAAACCGTACTGAAGAAATTCGGTTTTGATACGTATTATACTAAATTTTGAACGGTGCGCATAGTTTGGTACGGTTAAACAATTTCGATACGCAATTGACACATTTGCTTTCTAAAGTAAAACAACTCCCACCCATGCTCTCGGCTATATAATGGAGCTGCTTCCGAGAAGATGAGAGATGCAGGGTAAATTTGTATTGTCATTGTTGAAATGATTGCTTCAGACCTGGTGATTGATGCCAATGATCAAGCAAACACAAAAAGACAATTGGAGACACTACATGCCAAAGATATTTAAACTAAACAGAAGCAAAATTATACTAATTTATGATACGAACTCTAGAATATTCAGAGACATTAAATACAGATCTCATTCAAAATATAGCTTTCAATCACTCTCGCTGAGTAGCTGGTGATCCAGGGGCCTCAGAACTGATTAGATTTCTGTAAATGATCGGACTGAACATTTAGTTAGTTAGTTGTGATGGAACCATATTGAGTACACATACACAAAAACACTTGAATATGGAAGGTATTCGTACAATTTATAATCAAGGAAGAAAGAAGTATTTGACTTCCTGACAGAGGCCCATCACCCATGTGATGCATGTGATTGAAGACAAAAGGAAAATAGAGAGTTCAATTCAGTGGAATTTAATTAATAAGCAACAAACGAAGCAGTTAGAAACTTATCTGTGCCTGCAAAATTCAAATCCAAATGAAATGACAGGTTCACCTGCTTGTATTTGCACATTCTCCTTACTTCTCATCCTATCATTCAGAGCTTCAACTACTTTGGGCACTAATCACTGCACTTTCTCATCAAGTAGTGCTGGGGAATTGAAGGTCATCATGTATATGGCCATTGATTACTGCTGCCGTATACATTACCATCATCTTTCATATCAGATTCAGATCCACCAGGGATGGTGGATTCCACATTCCCAGTAGTGAGAACTATATTGTCTGGCCAAAAGTCACAGAAGATCTCACTGGATCTGACTCATTTTATGCCCTAGAATAGTTAGCAGTATCTCTCTTCAGTAACCAGAACGCTTTGAATATATTGTCACCTCAAGTAGTTCAGACTGTTTACCAAAGAAAAAAAAAAGTGTAGTCCAGACTGGTGATTTATTTGTGCCAACCAGAACAATAAATTTTAGTTGACTGGTGGCCTAAAAAGACTTGTCAATTCCCATGCCAATGGGGTAAGAGGTGTTGGGGCAGATAATGACTACTACACCAACCAAAAATCCATAGGGAAATTTTCAACTATTGGAATGATCCTTATATACACAAGTGATTTTACATATCGTTATCAAGCAACTCTAAATCCAAATTGCCTTAATTTACAACTAAATGAGGGGAAACATACTTTCCCCCTTGCTAGGCCAACCTCCATTTGCCAGACTTTCAAAAGAAAAGATCCTCAGAAGATTACCAGGAATACATGGAAGAAGGGAAACCAGATGGATATGAAGATGTCAAGCCGCATTTCAAGCAAATGGAGGTTCCCAAGGTAGTGGAGAAGCATACCAAACACAAGATACACATGTGAAGCTCTTCCAATTAGTTCACAGATGGGTTGGGGCCAACTGAACGTGTAGCTTCCGTTAGTCTTAGTGATCCTCCAAGTTCAATAGGAACAAGAGGTATAAGGGAATGTAGAACATCTGTAATCAATGGTCGATAACTTGGTTCTGGTTGCACACACAGTACAGCTACAGCAGCAACCTGCACATCATATTGCAAGATCAGTTTATTAGGGAATACAATATATCCACAGCAAAATAAAAATATGAACTTAGGAAGTATCAGTTTTCTGATTGATGTACCTGGTATAAATGTTTCAAATCCATTGTATTTCGGATTACAGGATCCACGATATTTGGAAGCTTTGATCGATCGCTGAGCTGAGGCATGGCCTGCACAATAGACATATCATGGGACAATCAGGTTTCCAAAGTATAAAGCATGACTAGAATTGTAATACCATTTAAGACTTTATTGTAATAGTGAATTTTAACAGGGAATTTCTGCCTTAGCGAGAAATTGAAGTGTATACCCATGTAACAATAGATTGGCATTGAGATGGTGCCATCTTCTCCACAGGTTTTCTTCCCATCAGAAGCTCCAAAAGGACAACTCCAAAAGCATACACATCGCTCTTCTCTGTCAATTTACCTGAAAATTCAATAATCATGATCAATAATGACAAACTGCAATATTATAACAGTACCAAAATGCCATGTCTTAAATTTTCACTAAACGGTTAAATGACAGTGTTAATCAAGGGGCAATCAGATGGAGTTCTCAGATGGTTGATTGAACACAAACATTTGCCTGTGGTAGACATACAGTTTGACTGTAGACACACTATTTGATGTTCCAAGCTAAAAATAACCAAGACTAAAAATAGCACATGGGTTAAAGGGTCTAACATTCAATCTGCAAAACCACATCATATGGATGGTTGTTTTTCTCTGATCCACCAAATGAAGGATACAGCATGGATGAAACAGGTCAGCTTTAGCCACAGATCTTCAAAGTAAGATCCACAGCTCCACTTCCCAGCATGATTCTGCTGGCTGAGTATGTTCAGCCTACACACCTTCAAATAAGCATTTAGCCCTCCTAGACACGGGGAAAAGGAACAAAGGAATGATTTCTTTCAACACGGAACTAGTTAGAGCAGTACTGAACCCCATCCTTACCATCAAATCCCACAACAAACCCTTTCTCTCCCTCCTTCCCCACCCAATGCCTTCCAACCCCCCCCCCCCCATCCCCCCAAAAAAAAAATCATCAATGGAGAAAGACAAAGAGGAAACTATAATAAGTTCAGGAGGGATCATGGAAGGAATTAAATGATGATTCAATTAAGGTGACACGTTCAACATGCAACCAGGACAAGCAAAGTACAGAAATAAACTTATTGTAATGTCATATAACAAGCTTGCCAACCATCTAGAAGATATTCCGGGGCAACATAACCCAGAGTGCCTGAAAGCTTGATACTGTTCTTGTTTTGGGAACCAACAGCTACAGCAAGGCCGAAATCTGAAATCTGGATCAGAACAAGAACATATAAGATTCATCAGACAAAGATAAAGATGTCCATTAATGCCACAGAAAAAATAACACCTCACAGATTTTGCAAAGCAATACCAAAGGACCCTCTCATTGCAATGGAGATGTACCTTGGAATTGAAGTTGGAATCCAGAAGAATATTAGATGATTTTAGATCTCTGTGTATCACTGGAGGGTTGCAGTGCTCATGAAGATACTCCAATCCTCTGATACTCATTTAAAGGTGGACACAAATAAGAGAGGATATAAACAAAAACGAGCACACTGTAACATGACCCTGAATAAAAGACAGGAATGTCAAATGTAGTGTGGCATAATAAACTCACCTAGCTGTATCCAAGGCAATTTTCATCCGGATATGCCAACTTAGAGCTGAACCACGAGAAGGTCCTACAACATAAATCAAGATAAACATGAGTGGAGTTGTTCATAATTTTTCATCTTGCATTTTTAAGTACATAGGGGGCGGGGGGAAAGAGAAAGAAAGAAAAATAATTGTACCATGCAATTGAGTTTCCAAGGAACCATTAAGCATCAGTTCATAAACAATAAATCTTGTCTCGCCATGAGTGCAATAACCCAAAAGAGAAATTATGTTCGGATGCTGAATTCTAACCAGGAGATCCACCTCGTTCTGCAGTGTCAATAGGCAATTTAGAAAGAAATCATCAGACAACAATGATGAATTGCAGAACATGAAATAAAGATGAATGTCAACAGGAACGGTACCTCGAATTCTTTTTCAGCATCCTGCGTGCTGCAATCAAGTCTCTTCACAGCAGCAAGCAAGTTGTCGTCAAACCGAGCCTTATAGACACATCCAAACCCACCCTCCCCTAAAACATCACTTTCTCGGAAGTTATTCGTTGCTGCTTCTAACAACTGGTACTCAATTACAGAGGCCGATCCCTTCTTACCAGTAATCCTCAATGAATTCAATTTGCCCAAAACTGGACCTAATGCAGGCACTCTATCAGCATCGTCACATTGAATTTTAATGGTTGGGAAATATGTAAAGAGCGTAACAGAAAAGAAATGAAAATTGAGCACAAATCTGCGATTATAATAAATCAAATATTTTTGCGCCACAAAAATCGAAGAACGATATAATTGCAAAATTAGACAGCCATGCCAAGAAATCAGTGAAGAGTGTTTCATAGGACGTACCTGAGCTCTGTAAGTTCTTAGGATCAGAATTTCGCCATTTATTGTGTTGATAATAAACACATACAGCCAATATAGCTAGGACGACCGCAACAAATACAGCAGATGCAACAATTGCCGCAACCATTTTTCTATCTAAATTCTCATGTTGCTGTATTCTTTCTACCTGTGCGCCTGGTTGCAAGAAGTTCAAACAAATAGCTTAAGCAAATGCACTTTTCTGGAGATAAGACCAATCAAACTAAGAGATTGTAGAAGAAAAACCCTCTTCCCCCCCAATCCCACAAAAATTTAAACTACAGCCCGGTAAAAACTTGAGGAGAATAAAAGGCCCAATCTCTGAACTCTGAAGCAAAAAGGAGAAGAAAAAATGTAAAGATGAGAATTGCTTTTGTCACAAAAAGATTTCAATCGATGGATAAGTAAATGATTTTACGTCATTTTAAATATTCATTGAACAAATCTGAGAAAAATAACAACTACGAAATCAAACAATAGATAAAAATCCAGAAAGTCAAGAAGAAATCACTACTGTTTTGTTAAATGCAAAGAACTAGTAGTTCAAATTTCAAATTTTGAATTCGGAAAACAAAATATTGATGACATATTTGTTTGGTGGAACTCTCACTGCGTGCATGACTTATCTACTAAAACCCAAGTACAAACTACTATCTACAACAAGAATGTGACTCCGAAAGCCCAGAAATCCAGAAGAAGAAAGAAGTAAGCACGATGGGAACAAAGCCTAGACTTGAATACCAGGAGCAAGTGCCGCCATTGTTGCATAAATTGGAGAAATAGGTCCGTTCCCAGTCGTGGCAGGTTGAGAAGCAGAAGAAAACCATGGCTCCGGTCTAGCATCACTGAGAAGAGACAACAGCGACAGGCAACAGACAGAAATGGGTAGAAGAAGAAGCAAACGACGAATAAGAAGATTCATGGCTTCTCGAAAAGACACAGAGATGGGTTTGTTTAAGTTGCCAATGAGAACGAAATCTGTGAAACTAGGAAGCCTTAGAGGTTTGGATCTTCTTCCCTTCTTTTGAATTCTTGTCACTTCTGGATCTCGTTGCTTTCCTGATAGAGGAAAATCAGAGAAGCTCTTTATCCTTTGAGACTGAGTTGGGTAAATGCACAATAATCATGTGGCAGTTATCGAAAGGTGAAGACCAAAAGCTCACGCTCAAAAATGTAGAACCCGAAACTCAAAAGTAGTGACACAGAGAAAAGGGAAAGTCCAGCTTCAGAGCTTCCATGGGACCATTCAAAATGACCAAATTAACCCTATGATGTCTGCCCTGAAAATTTTTCCATAGTTGTCCGAAAAGCAGATTGCAAATTTGAAATAGACTTTTCTACCAAAAATACGAAAAAAAATAAATAAATAAAAATGAAATAAATCTTCCTTTTAATACCTTCTTTTTGGCAATACTTTCCTCTTGATACCTCAAAACTGAAAAACAGAAGCCTTTTAGCAAAAAAAAAATTTAATAAATTGAAAGACAAACTCTTTCTCAAAGTTTGTTTTAATACCAATGTTCATCTAAGACTTTTCTAACCCTTGTGCTATCAAGTTCTTGTACAAACCATTTATTTTTGCACCTACGATTATAAAACGAACTTCCAATATAATACATATTCATTGACGTGTATGCTTTTGCAACAGTTACATGATCAACATGTTACCAAAAAACAAAAAAATTACGTGACCAGACAATGAACGTTTTACTTTTATCTATAGATTTTACTATGAGCTAATATGCTATTAGGGATGAGTAGCCAAATACAAAGACTACTAGGGAAGTGTCTTAAGTCACAATTTTAAGAGAAGGGGCAGCTAGGGGAGAATAAGTGTCTTGAGCTAGTTTCAATAATTCTCACCACTTCTAATTTCTAAAGCATATTGGACACTGTAATAAGATAGCCACATTGACATAAGATTTCGTATTGTATCGGAAAAAAATACCTTAATGGTATCGTTTTATTTTTATATAGAAGTAGTTTTGATTCATCATTATGTGTAGCAAAACACTTATGTGTAATCAACATTAATACCATTACCAACACATACAGATATATTAATAAAATACGATGAAATGTTAATGTAAAATTTCCCCCTCGAATTCAAGTGAGCAATTTTTCAACATAAATTTTTTATTTTTATTTTACACATACATAATATTTTTTTAACTTACAAACTCCTCCCTCAATGGTATCATGGAAAACCCACATTGAAAGGTTTTAATAAATATCATCGAATGGAACTCCCATAAGTATCCTATGCCTAAGGTTTCTGATACTCACATGGTAGCAACTCATCCTTAAAAAATTCTTGAATCCACATGCGATGTTTATAATACTTATACGAAGAATTATTGACAATGAATATAGATATATTATGATGTATGATAGATCAACTATCTAAAGTTAGATTGATGAAATAGCCATGTGACAAGTTTTAATATAATAGTCAGCTAGGTTTTTTTCATATTAACTTTTCTGAATAAAAGTTGAAATAAGTTAGATGATATACTATTTGGATCAAATGAGTCAACTTAAATTGGCACTTACATAAACCTAACCTGGCATTATATTGTTGTTGGTTACCCAAAAAAGAATTATTCATAGTTGAAATATTTTACCCTTGTTTTTTGTTGGACTTCAAGCAAAATGTACGAACACTATAATGTCTTATTGAAAATATTTGTTGCAAAAGAGATTCATGTATAGCCGTTTTTATATCGTGCTTGATTAAGAATAAAATCAACGAATGAGGACAATAGTTTCCTTCAAATACGAAAAACATCTCCTAAATGACAAAACAACCGAGCTCAAAACTTTTTTTCCTTTCTCTTTTCATATAGGACTTGATAATAAGTCTTGGATTAGGTAACCGTTCTACTTGTGAGAGAAATCTTCCTCACCTTATCAGTTGTTACGTGAGAAATGACTTTATCAACAAAAGATCTACAAATTTCTATATTAGGACATGTCTTAACCTGCATTTGATTTGACCATAAATGGATAGAATAAATACAATTTTTTTGACTTTGATTTTTATTGGTAATAAATCTATTGACTTAAGATATCAAATTTTACGCACAACCCCCAAACCCCTCACTCACGTCTGGACCACGTTTCTAACACAATGTGCTTCAACCACATAATAGAAGGTGGTGCCCAGCCACAAGGTATTGATTGAGGTTCTACATTTGATTATTTTTTAATATTCATAGAGTGGCTCGACCAGTATTACTTAAAAAACGTCAATGTAGCACATTGTTCTCTCCTAAAAGGGAGGTGAATAGGTGATCCAAACACCTCCACTGTAAAAAATAATAATAATAAAATTAAAAATTAGAAATTAAAAAAAAAAAAAAAATCAAAATAAAAGATATCGATAGGCCACCTCCTATTATGAGTTTATAGGTAATTTTATTTGAGAAAAGGGTTTTTTGGTAAATTAGGTTCTGCATTAAAATTAAATTCTGGAAGTATACCGGGCTGGTACAAAAACGTGGAATCCGGGAAATGGAGCGTGCCTTATTTAATGAGGCTTCTCAAAAATGTTTATAGCCCATTAAGATAAGCTTATCTGGAGGATCTTTTTATTTAATTTTTTTTTTTTTTAGAATAGGCTAACTTGTAAGGTTGCAGATTAGCATTGGTTCAATTTTCTTAATTTTCATATTTAAATCAAATCTCTTTTCATTTAAGAAGCATTTGTACTTATGATTTTCCCTCGATTGTCTTGAAGATGGTTAATAGATTTTGAAGGTGATCCACAATGTACTGTAATATTGAAAAACTCTGTTTAAGTTGCAGTAAAAATTTAGAAAACTTACTGAGTCTTTTTTTGCGGTTTAAGTGGTTCTCATACTACAACATTGATATTTTTGAAATTTAACTATCATTATAAGAACAAAAGTGTCTTAAAAATGTCAATATTACCACTCTAAACAATACAACACTAGACAAAAATTCAATTTTTTTTATTTATCATCATCGGGTTCTTTGGACTTGGGATCGATCGTCATTTTTTTTTTAAAACCAAGTTGATGCTGGTCATTGTGACTGGGAGCAAGCTTTAAAGTATTGGTATGGAGTATCGTATCGGTCAACTGATTTTAAGAGACGTATCGTCCTGTATCGAGTATTTGTATCACTCTGACTAATGTATTTTAGTGTAATTCAATGGAGAGACATCGAGATGTATCGTATTGGTTGGGTCAACTATGGATACGTATTGGCTAATATCGCATGGTATCATAAGATACTTTAAACCTTGACTGAGGGGTCTACAAGCCCTTTGGAGATGGAATGGGAGATGGGGGAGGAGAAAAATGTGAAAAGAACGAAAGATCCAACCACAGATCTCTTAGAACTTTAGGACTCTAAAAAGCGAAAACTGTCTCTGTTGAAATATTTGAGTCATACCCAACTTATGTTGAGGTACTCAAGTTATATACCCAACTTATTGTTGAGGTATTTGAGTAATATCCAATTTATGTTCTAATATAGACAATTAGATTAGTTACGATCTAACGTTGTAATGGGCCTTAGTGGGAGAGTCTAATTACCAATAGAACTCAATATTATTCTATAGATATTAGCTAGAAGCAGCGGTCTAGGTATTTCAATCTAGATACTCAGGGTGTAATGCTTTAAAATTGTAAGTAACCTAAGCCTAATAGTCTCAATTGTTTTCGATACACTAGAAGCGCACCCACATCATTAACCCACATCATTATATTGAATATGCTTATATGCCATCCCGAAATCAAACATGACTTGACAGAAATCGGTAAGATGAGTCTATCAATAGTAGGTTTTTCTTTCTATAAAAGAGGGCCACGTTGCTCCTGGAAAGAAAATATGATAATAAAATGATCACATGGTAGGTGAAGGGTTAGACTAAAAAAAAAGGAATCACTGGCGATGTCCCACCAAGATGATCATCAGGTCAGCCTCATATGGTGCCACGCAAATGGAATCCTCCTATTTCAATTGATATTTTTATTTTTAAATTTTGATTGGCGTTCCTCAATTAAAAATTGGGTAATTTTCATCTAGACCCCTGAGGTTTGGTCTATGTCATTTTTAGTCTAAAAAAATTAAAACTTTGCATCTACCTCCCCTGTATTATGAAAAAAGTCAATTTAAGGACAAAGTATCACTTTTATGACCAATTTGCCCTTTATCTTTTTTAATTTGAATTTTTACATAATTTAAAAACTTGAGGATTCAGATCGAAGAATAATTTAAAAACTTGAGGATCCAGATCGAAGAAATTCCCTTTTTTTAAAATTTCTTCAATAGTAGTCGTGCTTCAAGATTCAAACGCATTTTCAGTGAAAATTCCAAGCTTCAAATGCATCTTCCTGTATGGACCTGAAAAAACAGTATATTCCCCATTTGAGTTCTAACTGAGCAAATCTGGAAACAAACTAATTAGAAAAAGGAAAGAGAAATCAAAAAGAACTTCCTATTTCTTACCGTTTGAAGATTTTCTAATGCTCTTTTGTAATCAATGGACAATTATTTGAGCAGGTTAATGGCTTATGGGATTTACATGTTGTGTTGGCTAATACTTTATACCCTTGTCGATTAGCTGTTCTTTGTTGAACGACTCCAAAAGCTTCTTGGGCAATTTGCTATGGAACCTTTTGCTTTTTCACCATCGATGGAGAGGAGAGAATCAGAGATGTAGAATAAGGAGAAACCATGAATTTTTCTAACCAATCACGATTGCAAACGTCGGCCGCTACACAGAGGGAAAGATCAAGAATTTTTAGGGTTTATAATTTGTGTACTTTCCCTTGCAAACGTCAGCCGGCCGCTACACAGAGGGAAAGATCAATAATTTTTAGGGTTTATAATTTGTGTACTTTCCCTGTGTACTTTCCCTTGCAAACATGGCCGCTACACAAAGGGAAAGATCAAGATTTTTTAGGGAAAGATCAAGAATTTTTAGGGTTTACAATTTGATTTGTGTAATTTCCCTTGCAAACTCGGCGGCTACACAGAGGGAAAGATCAATAATTTTTAGGGTTTATAATTTGTGTACTTTCCCTTGCAAACATCGGCCGCTACACAAAGGGAAATATCAAGATTTTTTAGGAAAAGATCAAGAATTTTTAGGGTTTACAATTTGATTTGTGTACTTTTCCTTGCAAACTCGGCGGCTACACAAAGGGTTTACAGTGTGTACTTTCCCCCGTAATAAACATTAGCGATGGTAGGACCAGAAAAAAAATAAATAAATAAATAAACATGAAGATTATATATGTAAAAAAATTTAATTAAAAAAATGGCAAATTGGTCATAAAATGATAATCTGTCATCAAATTGATTTTTTTTATAGTACAGGGAGACAGATGCAAAGTCTCAGTTATTTTGGACTAAAAATGACATAGAGCAAACCTCAGGGGGTCCAGATGAAAATTACCCTTAAAAATTTAGAACGAGTTGGACAGATTACAGTTAAAGTCCGACTCAGTGTTAGCTGATATGGAGACAACTAGATTCACGATTCCATGAAGACTGCAGTATTATCCGATTCCAAGAATTTTGTCCATCTCATCAGTTTATAAATTATTATATTTATATTTTTAAAATCTTTTTAATTATGTACACTTTTTTTTAATCATATATCAATTGTATCAGTTTCGGAGTTACCCAAAAGTTGCTCGGGCCGTGCCCTACCATCTGGCATCTCTCTCAACTTTTTGAAAATTTTCCATCGTCTTTTTGGTCAATACAGGGCCGGTAGAGTGATAAGATTCTTATTTCTCAATGGAGAGATTATGGCTTAGACCATTGCGGATGACAAAGCTTCATCTGAGGATGTAATTGAGGTATGTACAAACTGGCCTGGATAAGTCTCAGACAAAAAAATAATAATAAAAAAAAATCAGCATTTGGCCTCTTATATAAGAAAAAATAACAACGACGAAAACAATGAGCTGAAGATCATTGTGTTGTGACTTTTTACTTGTTATTGTTTTATTATAAAAAAATAATATTGATTTTGAATAATACTTAATAGTTTTTTGTTTAAATATTAGTAATATAAATTTCGATCGGCCTCTGTTGATGTAAAATCCTGGTTCCATTGTTGAATCGCATTGTTACCATTAGAATAATTAAGTTTGTGAATAAATAAATAATAGAGTTAACTGATGCGTAAGGATTTACAACACATCCAAAAATCCTATACTACCATTCTCATCAAACCCTAAAAAAACCCCTCCTCAAAAAAAAAAAAAAAAAAAAAAGAAAGTTAAAAGGAAATGGTAGCAAGAAAGAATAAAAAGTTACAAAATCTTTACCAAATTAAAAAAAAAAAATTCCAAATCAAACCAAACCAACATCAAGATAGATGATCTCAATTACCTCATTTACCCTTATCACTCACAGTCTATTATTATAAGTAATTACTTACAACTAAGTTATTGTTATAAAATAAAGAAAATATAAATATAACTGTCATAAATATAAATGTAAATATGTTGATTACATAGATTCACATGTTCTCCTAAACACCAAATGTAAAAAATAAAAAAGACCCAAAAAAAATCATCCCAAGTTGTAAACCAGTTATTTTTTTTTATTGATTAACAACATAGGAAGTCCTCAATTAATTAATTGACCATAATATTTACTTTTTGAGAACTAATAGGATTTTCAAAAGTGTGGGGCGTGATGCTAAGGGTGTTTTCAAGAAGATTGTTTTCAATATTCCGTAAAGTATTACCGGAAACAACTTCTTTGTTTCAATTAAGTGGAGTAAGCCCGCCAGGGATCACCTTAGGAAGCCAGGGTTTGTTCTGGTAGGGGTGTTCTTGCTGATGATAACATGTAATATACTTGTACACATAATAATTTAATAAAAACTTATTTTCTCCAATATTTTCTGTTTAAAGGGTTAAAAGAAGATTAATTTTAATAATAACAAAGAGTCCATCTCATGGTTATAAAATCTGTTCTTTTTAAGTGAAAGTTTCTAGCTCTTACAAACATATTTTTTTTGATTAAAGAGAAATTTCTATTGACATCATTAAATGTATCAAATAACTTTGTAAATTTCTAAACAACTCTTTATAACCTTAGTGTTATTTGACCCAAAAAAAAGAGTAATTAATAACAAATATAAATTTTCTCTCAATTTGGATAAAATGTCACTGTACATGCAGTTCCTAACAGATTTTGTTTACACAAAAAGGATACATCAATGGTATATGTATTCTAACCAAAAAAGTGATGTATGTACTATTATATGTTTATTTAAACCAACAAAAACGCTCACACTCTCTATTTATCAATTAACGTTTTACAAACATGCAAATCATATTGAAAGGTTTTCATTCTTAATGGAATATTTAAGAAAAGAAAAAAGCACCTTTTGGTTTAATAAGGAAAAGCTTGTCATATATATTACTGTTTAAACCCTAAAGCAAACAATTAGTACTAATTGAGGTAATCAATAATTAAGACTCAAAGAGTTTTATTGGTTAATTAATATTGAATAAATAGGGGGGGGGGGGCCCCCGGCTTTAAAATAATCCACCAGCGACCACATGCGGGGTCGGGGGCCCTTTGTGCCTCCCCCTCTTCCTTTTTTTTTTTTTTTTTTTTTTTTTTTTTTTTTTTTTTTTTGGTGGTTTTTTTTTAGAGAAAACAAATTATGCGTGAGAATCTCTACAATTAATTAAAGGAGCAGAACAATAAGGACAAGGGCGATAAAGGACCACGATCGTAACCAAAGTTTTGTCTTTGTCTTTTGTAAAATGTGTCTAATTATGACTATAATGCTTTTATGTTACTTGTAAGTTGGGAAAGCCTTTTATAATCATTTTAAGTCCTAACTTAAACGTCTCCACACTAATAGTGGGCCATCATAGGTCTGAATAAGAAATAACAAATGATACTTAAATTTGAATAACAATGTTAAATATAAATTAAAATTGCACCTAATATACTCACTAAAAACTTCTCTGGATGATCTTTATTTTGGGCAGTTGAGAATAAAAGATCACTTTATTGTATTAATTTTTCATGGATTTAAAATTCCATATTATATAATACTATAATTTGATAAAAATAATAAAAAAAAATCATCCGGATTTTTTAATTTGTTAAATTTAATAGTTAAAATTATTTTTTTCTCATTAACAAATCAAACCCAGTCATCTGTGGAAAAATAAAAGTAGTTATGATCAATAATGAACTTTGAGAAGGGATTATTGACGAGTCTTGGTGTTTCCCACTAATTGCATTGTAAACTCCTTCTTTGTTTGTTTCGGGTTTTTGACTTTGAGAGTTTACTATAATTTTAGCTTTGTTAAAACAAAAAAAGAAGCAAATTTGTCGCTGAGTTGGTTGGCTTGAGATTTAGAAGTGACAACAACAATGACTCACAAACTAAGTTTGTGAGTATATCAGAATATTCTCTTTTTTAAGAGAGTACCAAACCAAAGATCCTTGTTTGGAACATGTCTCTTAAGAGATCTTGATCCTCTAATAAAATAAGAATAAAAATTTGTCTTTCTCACTTGTTTAATAGTAACGAAATCAAACAAAAAATCATTAAAAAAATAAAAATCAAAGCAAAAGATTTCTAATTCTAAAATAGAAGATTTCTCGAGGGAATTGGGATTCACATCTTCCCGGCAAATGCAAGTCTATTTAGAACCTTTGGAACAAATTTAGAATAGGTTGGGAAAGTAAAATTTTGTTGAGAATTAAGAGTTGAAACCTCCAAAAACAATTCACATTAAATTTCACTCATTTTTAGTTTTGAGTGAAATTTTAGTTAAAAGTTTAAGAAATGTGAAGTTTTTGGAATACATGTTAAGGTATTAGCATGTTGTTTATTGCTTCATTTGCTGGTTAAAATCTTGAAGGTAGAACGTTATCAGTTGATGATATCACATGGTACAATGTTGTCTATTATCATAAAATAATCCAGTGAATGTTAGTTAATATATCCATCCAAATAAATTTAATTAGCTCTACGTAATTTTCTGTAGCATTATGGGGGAGATGAAGGGGATTATTTAATATAATTTTTTGTCTATATTTTTTATGCATATATAAATTTATTTAAAGGAGTTTCACATATAAAAAAATAACCCTAACTCCCCCACGATTCCTGTCTCTCTCCATAAATTAAATATGAAAAAAATAAAAAAATTAATTTAATCTTTTTAAAGCAAATAGATATCAAGCTTTATGGCAAAATTAGAAAAAAATACATTAAAAAAGACCAAGTAAGTCTTATAGCTCATGTAGTTAGACATGAAATCGTACTATTTTCATAAAATATAACTACTTTGATTTTTTTTTAATATTACCTTGAATCAATAGTATTCAAAATTCATGAGATGGTTTAGTTTATTTTCCTTAAGTCCACTTCTTTGATGCCTAATGGAATATGATAATGGAGGGAAACGATTCAGATACCTCAATTGTGCGTGGAGCTTATGTTTTATATAGGGATTACCTTATTTGCTTAATCATTGGATTCGTTCGTGCCTTCTCTTGGTGGTTGTTGGATCCTAGGGTTTGACCCATCTTTTGGTGGTAAAAGTAGTTACCTTAATGAGCTTTGACCCATCTTTTGGTGGTAAGAGTAGTTACCTTAATGAGTCTAGTTACCTGTTATAACTCAATCATAGTTCCCGAATCACGTTTATCTTCATAACGGTAGTGTTCCTTCATCCTCACGTAACTAATGGGTTTGAACCCCGAACTGCTCCCAACCAAAATTTATAACCCGACTGTGATTAAACCCGATTCGGGTTGTTTACCAACATCATTCCTATTTGCATTTTTGTTTTAAAAAGCAAGTTTGTTGAAGCTAGAAACATCAGAATCTATTCTTCAATGGGTTATCAAGCATGACCTAAAATGACTTATAGAGGCATAATTAATTATCTACCAGTTGAATGTTTGCAAAATACCTTCCTATTTCACAAAAAGAAAAGAAAAGAGTACCTTCCTTGAACACTCTTTCCATAGCCACTAAGGGCCTGTTTGGTTACATGAGTCTGGAGATTTCAAATATCTAGAGATTTCAAATCTATGGAGTTATAATTTATAAAATTAGATGTTTGATTGTGGAATGAAATTTGTGAATTCATCATAAAAAACTATTTGATCGACGTGATTTTTGTGAATGTGCAAATGTATAGCTTTTTTGAAATCTTTGAATTTCACCCCTTACCCATAAATCTATAGATTCATGTTTTTAGTATAAAAAGGTGAATCTCTAGATTTCATTAATCTAGAGATTTTTACAACCAAACGGGTATAATTCTCAGATTCATGAATCTTGAGAAATCTCTAGATTCATGTAACCAAACAGGCCCTAAATTGGCTGAAAAGTAGATTTTGTGGTTTGAAGTGTGATCATATATTTGGGGAAGAATTTAAGAATTTTTGCACAACCATGCAAATTAACTAGAAGCATGTGAAAACGTGCATGTAGGAATTTTATTCCCTGACACTAGATAAAACACCAAGTTGATGAATTAAGATAATTGTAGGTCAAATGGAGCCTTGTGGATGCATTTTAACAACTTTTGTTCTATCCAGAAAATGAAAACTCAATAAAATAGTGCCATCTTGACCCCACCCCGACTCATGAACCCCATCCAACCTGCTTTCCTAGATAATAGGTATGAAAAATATTTCAAGAACATATTTATCAAACAACCATTTACAAAATACAAAAAAAAAAAAAAAAAAAAAAAAAATCAACACAGCTGATCTTTCAAAACCACAAGGATACCAAACTTGTGCCTTTCTATGTAAGTAATTTCATTTTGCTACTAAATGTTAAGTCATTGTATAAATAATGTTGTTGTTGTTTTTCTTTTTCTTTCTTCCTACCTGGCATAGGTGAAGCATTCACCTACTAGTTCAGACTGGGTCTGCAAGCAATCCAAATAAAGATCAATGACCAAACCATTGTTCAGATCTTGATTATGTGGTTAGAACAGGGGATCTAACGGACCAAATAAAGCCAAGACAATAATCACAAACTATAAATACGAAAGGAACGTGAACTTAGTTAAGATTCAATATCGGCAGAGATCTATCAGCAATCTTTTTCTTGCCTTCTTATCCTTTTGGAACTAGGGTTCTCAGGAGCTCTAGCATCTTCTTCTTAGGTCTTCACTTACTTGATTATTAGAGATGGATTGCCGATCAAGTTGATTGGCTTGGTTTCAAATGAAGCCTTTCGGATGCATTTGCTAATGGTTTTGAGAGAACAATTCCAGTGTGCTTTTATTTCCAAAGAGCAAAATAGCAAGTGCTTAGTGATTATCAAGACAATTTGTTTTTTCATGTCAAAGAATGAATCAACAAGAAAAGTGGTTTAAAGAACTACTTTTGTTTTTATCCATAAAAGTAAAACTCAATAAAATAGTGCCACCGTAACCCCTAACCCCCCCCAAAAAAAAAAAAAAAAAACCCACCACTCGTGAACCCCTTCCACTCTACTTTCCTATGATGCACCATTGCTCAACTACTAAATTTTTTAGATAATTGCTCCAAAAATATTTCAATATCATATTTATCAAATTGCTATTTCCAACCTGTTACATAAAGATGTTAACACAACTGATCTTTCAATACCAAAAGGTTACCAAACTCTTACCTTGTAGTTGATGAAAGCTAAAGCAGTTCATAATGCTGTTCTCCATGATAGGACCATAGGAGAATTCAGTTCCATCACATCTTTCACCAAAAAAGAAAAATTTCCATCACATCATCTTTTTATGTGATTGCTTGGCTTTGGTGAAGCAAATTCACTGCTCTTCCCATTGCTCTGATTGGACCTTGGATGCCATCGTGAATAACATTGGGAGGGGAGGTCGTGGGTTTGCCAATGAGGGATTAGTCTAGCGGTAAAAGACTTGCACTCTCAGGGGAGGTCGTGGGTTTGCACCCATTCGGCGGCATATATATAAGTAAACATTTAATTTATGCATTAATATAAAAAGCTACCCTGAGGATGTAATCGTGACTAGCACAAGCTAGTCCGATGAACCTCAGATCCAAAAGAAAAAGAAGAAAAAAAAAACGTTGAGAGGGGCGAAAGGCTTTCTTGATTTGGTAGCAGATCAAGTAACCCTTTTTTCTTGCACCAAATTTTCTCTAAAAGTACTAGAAAAGTTGTACAAGATCTAAACCTTGATAGATGCAAAAAACCATAGTCTTCAAAAAAATAATCAGTCTCAATCTATTCATGTTGATTACTCCAAAGGAGTCCTCCCAAAAAGAGCAATAGATCTATATGATCTTTTTGGGTTTTGAATGAAGAATCATGCACACATTAAAATAGAATAATGAATATTATTTAATTTATGAAAAGAAATACACATACATCGTTTGAGTTGTTAAGATATCAGATATGGATGATCTGAGGTTTACTTTCCCATGAACCAATCTAGTTGAAGACAGACATTTCGATTTTCATATATAAGAAAGTAGAATGAAATAGAAATTTCTCTCCCTTTATCTCTCTTTTTATTTTGGGGAGGGGAGAGATTTTTATTAGGTCCATTTCAAAAATGGACCATCCATTTTGTTCTGGATGAATGACACATGTTCATTAGTCACATCGAAAGGTTAAAGTAAGATTTATAATATACAATATCTTTTATTTTAATTTAGTTTGAACCTTTGAATGTGATTGATGGACATGTGTCTTTCATCCAGAGGGAAATGACCTGATAAAAATCTGGGGTCGATTCAAGAAAAGAGGAATTTGAAATGGAAATCATGGGCTTGGCGCTTGTTTATCATGAACTTGGACGGATTTAATCGGTAATTAATTGGGTATTTGCAACTTGTGCTGGCCCGCTGGCCCATGATAATTGGACCTTGTCATCGAGCCCATATTTATTTTGGGGGTTGAACATCGGGCCCATATTGGTGGTTGCACATGTAAATCGGTTAACTTGGCTCAACCAAGTTGTATCATTAACAAGAAGTTTTCATGCATTATTTATTTATGTAAGGAGTGAGGTAAATGATGGTTAACTCCGTACTTTGTCAAAGTGCAGTTAACATATTGGGTTTTTTTTTTTTTTGTTTTACATATTTATAGTAGAAATAAAGTCATATTCAATATGAAAATATTATAATCTACAAGAAAATACAATATATGATTATTATACAGAATAATATGCTCTTAATATAAAATAATAGATTGCTGTGAAATTCAATTAATATAAGAATGTAAATTATCAAGATTGCATGCTGAGATAGTTAAGATATTCATTTAGAAGTTACGTATTTTTTTGTAATATCTCTTCGAGAGTAATGGATATCTACAATCAATATTATTTATAATAATATTAATTTATTTGAATTATTTTATAAAAAATCAAATAATTTTGAAAACTAAAAAAAAAAATTTAATTTTAATTATAAAAAAATATATTTTAAAGAAAGGAGAATTTCCACTCAAATGATTTCCCAAATCCACACGGTACCAGCTTTCATTTTTATCCTGATGGTTTTGAATATATCTCACAATGAAGAAACATCATGAAACAAGCATTTTCCTAATTTGGGGGAGATAATCTATATCAACAAAACTAGCTGATTGGATTTGTTTGGACGGTGAGTCATCCATCGAAACTCGGTTAAAAGGCCTAACTCAGTCCATTACGTTTCTGTTACAGCGCTAGACGGATCAGAATACTAACAGGGCCTAACATGGGGTAGAATGGTTATTAGCGTCGAGAGAAGGTGTAAATGTGTAATATATCCTCCGGCTGAGAAACCTATGAAGTTTATAATAAATGATATCTGAGAAAACATAATCTCATTTCCGATCTTTTTCTGGCCCAACTCTTTATTGTAGTGGGTCCCACTCCCACGGCGATATTTCGAAGAAGAAACAAAGAAAAGCATGAGAAAGAGAAACACGTAAAAGACAAGCCATTATTGGAGGCGGTCTAATACGGTGGTGTCATAAGTTCTGGACTTGAACCGCCCAACAGAAATTGGTTGACCGGATCATCACGCGCTTCACCATCAACCTCTACGTCACGTCGCCGCCACAACAGCCATGTCCACCACATCCACGCCAGCTGTATCCCCCAAGAGAGAGGAGATACAAAGGCCTTTAAACTTCTTTCATAAAAGCAAATTCATTACCCCATACCGCCATACGGACCTGACTGTGTAATGACTATATTACCTCTAAACAAACTCCAATAGCGTACTTCTAATAATGGTAAAATTGTAATTATTTAAAAACGATGAGCTCATGATATATACAAGAATATGATAATGCTATCGGTAGTTTTGGGGCCACGTGACAAGTGGTATTCAAAGAAGCGGTTTTAATGGCTTTTTTCTGGTTCACCTCTCGAGCCACTTGTTTCGCCCCACGGGCCACGACCGCCTTATTTCCTATATATAACAATGAGGGCTTCTTCTTCTACTCTTGTGTTTCGTTGTTTCATGATCTCGTCATTTTTCGTTCACCGTAACGGGCGTTACTTATTTTCTCTGTCTCCTCTGTCTCCATCTCTGATTTCTGATTTCTGATTAACAAGTTTGTTTCCTCCATGGCGACTGCGGTTCTCCGCTCTCAAGATTGTCTCAAAGGTCGGTTTCCAGCCGAAACCCTAACCTCTTCTCCATTAAGACCTCGCCGGAACGGCAACCCTAACACAAATGTTAACCCTAATCCTAACCCTAGCCCTAGTTTTTCCAGATCTGGCCGGAAGAAACGAACTCCGGTGGGATCTTTGGACAAAGAGAACGGGCGAAGTGCAAGATCGTTCTCTAAAAACTTGGTGATGGGACAAGTTACGATTTTGAAACGCGGTGAGATTTTGAAGTCGAAGGAGGAGCGGATTCATGTTGTTGAGGAAAAAGCCAAGGTAAATGAAGTTCCGGTTTTGTGTTCGACAGATCGTCTAGGGCCGGAGCCAGATATGGTTCCGAAGCGGATCGGCCTAACGGATGTGAAGTCGGTCGAAGGAGTTTTTGCTGGTTCAGCGTTTCTTTCTTCGCCTCCGCCAAGTTCCCTTCCCTTGCCTGGTTTTTTCACCAAAAAGGCAGGGCCGAGCAAAACCGATGTCGCAACAACAGATCTACGGCGGATTCTGAGGTTGGACGTTTCTTGATTTCGGTATTCTACAAAAGTGATATAAGGAGTTGGTGCCGTTTGGTATTGTTTGATCTACAGTACCTTCCACTATTAGTTGCTCCGTCCTTGGATCTTTTTCGATCTTCCTTTATTTTTTTGAATAGGATGATTCGATTTAGGGATCAGATGGAGGACTAAGAACATCTTATGCAGATGCACTGCTAGTCTGCTACTCTACTGTTCTATCGATGCATATTGTTTGTGTTTGCTCGAGGAAGAAGTGGGGTAGTCAGGTGAATTAGAAAATATGTTTCGTTCACATGTATAGCTTACATGATTTGGATTTTCTCATATACAAGGTAGTTTGGTTGGTTTTATTTGGTTTTAGGGTTGTAAATGGGTAGCAGCCTAGCAGGGTGGTTTGTTTCTGATTTTTGGGGTTTTAGCTTAAGGTTCTCTCTCTCTCTCTCTCTCTCTCTCTCTCTCTCTTAACTTATAATTTGTCAAGTTTGTCTTCTTGATGGTTCTCAGTTTACAGATGTACCTGTGAAGAAACAAATTGTATGCGATGGTTTATAGGGTTGGTTGTATCAGTTCAGGTTAAAATTTATTTATTTCAGGAAGTGTCTTCGAGTTGGAGATTTAGTTCTCTAGGTTTTGCTTTTGTTTTTTCTTTGATCTACATGTGATGGTTTTATTAATAAAGTTTGTAATAATCTACTCGGTTTTTTCTTTATGGTGGGTGGTTCATGCTTGTCCATACAGAAGATTTAGTTCTACGTTATGTTTTTGTTTTTCTCTGATCTACACATAATGGTTAGATTGATGAAATTTATAAGAATTCTACAGAAGATTTGCAAAAATATTTTCTCCAAGCGGTGGCTATATTGGTACCCGTCCCAACTGGATAATAACAGAGGGGTTTTTGCTCCTTCATGAACGATGATTAATATGATTTTTATCTGGTCTCCAGATTTTTTTTCTCTCTTTTGTCAACAAGTAGTTTGGTCGGTGCGGTTTGATTTTTTCGATGGAGTTTTTTCTATCTGGAAAAATGGGCGAGAAGTGTGGTGTGGTCTTACCAACTGTAATGAAATGTTTCTCGTTTACCTCCGAAGAAATTCTCGTTTCTATCTCCAGGTGGAAAAGAAAGATTTGGCGACCGGTGCCATGATGTTGAACCATGAGATGGTTCCTGGTTACTTGTGACAAACTACTCCAAGCCCTGTGCCAACTAATCTATTAAACACCATCCTTCCTAGTTTCGAAATGGACGATTTATGTTGAAGAGTCTTGCACAATGGGAACCCTCCCAGCTGGATTAAATTATGATTCATTCCTTTCCTTCTGAAAGAGACTCACTTGTGCGGTTGTGCCACGCTAAACTTGAAAGTGATTTGGCACCTGTCTCTGTCATTACATAAATCTTGGGTTTGGACTGGTGGCGTTGGATCTCAGTTGCCACACCAAAATTTTAGTTGACTCTTTAAGGAGGATTTAAAACGGCTGGTTGCATGATTTCTCAAACTATATGATTATATGAGGACAGTGAGGAATGATAAAGAAATAGAAAACCTGAACAAAAGAAGTGTTACACAACTACACAAGCAAGTTAAATGATCAAAGGGAAACCATTTACACACGACTGCTCTTAGTCATTGATACCATGAATCTCTTAACTGTACAATTTGACACCATGTAGCATGCCTGTTCTCTCTCTGTCTCTCTCTCTCTCTCTCTCTCTCCTGTTTTCTGTTCTTCATTTTGTCATTTTGTCATGCAGCAATAGGGATGAAAATCCCCTTGCTGAACAAATGAAGCAAGAAAGAGTAGTATCATATCTAAAGCCCTCCTTTTTGTTTCTTATTTGTGAGATAAAAACTAGCAAATGAATTCTGTCATGAAAAGAATAGCATACATTCGAAATGGACAGTTCATCAATTTCTATTAGACTTGAATAGAAGATTAATAGTGAGAGGACACCGTAATCAGCACAGTTGGATTAGGAAAACCATTAAGTTTGTAATCCCTTAGAATTGTAGTTTGGCTGTGCTAGCGAACAGAGCTGCACTCCATTTTACTATTAATGTCATATTGTGCCTTTTAGGTGTTTTTAACATATATGGACTAAAAAATCTACTTCAACAGAAAGTGAAGGAACTGAACTGGTTAGCTATTGGCAAATTTTGAGATTACATCTAACTGAATTCTCTTAGAATGCGTTGCTTGTTCCAGGAAAATTTTAAGTTCATTTGATATGATTCCAAGAGCATATATAGAATTCATGAATTTAAATTCTTACTTCTGTAGTATTACATATTCTTTATCAAAACCTAACAACCTTCCTAGACAATTCAGCAGCCATTCTTATGGATTTCGCAGCTGCTGACGCCCCACCTCCATTTACTTGGTTTGTTCGTTGGTTTCCTCGTCAAGTTCAGTAGGCATAAATCGCTTCCAAAACCAGTGCTTTCTCCATACAAATATCATCTCTTCAATGGGAACCCCCTTGGTTTCAGGTAGAAGGAAATAAACAAAGATGGTCATGACAGTGATCCAACCAGCAAAGAAGAGGAAGATACCAAACTTGAAGGAACAGAGGAGGGAAAGGAAAGCCTGTGCAATTACAAAAGTAAAGAACAGGTTGACAGTTACAGTGATGCTTTGTCCGGCTGACCGGATTTCTAAAGGAAATATCTCACTTGGCACAGTCCACCCAAGTGGCCCCCATGACCATCCAAAAGCCAACACAAAGAGGCAGATCACTGCTACCACTAGTACTGAGAATCCTTTCGAGAGCTCCTCATTATTATTGAACTTGAGGCCTAAGATGATGGCAACTGCTACCTGATTTATGAGCAAAAGATGAAAAAGTAGGAATAAGATTTAACCGCAACAGGTCCATTTGGCTAGTAGAACATAACTAAGAAAAACAGCAAACAAACTCTATATCTACTATAACTAGATTGGGAAATATGGAATGAATGGTATAATCTAATCTAGGAACAAGGTTTGTTATCGCATTGAATTCTTTACCTGACAAACAATCATCTGTATTCCTCCACTGATTAGTAGAACTCTACGACCCAATTTATCAACTGCTGCAATTGAGATAAAAGTTGATAGAACAAGAACAGCACCAGTCAACACTGAAGAGTACAGCGAAGCATTTCCCCCAAAACCCATGCTCTGGAACAGCACTGGGGCATAGAATAGAATGGAATTAATGCCTGTTAGGATCTGGAATGTTGGCATGAAGAAAGCCATCATCAACTGAGGTCTGTTTCTTCTCTCAAAGATGCTTCTAAAGGGATGCTCAATCGAGTTCGAAAACTCACTAGCATCAATCATGTCTTCAAACTCTGCATCGACATTGTGAGTCCCTCTTATCTTTTCTAGAACTTTCCTTCCTTTATCTTGCATTCCTTGTTCAATTAAGCTGTTAGGTGTCTCTGGAAGAAGGATTCCTCCTACGGTCATCAGCAATGCAGGGGCTGCTGCGAGACCTAGAGAGAGCCTCCATCCCCATGGTTTGATTTTCTGTGTCCCAAAATTTATCATGTTCGCAGTGAAGATGCCTAGAGTAGTAGCTACCTGAAACATCATGTTCAGGCCTCCTCGGAGATGGGCAGGTGCCATCTCTGACAAATACAAGGGAACCGCCTTCAAGTAACCATGAACAGAGAGTAAGTAAATTGAACACTGCAACAATAATGACAACAAACTTGGCCTTACCCAACTTAAGGACGTTCGGTGCATGGGTCATAACAAAGTATCTAAAGCTGAGGTCTATTAATAAAAAGGGAATGAAGAGAGGGGAAATGAAAAATGAAAATGACAGATGAAATATGGGAAATAAAATAAAATGGAGGATGAAAAATGAAAGTAAGAGGAAAAAGGCACAACCCAGCAAGTCAGGGAGAATCTCAGCTAATGGGATCTGCTACAAGGGTCCTATACTCCGATAGACTCTATCCAAGGTGAAACTTGGAATGACAATGAAAATTCAAATATACTGGCAGCAGCCTAAGTTGATTGTCATTCTATTGGAGACCATATGATGTCTAGGTCTCAAAATTTTCTCCTGGCATAAATGTTCCTATATCATCAGCTTGTTCTTGATAATGAAAGAAACCTGTCTATATTCACTAGTACGGCGGTCATATATGAAACCCAGAAACCCTCTATTGAACCTTTGTTTATTAATCTATTTGACTTCACTAACTGTTCTCTGTACTTCTGGCCATTCAGAAGGCCTATAGAAAAGCATAACTCCGTTCTGGCTATTAGTGACTTTCCATCACCAGACTCTAAGACATGCATACAGAAAAAGCTTAGCAAAACAAGAACTCAGGTACTCTTCTTAGATTTATCAGGATCCTCAAAGGAATGAATTCTCATTAGTATCATCATATTTAGAACTTGCAGTGCACTAATAAAAAATTTAGAACTTGCAGGATTACATATTTACATGGAAGAAATGAAAGCTACCTGACTATTAACCATGCTGGAATACATAAAGTCAACGAAAAATCTACCTGATTACCAAATCCAATCCCAACACCAAGCATGATTCGACCCAATATCAGCATTGTCAAATTCATAGCAGCAGCATTAAGAGCAGCCCCAACGAGGAAGCTGATCCCTCCGCATATTATGCTTACGCGGCGTCCATACTTTCTTGTCACAGGAGAAGCTGCCAGAGATGCAACCAATCCAGCAATATAAAGAGAAGAAGTGAATGCAGAGAGGCCCTGGTTGTTGTATTTGCAGTAGTTACTTTGTTGCACATGATTCTGCTTGTAGTAGATTGATGGGAAAAATTTAAGCAGAAAATCATCCATAGATGTCACCCCACCTATGAAATTTTAAAAGGAACAAAAAATTTGATTAAATAAAGCCTCAGACCTTTTTATTGACTGAGATACTGCAAAGCCAATCTTCAGTTATGAGTTTGCCTCCTTCCAATTCGTAGCTGCTTCATCACTAATTAAAGGCCAAAACTCTAAGTTTATTCATTCATCCAAACTCGGATGATGACAAAGTTTTTGATTCATTAAAATTAATCAAAACTAATTCTTTGATCATTTTTTAGAGTAAGCTTTTGCCAAGCAATAGAAGACCTTATGCCCTTATTCTAAGAATCCCTTTGGACTCTTCAACCATTTACAATGAATATTCGTTTACTTTAGGAATCACTCATCGGAATCAACGATATCTTTCCATGAATAAACACTGCAGAAGTTAGAGAGGTGACAGTGATGAGAACACAGCTTATATGCCTATGAAATAGAAAACCAAAATATAGATTTTTCTGCTTATTGATGAAATTTGACTGTAACATATAATCATCAACTAATTCCATCCACTCTAAGAAAGCTAATGATTCAAACCCAACGAAATGAAAATGGTACCTGAAATTCCAATATCATAGCCGAAGATTGACCCTCCCACGGCGGCAACGATACAAGCAATCACCACATACAAGGTGACCTTCCCCTGATACTGCTGTGCTCTCTCCTTAGCCACGCCGGCCGGAGCAAGAGATCCCCCAGCCATTTCAGCTTTTTTTCTCTTTCTCTCGCCACTAGCCGCCTAAGCTCACTAGTCCCGGATACAAAAACAGCTCCAAACAGAATGCAGCTTCAAATTAAAATCTCAATCTGAAGTCCAAGACAGAGAGGCCAAACAACAAAACCCTTTTTAAATCTAATAATAATCACTTGGCACTTGGCAATTGGCATGAACTGAGAGTCAAATCAATCGATTAAATAATGATTCTACTTTACTTCAATTGATAAACTCACCTTTCCCATTGTTAATTCATTTTTGACTTTGATACCATCAGAATTATAGTGAACACTCTGGACTTGGAGCACGAAGTGTGAAACTGCAACATGTCTGACTGACCCAACTAAGCTTTTGCTCCTATTTCGCCTTGTAAATAAAGAGGTAGGACCAATTTGGAAGGTGAAGCTGAAAGAAAGTGACTGTAAACCGTAGAGAAGACGTAGAAGGCTGGAATAGCTTTTTATTGAGAGTCATTAATTTCCATGTTCAGTCAGTTCCTTCCCATTCTGCACTTCTGTGTTGTGTATTTTTTCTGGGAAAACCTTTTCTGCTGTGTGGGTCTTTGCCCAGTTTGAGATTCGACTCATCTCTACCTCTCATGACGTTTTCCCTTCTTTTAGATACGAAAAATTTGCTTCTCTCTTAATGAGACCATTGACTTCTTGAATTAAGTAATCTGAATGCATCATTATCCGATCACACATCAGGTGGCAAGTGGGAAGAACAGACGGGTTTATATTCTTTCCAACTCCCTGCCCGTTTGCAATACTTTATCCAGACATGGATGGGGTAGGCCAAAATTTTATAATCTTGGCTGTTTAATAAACACATTTTATTTTTCTTTTTTAGAAATATATTTTCAGACATAGAGTGCAAACAATAATTTAATGTGGTTCTTCCATTGTTGGAAACAAGAACATGGGTTGCCAAATACTTTTCCAAATATAGGGTGAGGAACACTAAACAATGGCATATAAAGTAGTTCTATTACTAAGCAATGTTTCCTTGTGAAGTCAATTACATTCTTGAAATTTATTATATTTTTCAGATTATGTAATAAGCAGTAAGGTGTTTAAAGAAAGAAAGAAAAAAAAATAGGGTATGCATATTATTGGGTAATATGATTGCTTATAGGAGGGAATTGTAAGGAAACGAATTATAAAGAATGTGGATCCCTGTTATAGATTTTTCAAATCGAATAAGATATTTTCTTTACTTGAAAGTCAATTTACAAGAGTTCCAAATTGCATACTTTTTCAACTTGGGGACCAGGCGATAATAAAGATATACAAATTGAATGATAGTGGAAGGCAAAGAAAAAAGGAAGGCACAATCTTGGGTAGATAGCACTTGTCTTCTCTTTTTCTTCTTCCTTCTCTCTTTCTTTCTTTCTTTCTTTCTTTTCTTTTCTTTTTCTTCTTCTCTTTTTTGTCAAAGTATAAGAATCACTGTATGAAGGGGGGTAGATAGCACTCTCCCTTTTCTTTTGTTATTGTAGTAATTTTTTTTATAATAAAATATGATTGATTGCTATGTTACGTAACTAATAGCTTATGTCCATGTTCCGATGAAACAATGAAATAGTTTATGTGGAGCACATAAATTTAAACCTCTTTGTGAAAAAATGCTTCCAAAATAAAAGGGTTTGTGCATGATACTTATATTTTCAATTACTAAATGATAAGTAAAAAGTTGTAATCCATGTGGTAATATCCATTTAGTGGTAGAAATTACAATAATATGAAAAAAGGGTTAGACTTGATTTTTTTCAATGTCGGCTGTTGAACCGATGCACCAACTCTCCTTCTTTACCTGGCTTGGGACAAGTAACAAAACACTAATAGCGTTAAAAACTACAATAATATACATAGTTGAAAAAAACTCTTCCTTTTGACATGATAAAAAGCCAAAAAACAGGATTGTGAGAAATTTATTTGAATATGTGCTAGAATATCTAGAGAGGCAGGTTAACCATAATTGGGGGTGGCAAAAGGAAAAGATAAAAGGAGAGATGCATAGATCAGACCTTTACAAGAAATGATATTATAATATGCATAGATCAGACATTACACCGAAGATGATGTTACAGTATCTGAATCTTATTACATATTCGGACATAAAAATTTGTAAGACAATGATACTTTACCCAACTCTTTTTACTTTTATTTTATTATTATTTTTCAAAATAATATATATTTTAAATAAAAAAAAATGCTAAACAGAAAGGAACTCCTTTGGACATGTTTGCCATTCATTTTTGCTTATATGCTGACCTCCTTTCTATATAATACTTGTCATGATATTTTTTTTTAAGGATAAAGTTCTAATTTATTTAAACTTAAAATCAACCTAGATTATTAACTAAAATTGACCCCCCCAAAAAAAAAAAAAAAAGAAAAGAAGAAGAAGAGGGGGTGGGGGAGCTGATTTGTTGCTCCAAACATTCCATGGTGTGGCCAAAGTCTAGAAACAGGAAGCTTGCACTGAGATCCTGAATATCTTGAATTGTATGACTAATCTTTCACGGAATTGATTGAGAATTAATTTTCACCTTCAAGAGATGAATCATGAATGAGGTATAGGTTATCATGACACACTTCTCAATGGGACTGTATTTAGTAGTTTTTATTTTTTATTTAAAAACACATTTCATTTCCTGGAAATTTGGACTTTCCACCTAAATTTTCAGCTTTCTGTTCTTCAAGATGGTCTGTCTTAGGAGGTCATGCATGATAGCTTGAGTTCAACAAACTCCTCCTTTGACAGGAAGGCATTTTGATTATCTTCAATGCTACTTATTCTTTTTTTCTTAGTAATCAACAAACTTCGCATCTACTAATGACATAATAGGAGAAGTATGGAATTCAACTCATGTTGATTGGTTATCTGACAAACAATCATCTCCGTTCCTTCACTGATTCCTACCAAAAAAAAAAGTGTTCCTCCAATGATTAATTAATAGAATCCTACGACCCAATTATCAACATGCAGTTGGAATTCAGATTTACAAAAGTTGATAAAACAAGAAAAACACCAGTAAACACAGAATAAGAGGTGAAGCATTCAAATTCCATGCTCTAGAACAGCACTGAGGCACAGAATAGAATAGAATTGAATTAGTGCCTGTAAGGATCTGGAATGTTGGCATGAAGATTGTTGTCATCATCAACTGTGGTCTGTTTCTTCTCTCAAGGATATGTCTGAAAGGATGCTCAATTGACTTCAAACCCTACATCGACATTTTGGGTCTCTTGTATCTTTTTTAGAACTTTTCTCTGTTTTTGCAACTGTCATCTTATTAGGCTGTTAGGTGTACCTGGAATGAGGACTCCTACTACCATCAGTAACGCATGCAGAAACTGCTGCAAGTCCTGAAGAGAGCCTCCATCCCCATGGTTTGATATTCTGTGTTTCGAAAATTGATCACCTTTGCTGTGAAGTTGCCCAGAGTATCTGTTGAAAAATCATGTTCAGGGCCTCCAACAAAATGGGCTGATGCGATTGTCATTCTGACATAGTTATGAGGTGTGTATCCATTTTGCCATATATCTTTGAGATATTCTTCAAATTTTCTTTTTCTTTTTAATCGATTAACGCTCTTAATTGTATTTCCTCCATTGATGAATTCAACTCGAATATATAATTTCCATATGACTTTGAATTACAGAAGTAGAATCCAAGAGGCAGGTCCCACAAGTGTACAAAGACTTGAGCCAGTTTCCACATTAGTCGCATATACAAGCCGCACGATTAGGCAACATTCTTCTCAAGAAAATTTTTTGATAGCTCATTAACTAATGCATGTAACGATTTTAGGTTAGCTAGTGTTAGTAAGGATTTCAGGTCAAGTTTCTTGGTGCTCGAGAAAGTGCTATTCGTTTGAATCAGTATTCGAAGCTGAATTATCGACTTACATAACAACCTCAGTAAATTAAGTAAAAGGGAGATCTGGAGAGACACAGAGAGAAAGAGAGAGCCCCTATATCAATGATCAGTCAGCTGCAGAAGAAGGACAACCAGTTAGTGCGAAGCACTTGGGCGTTTAAGAATTACATTTAGCAATGCATCTTCTAACTCATCTGCTGGGTGTTCAGTTGGGTTTAATCTGTGTCGACACATACCCATTCCATTCCTCAACACAGAGACAAGTGTGAGTTGTGAGTTACTGTGCCATGCATTTCAAGTTTTCAACACCATGGCTGCGGGGCCATATTTTATTACAAAGTTGGTCCTCTTCATAAATCTTAAGGACCCAGTCCCACTCTTTTCCTTCTTCATCTTCTTTAAATTGAAGTATAGCATGAATGCATGCATGCATGCCGCCGGCACATCAAACTAGACAACTACCCCCACCAACATTGAATTCATCAGCCCCTCCTCTTCCCAACTTCCCAGGCTCTGACCTGAACGCAGCTTGTCTTAGTTAGTTATATGCTTTGCTGAAGAAACAGAAATCTGCAAGCTCCAAACCCTAGCCATAAATTCATGGCTTTAGAGGGAGAACTCCATTTCCATCCAAATGTCGCTCCTCAAACATCGAAAATGGAGATCCGTAGCTGTCCTCAGTTCCCGCTGCTGATTCTACCTGATAGATTTTATTTACTGGAGGGAGAAGAGATGAAATTACAGTTCTCTCTTGGGCACCATTACTTCAGTTAATGAAAAAGCTTCAACATGGAAAAGACCCACATCCAAACCCAGTTTCGACCGTTGGATATTGCTCTTGTTTCGTTGATATCGATGGCGTACACTATAAATAGACACAACTCATGCACGAACGTAAGTCTAGTTTGCATGGAATACGTACAGAAGGGCTGGAAAAACTAATAAGTTTGAAAGACAGACAATGAGAGGCTATACTGTGAGAGTGAGAGTGAGAGTGAGAGTGCTAGTGCTCTTGGTGGCACTGCTTCTAGCTAGTCTCAGTTTGGCGAGATCAGCAACACAAGCAAGAAGCATAGCACTTCCGACAAGCCAGCACCACCACAGAGCAAGTGCAGTAGAAGAGAAGAGAAGAATCAGCTTCCACCGACACTGGAGCAGAAGCAGAAGAAGTGGTAGAGGATCGAGAAGCGCTGGGCAGAATTGTGATCCATTGTATCAGTATCTATTTGATTGTTGTGGTCAGTGGCCTTTCTCTACCTGTCCTTCTCCAAACAATCCTTTTCTTCCGACCCTCCCACCACCACCACCTCCTCCTTCACCACCACCGCCTGAGCCATGTATTGTACCACCTCCGCCTCCTTCACCACCCCCGCCTGAGCCATGTATTGTACCACCTCCACCTCCTTCTCCTCCTCCTCCACGTTTTTGTTGTGTATGGCCACCAATAGTGCTTCCTTCAATTCCACCTCCATCACCACCTCCACCTGTACTATTGTCCCCACCACCACCATCTCCTCCTCCTCCACTTGTACCCTCACCCCCTCCACCTCCACTAGTATCCTCACCCCCTCCTCCTCCTGTACTAATTCCTTCTCCTCCTCCCCCAGTAATTTCCCTTACCCCACCATTACTCCTTTCACCACCACCACCACTACTGGTGTTACTTTCTCCACCACCATCTACAGGGGTACTACTTCCTCCTCCGCCCCTTGTAACTGATCAACCACTACTTCCACCTCCGCCACTTGTAACTGATCAACCACTACTTCCACCTCCGCCACTTGTAACGGATCAACCGCTACTTCCTCCTCCGCCCCTTGTAACGGATCAACCAATACTTCCACCTCCGCCTATTGGTACAGATCAACCGCTAGTTTCTCCTCCACCTGACTTTCTTTCACCACAACCTCCTGATCTTTCACTGCCTCCACCAGTAATTACACCGGCACCACCAGACGTTGTGTTTTCTCCGCCGCCAGCCTCACTGCCTCCACCCGATGACTCTGAGCCTTCGACACCTTCTGCACCAGTTATTTCTTTGCCATCACCAGTCATACCGGAAACCCCCGTTGATCCTCAACAACCAGACCCGTTCCCGTCTACACCACCGACACCAGATGCTTTTCAAGGTCAGCCAGATCCCTCTCCACCAGTAGAACCGGAAAACCCAGATGATCCTCAACAACCAGAACCGTCTACCCCACCAGCACCAGATGCTTTTCAAGGTCAGCCAGATCCTTCTCCACCAGTAGAACCGGAAAACCCAGGTGATCCTCAACAACCAGAACCGTCTACCCCACCAGCACCAGATGCTTTTCAAGGTCAGCCAGATCTTTCTCCACCAGCGGAACCGGAAAACCCAGATGATCCTCAACAACCAGAGCCGTTTCCGTCTGCACCAGATGCTTTTCAAGGTCAGCCAGATCTTCCTCCACCAGTGGAACCGGAAAACCCAGTTGATCCTCAACAACCAGAGCCGATTCCGTCTACACCACCTGTAGGAGATGGTTCTGAAGGTGACCCAGATCTTCCTCCTCCAGTTGCGGTGGAACCGGATGTCCCAGTTGATCCTCAACAGCCACAACCGATTCCGTCTACACCACCTGTAGGAGATGGTTCTGAAGGTGACCCAGATCTTCCTCCTCCAGTTGCGGTGGAACCGGATGTCCCAGTTGATCCTCAACAGCCACAACCGATTCCGTCTACACCACCGGCAGGAGATGGGTCTGAAGGTCAGCCAGATCTTCCTCCACCAGTAACGGTGGAACCGGATAACCCAGTTGATCCTCAACAGCCACAACCGATTTCGTCTACACCACCGGCAGGAGATGGGTCTGAAGGTCAACCAGATCTTCCTCCACCAGTAATGGTGGAACCGGATAACCCAATTGATCCTCAGCAGCCACAACCGTTTCCATCCACACCCCCGGCAGGAGATGGTTCTGAAGGTCCACCAGCCGATAGCTTCTCTCCTACATCATAGATTTTCAGTAAGTACATATCGTCTGATTCTGCCACTCTTGACAAGACCCCGCGACTCCCCTGCTCATCCATGGACAAATGCTCGGGTGGGTTGTGAATTGTTAATAAGGACCTGTGATGTGGTTCCGTATATTCCTTGATTTACTTACTACATAAGTTAGTTAGAGGAGAGACAGCTTCTGTTTTAGCTTCTTCCGCAAATCCGAGCTAGCATCTCATCATCACTCTCTTTCTATCCCCATCTCTGCATTTCCTGGTCGCACCAATCATTCAAGTGACTTGCCTATTCTTGACTTCCTTATTCTATTTTATCTGAAAGGAGGAACAGACTGCATGTTTATATCAGAATTGAGACCGATCTTTACCCATAAGAAGAACAGAGATCGAGACAGAGAGAAAACAAAAAGAGGGAACAATCATGGACTTCTGGTTTCACCTGAAGGTCTAACCATGCAGACTATCATGACTTCAGGCACTAGATAAATTCTGTTTTGTAAGCTGCATGCATTCGCCACCATGATTGATCTGGAACGCAAGAACGCATCCATAATCGGCCAGAAGTTGTGTAATTAATCTTCTCAAACAATAATACAAACCTTATCAGTAAACAACAATAAATGGGCCAACACTATAAATCTCCTCACGTTCAGTTTAACAACTCAGCCCATCCCAGCCCAGCTTAAGTACCAGTCTGGGCCGAGACAGACACTCCAAAAGGAATAGGGATAATAAGATTCGTGCGTATGAGATTTTCCATGCAACACGTCCTTTTTTGGTCAAAAGTTCTAACATTTCATTCATAAACTTGAGAGAAAACATAGACAAAAACACCAAACAAAAGAAGAAGAAAAAAAAAGAAAAGCTAAGGGATGGGTGGTTGTGACAACTACAGAACCAGAAAAGCATAATGAGTATAATATACATATCCACCACCACCGCCTACGGAGACACACCACAAAGGTGGACATTGACTTTGGATGAAAAAAACACACGCTACCAAATGCTTTCATTCCACACTCAAGGCCGGGGCTGACTGCCACAAGGTCGGATTCAGAACACGTCTCATGTGCAAAGACATAACAAGCTACAAGGGCTTACATACCACACGCCACAAGGGCGGATACAGAATACGCCTTATAGACGAAAACAGAACACACCACAAGGGCACCAACTCAGTTGTTGAAGCGAAAAGTGCCGGATTTTGTTTTTGAACTCCTATCTTGAAACCGCAAACATGGAACAACCAGTAACAATAGATGAACAAAATCAAAATACACGACCAAAGCTCGCATCAACCGCCGTTTCTTTTTTCTCTTTTTTATTTTTTTATTTTTTTATTTTTTTATTTTTTTTTATTAACCGGAAGCTGCAAACAGTGATAAAAAAACAGAGAATAGAGATGGAACATGTCCTCATAGCTAGGGAGAAAAGAGATGGAACATGTCCTCATAGAGGGGTGTAGGATAGGGAGGAGCTATCCTAGGGCTGGGGCTAATGTTTTGAAATTTCTTCCTCCCTTTTCTCAAATTTAGAAAGTTTTTTTTTCACTCTCTTTTCATGTGTAGAAATATCATTTGTCACCCCTTTACTTTTCCTAATTTTTGAAAGTTTTTTTTTGGCCTTCTTTACATTATTTTGACCTTTTAGAGGGAGGTGATTAACCGGTTGGGGAATATTTTTAACAGTAAAAATAATGAGCATAAAAATTATTGTATTGTATATGAAATATAAATATTTGGTCTTCCAAGGGAGGTGCCTAACTGATCCAGCAGGTGTTTGTCCTTTCAACAGCATAGGTGTAATACGTGCGTCCATGAAAAATAAATATTGCCTTTGGATGAAAAGAAAAAAAAAATAAAATAATATTGTCATTTGCCTGGTAGTTAGTTTTTTATTTATTTTTATTTTTATTTTTATTTTTTACAGCCTTAACCAGAGTCGAACCCACGAATATAAAATTAAATAAAAAAATTGCGGAAAAAATAAAATCAAATAAAAAGAATAAAAAAAAAAAGAAAGGAGAAAAAGAGAAAAGATAAATATATTGAGAAAGAAAACCTAATTATGGAGAAGAAAACTTTTTTTTTTTTTTTTTTCTAAATTTTTCTTAACCCACGCTTATAAAAAAGAAAGAGAATAAATAAGAAGCAAATAGGAGACGTGAGAAAATAAATAGAGATTGAAGAATTAATTTTTCAAAAATCTCTTGAAATCTTTTATACAAAGAGAAGAGAATAAATAGAAAGAAAAAGATGCGAGAGAAGAGATAGAGAATAAATAGGGATTGATGAGTTTGTTTTTAATCAAGAATGACATTTACATTTATTATTTTATTTTTAAAAATTGTTCTCAATATTGAGGGGCCAAATAGTGATATTTTACATGTAAGAAGAAAAAAACTTTAAAAACTAAAACAATTAATCAAAAATTTCAAAAAAATGGGGGACTAGGTCCCTTCCAACCCCAATATAAGTCCACCTAAGGTTGAATTAGTAACTTAAAAAATAAAAAAATAATAATAATTAAATTATAGTACAATAAGTTAATAATAATTATCCCTTTATAAAATCATGCTAGTTATTCCGTACTTGTGATTCTCATTTATTCGCATGTTTTTTTTTTTTTTAATCATGAAAAAAGAGAATAGAACGTATACATTTGTTCCATCTCAACCAGAAACCTCTTTCACACGCTAGGGCCTTGGGCACAGATGGGTAGGACTTAAAGGTGGGTTTTTTTTTTTTTTTTTTTGTTAAAAACTAAATTATTGAGCCAAAGAGCAAAAGAACCAAGAAGCATTTAGATTACAAAGATCAAGAAGCCATTGAGTAGCTAAGGGCCAAACTGTCCGCCTTGCCAAAGGCAAGACCTGTTGTGTTAGAACATACAAAATTAGTTGTTTTAGAAATAAGGTGAATTTTCAAACTTAAGATAGACCACATGGTTCTCACATCCTTAATAACACTACAAAAGTCAAGAAGAGGGGGAATATGAGTCTTGGAGATTAAGTCCACAAGCTCAACACAGTCCGATTCGACAGTGATCCGGACATCTTGAATCTCGTTTAGCTCAGAAGGCCCAACAGCAAGGACCCAAGGAGGTTGGTAATGGTACCATTGGTAATATAGAGGAAAATCCCGCTCATTTACATTTGAAATTCATCTAAATCTAAATCTCAGTAACGGATCTCCACTTTTCTAAGATCCTTTTTCTTATAAAGAAACCAAATCTCTTGGTCTATATATATTTCTCTCGCTTTCTCCCTATTTGTTCCTCTGTTTTTCATTCATATAAAAAAATTATCAAATCCTTAAAAAGCTTCCCTGGCTTCTCTCTGTCTCTCTCTCTCCCTTCAAGTTGTTTGATCTCTTCCCCCAAAATAACCACCATTCATCAACAACCCCACTGCTACTTCCCCAGATAACTCCTCCCTTCCTCTGTCTCTTTCTCTTTCTCTCGAAAGATCGATCCTTTGGTACTTGGAAACCCTAATTCCAGTTTTGCAGCAATTCTTTCTCTCCGAGTCCTGGTAATGGCGAGTCGATGGGAACATTTGCCGGAAGAGTGCTGGGAACTGGTGTTCAATCGCCTGGGTCATAACCGCTACTTGGAAGCCCCATCGTTAGTCTGCAAGCGGTTTCTTTCCATAACGAATCGACTTCGATCTAGTTTAACCGTGTCCGATCCTACAGTTCTACTCCACGGCAGCACTTTGGGTCTGCTTCGACGATTTCACCACCTTAAGCGCATAGATCTCGCTGAAGTCCACGGCGATTCGAATCGAATTCTCCGGGAGATCGCTGTCTCTGGGTTCAACATCGAAGTTCTCAATCTCTCCCAGCAGAGGAGACTTCCTGTCGATGGCATGAAGGAATTGGGAGCCAAGGTGAAGACTTTGAGGATTTTGATCTGCTCGAGATTGTGTTTCTTGCAGGATAGTGACCTCCTTGTAATTGCTGATTCGTTCCCGTCACTGGAGGAACTCGATATTAGTAATCCGGAACAGGATTTTGCTTCTTCTTCTGATGAACTGGATTATGCGGATCACCATGCCCTCTCAGGTTCTTTTCCTTGTACTGTATCAGATGCAGGGATTGAGATTTTGTCATCGAAGCTTCAGAGACTCCGCAGAATTAATATCTCTGGAAACCATTTCGTTTCGGATCAGTCCCTTCTATCTCTTTCGTCCAAGTGCGTTTTTCTGAACGAAATTGTGGCTCGTGATTGCAGTCTAATAAGTGAGACTGGCATTGCCTTGGCGATCCGTCACAATCCTCGTTTGATTTCTCTTTCGGTAAATGGAAGCATGGTCTCCCCTTCGGTTGCTGTTGCGGCTTCCTCCTTTACAATCGAAAGCTCTTTGATCTGTGCAAGAGCTTTGAACACTCTTGATTTCTCTCAAATGAGCATTTCAGATGAGCTTCTCAGTTCAATCATCCAGGCAGATCTTCCTTTACTACGCAGGCTCGCATTATCTCGCTGCCGAGGATTCACCATTGCTGGAATATCTTTGGTGTTGTGCAAATACAGTTCTCTAAACTACTTAGATATAGAAGGAGCAGCTTTTCTTACCGACCAGTCCATATTGGAGTTATCCCACTATCTCCATCATGTAAACATCATAAACTTAAACTCCATCACCAATCTTACAAATTCAACCTTCTTCTTGTTGGTGCGAACCTGTCCTCATCTGAAGGAAATCAGAATGGAGATAACAAGTCTAGGCAAAGAAGATGGCCCTTCACAGTTCAAGAAGAATTCCAATCTCCGAACCTTGAAATTGTCATGGAACAAGTGTCTGACTGACGAAACCCTCAAATGGATAGCAATGGTCGCTCCCAACCTGATGTCACTCGACATAAGCCACTGTTGGAGCATTACAGGCAAAGGAATTGGGTATATTGGGATGAATTGCTGCGAGATTAATACGTTAGAGGCAAGCGGGTGTAGCGGGATGAGTAACCTCGGGACCAGTTCTGGCTTTTCCAAATTGGAATTTCTTAATGCTGCAGGATCAAGCATCGACGATGAGGGACTACGAATGATGGTGCAGAGCAGTCGTTGGCTTCTACGTTTGAACTTGGAAGGTTGTCTGGGAGTAACTGCTCAGGGATTGAAGGAGTTGGTAACGAATTGCAAGGTTTTGAAAGATGTTAGGTTGAAGATGTGTTGCAATGTCGATCCTGGTGTCATTGCTTGGATGGTGATCTCAAGGCCATCTCTGAGAAACCTAATCCCACCATTTGATCTTGGTTCCACCCAGAAGCAAAGGGATTTTTTCTTGCAGCATGGCTGTTGGGTTCATGATTGTTAGCCATTGCTATTGGCAAGATCTCCAATCCCTGTTTTCGGACATTGAAATTGTAATTTTTCAATCTTTCATACTAAATACATTCGATATAATCTTGCTTCTCTTGATTTCTTGAGGGGGTTGTTAAGACTTCCAGCTTCAACTTGATCTTTTTGTTTCCCCTTTAGTCAGTTTTACATTCAGTTCTTCCCTGTTTCCCTCCCCTCCCCCTTATCCATAAAATGCCAACATAAGTAGGTCCGTATCCCTAAATTTTAATACAATGTGACAGTCGTAATAAATTTCATAAGCAATCACTGATTCTACAAGCTGCATGAATAGCAGAGTATAGGAAAAGTGTCAAATGCTTCTGTAAACATGACCTGATCAAATACAGGTGAGAATCTAACCGTGCAAGCTCATGGGGAAAATTTACTGGTATTGATGATTATGTGGATTCCTCAGCCATTTTAGATTCCATCATAAATGCATCTGGATATCTCACTTCCTGCGTTTTTTTCTTTTCTTTTTCTTTGAACTTTATTATCCTCTTGGACAGTTCAGCCAGAATTGTTGGTATCACATAGGGATTAGGTCACGTTCATTAACTCAACTGTAACATCAAGGAAAATTTGATGCACTACAATAAAATTCTGCTACATCTACTTCTTGCACCTTCACCAACCATCTGAGAGCAACACAAACCGATGGGAAAAGGGAGGGAATGCTTCTTTTCAGGGATTAAATCACGTTCATTAACAATCAAAGAAAATTTGATGCATTACAAACTTCAGCTACATCTACTTCTTGCACCTTCACCAACTGTTGAAGAGAAAATGTGAGAGGCGTGCATAAGGAGAGACTATCGGTGATTGTGAGTATGAGAAAAGATGACCCTTAAGAAATAATGGTTATACTCCCTCGCAGTCACCAATTCACCGGTATTCAAGACAACCAAACTGTTGATTTTTCGTTTTCGACTTGCTGCTCTTTAAAACTTTTGGTTGAAAATATAGTCTTAGTTTGGGAAAGTTTCCTATATTTGGGAGAAATCTGGACTCTCATCATCTGGGTTTATCTCCTCCCTGGTGGGGGAAAATAGTTAAGATTCCTAATTCTAGGCTAACGAATAAACCAGTGCCCAGGGACTTTGGGGAAAATGTACCCAGTTTCACAACTTCCACAAAAAGAAGGGGTTTTCCATACTCAAGCCTATGACCACTTGGTCACAATGGAACAAGCTTACAGCTTGCAGCCCAATGCTTTGGACTCTAGGTCAGCTGATAATGCAATAATCATTATATTGACGATCATACAGTTGCATAAACTAAGAGAAAAATGTATAAGACAATGTGATGGACTGCTAGAACAGCTCCGAAAAACAGTCACACGAGAAGTAGATACGCTATTGTTGACCTAGAGTAACCAGAAATTGATATAGATGCCATTGGGAAACTTGTGTCATAAAGCCATTGCCACCATCATTCACATAAATGAATAACATTTACCTCAAAAATGAATTGTCTCAAACACAAAGTACACAATTATGCTGAAAATGGTCTCCATTAACAAGTGATCAAAAGAATTTGCTCAACTTAAACATTAAAACATTCACCAAAAAAACAAAAACTTAAACATTTAAACGATTCTACTAAGAAAAAGGACGACAATAACTCTCTGCATAAATAATAATACATAGATCCTTCAGCTCAGTCACCAAATATAGAGAGAGAAAACCTGATTCCACAAACTACGAGCAACTGCCACTACCCAAGATGCAACGAAAGAACCGTATCATGCAGCAATGAACAACTGAGGAATTAATCAAAATTGGGCACTGATTGTACAACCTCTACCAAGTTTAAGAAGAGAATAAATTCAGGACAGCATCATAGAGGGGTTCAAGGTACACACGTGCTGTCCTGTTCCATTTTTCTGATCATCTCCACTAGTGATTCAAAAATAAAAGTTTCTTCAGGTGGGGAAGCTCAATCAAGTTTCACTGAAGAGAACAGGTAATGCACAAACCAGAAGGAAGACATGAAGCCAACTGTGCCCGTGGCAAGCATGATTGCTACAACCATGAAGAGTGAGTAGCCAAGGAAAAGAGTAGACGACATAAATCCGCTCAGATTCCTGAGATCAAATACAAGATAGTTTATGCAGTACAAGAAAATGTAGAGGGCAACAGAACCAGAGGCAAAGAAGGATTTCCACCACCACCTCCAGTCTTCAACACAGAGGTGCATGTAAGTTAAAACAAGGGATACTTCAGCACACACTACCACAAGCAGGGACAGTACTATAAACAAGAAACCAAAAACATAGTAGACACGGCCCATCCAAATGCTAGACAGTATGAAGAAGAGCTCAATGAAGAGCGTACCGAAAGGAAGAGTCCCTGCTCCAAGGACCAACAACCAAGATGGGTACTTTTGGGCAGGGATTTCACGAGGGATCTGATTGGTCCGAACAGGGTATTCAATGTGTGCAGCCTTAGACCCAAGGTACCCACCCACAAGAGTAAGAGGAACAGAGATGCAGAACCAGAGCAAAATCAGAACAACAAATATGGACAAAGGAATTGCCCCAGTACTTTGGCTACCCCACAAAAGGAAATTCAAAGTGCTAAGTATCAGAAAGGCGATACCAGGAAAGAAGCAAGCAGCTTGCCATGAGATTGAAATCCATCCCACGTCACTGCTACAGCTGATTGTCCTCCAAAGCCTAACAGCAACATAACCTGCTGCGATTCCAAGGAACATGTAAAAGAATAGCATACCCGTTAGAAGCGCCCCACGAGAAGCTGGAGACATGAAGCCAAGGGCAGCAAAAAAGATAGTCACAACAGCCATTCCCAGAATCTGAACACCATCTCCAGCCATTATACAAAGGAGTTTTGGATTGTTCGGTATCCTGAAGACATCTCCTACAACAAGCTTCCACCCGGAAAGCTCCTCGTTCATCTGGGCCTGAGCTTCCTTATCGAGCTGCTCATAACGAGTAAGGTCTCGCCGGACAGTCCTCAAGAATATCACAAGCACAATACCAGCAAGGAAGGTTATCACCATAAGAGAATTGAGAATTGAGAACCAGTGGACCTTAGCACCCTCCATCTTCAAGTACGCATCCCATCTCGACGGCCACTTGATATCACTTTCGACAAAAGTTACCTCATAGGTGAAGGCCAATGACTGACCTTGTTTAACGGCCATTGCCACAGTGGTCGGATCGCAATTGATAGGAGATGGGTATTTATCATACATACTCAGTTTCTTTACCGCTTCCATATCGTGCTGGATACTGCACGGAACCACCTCAAATCCCACAACCATGTAACCAGGTACTTTGGATCCGGCCTTCTCCATTGTAGGGATCACCTCACCAGCATCGCCAGTGCCCATCATTCCAGCCATATTGGATTCCTCGTACTTGTGAATCAGAACCGTGAACTTCAAATGGTTAAACATATAATAAACATCCTGAACCTTGATACCGACGGGGTAACCCGTCCACCGGATGAAGAAATTATCTTTTTTTGTATAGCGAATCGCAGGGAGGTTATCAAGGATCAGATTCACCTGATACATCTCTTCTATCCTCTTGGTCAAGACACTGAAGTCGTCGGCCGACAATGGACTAGTTTGGCAGAGAAAGATCTCGGTCTCGTTGGTGTTCATCTTAAACCTGATCGGAGAATTCTCGATCCTGTCCCCCATAAGGAGTTCCCCAAGATTTTCTCGGCTATCTCTCACGCCCTCTGGAGGTTTGCAGAAGGGGAGACTGTAATAGCTAAAGGGCATCTCCGCCTCAATGGAAGTAAGGGAATTCACTTTCACTGCTAAAGTCTCGCCGATTTCGTATTTATGAGGGTAACTACCCGGAAGATAAAATCCATCTCCGGGATGAAGAACCAAGCAGAAAAGCAATACCCAAATCCATAGCTGACAGGAACAGCCCATCCTTGCAACGTTTTGCATGGTTTTCTTCAGATCTGGAAGGTACCCAGATCAAAAGATGCGCGGAGACGACCAAATCTTGGGATCAAGTTAGATCTAGAAATAAAAACTTAAAATTACTTTCCAATTATATGTGAACTATAGAGCTAACGGTGATTAATATTCAATACTACCGAGTTTTCTTCCGAAAACTTTCTACGGGAATGGAATGGAATGGAAAAGGAAGCTGACCTTTAAAATAGAAAGCCAAATTCAAAAATTCCGAAGACGAAGCCGGCTCCGTTTAGAGATTTCTGCAACTGTGGAGATCGTCTGGAATCCGAAATCTGTCTTTGCTCGTAGGAGGAATAAGCCCTGATTCCGAAACCTCTCCCTTCCAAGTTCTGAGTCTTCTGACCAAATGGAAATGGTGTTCTAGATGTTCCGACTCAGACTATAACCCTTGATCTCTCTGGAATCCCGAAATGAGGATATTATACGTTTACACCGTCACCGTCTCGTCAATAGTTTAATGACACAACTACCCCTATACTCTCCGTGTTATTACTAATTACAACAAAGCCGTGATCCACGGATCAAACCTGCCCAGTTAATTGAACCAGTTTCATGTTGGGCTTCGTGATCCAAACGATTCAAAACAAGGTCTTGGATCAATTTGATAACTCACAAATGTTTCTGTTTCGAAAAACACTGGAAACAGAAACACTTTGATAAAACTTGCTTCTCAAAGTAGATAATTTATAAAATTTGTCATGTTATATTTAAGGTGCCAGATTTTATAAAAGGCCTGTTTGGTTACATGAATTCAGAGATTTCAAATCTCTGGATTCATGAATGCAAGATTTGTTCCTAATTGATTGTAAAAATCTCTATATTCATGAAATTTAGAGATTCATCTTTATATACTAAAAATGTGAATTTGTAGATTTAAGGGTATGGGGTGAAATCCAGAGATTTCTCTACTATAAAAGCTCTAAACATTTGCATATTCACAAAAACCGTAAATGAATTCACATATTTGGTTAACCAAACAGTTAATTTTATAAATTATGACTCGATTTGAAATTTCTAGATATTTGAAATCTCCAGACTCATGTAACCAAACAGCCCCTAAGTACTCCTAAAACTCTCGCTTAAATCTAGAGATTCACATTTTTACACTAAAATCGTAAATCTGTAGATTTATGGGTATGAGGGGAAATCGAGAGATTTCACCCATACTATCAAAGCGTTAAAGATTTGAACCATAATTCAATAAATATTTTTTTAGGATAAATCTAGAAATTTCATTCCAAAAATTCAAACTAACCAAACAGTTAATTTTACGAACCATGACTCTAGAGATTTGAAGGCTGTAGATTTGAAATCTCTAAATTTTTGAAATCTACAGACTCAAGTAACCAAACAAAAAATTTCATAAATTTCAATTTATGTTATAAAAATTTTGCAAAATAAAATAATTTCACCAAATAATTTTTGACCAATTTTTCTGAAACACTATAAATTGTTCTTCAGTGGATTATCAAACGGTCATTTAATCTCATTACCTGTACCCAGATTGGACCAGCTGATACCAAGAAAAACCAGCCGGTCTGGACCGTTACTGATTGATATCTTTATAGAAGTTTTGACCATAAAAAATAACCCTTAAATGGGTTGGATTTGGAAGAAATTTGCTGCCTCGATCGATTTTATTGCCTTGAATGGCGCATAACTTCGTTTATACAAGAATAATCATGAAGCGTGGGAGTGAACTGGCAAAACAAGTCACCACTTCAAAAATAAAAATAAAATGGCAAAGCAAAGTCTTCGGAACGGAACGGAACGGAACGTGGGAGGGGAACCTTGCCTTTAGCCTCACCGTTTTTCGTCACTCTTTACGTAGAGCTTAAACAATGCTTTTAAGTGGCAAAAGTTTTTATTAAAAAAGGAAAAAATGCAGGAGGTGAAAGATTCCTTTCCTATAGTTGAAGTGACCATGCACGTTAATACCTCACACTAATAAAAAAATAATTATTAATGTGTCCTTATATTATTGTAAATTACTTATAGATAATCATGTATTCCACGAAATTACCATTGTGCTTTTCATTTTAAACGATATTGGGTGACTATTAATGTACAAAGACCATTTTATCATTTTTAAAATTCAATTATTGATGTAAATGTCTATTTTACTCTATTAAAAATGAAATAGATGTGAAATTACTATTCTGCTCTCATTGTTGACTTATGAACGAATTATTAACTTTAATGCTGCTTAAATTTGAAGAATAATCATAAAAAGTCAGTTCTTTTAATCTATTATACCAAGGGTGGAAACTAAGAAAAGTACTATAACTAAAAGTAAAATCAATACTAACTACCACTCAAGGTTATTTTAGACATTTAAAAGAAATTAAAAGATGCCACACCATTAGTTAGCAAATTATTTTTAACGGCAAGGGGCAATAATAAAAGTAGGCAAAGTATAATATTTGAAAAATAATTTCAAAGCATTTAAGGGATAAGATTGCAATTTAAGTATGTTGTAGGGGGACAAGAAAAACTATCATTTTATTTTTAAATTATCAACATGGACGTGTAGTAGGCTTTTTTTCTCTCTTTGTATTGACCCAAAACAACATCGATCGAGTCATATTGACATTGAATCATTCAACCTTCCTTGTAAGTAGTGAAGATCATTAAATATCTAACCGATCCCAAGGGCAGGAGGAGTTGAATTTAAATTTATCAAAAATAAGACGAGTCATATTCAAGACCTCATACTTCCTTTGATGATGACTACACTACTATTTTGAATTTAAAATGTATAAAACCTTGACTGCATCCACTTTTTTTTTTGGAGGAGGTGTAAAACGTTGACTACATCCACAGGGTCAAGGTTTAAAGTATCGGTATCGAGTATCGTATCGGTTATGCGATTTTAAGAGACGTAGCGTCCTGTATCGAGTATTGTATCGCTCTAGCTAATGTATTTTAGTGTAATTTAATAGAGAGACGTATCGAGATGTATCGTATCGGTTGGATCAAATACGGACACGTATCGGCTAGTATCGCATGGTATCGTGGGATACTTTAAACCTTGCACAAGGTAGCCATTGTTGTATACTTTCAATATACCATCAACGAGAATTAAATCCATGATCTCTTCATCAAGAGACGTTGGTCATTACTAGTTGTACAACCCTTCAATGTTGTTCAAGGATTTTTTTTTTTTTTGGGGGTACTAGAGCACTTTTTATATAAAGGTGATGAGAATATTACATTTTCCATTCGCCTGTACCCGCAACCTCTTCATTAAGAGGAGTTGATCATTATCAATCGAGCAACCCTGCGATAGTTTAGGGTTTTCATATTGATATACCAAAATTTGATAGACGAATAAAAAATAGACACATGTTACTTTGACTTAGTTTGTTGCCCCTTGTACCGGTTTGAGGATCCAAGGAACCAACCCCTCCAGACTTGATCGAGTGACTCAGTTTGTTTTCCCTTGTACCGGTTGAGGATCCAAGGAACCAACACCTATAGGTCCTATCCAGTGACCCGGTTTGTTTTCCTTATACCAGTTTGAGGATCCAAGAAACCAACCCCTTTAAGCTCTACGGAGTGACCGCTAGTAGTGATAAGGATCCCCAACCCAACATCTTTGCCTCCTCCAAGCCGTTTGTCAATTGTCTCTTGAGACAGTGAGATGGAAACCCTAGGAGTGCACAAATGTGTCTAGATCCTCTTCACGCAACTTATTCATACAGTCATACACCTTCACTCACATGAATGTGGGACTCACACTGACTTGCTGTGGTACAGACAAGCATTGTATGGGTAATGTCCCATACTCATGTGAGTGTGGATATTTAATTGTATGGACCGGCTGAGTGGAAAGATCCAAATTCTGCAAAAATCCCTCTGGTGCTGGGAGATAACCTCCCAGTAGTGACGAAGAGACACCTGTCCATTGAGGACCACATTTAGCTGAACGAAGTGCTATAAATCTTGTTTTACCGAAAAAAGAACAGATGCAATTGATCTTGCCTCTGCCCTTTGGTGCAATATTTTCTTTCTTTCTTGGCAAGGCATCTGGTGCAATATAAAACCAAGTACAATTAATCTTGCCTCTACATAAACAAGTTGAGTATCTTTGCTTTCATTCGACCAACTATCCTCACCAGGATCATGCCAAGGGTCTACTGTAGCACTTTATGTACTACTAGAAGGAACAACTAATGTAAATCTGACTTCCAGTGATTTATCACCAGTCTCTTAATTAATTTTCTTCTTCTTTTGAATTAGCCAAAGAAAGAGTTTCAGAATACATATATTACAGGACTTCTCTGGTTTAATTATGACATTGCAAACTCAACCAGCTGACCAGTAGTAGCAGCTACATTATCATACATAACTGATACTTGAGGCCTCAGATTTACATAGTCAAAAAGTGAGTTACTAATTCAAGACTTTGAACCATTTCTCAAAAACTGCCTTCCTCTAGCATTCTACCTAAGCCACAACCTACTCAAATTCTTTTGCAGGGATTGGACAGTAAAAAACCAACCACCTGATTGCACAAGTTATTTCAGCATTTCCAATAGCTTGGTCGGAAAGAGTACCTACATTTCCAGTCAAGATTTGAATGTCCTCTAATAGTTCAAACTTTTATCTGCTTAAGACTTTAGGGTTTTGCTCAATTGTTTCTGGAACTCAGCCATGTGTTGTTAATCAATCCAGATCATGTTTTCTACGCACTAACTCAAAATTGCTGTCCAATCTGTCAACGGGTAGATCCTGGAAAATATACAGAACTGAAATGAGGAATTCTAAAGTGTTTGTGAAGTGAAACATGCATTGGACTGTTCAGAGCCTGTAATTTTCTTATAGAAGTGTAGTACTGGATAATACTACTAGTGCCGTAGCCAAGCATACATATCACAAGGGTAGTATGGAGTGACATCAATGGAAGGCAGGAGTCAACCAGTTTACAGCACAATCCAGCAAACACCTTCTTCAATCCAATGGAAGAAACTTAGACTAAAGATAGAAGTATATAAACCAGAGTATAAAGAAGAACCAAAATGACCAGTAAACTATCTGACCAAATGATAGGTCTTGGGCATAAATGGTATACATAGTCCTGAATTCTGTTGTTACTGAATTGTAAAAATACATGAATACAATTCAAGGTAGAGCTGTCTGGTAAAAAGATCATTCATTCATACTTTAGGTGCATTAGGTCTGTAAATGATACAGAGTTATCTACAGCTCCTAATGCAGTTGTTTTCTTATGACAAATTCAAGGTTTATGAAAAAGCAGAAGACAAGCCCTGAAAATGAGAACACCTCGTAGTGTCACATGAGAGGTAGAAAACAAACCGCTCAAATAAGATATTTGGACAATATTAGATTGGAAACATCAAAATCAAAATCCCTCTCCTTCATTAATCCATTGAAGTTCTAAAAAGGAAAAAAGAAAAAAGACACCTGCAACTACAAGCATAAGTTTCTATGAATCTCTTAAGGTGCAAAAAAAGAAAGAATCCGTGGATCAACTACCTACTCAAAAATGAATCAAAACTGGATGAGGTCATTATTACCTTTACCAAGTTTACAAACAAAAGAATCTGAGGACCGGTGGCTAATAAAACCAAGGCATATTCATGTTGTGTTCTTCAATTTTCCTGTATGTTGCGCCAATCTCGTTGAAAAACATCACATGGGGTGGGCAGAGCTCAATCCATTTTCACTGAAGAGAACAGGAAATGCACAAACCAAAAGGAAGAAAGGAACCCAACAGTGCCTGTGGCCAACATAATCGCGATAACCATGAAGAGTGAGTAACCAAGGTAAAGGGTAGCTGAGATAGGGCCGCTCAAACTTTTAAGATCGAATATGAGATAGTTGATGGAGTAGAAGAAAATGTAAATGGCAACTGAACCAGAAGCAAAGAAGGATTTCCACCACCACCTCCAGTCCTCCACACAGAGATTCATGTAAGTGAGGACTAAGGACACTTCAGCACAGACTACAACAAGGAGTATCATAACAATGAACAAGAATCCAAAGACATAGTAAACACGACCCATCCAAATGCTGGACAGTATGAAGAAAAGCTCGATAAAGAGTGTTGCAAAAGGAAGAGTTCCTGCTCCAAGAACCAACAACCAAGATGGGTATCTCTGAGCTGGGATTTCACGGGGAATCTGATTGGTCCTAACTGGGAACTCAATTTGAGGTGCCTTAGCTCCAAAGTACCCACCCACAAGGGTAAGAGGCACAGATATGCAGAACCAGAGCAAGATCAGAACAACAAACAGCGAAAAGGGAATGGCTCCAGTACTGTGGCTACCCCACAAGAGGAAATTCAAAGTGGATAATATCAGAAAAGCAATACCTGGGAAGAAACAGGCAGCCTTAAATGAGATTGAAACCCACCCCTCTTTATCACCTCGTCCAATGGTCCGCCAAAGATGCACAGAAACATAACCTGCTGCAATTCCAAGAATCAAATAGATGAACAGCATACCCGTAATAAGAGCACCACGAGAAGCTGGAGACATGAATCCCAGTGCAGCAAACAAGATTGTCACAACTGCCATTCCAAGAATCTGAGTTCCATCACCAACCAATATACAGAGAAGTTCCTTATGGTTTGGAGCCCTGAAGACATCTCCCACAACAAGCTTCCATCCAGACAATTCCTCATTCATCTGCATCTGGGCTTCCTTGTCGAGCTCCTCATAGCGAGCAAGGTCTCTTCGAACAGTCCTCAAAAAGATCACCAGCACAATTCCAGCGAGGAATGTGATCACAGTCAAAGAATTGAGAATCGAATACCAGTGGACCTTGGAGCCCTCCATCTTCAAATATGCATCCCATCTTGAAGGCCACTTGATATCGCTTTCCACGAATGACACTTCGTAAGAGAAAACCAACGGTTGACCTTGCTTAACGACCATTCCAACCGTGCTGGGAGCACATCGAATGGGTGATGGGTATTTATCGTACGTCTTCATCTTCTTCACTGAGTCGACATTGTGCTGGAAACTGCAAGGAACCACCTCGAACCCGACAACCATATAGCCCGGGCTTATCTGATCCAGCCTTGTCAATTGTGGGAATCACATCTGCAGCATCGACAGTCCCCATTACTCCAGCCACATTGGTCTCCTCGTACTTATGAATCAAAACTGTGAATTTCAAATGGTTGAACACGTAGTGTACATCTTGAACCTTGATCCCAACAGGGTAACCTGTCCATCGGAGGACGAGGTCTTCTTTCTTCGTGTACCGGATTGCAGGAAGATTGTCTAGAATCAGGTTTACCTGATACATTTCATCGATCCTCTTCGTCAGAATCTTGAATTCATCAGCAGATAAAGGATTAGTTTGGCAGACAAAGGTCTCCGTCTCATTGGTGTTCATCCGAAACTTGTAAGGCGAATTCTCGATCCTATCCCCCATGAGAAGCTCACCGAGGTTTTCTGCACTGTCCTTCACGCCTTCCACAGGTTTGCAGAATGGAAGACTGTAATAGCTGAAGGGAATCTCAGTGTCGATCGAAGTAAGGGAATTCACTTTCACTGATAACGAGTCGCCAACACCGTGTTTGTGAGGAAAACTGCCCGGAAGGTAGAACCCATCTCCGGATTGAAGAATCAAGAAAGAAGACAAGACCCAAACCCAAATTTGATAGAAACAGCGCATCTTCCCTTGTCTTACCATGGTTCTTGTCCGATCGAGGAAGAACAGAGATCAAGAAACCGGTGGAGGAGACCAATTCAGAAATTTCCAACTAAAATCTATTAATCCAGCGGCAATAATAGCAGTGACAATTACAACGAGTTCTTGGGAATGTTTCAATGGGAAAGATTAAAAGACAACTGACCTTTAAAGTAAACGACTACATTAGACACAGAGATAGAGACCGAAAGAAAATAACTCCTCCATTTTCAGGGATTTCTGAAACAATGGAGACATGCGAAGCGTCTGAAACCTGGTGGCGGAATCTGGGATCAAAGTTAGTTTTCATCTATTCCTCGTTTTAACAGTTGAAGGCACCTTTCTTCTTCCTCTGAAATGTCAGTATACACCTTTCTCAAAATCAGAATTTCTGGTGCATTTCCTTAAAATCATGGAGAAAACCGGTTCTGCGGTTGGACTGAGATGTGGAATCGTACCGTAGGCATAGAGGCGCCCATCGAACCATTCAATGAGATTTTTGGGGTTATTACCCACAAAAAAAAAAAAAAAAAAAAAAAAAAAAAACCTTAAACGGATTTGCTCAGCGGTTGTGCAGAGTAGTGCACAACCACACGGGTAAAAGCACCCAATGTCTTGGAAAAGAACAACATAAACCGATAAACGCAAAACGCTTCAACGACACAAATTTTGCGGGTTCTTTCAATTTTTTTTTTCTATATGCTTCCTTAGAATGTGATGAATAAGAATCTAGATTTTATCTTATTTTCTTTGTAGAATTGTTTTAGCTATTGATTACGACTCGGAAAGCACATGAGATCAGAAGTAGAAAGCTTTTTGTTTTCAGCATATTTGAGTGCCCCAAAAGAAAAAAAAATTTATGTGCAATACCTTGTAGACAAATAATATCACTGCATCCCCTTGCAGACAAAGAATCATATAATCATTCAAAATCTAAAAGAAAATTCTTAAATGGGCTAATGTAGGGTTGTTGAGTGGTAAAGACTCATAATCGTTAGTGAATATGTTATGCGTTCGACCCTTGCGGACAACATATGTAATACCCCTATCTTTATATATAAAACTCTCTTGCTTCAAAAAAAATTCTTACATTGACCCCTTAGAAATTTGAAACTATTACATTCCTTACCCTTAATTTTGTTTTTGTTACTGGGTTCTCAACGAGAAGAGGAACCATGGAGGATGAAGTTCCAAAATAGACAGAAGTCTAATTGTAAGGAGTGTTTGAATTGGTTTTCTTGGTAATGGGCGGGGGGCGGGGTGTTATTTAGTAAATGGATCTCAAAACTGGGTTCCTTTCACTTAAAAGCAGTCATTTAACCTCAACCCTTTGTTTAGGGTATTTCATGTGGCGCATTGTGGTGGTGTGCACAACATAAGATTTTTTTTCATTTGCTTAGTTGACCGTAGGCATAGAGGCGCTCATTGAACCATTCAATGAGATTTTGGCTCAAAACCTTAAAAGCGTTAATCCCCCTCTCCCCCCCCCCCCCCCAAAAAAAAAAATCCTTAATCGGGTTTGCTTAGTTGACGAAGAAGGTTTAGATCCTCTCCATCCAACCTGCCCTTCCACCCATTCACCCTCCCTCATAGGGTCTACCTATGTTAGGGTAGAGCAATGTGGTCATATACTCGCGTGAGTGTGGGTGTAAGTGGAAGGGTAAACCGGGTGGGGAGGATCTCCACTATAAAAAAACGAAAGTGTCATAGCATAAGGCTAATAATTCAAATTTCTTTGGAATGAAGTGAATATTTAAAATGATATACCATATTACTAATTGTCAAAGGCCCTATTTGATTATATGAGTTTGAAGATTTTAAATATCTAGGGATTTCAAATCTATAGAGTAAAATTAACTGTTTGGTTGTTGAATGAAATCAATGGATTCATCCTAAAAAACTATTTGGTCAACATGATTTTTATGAATGCACAAATATTTAGCGTTTTTATAATAGAAGTGAAATCTCTAGATTTTAATGTAAAAATATGAATCTCTAGATTTCATGAATTCATGGATTTCATGACCAAATGGATATAAATCTCGCATTCATGAATTCAAAGATTTCAAATCGTTGGATTCATGTAACCAAACAAGCCCTAAAAGGAATCTATATGTTATACCAATTTGTTATTTGTGAAAGAATATCTGCGACGTGGCAACCACACCGTTAATGTAAATGACTGAAAATAATAATAAAATTATCATGTGCAGAAAAAGAGGAGATTTACCAATTTGTTATTTGTGAAAGAATATCTGCAACATGGCACCCACATCGTCAATGTGAATAAGTATCTTACATCGTCAATGTAAATGAGTATCTTATTATATATATATATATATATTTGTTATTCTTACTTATTTATTAATACTACTTGCTCAACAAAATTGTAATTTAAATTGAAAAATCTAGATGAACCCAGGATATGCGAGTTGAAGTGTTGAAATTTCTTCTGGGTCAAACAACAGCACCTAGTGCGAGGGAAGCTCAATCTAGTTTCACTGAAGAAAACAGGTAATGCACAAACCAAATGGAAGAAAGGAACCCAACGGTGCCAGTTGCCAACATCATCGCTATAACCATCAAAAGTGAGTAGCCAAGGTAAATGGTAACTGAGACAGGGCCGCCCAAACCTCGAAGCTTGAATATGAGGAAGTAGATGGAGTAGAAGAAAATGTAAATGGCAACTGAACCAGAAGCAAAGAAGGATTTCCACCACCACCTCCAGTCCTCCCCACAGAGATGAATGTATGTGGCGACTATGGAAGCTTCAGCGCAGACTACCACAAGGAGAATCATAACGATGAATAAGATTCCAATAGTGTGGTAACCACGGCCGAACCAAACGCCAGACATTAGGAAGAAGAGCTCAATGAAGAGTGTTCCAAATACAAGAGATCCTGTTCCAAGAGCCAACAACCAAGATGGGTATTTCTTAGCTGGGATTTCACGAGGGATCAAATTGGTTCTCCTAACTGGGTATTCAATTTGAGGTGCTTTAACGCCAAGGTAGCCCCCAAAAAGAGTAAGAGGCACAGAGATGCAGAACCAGAGCAAAATCAGAATTAAAAGTTGTGAAAAGGGAATGGCTGTTGTACTGTGGCTGGACAATTGAAGAAAATTTAAAGTGAAGAATATCAGAAAACCAAAACTGGGGAAGAAGAAAGTAGTCTTGAATGAGATCCGAACCCATCCCTTGTAATCGTCACATCCTATCGTCCTCCAAAGGCGTACAGAAACATAGCCACCTGCAATTCCAAGGATCAAATAGAAGAAAAGCATACACATGATGATGATGATGAGAGTGCCAGGATAAGCTGGATGTGTTAATCCCAGGGCAGCAAACAAGAGTGTTAGAGCTCCCGTTCCGAGAATCTGAATCCCAGTTCCAACCATTATACAGAGAAGTCCCCTATGGTTTGGAGCCCTGAAGACATCTCCCACAAGAAGCTTCCACCCAGATAATTCCTCGTTTATCTGCGTCGCCAGAGCTTCCTTGTCGAGCTCCTCATAGCGAGTGAGGTGTCTTCGAACAGTCCTCAAGAAGATCACTAGCACAATACCAGCAAGGAATGTGATCACCGTTCCGTAATTGTGAAACGAGAACCACTGGAATCTGGAACCCTGCGCGAACAGATATGCATCCCATCTCGAAGGCCACTTGATATCGCTCTCAATGAATGAAACTTCGTAGGTGAAGACCAATGGTTGACCTTGCTTAGCAACCATTGCAACCTCTGAGGGATCACATCGAATAGGTGATGGATATTTATCGTACATGTTCATCTTCTTCACCGAATTTTCATTGTGCTGGTAACTGCAGGGAACTACCTCGAACCCAACAACCATGTAACTCGGCACATCTGAACTAGACTTGTTGACTGTGGGAATCATCTCTACAGCATGGCTAGTCTCCATAACTCTTGCCAAATTGGTCTCCTCCCCATAATCGTGAATCTTAACTGTGAATTTCAAATGGTTGTACACATAGTATTCATCTTGAACTCTGATCCCAACAGGGTAACCCCTCCATCGGAGAGGGAAACCGCCTCTCGACCTCATCGCATATCGTAAAGCAGGAAGATCTTCCAGGTTCAGATTTACTTTATACATTTCCTCGATCCTGCTCGTCAATATCTTGAAGTCACCAGGAGATAAAGAATCAGTCTGGCAAAGAAAGATCTCGGTCTCATTGGTATGCATCAGAAACCTGTAAGGTGAAGAATACTCAATTCTATCCCTCATGAGAAATTCACCGAGGTTTCCCTTACTGCTGGCCACGCCCTCCATAGGTTTGCAGAATGGGAGACTGTAATAGCTGATGGGAATCTGAGTGAGTATCGAAGTAAGGGAATTGACTTTCACGAATAATGGGTCACCAACAGTGTATTTGTGAGGATAACTATCCCGAAGGTAAAACCCATTGCAAGATTGAAGAATCAACAAGGAAGATAAGAACCAGAACCAAGGTTGGCAAAAACAGAGCATCTTCCCTCTGTTTTTGAATGGTTCTCGTTTGATATGGAAGTAAACCAAGATGAAGAACCAGGTGGAGGAAACCAATTTAATTCTAGAAAGCTTTTCGAGGAAATACAAACTTAATCCAGCGGCAATAACCGTGATATTAGTACGAGTCCATAAGTGCTTGAGAAGAATGTTTCAGAGGGAAAGGAAGCAGTTGCTACTGACGATGTAAGGTAAAGAAAACACTAGAGAGAGAAAGCATATATATTTTTCCACATACATTCTTTCACAAATTGATAAGTCAACTGTCAAATGGTTTTTCTCAATTTTTATAATTACTTTTTATTTCAGTATGGAAAGAGAGAAACTTTAGGGTATTTACACAAAAAATACCCAATCCATTGATGGTGCTATCTCACATAAACCAATGGATCGTAGTTTTATAGATACAGCAAAATGAGGAAAACCGCTTCAATCCCCAGGAAATATCAATACAAAATAATTTAGTGCTACTTCAATACTTTGAAGACAATATTTGTGCCAACATACCACAAACTAATAATGTTATTTTGATGTGTGCAAGAATATCTAACAAGTGAATAGAAACATGGGTGTATACGCGGGTGGACATATAAGGTTCAACAATTTTGAAAAATTATATACAATGGATGAACTGGAAGCGACACTTTTTGGTCTAAAAATAAGAATTGACAAGACAACACAACACAAGGGCTAAAAATACGAGAGATGTGAAATAATCATCATGCGCTACCATCTTTCTTACCAAAACCGATAGCAAGAACATGGCATCTTAATGTAATCACTAGGTTAATGAATGTTACTAAGACAATACAAACAACTACGAATGACAACTTCCCCTCCCCCAATGCTCCAATTTTGGTTTGTTAATCTAACTATAATAGCATCTACTCATGCAATAGAAACTAATGGATTCCAAACTGATATTTGTAAGCGTTTTTAGTAAGATAATAGATTTTTCTTTCATCCCAAAAAAAAAAAAAAAAAAATAATTTCAAACCCCAAGAAATTTTGAATATTCTAGACTGACTTTTGACCTTGATTGTCAAAGATAACCTGTTTACATTTTACATTTTCTTTTTGTTCGTCATAAGTATAAACTGTATTCTACCAAAAAATATAGATATATATATATATAAACTGTATTATGGGCTATTGGAATGGATATCACAGGTGTCCAATGGACTTGTGGCCAATATGATGATACAATCAAAACCTTTTGGAAGTGAGATTCAACTGTATATGACAGGTTACATTTCACCTCTAAAACTGATTTTTAAATGGTAATGACTTCCATAAATGATGCCAAATACAGCCTAAGAAAGAGGCAAAATCAAATGGTTATAGGCTTATAGCTCTCATAGAATCTCGATATCTGAACTTCTAAACATAAGTATGTTTAATTAGAATTCTAGATCCATGTTCCAAAGGGATAAAATTTAGTTGAGAATAGGAAAAATGATTAGAATGACAGGAAGAAAGCGACACCGCCTCTTCAAATTGAAAAATAGTTCTTATTCGTCTATCATTAGTTTCTTCCAATACCTTAAATATTCTTAACAATCTTAAATATAAAAATGACCATAAAAATGTAAGAATGATCATAAAAGTTTATGAGCGATAAAAATATGAAAGGATATTTTTCCTCTTAACAATCATAAATATAAATGCAATCGATTAAATTATTATAATGTCATTTCATTTGAAAGAAAATGCAATTAAGATTTTTCATTTACACAATAAATGCATGCAGTTACAAAACAGAAGGTAACATGAGAATCACAAGTTAAAAAAATAACAAGCACGATTTTTGGAATTAGTTCAAAAGAATAAGAATTTCGTTAATCCAAATCAGCTAAAGTGGGTACAGTTGTGGACAAATCTCTACCTTTCATTCGAGAAAAAGACCTCACTTAGATGGAGGGATTTTTATTTGCGGCAGCAGCATGCAGCTGCTGCCGACGGCTCAGATTTACCCACATAAACAAAATTACATCAAACGGCTGTAAAAGAGAAACAAAGAGTATATATGTAAATATAAATAGTTATTATTTTATCTAAAAGTTTAAAAGTCTTGAAATTTACAAATCAATCCCTCGAACGGACGGAATCCCTAAATTCCCAAACCCTTTGTGTGCTCCGCCTCTTCATCGTTCCACCACCACCTCCACCTGCAGACTTCGCCAGTACCTTCTTCGATGATGAGCTTTCCATAACAAATAATACTGACCACAAACGAAATCTGAAACGATGAATAGGCCAAAGGGACCTTAAGAAATCTGAAACGATGAACAGGCCAAAGTGATAGAAGCAGGAATCGGGAAATCGACAGCACACGGATTTGATGGAATCAGTGAGGATCGTGGAGGTTGATGATGAAGAAGAAGGAGATGACGAGGTTGAAGTCGTGGTCGAGTTTCGCCATCGTCATCGTTGTTGTGATTGTATGCGACGACACCAACAATCCCTGTGATGATGATGAGTGTGAGCAGCAGGCTTCTCCTGAGGTGGACTGACCGGCACAGCCCCATTGTCCACGGCCTTGTTGTAAGCCTCGTCGACGTTTGAGAAGCGAAGCACACTTCCACTGGGTTCCTCTCCGCCCACTTCCAGGTATCTGTACTTCACCACTTCTTCCATCCGTCTCATGTTGATGTGCCGGCGTGAGGCTATCGTCGTTTGCCCACTCTCCAGCTCTCCCATCTGTTGTATGACTTAACTCATAGTCATATCCAGCCACAAGAGAGAAAGAACATAATTAATCAACCCAGAATTCAGATTTGGCAGGTGAAAAATATATATAAAATAAAAATACCTGTGAGATTCGTCGAGCCGGCGAACTGAGTATTCAAATGCCTTTGCGTAGAACTCCACCGATTTGGCTCGTCTTTCACATAAACCACTGTGTGCGAACTGGAAAGCCAGTCACATTTTTGGATGCCATGAGTGATAGATACACCGGTGTGTTCTAACTTACCTTGCTACCTGCTTCAGAGTATTCCAGGTCTTCTCCGACCTGCGATTTGCGTTGTTTGGATGTTAGACGGCAACGATGAGCAAACGCTTGCGACGAAACTTCGGGTCACGGGTCTGCCGAATGGATGGACATAGGCTTTGTTACTGCTCATTTGGAAGTGGGTATACGAGGGATTCGTTTTGTAAATTAATAAACTTTAAACCTTTAAAGTGTAAAAATAAAAAATAAATATTTACAAATAAATCCTGTCTATTGATTTTCAACCATTCGATCAAAATTTATTAATGTGGGTAAATCTGAATCGTCGGCAGCAGCTCCTGCTGCTGCCGCAAATAAAAATCCGTATGTGATACCCATACCTTACAAAGGGTTCAGATTTCTCCCCACCTATATCCATGTGAGTAGCAAATCTGAAGATTTTGAACCCTCTCAAATATGTTCATATTGAAGAGTATTCTTTTTTTGCCCAAGATTGAAGAGTATTCAAGGGTGCTAAGCAAGGTTTAAAGTATCGGTATTGAGTATCGTATCGGTCAGGTGATTTTACAAGACGTATCGTCTTGTATCGAGTATTGTATCGTTTTGGTTAATGTATTTTAGTATAATTCAATGGAGAGACGTATCGAGATGTATCGCATCAGTTGGATCAAATATGGATACGTATCGATTAGTATCGTATAGTATCCTAAGATACTTTAAACCTTGGTTCTAAGGTGGACAGTATTGATAATGGCTGAACCACTCAAACATGGACCAAACCGACCGTTTCACTATTGTTGTACATGGGGAGCTTTACCATTAATATCGGTTTTGTATTGTTTTCGGTTAAGTTATGGTTTTGTTCTTCATGTTCAATGTGATTTTCAATTAGTCCACTGCAATCAATTTTCCAAATGATTCCCTGTCTTCCAAACCAAACCAAACCGGTTTTAAAGAAATTTGTTGAAGCAATGAGTCCTTAATCAGGTCCAAGAAAACAGATCATTTTGTGGTCATGTGAGCATTGTTTTCAAATAGCTCATCTTTTCTAATCAGCTTGGTGCTCGGTTTCATACCAAAACGTCCGACCCAAAAACATTGTAATTTACCTTTTTTTTTAGAGATTTTTACATGTAAGTCCCTTTAGTGGACCATAAACTAATGTTGGATTTCCTTAGTGCAATATATTATATGTGGGTTTGTATGTGTTAGGGTAGAACAACGTGGATCATACACTCATGGAAAGGTAGACGAGGAAGAGAAGATCGCCACTATAATAAGAATTCAAATTTCTTTGGAATGAAGTGCGATGTATATGCAAATTAGCTTAAATGAACTTCATTTCCAAAAAACCAAAGCTAACCCAACCCCAACTTTTTCAAAGGATCTTTGTTAGTTGCATTCTAGGCTAACATAAATTGTTCATCACTATGGATTTGCATACACAAGGTTTTTTTATTTATGCCAATGAAGGGTGGTCGGTAAGGCCCATACCTCTTAGTGAAGTTGTCGTAAGTTTGACCATTGGAGATGACACATGTAATATCCCGATCCTTTATCTATAAAAGTCTTCTGTTCCCAAAAAAAAAAAAAAACACTATTAATTTGCACAAATTACAATAATACACTATATTATTAAATTATGTTTAGTCATAGTTAGATAATTTTATAACTCCTAAATTGCCCTTAATTTCTTGTGACAGTTCCTCTTAGTAAAATGAAATTATTTTCTTCCTTCTCCACAAATTTTTTCATTAATTCTTTATTTTATGATATAAAATTTAGAATAATTAATTAAAAAATATATATTATTTCTTCTAACTATCTTATAAGAAAGAGACCAACTACTAACTTAGCATAGTTTTAGAATGTCTATACTTTTTAAGATATTACCAAAATTTTATCTTCTTTTTTACTAATACACTCAAAGGAAGCAAACTAGAAATTATCAGCTAGAACAAGTAACAAAGAAATAAATAAAAAAGATAGATCAATCAAAAATGTAAAACAAACCATATCTAAACCGTTTTCATGTTAGTAATCTCCAAAATTTTCCTCATTATTAGACCAGATTCTACAGAATCATCCCTTCTTTTTTTGATACATAAACATGGTTAAAAAACCCAAATCAATTTAAAGAGAGCTGGTCAAATGATCCACCTGAAGGAACCCTTCTATCCCTTTTTAAAATATACAATTAATTAACACAAACTATTAATAATTTTCCATGTTTCAAAATATTTAAATGATATTCCATATTACTAATTGTGGGAAAGAATCTATTTGCTATACCAATTTGTTATTTGTAAAAAAATATTTGCAATATGGCACCCACATCTTCAATGTAAATGACTAAAAATAAAATTATCATGTGCAGAAAAAGAGAAATCTCCCCTCTTAGTGGAAAAGCATTTCTACTTAAGTTATTATTTAAATATACATATTTTTTTTAAAAAAAGATTTGACCCATTTAATTGGTGGTCTGTTTGTCTAAGTAGATTTTTATCCAATCCATTTTCTTGTAAATGTGTGACATGTGTTCTTACATTAAGTCAAAAGATTGAGTTTTTGTTGATAAGATAGACAAAATCTTTTAATTTAATCACAAGCCTTTAATGTGACTTGTGAATATTAGAAATGAATTGAATTAAAATTGTATCCGAGAGAGGGATGGATTATTGAAATAGTAATTTAAAAGGGTAGTGTTGGTATCTTAAGTTGATTTTCTTGTGAATGGATTAATAGTCATTAATTGGGGTTTAGGTATTCATTTCAACCCCTGGATGTAAAACATTTTTCACTATACATCTTAGCAGTTATTTTCTTTATCTCATGAACCCAAGAAATTTAGGATACCTAGCCTGACTTTTGACCTTGACTCTAATCGACTCTATTTTAAGCTTGATTCTAATGATAGTCTAAAAATTATTTGCATTTTACATTGTTTTTTGTTGGTCAGCGGTGTGGTCTGAAGCGGGTGCCACCTCGGAACTCCGCTTTGCCGGTTCGTGGGGTGCTCGCTGCCTTTGTCCGTCCTCTCCTTTGCGTGTGGCCGCGGTTCTGGTTGTGTGGTGGTGCGGCTGTGGGCGTCCTTTCCGGGCGGACTTGTTTGGTTTGGTTCTTGCGGTTCCTCCGCTTTTTCTCGCTCCTTCCGTGCTGTCCTCGCCCGTGGTTCTTCGGGGTCTTTCGGGGGCCGGCGGGCGGCGGCTGGTGCTTTTCTCTTTTTGGGGGGGTTTTCTTGTCTTGGCGTTGGGGAAAGATGAAGATAGAAGTTGACACTTACATAGCTTGTTTGAGGAATTGCCGGAAAATCAGCGATTCCGGTGATTTTTAGCAAATATCAACATCGGTCAAATTAAAATATCGCCAATGCCGAAATGGCGGAAATTTGATGAATTGTTTTTCGATGGTAATAAGTATTGGAGTGTATTATGGGCTATCGATATGGATAGCACAAGTGTCAAATGAACTTGTGGTCAATATGATGATACAGTCAAAAACTTTTCGAGGTCAGATTCAATTGTATATGATAAGTTGCACTTAACCAACCATTGGATTCCTGTAATAATGAAGAAATAACAAAATGACATTAATTTATCAAGAAAAAAAAACTTAAAATTAACTAATACCTTGTATAATAATTATCACTTGATTTCTTTTGGCTGTATTTCAGTATTTGGCATCATTTTTCATTTTTATTAGAAACGTTTTGGGTTGTATTTGGTACCATTTATGGAAGCTATTTCTATTTTAAAAAAATTTTAAAATAGAAAACTGAAAATAAATAGAGACTTTTCTAAATTTTGGTTTTCAAACTATTTTTACTAAGATTTTAAAACCTGACGGGAGATTCTATGAGGATAAATTGTTATTGTCATAATACAAAACCCACATGAGATATTACGAAGATAAAATTGTAAATTTCATAATACAAAATAAGGGAGACAAATAGTGTATGTGTATCAAATAACAATCTAAAAGCTATATTTTCCATTGTGTTTCTCCTCAAGTCTTATGGTCTGCAACTAAGTCAGGGATTTCAAGGATCGCTACTTTAACACCCATTTTGATAGAAACTGTTTCTTATTTTGTGCTGATCGAAACACTACACATCATCTTCAAGAATTACTCTATGCAAAAATACCCAAGAGTAGAAGTCATGCCTACTCCAATGGAAACAACAATTTCATATAAGCAATAATTTGAAAGGTAACAAAAAAAAAAAAAAAAAAAAAAAGAGAGTTCAAAATGGAGAAATTTAATCAAAAGCAAGAGATCTGCATACCTTATGGAAACTCAGTTTTCTTTCTAAACTTGGGGCTGCCATAATGGTGATGGATGGGTCTAAAAGCTTCTTCCTCCAACACCTCACAAATTTTCTTTGTAACGACTAATACCTATCAACCTCTGATAAAGTTTACATTGGATGCAAAAGAGTAGAATTAGGTATTATTCCTGTCACTTCATAAAATCTAAATAAAACCTTAGACGGTGAAATGGTAAGCAAAGAAATGCCGAGATTCAACTGGACATTTTTTTTTTCCTTTCAAGAAATCAAATAGCGATCATCAAAGATGAGAATCATATTTCTTTTTCTAGGATGGGAAGAACATCAACCTCCATGGAATTGTGGGTGGAGTAGTTATGGAGGAAGAACTGCAATCCAATGGTTATAGGCTTTTAGCTCTAACAGAATCTTAATATTTCCAAAAAGTCTTGATATTAAGTTGAAAATGGGAAAATTAGTTGAAAATAGGAAAATTTTAGTTGAAAAGAAAAATTATGAGAACTACAGGAAGAAAACACCACCACCTTTAGATTGATAAATAAGTTCTTACCAGTCTATCATTAGTTTCCTCCAATACCTTAGATATTTTTTAAAATTTGTGAACCATAAAAATATGAAAGGATGTATTTCCTCTTAACCATCTTAAATATAAATGCAATCGATTAAGAATGATCACTAATTATTATAATGTCATTTCATTTGAAAGGAAAATGCAATTAATATTTTTAATTTACCCAACAAAAGCATGCACCTACAAAATAGAGGTAACATGAGAATCACAAGTTAAAAAATAACAAGCACGATTTTCGGAATCAGTTCAAAAGAATAAAATTTTCGATAATCCAAATCAGCTAAAGTATGTACAGGTGTGGATAAATCTCTACCTTTCATAAGAGAAAAGGACCTAACTTAGATGGTATGTGACATTCATACCTTACGTAGGGTTCAGATTTCTCCCCACCTATATCCATGTGAGTAACAAATCTGAACCCTCTCAAACCAGCTTGAAGAAGCAACAACTACATTTCTGAATTTACTCCCATTATGTTCAGATTGAAGAGTATTCAAGGGTGGTTGGTTCTAAGGTGGACAGCACTGGTAATGGCTGAACCACTAAAACATGGAGTCCGGATCAGCTCCCCCGACGGTTTCTGACCACACAAAGCAGTGGGGCCCACGGTGAAAAACACTTTTTGGAAAAACACAAACAAAATTATATTTTACCCGTGGGCCCCACGTTTTGTGTGGTCAGGAACCCGTCTGGGAGCACTCTGTGCTACAAGAGTGCTACCCGACGGGGTGAGGATCCAGATTCTAAAACATGTACCAAACCTACCGTTTCACTATTGATGTACATGGGGGACTTTACCATTAATATCGGTTTTGTATTGTTTTCGGTTAATTTATGGTTTTGTTCTTTCATGTTCAATGTGATTTTCAATTAGTCCAGTGCAATCAATTTTCCAAATGATTCCCTGTTCTCCAAACCAAACTGGTTTTTAAGAAATTGGTTGAAGCAATAAGTCATAAATCAGGTTCAAGAAAAAAACATTTGCAATTGATTTCTTTTAAAAATTAGTAAATGTAATTAATTGTAAATTCAGGAAGTCTATGTGTAATTTGCCCTTTAGGAGTCATTTTTTTTCCTAGTTGTTTTTCTTTTTCCTTTCAAAACACACCTGAACGCCAATGGAAAAAATAATATAATCAATAAGCTGGCAATGGAAAAATAATACTTTCAGAAGAAACACTTCCTGAGCATAATTTTAGCGAATTACGACCCAATAGCTTCGAAATCGAAATCAATGCAGACATCAACGGAATTGAGCAATCAAACATGTTCAAAAGCTTCTGTCTCCCAAGTCCCAACTTCGCTTGTTTGTTACTATTTTCTGCAAGTGGATCAGCGCCAATCGTCACAGCTGCACATCTATGGAGGATGGATTCCACAATTCGATCAACAGGAATGACATTGGAGCAGCAGCTTGTTTCTGAACTTCCTTCCATGGTTTAGTCATCATGTTGGGGATGTTAGGAAACCAATTAGTGCTTCTGCATCACTCAAGTCCTTTTTTTCCCAATGAATTCCACTGTCATAGCATCACATTTCCATCTTAACAAGCAAACAAGGGACTAATTCAAGGGCATATATTGTAGTAGATTTCACAATCCCATGAAAGAGTAGTTGAAGATAATCACCTGTCAGTAAATTTACAATTCACAAACATAGAAATCATTCCCATGAGAGAGAGAGAGAGAGAGAGAGAGAGAGAGAGAGAGAGATACATACATACATACATACCCATCATTTAGCACCTAATCCTAAAGATTTCGGGCGCCTAACTGCAAACACTGGGTTGACAATACCCTGAGAATCTCTTCCCAAGCCCATGCCCTCGACGAATCCCATCCTCGTCATCATCTTTGAACCAAACCCTTTCGTGTGTTTCTCAAATGCTCCTAGCCCCTTTGGGTGTTTCTCAAATGCACCACTTTTATTCGATCCAGCCCCTGAAGCTCCTTTCATAAGTTTCTCAAATGCTCCACTTTGACCCCCTTCAGTTTCTTGGATGGGAGAGAATTCCACACCCAATCCTAGTGACTTCGGCCGTTTAATAGCTTCTATGGGCTCCACCATTCCTTGTCCATCCTTTCCTAACCCTCCCCCTTCCACAAATCCCATCTTCGCCATCATCTTTGATCCAAATCCCTTCGTGTGTAGCTCGAAAGCACCTAGTTCTGAAGAGCTTGTTGTGGGCTTTATTTCAGAAGCGCTCCTCATATTTGCATCGGAAGTGATTATCTCTACATTATCAGCTTGCATCACACCACTTGAGACGAATGACAAAGGTTGATTAGCATAAGGTATACTGTTCCTCCCATCATGTTTCTTCCCACTTATCTCGATTTTGCCATGATGCTTAGTTGAGTTCTTCGACTGCTTGCTTCGGGCAGATTGGTGTGGTTCTGAAATATGCAGACCCCTCAGTTTTGAGGTAGCCTTGGCTCTTCTTTTCTGATTCAGAGCTTTCTCTTTAGGTCCCACATTGACCACAAAATCTGCACGCTCGTCACCAGGTCGCACCAGCTGGAGTTGATAATTCAAAGACGATTCAACAACATTAATATCTAAAATTTTGTTTGAGTGAAAACTATTATACTACTAATGTAGCTCCCCAAAACCCAAGTTGACACAACTTAGCTAGATTATGAACTGAAATTTTCCACCACACCAAAGACAATCCAGTGTGCTGATAAGTACTAAATAAGTTTTGCTATTATTAACCTGAAATAGGGTAAGGGATTGAACTGGGAAGCAGATTTGCAATCACAAAATCATACCTTCTCTAAGCGTTGTTGATCAGTTGAAGACGGCATGCATGTATGTGCAGTTCGTGTCACTGTAACAAACCTGGCAGTAGAATAATATCTTCAATCAGTCTTGGACATAATTATGCTAGATCACTGTTGGAAAAAAAAATTCTCTTCAAGCCCATGAATCATGAACTACTCTCAAACACTTTACCAACCAGAAGATGCATCAGCAATTCATTCAGACATAAATGGGAAATTCAATATGCAAAAGAACTAGGAATTTGCTTTTGATTATGCATTACAACAACATGAACAACTCAGCGTTACCCCAACTAAATGGAGTCGGCTACACAGAATGTTGCATTTCAATCAGCTCTATTTGATGTCATACTTGATCCAAAGCCAAAGCCATGCATATACATTCGCACTTCTCCTAAGGTAACTTTGATCTGCTTTTTATCATGCATTATTTTCTTCAATTTGTGTTCTATTTTTACATTTTACATTTTTTAAAGCAGGGAGTTTTCTCTTCCCCCCCCCCCCCCCCCCCAAAAAAAAAAACCAGGGGGAATTGTGGGGAAGGATATACAGTAAGAAAGTTAAACAGGCTATTAGGTCCTTTTGACTAGTTGAGGACACTGATATCCTTCTATTTGTTTGCTACAACAATTCCTGCTTATGTTTCATATATGAATGATGCAGATAACATATTCTAATGAGTACCAAGAGACAGAAGACCTGGAATCAGTAACTTAGTAACTCAGTGATGCTGTTGAGTTAATTCAATAATTTCAGTCCATCTTTCAACCTGTTCAGCTGGTTCCATTCCTTGTTTCTGGTCCAGCCATAAACCAAATAATTGGAAGGCTTTTAATAACCTAGTCTCTTTCTAGTTCCTACTTACTAGCAGGAATCTGGACCGCTGATATATTATTACAAAAGTTTGTTTAATTAAGGAATTTCAAACAGCCGAAGGTAGAAATTTATGATGATTAAAGAATCTACTTTGCTTCTAATTCTGTTTTACTTCTGTTCTCAAGAGTTTGATGCCACAATTTCTATTTGCCAAATTAAGTGGAATTTTAGCAACATCCCATGGGACTTAGATGCTGCCTGGTGAGATAGTTTTCTCCTTGATACCTTCTTTGCATCATCTTCTGATCACAATCCTGCAAATCGGTCAGATTCTTAACCAGATTCCTTGCACGTAACACTTTTTGTTTCCCTTTCCATTTAGTATATTTTAAAAATATTCGAGCTGGGGATTGTTTCCCAATTCCTTACTTTTCCCCTAATTGAAAATGATATATAAAATGATATAAACTTTTTCTTTTTGGGGTTTCTGCCCATGTTTCCCCCTGGTCTCTCTTTTGTTTTGTAGTCTGCCGTAGTTGTGGTGCCTTTCTGCGTTTTTTCTTTGAATAGTAGACTGAATCTGATAGATTTCTATCATATCTGACTGAAGTTCTTTTAAGTGACATATTCTACAAAAGCACCTCTTATACTTCCAGTTTCCTATTTTTGAATAGAGCCCTGATCCCAAAACTGTTTGATTTCCTCAAATTTTGAACTCAGTTTTCGGTTCAACATACACATCCAGGAATTGCATGTGATAGTTTTCATATCAGATTACATATTCAGGAATCACATATGGTACTACCACATTGACTTCACATTCAAAACAGGCCTTCTCATCAAGTCATCTCGGTTTCATTCTCAAGCAACTACCTGAATCTTCCGTCGAATTTTGAATTCAAGTCCTAATTTGAGACTTAATCTGTGATTTTTGCTGGTTGATCAAAATTATTTTGAAGTTAAGTACTAGTGTTCCCTACACCTGTTATATTCGAATTACTACCTTAAGATCATTCCAACTCCACAAACATCAATTCTCAGTTTCAAGTGGAAACTACTATATAACTTGAAATCTAACCGTTAGGTTTATTTATTTTCTTTCTTTTTTTTGAAGGGGGGGGTTACCATAGATCTAAACTGCACCAGATGGGGGGAGAGAGGGGTTGGCGCTGATACCAGATCTTGTTTGTCTGTATACATTGACAAATAACTCTTCACTGCAGCATTCACTCAAAAACCCTATATCCTTTGGCTTCTGGAAACCAGTCCCGAAATACACTGATATTAAACAAAACAGAGCGAGGGAAAGGGAGGAGGAAAAAAAAAACTCCTACATCGTGTCATGTCACAACAAATGAGTAATAAATATTAATACAATCATACATCAAGAACAGTATGTCTTGGTAATAAGTTCATAGGCATTTTTGCTTTTATTTTTCTTTTTAAATGCAATACACTCGATTATAAGACCAAAAAACTGGATCTTACACTTATGGCCATTCCAAATAGCATGCATGAGGAGGTTGAATCGTTTCAGAAGGATTTTTTAAGTTTTGATTCCAAGCCAGTTTAATACCTCCTCTAGTGCTAGTTAAGGGGGAGGGAAGATGTAAACCAGGAGGCTTGAACTCAAGACCTTCTGGTCACACTGGGCTTATACACCCCCACAAGCCACAAAGCGCACTAGGCACTTGTTCACACGGTTCAGTACCACTTTATTTATATTTTATAGTCTTATTATTGGTAAAGTGGTGGTTTGAGTTGTATTCAGGTTGGGCCAAATTCAATCATAGAATTAAAACTCTTGACAGTCCTGTAAGCATATGAACCCTAGACTCTGGCATTACATATTGATATGAATAAAGTAGAATTCCCTCCAATGGTTTTAGCTGCTGCTATGAACTACAGGCATGGCCGAAAAGTATCTTTCTTATCTTCTTCCTTCTTTTCTGTTGTTTTTTCCCCCCATCTCATTTCCTTTATCACTACAGGTAATAAGCCTCATAATAAAAGCAGAGAACATACCATTGTGGACGTGTGTGTGTGTGTGTAAAGTGAAAAGGCAGGATGAAAACTGCAACCCAGTTTATACCTTTTCTTGCCAGAGCCTTGGCAACCACTCTGTAACCGATAAATTGATGCTAGCCGCCTTACCTGATATGCAACAGAAACCTATATAAGATTTATAGACCTGATAAAAAGAATAGTTTGGACCCAAAAAAGGGCTACAATCAAATGGAGAGTTAAAGCACCATCATAGATAAATGGTGTTCCAGGGGAGGAGCAATTTTCCCCCCCGTGTGTGTGTGTGTGTGTGCTGGGGGGGGGGGGGGGGAGATGCTTAGATTAATAAAATGCCAAAGTTAAAAAGATAACAAAAAACATTTCAAGGTTTCCAATGCGGTGGGTGCAAACATAAACATAAAATTGCACCAAGTTTCATTTCTGGAATTCTACTGAACTCAGAACAGAAGGTGATGGCAAGTACCCAAGCATAAAGCATTACATTAAACTAATAAGAAAAAGATGCCATTATTGGGTACCAACTACCAAAATAATTAGAAAACCATCCAACACATAACATTAAAAAGCCCATGTGTGGAATAAAAATATAATTTATTTGTAGCTTGAGCTCTGAAGGATCCTTGTGTTCACTATCATATTTAAAAGATATTATGGGTCATTAAGAATGGACATGTATTCACACATCAAGACCAAGACATAGTCAATCCAACTAAGGATCCAAGTCTGGCTTGCTATGAGTTCCTCAGAGGTAAATCAGTTTCAACTTGGTGGGAAACAATGAGAAACATTAAATAAATATAAGAACATAACCAAGCTCTAGAAAATAAAAGATTAAAAAATAAGGTGTACCATGGGCATTTTGCTTCAGTGCAGCCGTACACCCATCTTGAATCTGAGTCGTTTAATTCAATGGCTCACATGTTGGATGGGTGTACGGCTGCCCATCCAGCCATTGGCTGCAGTTGCAGCAGCTGCACCCAAGCAAAGCCCATACCATGGACACATATATAAGCAACAGGAATAGGGATGTACTCAAATCTATTTCTATGACCAAAATATGAAACGATAAACAAAACTAGTAAGTGCATAAAAGGTTAATGCCATATACCAAACAGCATGCATTAAAAATTACTTATAGACATATAAGAGCTGTTGCAAAATCCAAACAAAGATACTGTGATACCCCTAAAGCCAAATGAATGGCATTAATCAGATTTCAATACCTGCGAACAATCACGAGAATGCATTGGGTGAAAGGATAATATATCAACTTCATCCAAGACCATCTGCCTCAGTTCCTGCAAGTTAAGAATCATAGCTTTGTTGACTTTCTGGATAATATACACAACTGTATACACCTGAACTGTTCACTCTACAGCAGAAAAAAAAACTATAAATTGCAGCTGCCCAATCAATAGAAGAACAAACGTAAATCTAGACCACAACTCCCACAATTAGCATCAAGGTGATAGCTAATATTATTTGGGAAAAGGAGGCCTGTAAGGAATTAGTGATGCATCCACAGTCTGAGTCACTTTGTTAATGTCTTCTCACGCCCCCACTAAAATAGCAAATTTTGCAGACAGTGAGAGGAAGTCCATCTAATGCAGTTTCAGTTAAACACTAGGCCTGTATTGATAGTATTTGGTTCTGGGCTTTTGCTGAAATGTTTTTGTATGTACTGGACGACAGACGTCACGGACCTCGGTGCAATGGTAAAATTGCACCATTTTGACCTGATGGTTGCTAGCTCAAATCAGGAAACAAATCTTTGTAAGCGGGGATAAAAGACATGTACGTTATGACCCTTCCTAGACCCCTTAACAGTGGAAGCCTTGTTGTATGGAGTGGGCCCCTTTTTTAATATTCTATAATGGACTCAATTAAGTAATTAGTAACTGTAGAGATGCCAACCCGTAAGCAATTAGTTAAGAAGTTACCTTGTTATATAAGGTTATCCTGTCATGGATATAGTTGAAGGAGATATAATTAGTTTGAGATATATTAGGACTCGTTCGAAGAGTTTCTTTTTCAGTTTTGAAGTAAATTATTATTTACTAAATCAGCTGTATTAGGACACCGAATTAGCATGCGGCTGAGGGATTAGATTTGGTTCAAATTGTATTGTTTTGATTTTGTTGATGACAGTGTTTAGATGGATTTACCCCAAAAGAAAAAAGTGTTCAGATGGACAAGACAAAAGCAAAGATTGACAACAGGTTAAGATATGGAGATCAACATTGGATCAAAAAGTCTTAAACCAAGTAGAACAAAGACGAGAATATGATCTTCAATGCTAGTTGCAAGCCCAAAGTAGGACAGCTAATGAGAGGGTGAACACTGACATGAGGTAGATTCCTCAGTGGATCACTCTAGATAGCCAGGCTCAAAGTAAAGGCAGCAATATAGCAGATGATGTGGCTCACTTGATTAATACAGGATAGATGAAACAATTGGCATATACCTTTAAAGCAGCTTAAACGAAATATTGTAGGACTGGCATATATCTCCTGTGTGGTGCACCAACATAATGTTGGGCAGCTAAGAAATGTCATACAAATAAGTTAAGTGCAGCAGAGATGTGGACAATAAGGTAGATGTGCAGCAAGACTAGGATGGACAAAGTAAAGAATGCACATGTTCAAGATGAACCACACGGGGGTGAGCATGTACAACAGAACCCTAAAGATGCACCACCACAGAGGAGTGATTTGAGTCAGATTGAAGGTACTAAAAAAGCAAGGAGCTGGCATCAAATAACCATAGGAGAAGTGATAAGGAAAGACATGCACCACCAAGGCCTCATTTCACTTATGTTGTCAATATAAATGACTGGACAACAAGGATCCAGGTTGCCGACCCAATTTAATCAAACAAAGAACCATAAGACTACATTGTTGTTGTTGAACCATAGAATCCAAGAAGTTGATCCTAGGTTGAATCACATGAGTAAACTTTGGGCAAACATAAAAAATTCCTAGTTTTTACTGAACATTAACTGATTGCTCCATCATCTACCGGATATAGAGATTATGGGGGAAGCAGAATAGAGTAGAGATGATGATTGGGAACTCAAATTGTTAAATAAATAAGTAAAATCAGTACACACTGAGGGCGTATTTGGCAATGCTTCTAGCTCTTGTTTCTGGCATTTTTCCACAATAGTGGAACCAAAAAGCGGAATCTTCCATTTGGATATATCATTCTGTCTTTGTGTGCCAAGAAACAAAGTGGTCCATTCTTTGTGCCAAAACAAGACTTGGAAACACTGAACCTCATTTTATCAATCTTCAAAACAACATTTTTTCTTCTTTAAATAAAAAAGGGCTCCAAGTAAAACATTTTTCCTCCAAACTTCCACCAAAGGCTCAAACGAAGAAGAGAGAAGGGCGAATGGCTACCACTCTCCATCAACTTCCTCCTCCAACTTTACCTCTAGAAACAAATTCAGAACAGGTTTACCAGACACCATTTTATGGCTCAAAATATTTTTTTAGCAAAAGCAAAACCAGATGTTTCAGATGAAAAACATTTCTTAGAGAACAGGAGTGTTCCAAACATAACCTAATTGAAAAAGAACCCTAGGTAAACTTCTTGGTTTACAACACCTATGGATATAATCATATATTCTCCTTTACATAAGTAATGCAATACAATAACACAATAGGTCACAGCTGCAAAGAAATGGAAAACAAAACAACAAATTGTTTAGCAAAATGGTTAAAAGAAAAAAATCCCAAGCGCAAAAAAGAAGAATTAAATGTATTAATTTATGAATCAAGCATTATGATACGTATATAAATATGAAAAAAGAAACTTTAGAATAGCTGAAGTACAATCACTTCACCATATTTATTTGCTCCAAATCAACACCACGGCGCAGCATTCTCTCATGACGCTTCACAGCAATCATTTCTTTTCGATGTTTCTTTTTTGCACCTGAATGAAAGTAATTCAACTATAAATCACAAAAAGAACCAATAAATTGGAGCTCTCGGACAATAAATACAACCAGAACAAAGACGTCATGCAAAACTAACTGTGCATAACTTGAAAATAGGAAACTAAAAGCAAGCCAAGCAACTGCCCTGGCAAGGCAATCACTTAGCACCCCAGCACTGGGGAAACTGGGGCAGCGATGGTGCGGAAAAAAAGCCCACTTATAATCACGCCCACAAGTGTTGCCTACAACCCCAATTTGAGGCACAGGAAGGTGCAGTATCTTCGAGTCAAATTGCAAGCAAAAATGAAGCTTCTAACACGGCCAAATCACCCTTTCATACAACCTAAAAAACCAACGGTCAGTGTTTTGCCACATCTTTGCCTAATTAATATTAGGCCAAATTGTATTCTAGGTGGGCAATATGCGACTACTCTAGTTACACAAAATGCCAAGTCACAGTTGGGAGAATTATTTACCTGGGATGCTTCTAGAATTCTTACTCTTGCGAGTCTCACGGGGCCAAGACTGAGGAAACCGAACAGCATGCATCTTATTAACAGACGCCATTCTGGCATCCTTCAGATAAATGGCATCATCTAAAATCATCGACTGATCATTCATGGAGGATTTGAACCTGCCATGTCCTATTTGAGTCTTCTTCTTTGATTTTGTCTTCTTCACACCATATGTCATGGATGCCTTCGTCAAAGCGGCACCTTCAAACTCTTCTAAAACATCATCACTGTTACTGCTTGAAGAATCATCTTCATCCGAGTCATTCGAATCCTGCTTCAACGACCACTTAGTGTCCACTGATTCTAAACTCCCACCAATTCCTTCTAAATAATCCTCGGCAACCTCGTCATCGATTTCAGAATCATCATCAGAGAACACTTCGTCCATGCTACCGTATTTAGATGATCCATCTGAATCGCTCGACTGTGAACACTCGGAACTACTCCCATCAGCTGAATCAGATGAAGCTTCATCTTCATTATGCACAAAACCATCACTTTCCTCATCAGAAATGTCCTCTGTATATAGTTTGAGACCTCCAATTGAAATAAATCCTGAATTCTTCCGGGAATGTAATTTCCCAACAGAAATTTCACCCTTCAAAGAAGACCCCTCTTGACAGCTGGTAGTCTCAGCATTCACTTCCTTGTCCGTAGAAGATAAATTGAACCCCAATCCCTCTCTCTCTTCCTCCTTCGCGGAAGATGATCCAATTCCACTTGGGGTCGTTTCTATCTCATCGCAGTAGCCCAAACCTCTGTGACAGCTCTCGCCCAGAACAAAACTCGAACCGTATTCATACTTAAAATCCCCACTATTTAAGGCGTTAGCATCAGGTGTTTGGTCCACATAAGCAACAATTTGGTGCTCCTTGGAATCAACCAGAACAATCGGCTGCGACTCCTCCACTTCAATACCTTTCAGTTTGCCTCCGGTGGAAGACTCCGAAACTAAAAGCTCCTAAAACAAATACACCAACAACCCCAAAAGCAAATAAGAACCATACGGAATCCCCTCCCAAGTTACAAATTTCCAGACTCGATACTTCAATTGATGGAATTTTTTCTATTTAGCCATAAACACTGAATCAAGAAAGAAAAGGGAATTTTAACTCTAAATAAAGCATACCTTACTCTTAGTGACCGGATAATTATATCCAAAAGGATTCCCAGTACGATTCTGAGATCTACTACCATTTGAAGAAAGCCCTTTCGGCCTATCGAGTTTCTCAGATTTCGACACAGATTTTCCATTCTCTTTCGCGGATTTCCCTGCATTTTCGACAGATAAAGAAAATAAACAAGAAGATAACAACACAAATGGAGAGAAACCTCCCAAAAATCTTTTAGAAAATATCACCTCGAATTGGAATCGGCGAAGTAGAATCGTTCTGCCAATCTGACAAGAGGCCACCATCGATGAAGAGAGCTTTACCAGAGCGAGCTCCACCTCTGTTCTTTCCGAAACTCTTCTTTCCTCTACCCATGGCGTAACTAGGTGTAGTAATGAAGCTTGATTTTAACTTACGAACTCTGAAGTTCCATCGTTCCCCCCAAGAAACTGCAGATCAATCTATATACTTAGCTTCGGGACAGACGCAAAAAAGTGAAAAAACAAAGATGATTTTTTTTTTTTTTTCCTTTTCTTAAGAGACGGAGATAGCCGTATCTTCCATTTGGCTTCTTCAAAGAAGGAAAAAAAAATATTCTCTTTCATTTGGCACACAACCACCCGAATATACCCTCGATGCCGTTACGTGTCATGGAGCACCGCTCCGAAGGAAGGAGAAGTTCTTATTGAAGAATTGTATAAAATACCCATGCGTGAAACAATACAATTCTTCCCTATTTTTAATCTTAAAAATTTTCATTTACTAAAAAATCTTATATTTCAGGATCCATACAAAAGAAATTTCTTAAATTTCAATAAAAGAAACATATGAAATTTAGATTGTAAACGAAGATCAAGAAAATAAGAACTCAAGGAATTACCAAAAAAAAAAAAATAAGAACTCAAGGAGAGAACGATTATAATTTGAAGTATTTTTTTTATTTATAAAGGGAAGGGAATATTACATATAACATCAGAGAGATAGTCAATCCATTACTTCTTCGCTAAAAGTGTTGATCATTATCAATTGCAATTCTCATATGATGTCGATCATGTTTTTTTTTTTTTTTTTTAATTAATCTTTATGGACAAAATGTTAATAAACCTTAAGAACCTCTATAGTCGTTTACCACAAGTAGAGTATCCTTTGTAGCTCGTCTAATTTCCCTCTTCTTCAAGGTATTTTTATCCATGGTACTTAAGGATCTTAAGAGATTTCTTGTTATTCACATCATTTGCTTTCATATTTATGAGAAATCCTCTTAGGTTTCTTGTGAGGCACTCTCTACTTTCAAGAGTAAAAGATAACATTATATTTATGCCCCTTCATCACACAATTGAGGAGAAACCCACTTTGCAAGTATTTGGAGGTAAACCCTTTGTAAACATGAGCATAGGAGATTTAAAGATAATACTATCCTCTACGCTTGAGAATAGTGAATCTCAACACATTTTTTGAAGTTGTTGCTTCTCCTCACAATGACACATTTGATAACTCATCAAGTATTTATGTTTGGAAAAACACCAAAAACAGTTCTAAGTACTTTTAAAGGCCAAAAAAAGTTTTTTTAAATATTTAATAAAATTGCTTATAGAAGTAGATTCTAGAAGCAATTCCATAGGCGTTTGATAAAATTGTCTCTTCAAACACATATAAATTGTAATAAAATTTGTTATTATTAATTTTTTATATTTATAATATTTATTTTTATAAATACTCCTTTTAAAACTATTTCCCTCAAACTCTACTTGTTGTGAGACTGTTTCATGAAGCAAAAAAATTCATAAATTTCAATATATGTTGCAAAAATCATGCGAATCAAAACAGTTTTCAACAGATTTTTCTGCTTCTCTAAGCAGCAAACACCAAATCAATTTTTCTGTGGATTAACAAACAGGTCCCAAAAACTCCCTCTTCAAATAAGATTGACCAACCAAAGCCCAGAGAATCTCAGCTTACTTGAAAGGCAGAGGAGAGATCAGGACAAATCTAAGCCATCAATGTTTCTGACCGATAAGAAAAATCCAAGCTTTATTATCCCTGGGTAAAAGGACTTCATTGTTTCAAGCAGTAAGGAGCACCACCGTGGGTATATTTTAAACTAGCATCTCCACAATCGAGTAACCCTGACTTTTCTAACCAAAGTCAGCTAAAAGCTATATTTAAGCAATTAAGCCATATCACCTTGAGGGCAATGACAACTGCAGAGGAACTTCACGACAAGCTCTTCCATTACCATTTTCTGAGACAAGCTTCCATATCACCACCTTCATCTCCTTTGTTGGTTCACCATACCATACGGTTCAACCTGAAGAGAGAAAACCTTGAAGATATTAATATTTAATGAAGGCCTTACCATGCACTTTACTGTCTAGTGGTTTCTACAATGGTGTCATAGATGGCCATGCCCTCCTGGTCACGGAGGGGTCCAGTCTCTTTTTTTTGCTGAGACTTATTTTAAACATAAAAAAAAAGAAAAGGCGCCCCCGCGGCGGAGAAAGCCCGGCCCCCCCCCACGGGGGGGGGGGGGCCCCCCCCCGGTTTGGGGGGGGGGGGGGGGCCCCCCCCCCCCCCCCCCGCCAACACCCCCCCCAAAACCCCCCCCCCCCCGGGCAAATCGATAGGAGACATTACAAAGACAAGGAGAAACCATGATACACTTTACTACATAGAGTATCAAAACAGTAAAACCCAATGTAAGAGGGGAGGGGAGTAGATTAACAAACAGTAAGCAATGTTGCATGAAAGCCACTTCTTTGGCCAGAAAATCAGCAGCCATATTTGCGTCACGCTTAACATGCTGGAATTTGATTTATGAGAAAGAATTTCCCAGCTCTCTTATGTCAATGAGCAGCACTTTAACCTTCCATGCAGGGTCTAGTCTCATATGTTGCACCCGCGGAACATTGTCAAAAAAATCATTAGGATTACAATTTTCCTCAACTAAATAATAGTTACTGTTGAAAATTCCTGATTTCACTTTGATTAGTGTCCTTTATGAAATTACTCAGAATTTATCAGATATGAAAGTTAAAAAATATATATATAATTTTTAAAAAAATAATAAAAAGGCTTGCCAGAATACATGGGAGAGGAAAACCCAAAAAACATTAAAAAGGGATAATCTGAAGTTCCTCAATATCAGCTTTTCCTCTCTTCCGAAGCTGGGTGCCAGTTTCTAGTTTATTTTCTTGTAGTCTGGGTTGTCCCTGAGACCAAGCTTTGAGAGAACAAGGCAGTAGGAATCCCAATCAGTTCTTCGAAGATACTTCAGTAACTTCTTTCTCTTTTGAACCATTCCTTGAAGACCCTTGCGAGAATGCTTGTCCTGCAAGATATTTATCCAGTAAGGTGTATATTTACTGTAAATCTACCGAGTATAGAAAAAGAAGCAAATCAGGATCAGAAAGTTTTCAATTCAAAAACCGGCCAAATGAATGAAAAATCAAATGTAAAACCCTACAAAATCACTCCAGAAAACTTAAAATAAGCATGCAAACCACAATCAAAGCAAAAAGTGCGCTCCAAAGACCAGATGCAAGGAATAAGGAATGCAAATATATCACTAAAAGAACAGCAAAACCACACAAGCAACCTATTTTACGAAACAAGATGCAGATCATCTCTAAAACAGTAGCAGTCTCAGTCACCTTTTTATGCAAAACCGATGAAAGATGCTTGATTTTTGTCGTGAGTTGTGCCACTGCAAATAAATGAGAGGTTAGACAACTTTCAAGCCAAAAAGATACATACGAACTGAATAAACGCAAAATGTAACCTTTACTCAAGCGTGCTCGAAGCCAAGAGCAAAGAATTAAACGTTCAGAATTCTTTCAAAAAGGTTAAAAATGGGTGGAGCCAGCAATTTTCACATTCTGGCAGGGGGGATGATTATTTTGGAAATAAAGGAGACGTTTGAGCAAAATGAAACAGCGTGCATGGGATATTCCACATCATAATCAGCTGTTGGTTTATGGGCTCGATCCAATCAATTAACCTTACGAAGTAAGTGGCAGCAAAGCAAAAAATATCTCAAAGGTTTGTCTCAGCTATGCTCAACCTTGAGACCAAAGTTAAAGGCTCCGTAACAACAGAAGCCAACATCAGCAAAAGAGGCCAGACATTCTTGAAAAGCTCAAGGCAGACATATACATATATACTATATAAAAGGAAAAGCTCAAGTTAGTTATGGACACTCTTTCTTTGGACCAAAATGCCCTTCCTGCAAAGCAACATTCCCCCTACCATGAAACACATCCTTTCAAAATAAAGCACCCCTCAAGAACCCGAACAAAATAATCCACCCTCCAAGCAACATAACCTCTTGCCACGGAACACACCCTTTGAAAACAAAGCACCCCTCAATGGCTAACCACTCAAACTTTCCAACCCCCCCCCCCCCCCCCAAAAAAACAAATACCCACACCCTCCCAAAATATACCTCAATCAAGATGTGGAGGTATTTCACGTTTCATACAATCATACTATATTATATTATCATATCATACTACTATATAAAATTACAAAATTCAGGTCTGTTTCGGTATAACCACCTTTCACTGGACCAAAATACCCTTACAAGCCTTCAATAAAAATTTCCTTTAGTCCAACATTTTTTGGAAGTTCTCTTTTTTTGTGTTGGGTGGGGGGGGGGGGAGTGAACACATCTTAAAGAGTCGCATCTCTGCACACTTTCGCTCCCTCTAAAGAGATATCTCCCCACATGAATATTAAGAATCTTAAGAAATTTCCTGAGGTGCTCCACGGCAGTAAAAACTTAAGTTTATGATACTACCATATCATACTATCATACTACTATATAAAAGTAGAACTTCAAATCAGTGATGATATGTTTTTTCAGTGTACCAAAACAGCCCTCACTAAAAGCCACATACCTTTAGCAATATCATTTCAAACCCCAAGAACCCGTTTCCCCAAAACAAGCCCCGTTTGAAACCCCAACTTTGGCTCCAAAACTCCCAATATGACCCTACAAAGAAAACCCAGACATCGTCTTCCAAAAATCAATCTTCAACGAAGCATGCCTTCAAAATTACTCCAAACCCTGATTGCAAAGATGCACTCAAGAAGGTTGAATCTTTTCTTCCCTCTGTTGATATTGATGGACTGGCAGGGTTTGTCATCAATATATTGAGTTTTTCTTTGATTCATTTCTATCATTCTGACTTGTTTCACAATTAATTAGAAGTTTTAAAACAGAAATGCTTCGTTTCGTTTCCGCTAATTTTGAAGAATGTGAGTTTTCTTTACAAGTCCTTGAGAGGACACAACGTTGTCTCCAGTAATGTCAGATTTTGGCAAACAAGGATTTCCCTTAATTTTGTCTCAAAAGTACCAGAGCACTTTTGGGATATCCGATCTTTACTTGCTTGGGACTGAAACTGAATTGATCATGTGATATATCAAGGTAGGGATGGAGAGTGCCGACAAGATAAGAAGAGCGCCGGAAATCAGCGGCCAGGGTGCTGGCCCATCCTTCTCAGGCAGAGAGACTAATTCAGTGAGAGGAAAAGGAGGGTATCAGGATAAAGCTCTGGCCTCGGAAGCAGATGGGGCACAGTGGAAGAGGGGTAGAAGCCCTGCTGACAAAAAGAAAAGAAGATTAAAAAGGTTGGGTTTCGGTCACTGCTCCATTTCATTTCTTTGTTTTACACTGATAATCCCACTAAGAATGACCATTGGACACTACCATGATCACATATTCTCGGTAACCTTTTCTTTTTCTTCTTCTCCTCTTGCTGATGTTTGTTCTTCATTTCTTATTTGCACTGTAACATCTTCTTCTTTGCACTCCCGTTTTCAAATTCTGAATTCTTCAGCTACTGAAAGAGTCTCATGGACTGCTAGACTGCCATCAGTTCAGATTAGAAGCATTTGAGTTTAATCTTGTTTGTGAAGATGATTACATGGACTTGGGAAGAACTGGTTTGGGTGCTTGTTTGCTTGATGATTTGCATGATTGGCTGACTGCGTATTCAGCTCATCTAGTAGGCTTTTTGCTGCCTTTCTTCCTCTATCTGAATAAACCTTCTTTGTTTGGTTCCGAAATACTCGCGTATGTGGTTGAAGGTCAGGCTTAAAAATTTTGAGAGGACAACTTCCAGTGGAGATTTTGACCCATAATACGGAAGAGGAAATTCTTTCTGGATATTTGCCTAGAAACTGAGTAGTGTGAGGCGGAGGTCCAAGTAATTGTTTTTTATTCTACAACCAAAGACTGCAAAATTTGACAGTAACTCTTGACAACATACTTGCCTTTCTTCTCCACAGTTAAGCCTTCCCAGTCACATTATTGCATTATGAACCTGGTTTGGTTCATTTTCAACCAAAAAAATTTACCCCAAGGTTATATTGGTGTCTTATTATATGTGCTGTCTAAGGTTTAGTACTGTACTGTTTCACATTTCTGGTTTGCACATTCATGACTATTTTGTATGACACAATCTGCGCAGGACTCCACTTCTGAGTCTAGCACAATACAGGTTCCTACTGGTTCCTGTTGCCATCTTGTGTGAAAAGGCTGCTGATGCTTTCCTCTCTTGCAGCATATTTGAACCTCAGCTAGGTAATGCTATTCCTGTGGTTAAAACATCTATAGTAGACTCCAAGACACTGAATTATTGGTCAGATATATGCTGCTATGTGGTTAGAATTATGAGTTCATTTATGCCTGCATAGATTTGATTTCTTTTCCCATTTCTTCCCTCTCCAGAGGAGTTGGTAGAAACTAATAATGATAAACAATTTGGTGATGCAACAGAGCAACATTAAAGGGTTAGAACTGTAAAGAAGGCCAACTTCTTAAGTTAAGCAAATTGATGTTCTTCCTTAAGTAGGAGTTCAAGAGAGGGTTTGTGAGGATGGAAAGTCAAGAAGGACAGATACAGAAGAAAGTAGTAGAAAGTAAAATAAATCTGAAAATATTATCTGTTTGCTCCTTGTAGTCTATCAGATATATCAGTAGCAATTTTTAACCCCCCCCCCAAATATATATATATATATATATATATATATATATAATATATATATATATATATATATATATATATATATATATATATATATATATATATATATATATATATATATATGTGTGTGTGTGTGTGTGTGTGTGTGTGTGTGTGTGTGTGTGTGTGGCGTGTGGTAGTAGTAGAAATTATAGAAATATATTATGATACGAGGGTGCAACTGAACTGTTTAAAGAATAGAGAGACTGACAAACAAACGAGACTTCTAATGAGTGGATTAGAGATGGATTTTGTGGCTGGTTCTAACTTCTAAGTGAGTCGGAAGATCTTGAGACAATGTCGATACAGGTGATACTTTCAGCATTTTTTCCTTGAAGTGCTCTCATAGGGAAGACCAATATTGGAGGGTCAAAGAAACTAAAAGACAAAGCGGTAGGATGAACCACCCAAAAGTTTGAATGGCTTTTGGGTTGATAGAAACATGGGTTTAATAGAGTTGAATAGGTGAACATGGAACTTCAAGAACGACAGATATAGAAGAAAGCAGCAGAAAGTAAAATAAATATGAAAATATTATCTGTTTGCTCCGTGTAAAAAGTAGAAATTATAGAAATAAATTATGACATGAGAGTGCAACTGGACTGTTTAAATAAATTGAGAGACTGATAAGGAAACAAGACTTCTAATGAGTGGATTAGAGATGGATTTTGTGGCTGGTTCTAACTTCTAAATGAGTTGGAAGATCTAGAGATAATGTCAATAGAGGTGAAACTTTTAGGACTTTTTCCTTGAAGTGCTCTCATAGGGAAGACCAAATATTGGAGGGTCAAAGGAACTAAAAGACAAAGTTGTAGGATGAAGAACCCAAAAGTGGTGGGAAGATATGAATGGCTTTTGGGTTGACATCAACATGACTTCAATAGAGTTGCATGGCTGAACATGATTTAACTGTACAGTTGGTTATTCAGGAGTTAAGTCAGTGTTCAGACTTGTGAGGATGGAACTTCATGGACGGATATAGAAGAAAGGAGCAGAAAGTAAAATATAATCTGTTTGCTCAATGTAGTGTATCAGATATACCAGCAGCAATTTTTACAACCCCCACCCCCCCCCCCCCCCAAAAAAAAAAAAAAAAAAGATATCTCAGGAAAAGTAGAAATTATAAAAATATACTATGATATGAGGGTGCAACTGGACTGTTTAAAGAAATGGAGAGACTGACAAGGAAACGAGACTAATAAGGAGTGGATTAGAGATGGATTACAATGTCAATACACTTCCAGGACTTTTTCCTTGAAGTGCTCTCATAGGGAAGACCAACATTGGAGGGTCAAAGGAACTAAAAGACAAAGCGGTAGGATGAAGAACCCAAAGTGGTGGGAAGATACGATTGGCTTTTGGGTTGACAGCAACATGGCTTTAATAGAGTTGCATGGCTGAACCTGGAACTTCAAGAAGGACAGATACAGAAGGAAGCAGCAGAGAGTAAAATAAAACTGAAAATATTATCTGTTTGCTCCTTGTAGTGTATCAGGCATACCAGTAGCAATTTTTACCCCCGCCCCTGCCCCAAACCACCAAAAAAAAAAAAAAGGGGGGGTTCTCTGTAAAAGCAGAAATTATAGAAACATATTATGATATGAGGGTGCAACTGGACTGTTTAAGATATAGAGAGACTAATAACAAAACTAGACTTCTAATGAGTGGATAGGGATGGATTTTGTGGCTGGTTCTAACTCCTAAATGAGTTGGAAGATCTAGAGACAATGTTGATATAGGCGATGCTTTCAGGGCTTTTTCCTTGAGGTGCTCTCATAGGGAAGACCAATACTGGAGGGCCAAAGGAACTAAAAAGACGAAGTAGTTGGATGAAGAACCCAAAAGTGGTGGGAAGATATGAATGGCTTTGGGGTTGACAGCAACATGGCTTTAATAGAGTTGCATCGCTGAACATGATTTAACCATAGAGTTGGTTGATCAGGAGTTGAGTCAGTGTTCAGATTTGAAAGCATGGAACTTCAAGGACAGGTACAGAAGAAAGCAGCAGAAAGTAAAATAAATCTGAAAATATTATCTGTTTGCTCCTTGTAGTGTATCAGAGAGTATCAAATTTGTAAATATTATATATATGACATATCTTTGCTTGCTTATCATTCATTTATTTACTCCCTTCCAGAGCTTCGACACTTGCTGAACAGCTTACCAGTCCAAATTGGCGAGAGACCATCGGCTCTTGGAGACTGCAACAAAAGGAGAAGGATGCATGGCCCTTTCAACCAGACAGCTCAATTTTGATTGATTCCATTTTGGTGGCCGCTACCATTTGAATGATAATTATAAAAATTGAGAACCTACTTTGGAAATGTTCTAAGTCTTTACTTTGGCTTTGGCAACTGAGATGGTTGGAGTTCCCATGGGCTTAGCCATGATCATGTGGAAATTAAATATTTTATTCCTTTCAACCATGGTTGTAATTTGGATATCAAAAGATAGGCTATCATCATTGAAATTAAACTATAAACAACAACTCACCAATCCAAGTATTTGGGATCTGGCTTGGATTTGGCAAAATAAACGATGAAAAATGAAGTAAAAGAAACAAAAGATCAAGATATATATTGAAAGGGAGACGGATATCGAGGATGGTAAATTTTGGGGGGTATTCCCATCATAGAATTAAGATTATGTTAGTGAATGAGAATTGAGATGAAGATAAATACAAACTCAGAACACAGGTTTCGGTTTCTTTATGATATGAAGTTACGCACATGTTTGTTAAGAAGAGAAGCATTGGGTGTTAAGTTGGCTTGAAAAAAGAATGAAATCTTTTGATGGGTTGGAAGATGGGAAAGGAACAGAAAAAAACAACGGGTTTTAGGTGTTTGAATTATGCTCATTGCCATGTAACTCTGTCTATTTCCTTTTTTATCACTAAAATACATTCATGTAAGTGTGATTCGGAAGCATTCTTCTTTTAGAATTGGGATCATTTCCATATAAAAAGTGATGAGGAGTTGAGGACATCAATGAGCCGTTCCGAGTTTACTAGCGACGCCGACGTAGAGATCATCCCACGACAGCATCTATGTGGATGGATGATGAGTTCGGAGATTATCGGATTGCTAAGATCCTATGGTTCGATTAAAAACCCTGCTCATAGGCAATTTGTCATGTTATTTTCCTTAGTCTTTAGTGGGTTGGGTAATAGTTTACTATTGAAATATTTTAATTTCATCCTAGAGTCTATTTGGGCCCAATTTTGAATTATTTTGAGTTTGGGTTATATTTACAACTTAAGTTGGGGTTATTTTGGGAATTAAACATGTAGGGTTGTGAGGGATCAATTTTTTTATTTAAACCTTGTATCAAATTCGTTTTTGGCAATCAATGAATGAAAGAATTTAAAAAAAAAAGAGCTCTCTCTCACACTTCCCCTCTCTCCAGATAATCTCTCTCTCCTCCTTTCACCCTTGTTTCCCGCTAGAAAACTTCCCCTTGCTCTCCTCTACAAAGATCAACTCTCTTTTTTCTCAAAAAAGACCTAGTTTCTTTCATGGAAATCTTCTTCTTCTTCTTCCCCAAACCCCACGGTTCTGTTTTTCTTGCAAAACAAAAAACAAAAAACCTTCTTTTCTTTTCTTCCCTCTTTCCCTTATACGGCAGCTAGTTGTCTTTTGTTAGTCTCCCTTCCCTTCTCTTTGTTTCTTTTCTTTCTATCCCTCTCTCTTATCACCTACTCTCTTTCCTAGGATGCGCCATTACTTCAAAATATTATTTTCTCCTTTCCTAGGATTCCCCACTACTTCAAAATATTTTTTCTCTCTCTTATTTCTATTCTTAGATGCTTTCTAACCCTTGTTTTGCAGCCAGGATCAGCAGGTAACATTTTCTCTCCCAAAATATTTCTTATTTATTCTTTGGCAGTAGTTTTGTTTAAAACAAAAACTTCCCAAGACTCCCTTTACATTGTTAGTTGTTGAATTCCTTGCTAGAAATCTGATATTGACTAGGACAGCTCTATTTTTCTTTAAGTTTCTTAATACCCTTGCATTCAATTTAGTGTTATGGTGCCAAGATCCCCATCCCCTTGTTTCCCTATTGATTTTTGTTTAGTTGTGCTTACCAGTAAGACTTATTGTGTTTATTTTTCTACTTTAGCTGTCTTACATGCATGATTAATCAGATTTCAAAGTGCTACAAATTCCTTTCTTTACTATTTGTCAAGAATAGGTGTTTAATTCTAAGAGTCTAGTAGCCCACTTTGTAGGTCCCCTAGTTTCTAGGGTTTCTCCTACATCAAAAAGTCTAATGGACTAATTTGTAGATTGTACTACTTATTCATTTAATTGAGTTTAAGATGGACACTTGTGAAACATTCGTATAAAAAAAGGCTCGCAGAAGTCTTAGGTTTCTTGGAGAGGGGGTTTGGTTTGACTGTATTGCTGAGTTTTGTAAACAAACTAACATGGATGGTCATAGATGAGATCCATCCTAAAAAACAGAGAGAAACTATTACTATCAGATATACCTTTCTTCAAGTTTGATATTAACGAAACAAATTAGTTTTCTATTTATGTTCATAATTGATAATTGGGATATGTGTTCTTCAATAACAAACGACTTATCTTCTTGAAGTATCTTATTCTCTATTTACCCTTACTCCTCTCCCAAAAGTTTTACATCTGATTCCCCTGAAAATGTGAATTGTTACCTTTTCTTATCCATGATATTTCAAAATGGTCAAACTAACATTTGTTTTTTTATCTCCTGAATTGAATGTCTTTTTTTATCCGTGATATTTAAAAATGGTCAAAACTATCATTTGTTTTTTTTTATCTCCTGAGTTGAACATGTTGATTTCTAATCCATTTATCTTAGTCTTCTTCTTCATTTCCTTGCCAATTCTTTTTAATAGTGAATCATTACAGATGACTTAAATGAAAAGATTTTGCAAACACTATTAGCTTTTTCTTCTTATTATAGAACTTCTTAATTTTTGGTGTTTTTCTTTCTCCTCTCTTTTCTCGATTTTTTCCTCTCTCTCTTCCCCATGTATGGTCTCACGTGCATTTGCAAGTGTCACTTAGCTAGTCACAACTAAAATTACAGGAACTAACAAAATCATAGGAGGAATAAAATGGTACCATGAATACCACAACAAGAACAAAATGGTACTATGAACACCACAACAAGAACAAAATGGTACTGTGAACACCACAACAGAATAAAGGAACACTAATTTAGGAAACTTGAGACAAACCTTAATTTATGCCCAGTATCTACAAACAGAAATCCAAATCTAGTTCCCCAAGCCTTGTATTTAACAGTCCACCACATTAATTCAACTATATTTTAGGATGCCCCAAATTATAACATTTTATTATGACAAACCGTTTCTCAAAATTATTTTGGCCCACAATTATCACCATCTAAAAAAGGGGAGAAAAGGCAGAGAGAAACAAATCAATTCCAACTTGATTATTCTAGAATTCAGCAATTACTAGACAAGCAACTTTTCCTCAGCTAATTAATTCTGTCTGTCACCATTCCAGTGCTATAGCTGAGGTGCTAGCAGAAAGCATATGAGACATGCACTTATTTGCATCTTGGCACATTCAAATAGTAGACTGCACATCACTTCACATTCCAGAGAACACCAAATAGAGTTGAGAGATTTCATATGAATAGAAACAAAAAGAATATAAATCAGATGGCCAAAAGAAAAGTGCAAATTCAACTATTGAAACCAAGAAAAAAGAAGACCCAAAAACAAAGAGCATTCAGTAAGATGAACCCAAGGAAACTGGAAGGTGAAACATCCTTACCTTGAACACGTGCTGATCCACAATCAGTTTCTGACATTTTAAATTCATCCCTAACTTTTTTGAGCTCTAGTTTCATCTTTTCTTCAGATGACATGTTATCCGGATGGAAATACTGTGACGATAAAAAGAAAAAAGAACAGATTGTAACATCAGCAAGTCTAATGGTTACCAAAGACCCAATATCATTGGCAACAGTATTGTTTTCCAAACAGTTAGGAACAATGCCCTACGTTCCAAACAATGTGTCAGCCATTTCAGAGTTGTGCCCTAGAAATTATTTTGCTTCTTTTGGATAGAACCAGACCAAAGTGCGAAGCAACGTGTACTGCCAGTAACGATTCACACACTTCAATTATTAGCAAAAGTACTACCTTATAAAAAAACAAGCTCTGCATGAATTTCAAAAGCATTCAGGTAATATCCCTCATTAAGATAGGAACCCTATATAGAAAAAAAAATTTGTATAAAACGATTATTACCATTTCCTTCATGCCAAACAACTGCTCTTACATCCCCCCCCCCCCAAAAAAAAAAAATAGAAGAAACACAAAAACAAGACATGAAATTAACAAAGGAAAGTTATTTCAGTTGAACACATCATCCTTGCAAAAGTCAATATAGGCTATACAACAATCAATCAAATCATCCAATAGAGAAACCTCTTTTTTTTTTTTTCGGGGGGGGGGGGGGAGAGAGAGAGAATCTGAGAAAACCAAATTTTCACAAAAAACAATATGAGAATGCTCCATTTTAAAACAACACCAGAAGCACATGAACCTCCAGAAAACAAGAAACATAAAAGTATAAAACTACAGAAACAAAATAACACTTTCAAAAACATTTACTTACCTTCTCAACAAGGTGTTCCTTTGGAGGTGACAGCATAAACTCTGGAGTCCCACCCAGGTGACCCAGTATATCAAGCCTGCGAACTGATAGCAAGAAACTTATCAGTTAAATAACATACAGATCGTCCACGCCAAAAAGGAAAAACGGAACAAGCATGGGAAAAAACACGTTTTGAAAATGCCCTGTCCAGGACTTATGCATGTCAAAAGGCTTGAACACAAAAAACTATGCAATACCAAAGATTATAAGGATTCCATAGTTATATCCTCAGTTTACCAACATACTTGCAATGGATGAACATGTTCCAACTATAAACAGTTCTACAAGTTTCCTAGCATGTACCAACATTTGATGAAGTGTATTCAATAGCGTTGGATACTGTTCCCAACCAGGCAAAAAGAGACTATGAATAGAACTGGTTCCACACCTCCTCTATATATATAATTTTATTTCCAACATGATACAGATAATAATGTACTTACATACAAACAAAGATGTCTGTAAGTATACAAACTGTGTGGCAGGATTTCTTATCCATATAACCCACACCAGTAACTGAGGCCATTGGAGATCATCTGAACAAAGTATACGTGAGTCCAGAGAGAAACTAAACATCTTGTCAAGGGATTCAGGCCCCAACACACTTGGGCCATAGATAAGGCATCCTGACTTGGATCAATCATACTTGTATCAGAACTCTATAACCCATTCCAACAGTTCTATGCAGCAGTCGAAGTATAGTGAGTCAACTGACAAACCAATATGTAAACTCCTAAAATGAAATGTCATCTAGATGAAACCGCATAATCTAGCAGCACAAAATGTGCACAAACATTAAGATATCTTAAATCTGATTTATATTGAAGGAGTTATGTTACAGTCGAACATTATGATGAAGGTCCAACCCCAAATTGGTCAATTTTCCTTTAAGATCAATAGGATCAACTTAGGGTTGATAGCTATGTGCTGGGCAGTAATTCGGAAAGTTCGTGGTCATGGGCATCTTTTATGGGCCCATAACTTTAGTGCTTAGGGCCACATATGAGAATAGATTTTTATTTTGTTTAAATTAGGTCACAGCTATCAACGGTAATGCGCCTTAACTAAGTAGACCTTATCAAACCCTGATACACATCAGTAAATAATCGTTATCAAGGGCCTGAGTCGCCTGACACACATGACTAAACGCTAAACAGTCCTTATTAGGTTAATCTGTGGTCCTACTAAATTCAAGTTAGTTTCTAACTACAACTACAGAAGTTAGTTCAAGGCGATAAACACAAGGCCTGAGCATGTAACACAATTCAGAATGCAGATTTCAGAATACAATTAATTAAAAGTGTGTTACTGCCTAAGAGCAGGGTGTTAGTAGAGCTTCTAATCAGTGACAAGGTACTTCCAGGTGATCAAGTAAGCATTATGGGTTTCCAAACAAAAGCATTTATCCTTTGGCAGAGATTGCACCTTGGGTACATCATTCCATCTCCATCTCAATCCATCACCAAATTTGGTTACAGTTAAGTGAAAAGTCACCCTTTTTCCATTCACCTTTCCCCTATTTTAACTAGCTATTTCTGCAAACTCTGCCGATTTGGCCCTTCTTCACTTCTCCATGAACCCTATAACTAATAATTCTTAAAATTCCATTAGAATCCTTCCCCCTTGCAGATCCATAATCTCTCTACAGCCACTAACACTTGATCTCAGCCTCAACTCTATTCACTCCTTTAAAACCTTAAATTCCCAAACCCTTAGGCCTTACTCTTAAAGTCGTAATTGTGAAACTGAAATCCAAAACCCTAGACCTTCAACGGCCAACTTCTACAAATAATTAGTTTCCCTTCTAGAACCTTAACATACCTAACCCTAGACCTGTAACCCCAAACCAGTCCCTGTACACCCCACCCGAGAAGCCCCAAAACCCTAAACAGAGCCCCAATCAAAGTTCTAGTAAACCCAAACCCGAATTCCTGAATTGAGGAATTCAATTCCTCAATCAGTTATATGAACAAGGCAGAAAGAAAAGATCTTCAAGGGAGTTCAGTTCAATTTCAGAAATCAGAAACAGTTGAAAGTTCACTTTCAGACTCAGGATTCTGTTAGCCCTAAAGAGCAGCTTGAATCAGTCCTGACTGAGACATCTTAAACCAAGTTTGTTTCACTGTTGTTCATCCAAGGATCTTGGCTTTCTGGCCCTCATTCAGTTGAGGCTACATCGCCTTATTTTCTATGCATGAATGCTGTCAAATCACCTTGAAAAAAATCACAGAGCGATGCTACAGGAGATTATTATCAGGATTTAAATTAAAATACATGATATGGTGATGATGATAGGTGGAGATGAAGATAGAAGATAAATGGCAGTTTAGACTCCCCACAAGTTGCCAAGGCATAGGAGTTCCACCAAGGCACACATAACATCACCAAGCTAGAGTCACACTACTTGCACCATGGAGGAGTTTTACCTAAGCCCACTTGAGCAACACCGAAATGCTTACATAGTATGTTGTAAAATCACTGTCTTTGAGAACAACCAAGATTTGCATTATATAGAGCTTAGGAACAAGGTTTTATAACTCAACAGTTTCTTCAAAACCTTGGGACTCGAATGATTCATGTACTTTTTCAATTTTGTGCGTCTTTAATTTTTACATAAGCCACAATGTAGCAGATCATAATCACATCAAGAATATATTAGAAGTCAAAACAGGCAGTTTCATCAATAGCTATAAATCAATCATGGTTGTCAAGGCAACAAGGCAACCAAAGTAGTGGCAGTGCTCAAGTGTCTTGGTGATAAGATGGTGCCCAAGGTGGCAATATGGCGACCAAGACATTTTAATACATTTTTTTTATATCACAGTTTTATGTGGCACAAATAGTACACCAAAAACTTATATACTTTTTCTATAAGCTAAAAAAAATTAAAGAATCATAATTATGAAAGAATAAAAAAACAAACATAAGTTCATCTTATCATACCACAAATATATACAATAGCAATTAGTAACATAAAGTAATAACATTATAATATATACTTATGAACCATATAAAATTAGAAGTACAAAAATGGAAATAGTAATTATACTTACCTCTATGATGGTGTGATGTCAATTAAGTGCCTAGTGCCTAGACCCTACGAGCGTTCCATATAACGCATCAGCCTCATTTGTCAGATTTATCTACTGCTTTTTTTAACCAATCCGATAAATCAATTGATCGCACTATTCTGAATAATTCTCTATCTAATGATTCATGAATCCAAAATACATTCATATATGGTTTCGTAGAATAAAATTTGAAGATTAAAAGAAACCTTAAAAGAAGGTCCAGATACAAAATGTCAAAAAAGTGACCGCTATAGCGACTTAGTAGCAATCGGGCACACAAGGCAACAAGGCAGCAGCAAAGGCGATAAAGCAGCCAAAATTGTGTCAATAAAGCACCTCAAAGCCTAGGGGGCAAAGAACCACCTAGGTGCCAAGGTGCCACCAATATGTACCTTGATAAATATCATCTCAACCCACCCCTCTTTTTCAACTAACTGCCTAACCCACTTTCTTGAGTTACAGCTTTGCACCTCCATTCTTTGCCTCCACATTATGCAAACCATTGAATAGTAAGGTCCATAGTTGTCAAAGCAGCAAGGCGACCAAAGCGATTGGGGCTCCGCCTAGGCATTTAGGCGGCAATAAGGCAACCAAAGCGGTTGGGTCAAAAATTTTCAATATAACTACCTTTTAACTACTTTTCAATACAATTACTTTCTAATAAGCTAAACCAATATTCAATAGTCATATTCATAAAATTTATAAAAAAAAAAAAAAAAAAAAAAAAAAAAAAAAAGCATTCAAAAATCATAATTATGAAAAATTATTCACATAAAGAACACAAACATAAGTTCATCTCGTCAAACCATGGTTGTCAAAGTGTTCGCCTAGGCATTTACTGATTTATTGATTCTTGATGTTGAGTATGGCTTATACTTCACATTCTGTTGCCGACGGGGGTGTGGGGGCAACGCCCCCGAAGCAAAAAATAGGTTCTATGTTACTTTGGGCCTTGGAGTTCCATTGCAAATTGAGTGTCAATTAAGCGGTTCAAAACAAAGTGGTTAAAAACGGCTTTGCATTGACAACTATGGTAAGGTCTCAAATAAGAATAAAAATAAAAAAGCATCTGACATGTAAAGCAAAGTAGGCAAGTACAAAGAATTGTTAACTCTATCTCTTCCTCTTCGCCTCATCTACATTTTTATCAATACTTCTCGGTGGCTTCTAATACAATCTCCAATGAAAGCACCAGATACTCTGTTGTTGTTGATCACCAAAGCAAGAGAACCAGCACAAATTTGGATCTTTTTTTTCTTCATTCTTTTTTTTTTTTTTTTTTTTTGGGGGGGGGATGGGGGCACAAAGAGAGAGAGAGAGAGAGAGAGAGAGAGGGGGGATTGACTCAACACTTCCATCACTAGAGACATGGAGGGGTGGAGAAGTAGCAACAGTGGCAATTGCCATAGACAAAGAAGATGTCTGAGAAACTTTATTTTCCACTCTATTCACCGAGTTCCCCCTTTGAAAATCCTGAATCACAAAAGAGATTTTCTTGGGTTACCTATGGACTTGAAGGTACGAGTCCTTCAATGTTGGATTCCTCATTCATGAACACTCAAGGTTGAAGAAAATTGAGGGACATGTGGAGGAAGAAAACCAAGAAACTAAACTCAGTGAGTATATTTTACTAGCGCAAAAGTGCTAAGTTAAAAGTGACCGGGGCAAACATCGCCTGGTTTGGTCATTCACACACTAACTGACTCTACATTAGTGTCACCCAGGTCTGACCAAATTTTGACTTGAGTCAGGCAACTAGCCAGGTCAGAACCTAGTTTTCTAACTATAATACAGAGGTGAAGACCTTGAGTATGGCAACATAACATTTAAGAAAAAATTCCAAAATCCCTTGGAATGCCCAAAAGTAGATTGAATTCCAAGACTTAGAAAAATCCCTAAGACACTGAAACTACAATTAAAATATTGAAAACCGACAATGGAAAAGGTACTTAATGCTGCCTTGACGTACTAGAAGGAAAAAAGAATCTGCCAGAACTTTGTTTGCTTCAGGAGTCCACAATTGGAAAGCTGAAGGGACAGGCTAGTCTGGAAACCAAAGGTGCCTATCAGGTTACATTGGGCCAGCCAAGGAGCTGACCTTTGGTCCTCTTTGCTTGCGATGATCGATGTTCCTGCATCAATTCTCCTTTGCTTGAAAACAAACCAGAACAAAAGTTTCACAATGGACAATCAAAATCAAGTGGTGAACATGTCTTCCAACCATAAATGTACTCAAGCCACTCATGGATGTTAGAAGGCATGTAATAGTCAATGAGTGGAGTTTCCTAAAAAAAAAAAAATTAGATGCCTTCATGGGGCCTTCTACAATTACATCTTCTTGTGTTCTTCTTTCGGTGGTTTCAATCATTACAGCTGATAATTTCAACCTGTCAACTGCAGTACTAAGTTCCACACTGTCCACCGCCTCAATAATGCCTGCTTCAAATGTTTCAACAGAAGCCTCAATATTCGTACATAGACTGACTATTTGGAAGCTGAAGGTAGACTAGAGTCCCTCATGTATCTAATTTATTTGTTCTTGTCTGTGAGATTGCTCAACCGTCTTCAATCAATTACTCAAAGACTTTGATAATTCGCAATTCATTGTATAATAACAGATTTATTTCCTAATGCTATAGAACTAGTTTTTGTTTCCAGCCATACTCTCAGACCAATTCAGTGTAAACCAGAGAGAGTAAGCAAGCCAAGATCAATAGAGGAGAATGTTAACCATTAAAGCATAGTATATAGGTTTATGATGATGACAGCTGACGATGAAGATATACAGGTGGCAGTCAAAATTACACTAGTTACCCCCCCCCCCCCAAAAGGAATCTCACTTAGCCCCACCTGAGTCAAACAAGTAATAGTAGTTGGTAAAATCTGATGGCTGTCTTTAAGAGCAACAAAAATTTGCATTATATGAAGGTGAAAACCTTGGGTACATAACTCTTAGAGTTTCAAAACCCCTTTGAAATTCCCCAAGCATAGATAACAACGCCTGCATAAAACTTTACCCGCTGCAACCCCCCCCCCCAAAAAAAAAATACTGAAAACTGTTCCCATGTCATTGAAATTACAACTAAAATCATGAAAACTGATCAAAGGAAAAAGTACTTAATGCTGTCTTGTAATGTGAAAAAGACAAAAGAATCTGCCAGAATTTTGAACATTGGCACTCTTTGAAAACAATGGATACCATTAAATTCATTCATCCCCTAAATAATCGGCATCTATATCACCAAGGGGTAGGAAACCATGTCAGTATGACACAGCAATTCAATGCAAATTGGGATGGTGAGGGATCACTTCAATGCTCAAACAATGGTCTCAATTATTTGTGACTCCCCCAACAACTCAAACCTGGGGGAGTCAGATACAAGCTGAGTAAATAGATTGCTGGGTGGTCTCACTAGTTACGAGATGCCAAACCAAAACCGCTCCATAGTGCGAACTAAGATATTAAAAAAAATAATAATAATAATAACTAAAAAAACAAAGATAAATGACAGAACTGCTGTCTCCATTTAACCAATGAATAACCATATTATCATACTATTAGCTAAACAGTAATTCATGATTGAACTACTACCCCAAAATAAAAATAATAATAAAAATAATTTATGGTTGAACTTACTCGACGATTTCTTTGTCTTATCCTCATCTGCAGTCTTCAAGCTCACTAAGCTATCTCGTATGTCTTGAAACGCAAACCCACCTTTGGGGGGATTTCTAATTTCAATCTCTCTCAGTTTCATCAGTCTATCAGTTAACTCCCCAAGTGAAAACCAGTTTTTACTGATATTAGTATCAACAGGACGAAGTTGCCGAAGCTTCTCCCCGAGCTCATTGTAATCATACATCCTCATAAGCTCTGTCTTCATTGATGGAGATTCTGGCTGCTTTGCTCTCCGTTCTTTTCCAAAAACATAGGAAGAGAGCGCCTCCGACCCTCCAACAACAGATGAAGCCGAAGAAGGGTCTTGGGGCTGCTGCTTGAGAGTACTTCTGAGAGCGCTGAGAGACAGAGGGTCAATGGTCCTGCTTGCTCTACCGCCCGTTCCTCCGAATCGATCACTCGCAGGCTGGGTTCCAGCTGAAGCTCTAAGTTGCCTAATGCTTTCCTTTATAGTATCAAAAAATGGTCTTTCACTGCCGCTTCCGGCTCCACCATTCCCACCTTCGCGCTTTTCAATCACATTTCTCTTGTAGAGGTCCTGAAATGAGACAACTTGAGAAGGTGAGGACGAAGGCTTGTCATTGGACGGAGGAGCAGCTGTTCTTTGGCGATATTCAGCAAGATTTTTGCGGATTTCTTCCAGAGAAGCGATCTTCGAAGGTTTCTGCGCAGTGAAAGGAGTTCCCCTGGAAGAATTGGGAGAATTGGGAGAAACCCTTCGAGGAGGAGCTGAAGACTGCTTTAGACTGGCTTTAACGTCAGTCAAGTACGAAGAGAATGAAGAGGTAACCGGAGTCGATGATTCCTTCTTGCCTTCCTCATCGTTAGATTCTGAGGACGAAGAAGAAAATCGTTGGACGAACCTAGGGTTTTGCAGAGTTCGACATTTCGATCTCCACTGTAGTGCCATTGACTAGCTGAATGAAACCGTATCTCCCAAAGCGCCGATGCAAAACCCTAGTGCGAATTAGAGAGTGCAAAGCGAGACGACGACAACATCAGACTCTCTGGTTCGAGCTTCGTCTGCTAATGGACCAAATCCTTACCGCAACATGAACCAACCAATCAGCTTCGGGTTGATTGGAAACGGGTTTACAATGGGCTCTGCGGGCGCGTTTCGTAACAGGTTGAACGAAAACCTGGAATTTTATTCAATCCATTTTTGAGATATGAAAATGGACCATCCATTTCCTTATAAATAGACCACATGGGTTGAAAGTTAAATCAAATAATCAAGATTTAATTAAAATAAATTTTTTTATATCTTTCAAGTCTAATCACAGCCCCTAGATTTAATCTTATACATGTATTGCTCATGCATAAGGAAACGGATTGTCATTTCCATGTCAAGACTGAACCGTTTAAAATTCCACGAATTTCTCTACTTCAACTAAAACCATTCGTGCACATCCTTTAAGTCACATTCAATTCTTTAGATTCCATCTTTGTAATTAAGGATGTTATAGTTCAATCTCGAATAATCTCAACCTAGGCTTAACGGTCTTAGACTGAAAACAAATTGTTGCGTCTAGACTTTCTTCGTGTCAGCCGGATAGTTGGATGACCTCTTGAAGGCTTCTCTAACTGAATACGAATAGGTGTGATGCCTGCACTCACAAAGGAAATTAAAGCGGCCCGACCTTGTGTTGGTCGAGGGACCACCTCCGACGCCCAAGTTAATTTAGGCAACAATAGAAGGCCTTGAGAGGGTTCTCAAAGCGTAGAGACTAATAGTAAGTTCAATCTCGTACCTTTCTCATATTAGGATGGAGGTTATATAGAGGTTACCTAGAGGCGACGTCTCCATTAATTTCACCCATTTAGTTGAAGAGTGGGCGAGTTGCCTTAAGAAGTACGTTCCATTCCTTAGCGGACCTAATAGAGCCGTTATTCCATTATCTACCTCTCCATGTTTCGGAGTGGATACGATGGGTAGTTATCTCTAACTAACCCCTTTGACTTGTTCGTCTCCAACGTTATTCTTGGACTTAGCATTTGAACGTCTTCTCACTTTACGAGCTTGTCTCAAATATGGATAGATCCCCTAGGAAATGTCTTACCCAACTATCCGAGTGAGTGAGTGTTTCCTTCTAGGGGCTCTTCAAGTCCTCCCGAAAGGGTGATACACACTTACCCGAGTGAGTGTGTGTTTCCTCCCGAGGGGGTTCTTCAACTCCTCCTGAAGGGGTGATACACACTTACTCGAGTGGGTGTGTGTTTCCTCCCGAAGGGATGAGTGTTTCTTCCCGAATGAGTGATGTACACTTACCCGATTGGGTGTGTGTTTCCTCTCGAGGGGGTTCTTTAACGCTTCTTGTGGGGGTGATATTCACCTACGTGAATGAATGAGTGTTTCCTCCAAAGGGGTTCTTCAACTCTTCTCGTGGGGGTGATATTTACCTACCCAAGTGGGTGAGTGTTTCCTCCCAAAGGGGTTCTTGAACTTCTCCCAAGAAGGTGACACACACTTACCCGAGGGGGTGAGTGTTTATTCCCGAGGGGGTTCTTGGGGTACATATCCACAACACAAATCATTAGCAAAATTGCAATGTTGGTCTAGTTTTAGCTTGGTGTGTTTTAGTTTTCAGTTGACTAATAGTTTAGATTCGAATGGAATCGATTTCAAGAGCATTATTAACCCAATATCAACCATTAAACCCATTTCAAGTTAACAATTATTTGGATCTTGGATTTTGCCTCTTATATTTCTTTAACATTTTTTTTTAAATAGTAAAATACAATCATAATCTATTGAAAAATAAACACATCAAAACCAATGTAAAAACATGAAAAGTTTTTTGGTGTAGAAAAAAACATGAAAATCTAATAATTCCATAATATCCGGACCTCTTTAATTTATTTTCACTTTAATTTTTTGTAAAGAAATACTTTATATTTACTTACTATGAAGAAGGGGAGGGGACTATTAATATGCCATTAGAGATGATCGAACCCTAAACTCCCCACTAAGAAACATCGACCACTAACAACTGACCTAACTTTATATGGTAATTTATTCCAATATTTTACAGTAAGAAAAATAAAAAAATGTACTAAAAATACATCTTATCAAATAAACAAATAAATAAAATAAAATAATTAATGCTCAAACATTTTTTCGCATCACGAATCACGAATTGAAAATAAATAGTAACAGCTCATCATGTTATTTACCACTCAAAAATATAGATTAAAAATGATATTAACTCCAATAAATAAATGAATAAACTAAAAATCCTAGATAATTATGGGTTAAAATGGTTTGGGTATTTTTATGCTTCGGTCCAAGTAGTGGTTCGATCCATTTGCAACAAGTTGGGCCAAACCAACCCGAGACCAAGTGAATGTTTTTAATCTTTAGTCCGTTTTCGTCCAATAAGCCTCTCTTTGGTTCACTTTGGAGTTTGGGCTTTATGGGTTAGTTTGGTTGGATCCTAAAATTGACTCGGCTATAACGCCTCAATAAATTGGTTTCTTGCCCCCAAAAAGAAAAACATGAATCAATTAATGCTTGTTGTAAGGTATCAATATTTAGGAAGATTAACTATTTAATCTAGTTTTTTACCAAAAAAAAAAAAAAAAAAAAAACTATTTAATCTAGTTTGTTAATTATAGAAGGGATAATTACTATTGCCTCCTTGTACTTTAATTTTATTTATACTTTATCCCTTGTACTTTTTAAAATTACTATTCTAAGCTTTTACTTTGTCTATAATTACTAATGCCACTTACCGTTAAGCTCCGTTAGTTTATTGATGATGTGGCATCTATATATTTTTTCAAAATCCAAAAAATAACCCTGCAATTATTTTTTTACTTATTTGCTCTTTTTTTAAGTTATAATACTACTCTTAATAGGAAAAAGATTAACTTTAATTTCACTTTTATTTTTTAAAAAGAAACCACCAAATAAAGGAAATATGTAATTAAATAAAACTTAAATTAGAAACTAAAATGTTAAGAAATATCAAATTTAATTCAAAGTTGCAAATTGAAAATCACCTAATATATGCTGACCATTATGTATGTTACCAAATTTTCTATGAATTAGATCTTATATGCTAATTTGTTTGTAATACTTCCATCATGATAATTATGAAAAATTTAAGTGGAATGTGAAAGTTTCAACAATCATAAGTATGTGGTTCCACCAAATCAAAAACTAATTCTAAAATATAAGATTTTAAGGATATAATTGACATGCAATATAGTTTCTATAAATGAGGATAATGCCATATTTTTTACTTCTTAATTTTTAAGGGCAAAATAGACATTTCATATTTGATGTTGACAACAACTTAACACCGTCAGAAGTGAGGGGGGTAATAGTAATTTCACAATGAAGGGGGTTTGATTAGTAATAAAACCAAAGTATAAGGGGATAATAGTAATTATCCCATTATATAATTTTTTTTTTTTTTTGTTATCAACAACACTACCACAATAATTGGGGGTCATAGCCCTGAGTGGGGGCAAGAGGGAAAGATATAAAAGGATGATGCTCAAACCTAAAATTTATGTGATCTTATTGCCTTTACATAAGAGATTACCACCACTGTGCCCTAAGCAAATCCATAATAATAGATCTTAATTTCATAGAACTTGATTGTAAGAATAATAACAATGTTCCATTAGCAACAAAGATATTGTATACAACATTTATATTCCACAAACAATTTGAATTCTAACTCATTAACATAGCTAAAGAGGGGGATACATAACATGGGAATTAATCAAGTATTTTTTATTTTTTGGATTCGGCTCCTCTCCATGGAGGATATCCCTAAAGAGTGCCTAGCGAGTGTTGAGAGGCTGACATGTGTAAAATGCTAATCCAATGGTTAAGGTTAAATACCCATTTTTTTACTCTACTTGAAACCCAACCTTGTGAAAAACCAAAGAGAGTTTACATAAAGGGGATAAAAAGTCAAAGTCGGAATTTTCACAAGATTGGGTTACAAGTAAAGTAAAAAATTAGATTAGTATTTAAACATTTAATTTGGGGGAGGAGGGTGGGGTTGGGTGGTCAAAAATAACCAAGTACTTGTACCCAAGGAACAACATTTCGGCGAAATTTGCCAGCGGGCGAAATAAAAATTCACCGAAATCGAGATTTCAAAATTTTGCTTGGCGAAACTTTACAACTTCGCCGGAAAATCAACGATTTTTCAATGAAACTTCAAAACCTTTTTTTTTGTTGGTTAACGATTGTGAAACTGGTAGCAGCGGTGACATCGCCTGATCGTTGAAGAAGAAGAAAGAGAGAAAGAAAGAAAAAGAAACATAAGAGAGAGGTAGTAGCAGCGGCGACATCGCCTGGAGAAGAAGAAGAATGAAAGAGACAAAGAAAAAGAATAGCAGCAGCCAACAGCGATATTGCTGGCTATGGTGTCGGCGAATCCCGGTGAGATATCATTCCTTGCTTGTACCTAATGAACCAACGAAACAAGACAATATATATGTTTGTTTCACTTCTTCCTTTTTTGCCCCTTCCAATTGAAGTGGCAATATATTGGATATGAGTTACTCTTAGAACAAAATGGGATTCAGATGAAGAAGAACTTTAGACCTAGAACATAGAGTTTCAGAGGGAGGACCAATAGTAGCAACTTCAAAACCTTGTACAACAGATTCCATCAGTTGGAAGCTATTGCACTTTGGGTAGGATTGTCCTATTATTGGGGAAACAACTTAGGTCCTCTCAACATGGATAGTGTATCCTATAAATGCTACAATGTGTCCAAAATCAGGGCCCCCCCCCCCCCCCCGCACCAAAGGAAATTAATCAGATGTAGAAAAATTCATATGCCTAGAAATGTTTTTGAGGATGCACATTCAATCATTTTTTTTTAGTAAAAAACTAGATTAAACTGAAGGAGACAAAGGCTCTAGATGGGGAACATGCTCCCTCAACCAAGCAGTGGAATTTTGCCAAACCAACATTGTCTCAAGCGCTAGGGCTTCCTGAGCCAAGGAATGAGTCACACCATTGGCATCTCTTGGAATATAAGAAAAAACACATGATAGGGGAGCACTAGCCAGCTGTCTAATATCAGCTATTACATTTTGTAGTTGTGTAGGAACTTGGAGAGTTGGGTTTAACAGCAAACTGACAACGGAGAGACAATCAGATTCAAGTATAACATGGAGCCACCCCTCTTCAATTGTTGACTAGAGACCGTACTTCATACCCAGAGCCTCCCCCACTGCCGCATCTCCAAACACTACAGGTATCGATTTTGCCCATATCGGTTCCCCTTGCCAATCTCATAGCCACAACACCAATGCCACTTGTAGACCTATTAGCTCACAATGCGGCATTAGAGTTAAGTTTAATCACTCCCCTTGCTGGTGGTTGCCATTGAGTAACACCTCTATTTGGGTGTGGACAAATGAAGGACTCAACTTTGTAAATTAATAAAATTTAAACCCTTCAAATTTAAAAGCAAAAATTAATATTTGCAAACATACCCCGCTATTTGATTTTCAGCCGTTCGATTGCATCTTGATGACGTGGTGCAATCTGAACTCGTCGGCAACCAGCAGCTGCTGTCGAAAAAAAATCCCCGAAGAACATGGTGATCAATTTTTATACATGTGTGGTTTGGATGGTTAAAGAATTGGTGTTTTGGTCAATTTGTTGGTTTTCCTTTGGATTTCATCAGAGAGGGAGACAGAAGCACATTGTAAATATTGTTTATCTATTAAAAATAATATGGATCAAACTTAAAGGTCTAAATAAAAATTATCGGAAGAAGGAATTTTTTTTTTACAAAATAAAATTTATATTTTCAAGTTAAAAATAGGAGGCAAACAAATAAAGATTTACAATACAAGCCGGAAGAGATAACTTCCAAAACCTATTAAGTTTAATCGATTGTCTAGCTAGAAAGGCCCTATCTCTGACAAGTGAGATGGTTTGGCCTTTTTTCTTTCATTGGCTTCAGAAAGCTTGTATTCAGGATGCCTTGAGTTCTTGTCTCTCTTTTAATTAAATTTTCGTTTACAAAAAAAAAACCTATTAAGTTTAAAAACCCTTGAATCCCTAGAAGAAGGAAATTTAGAGCTAATGCTTAGCATTTATTGAATCAGACTCAAAACATAATTAAGTTGACATAGAAAATTCATAAGTGGGATGGAGTCGAGTACACATTCATTTATGTATGTACCTTGTCGTAAGAAAAAAAAAAAATTAAGTATAAATTTTGTTGGGTTTAGAGGTTTAAAGTCTAATAGCTTTGAGTAATCTTTTGTTGGTAAGAATTAAGATAACAGTTATTGTTACAACGACATCTGGTGTTTTAGCATAATTTACAACAGACATAAATTATAGTGGCATGAGAATTACAATTGCAGTTAATATTTGAGAATATATCTCCAAATCGTTGGACTTCTTTCCTCATAACCGATTTGAATTACCAAAATGATGCGATGTAGGTCCCACTTGTATGATGAATCCACAACCGTAAGATCCAGTGACGTGGTTTTTGTACGGGGATTGAGCATTGAGTAAGTTTCAACACAAAATAATATACCATATATACAATATAAAAGTGTTGAACCAACATGCACCGAAAGGGTATCTTGCCACCCACGCAATGTTTACAATCATACTGCAATTCGTATCCAATATATCTCACGTGTCAACCAACCACATAAACCCTTTCCTGGTCACGGACTCACGTGCGAGGACCGTCATGCTCTCTTCCTTTTCTACGACTTCAATTCCTCAATTCTGTGCCGCACAATTTACCAGGTTTTGTTTTTTCTCCCCTCCTTTTTGGTAAATCAATCACAATTTACCAGGGTTGAAACTTGAAAGTTGAAGATTGACATTCGGAGTTACTATTTTGGTTTGTATCTAATAATATCCGTTGGATTAGAATTCTTCGTGTTTCACCGATGAAGATTCCAATCGGACGATCCGGAGATTGGCCACCATTTCTGAAAAGCCAATCTAGGACATTCGTAACCATCAAGCCCTAAGCCTAAGGCCCCGAAAGAAGCGGGGATAGCTGTCAGTGCCACGCGTAAGTAATGTATGTGGGGCCCAGAGGGTATATTGTGAGAGTACTGCCCAGGGAAGGAGATTGGAGAGCGAGCATCTACTCCAACAGTCCAACGCCACATAAAAGTGTAAAAAAAACCGGAATACCGGATGTGCATTAAATTAAAATTTCTTATTTAAAACCAACAGGTTTTCTTTCCTTCGCCACCATAATCATATTTTTTGGCTTTGCCTTCTCACTCCGCTTTATACCTCTTGTTTCCTTTCTCCACCCGCTTTCTTCTCTCTCTCTCTCTTTGTGCGTTTGCGGCTTCTTTCTATCTCTCTCTGTGTTTTCTGGGGAGATGGTGGAGGATAACTGGTGCCGAGTGGCTTTGGCCGAAGATAGGCTGGTGGCGGAAGTGCTGATGCAGCTCCGCCACGGGAAAGAGTACTCCTCGTCGTCGTCGGCGGCGAAGATTTTAGTAGATACGTCGCCGTGGCCAGTGTGGGGGGCGACACAACCGCGTACAAGGCAGATTCCGAGATGCAGTACTCTTCAGGAGAATAAGGAAGTTAAGTCTACAAGAGCCAGTCCGACGACGCCGCTCTCCTGGAGCGGCGGTACATCTCTAAGCGGTGGCGGCACTGCAGATTGTTACGAGGAATCAAGCTATCTTGTGAATCAAAAAAGCGTTGTTAGATCTAAGGTTAGCTTCACTTCGCTTCTCTCTTTCTCTCTTCCTCTTCCTTCTTCCCTCGCCAGATCTCTGAGAATCTGAATTTCAACTTGTTGGCAAAGGGAGATGTGGTAGTTGGTACTTGGTGGTGGCGTTCTGTTGTCTGCCGACTGGAGTTTCGTTTGTTTGTTTGTTTGTTTAGGAAAACAATTTTTTTCATTCTTCTTTTTGGTTTGGTTCAATTTTCTTTTATGGACCACAAGGCCCCTCTTTGCCGGTCGTATTTACTTGGAATTCTTTTTGAAGCGAGAGAGACTGCGAGAAAGAAGGACCGCCTGGTTCCCGATCTCTCGTCGCAATTTCAATCGTTTCTTCCAATTTCTTTTATTTCTTTTACACCTTTTCCAACAAGTTACATATCCTTTTCTTGGAAAGAGCCATCGATCTGTAGGCGTTTCCGTAAGATATCACTCTGAACAGATCAGGATCACTCTATGTCGTCGGCCATTACTCTTTCTCAGAATTCTAGTTTTCTCTTCCCATTTTCTACTTGATGACTTTGAATTCTCCGGATGGAGTTATGATTTGTCGCTTCACGTTCTCTCGGCGCCTGTTCTTGGTCACCTGTCATCCCTAGTTTTTATTTTAGTATTTGTGTGGAGAATGGGGAATGGGGGATTTTTTAAGTTGACCGATATACCCTTCCCATGAAATCCCAAAAGCTCCTCTACAATTGAAGGGTGTTTTTGTCAAAAAAGGATGGTTTTTCCTCCTTTCCGAGAACGAGGAAAGTGTCCACGACTGCTAGGTCTTCGCCTCAGTCTCGGATTCTAGGGTTTTGAATCTCATGTTATTTCAGCTTGGCGATAATGACGGAGCTGCCTACTCATATAGTCAAAATCTTCTTCGGACATTCAATAATCTAGAAGGGCTTTTTCGTCACATAAAGAAGGAGCGGATTTACTTTAAGATAGAGCTATATATTCTCGGTGGCGTGATGTCGTGTTTGTTAAGGAGAGAGGGGGGAGAGTGTGGTAGGTGGTCCCCACCCAGAGTGTGGTGTTGGCAGAAAAGGGGAGCGGAGAAAATAGGATTAAACTGTGGCGTTAGGTCTGAGTTTCGTTTGGTGAAATGTCATAAGTGGAATGGCACTGTTATTGAGTGTTGGACGAAGAGAAATTAATTTGATTTTGCACGAACGTGGTGATAGTTTGGTGTTTTTATGAGCTCTTCTACCTATTTGTCGTTATTTGTCTATCCTTTAATGTGTTCCTTTTTGTATGTGTCTTTGAAGTCTGAAAGAGAATTTATTTCTTTTTATGGGGCGTCGGAGAAGAAAGTCCAGGGAACCTCTCTCCGGTCACGTGAAATTGCGCTGGCAGGTGAACTGTATACAAAATGGAAAGAATCAGAGGAATTAATTTAGAATTTTATTGAGGTTTTTTTTTTTAGGTTGAATTGAGGTTTGATTTGATGGTTATTTCCGGTCAACCCTTATTTTGTTTGCCCATTTAAAATTGTGTTATTTTTCTTTTCCTATTTGTGAAATGGAGAGATAATATGGATTGAAGGGGACCCTCGTGGTCACTGGGGACTGGATTAGTGTCCCGTGGGTGACCAATTCAGCCTTTTGGATAGTATTGGATAAGTATGGTTGATGGTGCTTAGAGCGCAGCACCACGGTGACGTTAATCAGATTCTTGTGGGAGGTCCACATGATGTTATCACTTGGAAGATCGTCGAATTGGAATAAATAGTGGGCCCGTCAAATTAATTGCTTTCATCTTAAGTCTGTTGGAGTAGTTTCATGTCCAATTATTTCTACCATAGAAAGTCATCTCCAATCTTTTCCATCCGCCCAGTCTGGGATTTCAGTTATTCGAGGAATTTTATTTTTATTTGACAAGGATTCTTTGGCCTGATTCTCCCTAATTTTATCAATAGAAAGAATCATGAATTAGCCTTAATCAATTCTTACAAATACTTTTTTTTTTTTCTGGTCTAATATGATATCGTATCTCATGAGTCAATAACCTTGTCTAGATTACATATGTAATTTATTTACTGAAAACTGATGTTTCCTTTCAGGTTATTGCTACGGGTGCAAATAACGGAAAGAGGTCAAGAAGAAAGAAGGTAACTTTTCGTAGTTTGACCATTACCTTTTTAAGCATAGTATAGGCTGTACAGCTAGCTCGGTAGATTTGATAATGCCAAAATGCTAATATTCTCGGCCACCTAAAAAGATTTGATGCATATAGTTTGTAATTGTGTTTAATCTTGACTTGGAATATCTCATAAGGATTGCTTTTACTAGTGGCATACAGATTTGTATTTGCTAAAGAAAATTTATTGCTTGTTAACAGACACCCGCAGAACTTAAGGAGGAGGAGAATGAGTTGTTGAAAGAAAGGATACAATTGAAGAAGGTGTGCTTCTGAAGCATCTTCTATTGAGTTGCATTGTTTTCTTTGTGGGATTTCCGCTAATTGACAACTCTGTTTCTTGTGCAGGAGTTAGCAACGCTTAGAACCAATTTTGAGGAACAGAGGATTAGGAATGTGAGCTTGAAGAAAAGGAAGGTGAGTTCCATCTTCCTTTCTCTGTAGTTACTTGTGTTTCTGTTTTATTTGACTTGTCTTTTGCGTGTGCATATGATCCTCTTTTAATTGCTCGACTGTATTAACATGCTTTGTGTGTTTGTATTTGTTAGTGCAGAACATGAGAGTGAATTAATTTGATTTAAATTAAAAGTTAAAAAAAAAAAAAAGACTTAGAAGCTGCTGAAATTAATCAAAATATTTATGTTGTCAATTAACCCTTTTGGATTTACTGGTTTCTAAGTCATGATTGTTAGCATTTTGTTATCCTAGTGAGTCTTATTATGATTAGCACATACAGTTGGAACTTCATCCAACCCTTTTCTTGGAACTTATTATAATTTGACCACAAGGTATGCTGTATTTAACTAAATTGTGATCCCTGCACTTTCCCTCCCCCCCTCTCTGGTTGTGTTTGAGGAAACCTTATATAAAAAGTCATCCGACCGGGGTGTAGTAACTCCTGGAGGCAAAGATCAGTGGATTCAGTTAAATATGACTTGGCCTTGTCTGAGATACAGCTGATGCGATCTATATCATTCCTGAATGCGTACAGCATCTCATAGTGTCATGAAATCTATTTCGAATAATTATCAAATGATTTGTTTCAAAACCTACCGTAGTGTCTAAAAAGGTTTTAATCATGTGCCCCACTTGGAAGTCTGTAGCATGCAATAACTTTTTCATTCAACATTGTAATCATTTTTCTCATTTATGTTCATCATATAAGTATCATTTACTTTTCACTTATTAGCTTGCACAAATTAAATTCGATGGAAAATCTTGAAAATGTGTTGCTAAAAAGGATTTTTCTGTGCTGATTGATTTTCAGTTCCAACCTGTGAATGAAGCATCTGCAAACGCTGGACAGAAGGAAGGAAATTGTAGTGTACCCCACCAGGCAGAGGCTTATTCAGTTGATGAATTTCCTTCAGTCTTACCAAAAGAGGTTGCATCTGTTGAACGTGATTCTGCTGCAATCCCATCTTCTGTTCCTGATCCTTGCAGAATACAGAAGGAGGATATTGACGAGAATAGAAATTTCTTTGCTTTGCCCGATCTTAATCTGCCTTTGGATGACGACTCGAACTCTGACATATTATATGGAATAAGCTGAGGAAAGGGAAGGGAAGTTATTTATGATGATCTTCTCCAAGCTGAGGTTAGGAAAAGCAATTAAAGATTGAGTAGTGAAGAATGATCACAAAAAGCGAGCATAACTGTATATATGCAATAGAGCACATCACCTTCTGGCGATGTTGAAGTTGGAACCATTAGATAGGGAATGTTCTGAGGATAGTGTAGAGAACCTAACCATTAGATAGAGATTGTTTTTCCAACTTTGATATGTACCTCGTTGGGTAATTCTTTAGGGAGCTAACCCTCCTTATTTCTTTATTGTTCTATTTCCTCTTGAAAATATCTACTTACTGATAAAATTGTAATTAACAGTGGAGATTCAGTTCTTGTTGCCTAATTCCAGGTAACCCTTTGAATCAAAATTTTATATGTTCGTTATTCTACTTGGTTTCTTGCTTTTCTGTTTCTCATCTTTGGTGGTGCTGCTGCAATTTTGGTGTGAAGATTATATACCATGGCATCAGATGGGCTTACCTACCTGGCTTGTTCTACGATGAACGACACAGGATTGGTTGTGGAAAAAGGAAAGGTTGAGACTTGAGAGAAGGGGAAAAGACACTGGGAATCAAAATGAGATGTAATATTGGTAAATCTTCAATGTACGGTAGAGAGAGAGAGAGAGGGGGGGGGGGGGGGGATAACGTATGGATCTATCAAAAGCAAAAGCACATCAATCGTGTCTTTGGTGTTTTTGATCAGACGGAGAAATGACAAGTCAGCAACTCATACAGAAAATTCCTTTTGGAGTCTTAACTCGAAGGCATCACTGTCGATGGATACCGAACCTAGCTGTGAACTTGTTGTGCTAAGGAAGGAAGGGGTCGAATTGGGTGAATGGCGTAAAAGTTGGAAGACTGAGGTGGGCCAGGGGTCTTCATTGAGGGTCAGAGTGGGGTCCACGGCCGCCCATATATCTTGGTTACTCCTTTTCTCAACTTAAGAGGAGGTTGTGAAACCCGTGAAGGTACAGTGCAGGAGGAGCTTTGGTGGTTGGTCGGTGGTGGAGGAAAGGGAAGTCAATAGAGTCTGTTGGGTGGGCCCTATAATCGCATTCCAATCTGGCAAAAGATAAGATGAATGGAAATAAGCCGATCATCTCTTGGTCTATGTGACATCAAATAATTTAGGAATGGGTCAAACGGGTCTTACATAATATGTGTGGTGAGTTATGTGCTCTTCTGTGACCGGAAAATGATTTCAGACTCGCCTAAGCGGTTAACCCATCTGCTCTTTAAGATGTAGGGATTTTTCTATGACCTGATATAACCTTCAGGAATTCTTAATTCCCCCAGCTGGCTTAGTTCATCATCAGTGATCTCCCCCCTTATGCTAAAAATGGCGTAAGAGGTTCAATTGTGATTAACAAACTAGCCATAATAGGATGAGAGAGGGAGAATGAATAGTCACCCACATCTGAAAATTAGTCTATACACAAGTGACAACCGAGACGATGTGAAATGTTAATGTTTATCTTACTTTGAAGATCAGCTACGTTTTATTTATTTATTTATTTATTTCTCGGGAGAAGGTAGCAAGCTGTAAGATCAACTACTCTCTGAATCGCTGAATTCTACATTGTTAGTGGAATATTGAAATGGTGATGGTGGTTGTGACTCGTGAGCATGAACGCATTAACCTAAACAAGTATTAATTGCTGTTGTGGCGTTTCTCTATTTAACACTAGTGTCAATAGGGTTTAGAGAGGGAGATTTTCTTTTCTGGGTAAAATGGATTTGGGAGATCTTAATATGAAAGATCTATCTATCTCTCCTGGGGTTCCGGTGGTCGCGTGTTTGACTGTGACTCTCAAACGAATAGAAAGCAAGAATAAAGCCTGCGACGCAGATGTTTGGGTTCGTTGGAGGAGCGAGCATAAGGGTGGAGCGGTAGACGCCAAGTCTGAGAACAGTACAAGCTGTCCAGTTGTTGGTTTGTTTGGCTCACTTTTGACTTTTTTCACAACAACGACGTGAAAGCATCCACCCCTAAAATCGAGGTGGTTGTTAGTGATGTATTATTTTTTTCTGCTGAATTTTTTTTTTTCTCTTTTCTTTCTGGCATTGTCATGTCTTTACTAGCAAAGTTTAAAGTGTTAGTATGATATCGTATCGGTTAGGTGATTTTAAGAGACCTATCGTCCTGTATTAAATATTGTATCGCTCTGGCTAATATATTTTAGTGTAATTTAATGGAGAGACGTATTGAAATGTATCGTATCGGTTGAGTCAAATAAAGATACGTATTGATCGTTGAATACTTTAAACCTTGTTTACTAGTCAAATACTTAAAAAGGGGCCTTATTTGTGACCTATTTTATTTATATGTTTCAAAGGTAGGCTCCTCTCTTTAACACTCTCTACTACCCGTTTTGAACTTTGGATGGAAGACCCCAACTCTTAGACTACATAGGCCATCAAGGGCGGGGCTAGGAGCTAGCTACCACAAGGTAAGGGGGCTCTATTTTTTGAAATTTACCTTGAGAAACCCCTTTGTTCCTTTCTTTAGCCCAAAAAATTTTCTTGTGCCTTTTTGTAGGTGTAAAATAGCAAACGTTAACCCCCCTTGGCTCCTAGTTTGTTGAATTTTTCCTCAGAAGATTCCTCTAACCCTCTTTTCATATGTAAAATACCGGGCTCTTAGCCCTCTCTTTGCCCTTGAGTTTCTGAAATTTCTTTACAAAATTATTCTAACCCTCTTTTCATGTGTAAAGTACCAATATTTAATCCTCTTTCCATGCAGTTTCATTCTTTTACAGCCCCCTCTCCTGATGTTTAAATCATAACTACGCCTTAATTTGTAGGCCATTTAGGGTCGTGTGTCATATTCAAAACAATGAGTAATCCATTTTTTTCTTCTTCTTATTAATGAATAATTCACATTACACACTAGGAAAAAAAATTAATAAGTGTCAACCTTTGATGAAGATAGAGACTCGATAATGCAATTTGACACTCCACTAGGTGGAAGTAGAACCCTAATTGGCTTGGGCTCTAATCTTAGACATCAACCATGGCCCAACCCAACTGATCCTGTACTTTTTAAAAAAAAATTTTAGGCATCACTTTTGCATTCACTTACAGATTTAAGGAAGAAGGCTACAACCAGAAGAATTGTAGCCTTCTCCCTTAATCTGTAAGTGATCAAGCTCCCTGTACAATTTTTCTATGTTCTTCTAAATTCTACCGAAAATGTGTTTATTCCGGTCACGAAGCTTGTCCTTGCTTTCTGTTAACTTATCCAACATTTTCTTTGAAGCAAAGCCTTCTACCGAACAATTCCACGCCTTCCTAGCTACTTCTTTGTATTCCTAATGTTTAATCCACATACTTTCAAAACGAAAAGGACGACTCCCACTTATAATTCCACCTTCAGAGTCAAACAATAGGGGCGCATGATCAGAATCAATTGTTGTTCTAACAAAGACATTGGCTTCGAGGTAGAAAATTCTCCAATCCATATTGCATAAGCCTCTGTCCAACCGAATTCAAATCAAACTATTAGCCTTACTCTTCTTTGTAACCAAGGTCCATCCACAATTGTTTAAGCATATGTTCGAAAACTCAGACAATTCTGTAAAAGATTAAGTCATCACCAATTTTTTTTCCTTCCATTTAAGATGGGAGTTGAAGTCTCCTATACACATGAAATGATCTAATATTCTCCATTTGATCCCACACCTTTGATCTAAGACTTTTATCTACATCGTCATAAATAAAAGAGATGAAGACAAGAGGATCTAAAACTACAAAGACTTGGGTATGAATGATTTGACTATTGGCTGAGATGATTTTGATACACGTTTGATCTTTCCAAAATAATGATTTGCTTCCATCCCTCAAGTGTTCCAGCTCAAGAGTAAGAGTGCAACCCGTGGAGCATCTCAAGTATTGATTGGGGTTTTCTTGCCGTGGATGTAGGTTTCCCAATGAATGCCGAATCACATTAATTATTTGGTTCTTTGTGTGTGAATGTTTATGGTAAATTTAACATCAAGCTAAGATTTGCTTCTACCCACAAACAGTAGCATTTACCAAAGAATTAGAGAAGGAAAGAGAAGATGCAAACCACACTCTACGAGCGAATTCATAGTCCATCAATATATGGTCCGTCGATTCCAGCTCTAGCTCCACATTTGCAACATCTAGGATAGATCTTTAGGTTTCTCTTGCTCAGTTCACCTGCTGAAGGTAACCACACTCTGCTGTGTCAGACATCTTTCCCCGTTGCTTTCAATGTAACTCATATTTTCGATGGCTTTTTAATTGTTTTAATACCCAACTACCTGTAGAACTATACTATCAACAATATAAATCACCGAGCTAGTGGTTACTCTCAATTAATAGAGAATCTGTAGCTTTCAAGTGCGCGAACTATACTAACACTTTATATTTATCTATTTTTTCTTTTAAAAATAATGAGTCCAAGAATTTTTGTTCTCATGTACTCATGCTTCTAGCACGGTGGTGGTGATACAGAGATAGTAATATCAAAGAGGTCTCAAGTTCAAATTTCTATCTTTTTACATTTTCTCTTTAGTCTATAATCCTTATGTCTGAGTTGATAATATTCAAATAATAATAAATTTTTTTTTTGGTAAATGAAGCTTTAATTAGAAGAGTGGCAAGAAGAAGCTAAGACATCCTGAGTACAAGCTTCAAGAAACCAAGGAATGGAATTAGACCAGATCGTTCTACTTGCCAAGGACAGGGCCTTCCTAGCTAGATAATTGGCTACCGAGTTAGCCCATCTAGAAACAAAATGAACCGACCAAGAAGGTTCAAAGAAAAGAAGTTGGCGAATATCCTCCACCACCCGATAAGCATCTAACTCCACAGGGATGAAAGGGTCCACAAAGCAATGAGTAAGCCTCTGTGAGTCACAGTCAAACACGACATTCTTAATCCCTGCACTTAAGGTCCATGAGATCGCCTCCCTTAAGGCCAAAGCTTCGCCCGTGAAGATGTTGGAGCATTCAATAGGGATCGAGATAGCAGAGAGGCAGCAGCCATTTGAATCCCTGAGTACAAACCCCAAACCAGTTGTACTTTCATCATCCGCCATAGAGAAGTCAGTGTTCATCTTCAGCAGCCCTTCAATCGGAGGAATCCAGATTCTAGGCACGTTCAGAGATGGAAAGCAAACTGACCCTAGAGAATTCCAAAATTCCGTATACGCTTTCCAGGCTTTCTCTACGATGCAATTCGGCCTCCATAGCGAACCTTTAAAGCTGAGATCGTTTCTTACTAACCAAATTGAGCGGCAGGTAAACAAGAAATGGCTTAGAACTTCCCTGTTTATTTTTTTATCTGGAAATTTCAGAGTCTCCCATTAGTTCAAGATCTGAATTAGGGACCTCTGGTTGTTGGCTTCAATGATATTCGAAATACCCATTCCAAACCAGATTGCCCTCGACAACTCACAATCAAATAGGATGTGATCAATAGACTCAACCCCTTTGCAGCATCTTCCACAGGTAGGATCAATCTTAACCTGTCTTATTTGCAAGTTTTCCCCTGTAGCAATTGCCTGATTCATCACCTTCCATACAAAGGTTTGTATTTTTGGATAACACTGAGCTTTCCAGATTAACTTCCAGGTCTTTGGAGATACATCCTCCCACTTGTGCCTCCGAGATGTTGAAGGAGAAAGTAAAGCTCGAGTGGGAGACAAGTAGATATACCTTATTCAAAATTAAAGAAACCTCTTTCTCACAAATTTGTCAAGAATTTTACAAGAATAAAAAAAAAAAAAAAAGGGTTAGTGAAGAGAAATTTATGGGTTTGGATGAGTCCCCCGAGTTGGAACGAGTCAAATAAACTGATATAAATCTGGAAATCGATTTTACTTTGAAAAGTGTTGCAATGTTACATATAAGAATTAAATGATGAACCCATCAATTTCATGAGAGTAAAAAGGTTCCTTACCCTGGCTGGCCCTGTCTATTGCATGTACGACAGTTTGGTCATTTGCCGCTCCTTAGTTCGGTCCGAACCTTGTGTACTCATGCAATATGTGTTTGTACTTTTTTTAGCTATCTGAATGAAGTCCTGTTTACCAAAAAAAAAAAAAAGGTTCCTTTTCCTCCTCTTTGACATTACTTTAATGATTTAATGATTTTGAATCCTCCCCACCCCCTCCTAGTCGGCAAACTTTGCTCTCACTCTCATGTAACCCATGAATATTTAATAAATTATCTCTTTCAAACTTTAAGATAGAGGTTGTATGGACATGTTTAATTTATATAAAGGCACCGTTTCTTTGTTGGGTCTGAATTGCGGCATGAAAAAAGAGGTGAGAAAAGTTTTGAAAAAACAAATTTTTTTCATGAAAGTCTAAAGTGTAACTTGTTTGATTTACTCGGCTGAAAAAATTACACTCATTTTTTTTAAAACTTCACAAAATAGAAAAAGTATGAAAAATAATAAAATGGGATTTTCATTATTTTTTCCTACCTCACATTTACAAACAAACGTTGCCTTGTAAATGATTCGAATAAGTCAATGTAATACATGTAATCTCAATGCAACTGCACTTTAGACCTATTTATGTTCATAGGAAATTTAATGCTATCGAATATCTCCTAGTTGTGAAGACCCTCATGATTTCATGTATGATCGAGTGGCCATGTTTCTCTGAGTGGTAATTAAAGCTTTGCTCTGCCGTTAACTCTTGAATAAACAAGTTTTTTGCCGAAAAGAAAAAAAAATATGCATCAAATCTATATCATGCAATAAGACGGTTGTTGTTACTAACTCGAAAGGAATGTTGATAGCCTAATAAAATAAAATCTCCATTATTTACTTATTTATTTATTTATAGAACTGATAACTTTATACTAGGGGGATAATGATTTATATACAAGGCTTGGTGCCTGGTCTTAAGGAGAGTCGACCTCTTAAACCTCACGTTTGAATTAACAAATTATGATTTCTAACAAACCCAATATTATATAATAATAAATCTTCCGATTGATTTGATATTAGTAGTTTTATCAAAAGGGGAAACCTTCCTTTAAATTTCTTGTTAAGGAAGATCTAAGGGCGTAATCCCTATAGTTAACTTTTTAATTATTTTTAAGGGAAACTTGGAGTGAGATTAGAACATGCCACTCTTTTATATTTAAAACCTCTCTCAACCTCTCTCTAAGGCCCCCACTAATTTATTAAATTCATGCTTGAATCTCCTTCCTAATTGACTATTAATCCTCTTCCACCCTTTGATCCGGAGTTTATCCTTTACTCGACCACCACCAGTTTATTAAATTTTGAGTTTTTTACGTGTGGGTTTCTCTAGTGGACCACAAACTAATGTTAGGTCCCCTTAGTACAATTATATAATTAATGTTTAATGACCAATTATCTTTTTTTAAAACCATATATTAACACAATATATTCAATAACTTGAGGGACATTTTGGTCATTTGTCTTTGAAATTTGAATATATTTAATGACAGTTAATGGTGTTAATCTACTTGGGATGCACAAGTAATATATTGTATTAAGAGGACCGAACACTATCTTATGATCCACTAAAAGGACCCACACATAAAAAAAAACTCTTAAATTTATTCTCAATTCGGTTATTTTGGATCATTTGTGTTAGGTGTAAAACGGAATTTGGTTGGACCGGTAGTTTGGTCTAATCAGTTGGGCTGAACTTCCACGCGGAGCGAAGATTTCGACTGTTGGATGTTGGACTACTGTATCAAACGGTTATAATAGTTAACGTTTCCACCACACAAAAGTCCAAACCGAAGAAATTAAGAAAACAACAAACAAAATTTCCAGTAGACAGGTGTACCGTTGAGCACTGTCACGTTTCAATTTCTCGCGAGTTTTATCGTTGTTGAATCTTGAATGTGTCGACTGACTCGGACACTCGCCAGTTCCTCGAAAACTCCGTTACGTAGTTACGACTCCGTTTTGCATTTCTCATCTCAATATATAAATATATAAATATATAAATATATAAATATAAAGCCACCCCATGTGCCTCTCAAGTCTCAACTCTCCCATTTAACACTAACAACAACAAGCAAACAAACAGACCCTACACTTCGCAGATCGAAACTCCAAACTCTCTGACAGAAAGAGAGAGAGAGAGGAGAGAGAAGCGTTTAGGGTTCGAGAAGAGGAGGAGGAGGAGAAGAAGATGGAATCTGCGGTGGAAGGATTGATCCATTCTGTATTCGATGGATGTCTTTCAATGATGGATACGGAGATCGAAAGGAGACCTTATCATCGGAATTGCAGTTGTGCTCTGCACAAGAAATCCGGGGAAGGTGGTGTTGCTTCTTCAAAAGCGTGTTCTCGCTGCGGTAAGGTTTCGTTTCCTGTTCGAAGATCACGGAGCGACGGTAGCTTATTGTCTCTGGTGACTTCTCAAACCTCATCGAAGAATTCTTCTGCTTCAAATTCACCTGCTCATGGTGCGGTGTTGGGAGGTGGTTTACATTCTTATGGATCTCATGTCTGTCTTTCCTTACTCGAAGAGGAGAATGGCGAGGAGTAGATGATTCAGAAGGCATAAGGTCGGCTTTATCTATCTTCTTTCTCTAATAATCCGTGTAAAACCTTAGTCTACATCCTAGATCGAGCACCAAGCCGGTCTTTCCCCCAGAAAGAAATCCCAACCTAATTCTTTCTTATGTTGACTAAATTATCTTTGTATCTAACTATTTATATTTGAGTATTTGATTGATTCTCTTGCATCTACCATTAAATCCTCTCTCTTTCTCTGTCTGGTTTGGAGTGAAATACATCGTTTTCAATTGTTGATCATCGAGTCGAATCGCTTTGAACAGTTTAGTGGATTTCCGATTTCCGATTTCCGATCCAATCTCTAGTATTTGTTAATCCTGATATTTATGGAATACTTTTTTCTGCTCCCAATGGGTTCAGTTCAGATAGGAATGATTAGACATATAAGCAGGAGACCCAGAGCTTCAATTGACTGCGAAGTTAAGACTTGTTGTCTCGATCCATGGATGTTGGTAAAAGCACATCCGACTTGCGAAACTCCAAATTTGAGGGTCCAATTCAATGAAATCACTTCGAAGTTATTTCATAATTTGAGGGAAGTTAACAAAGCTAGTCCATTGAGTTGAATCATTTCGTGCTAAGCACTTAAGCCAGACCCGACCCAGGTGTGCTGCTGCTCAGGAAATCAAAATACAAATTCTACATTAAAACTGATTTCTTTAAAACGATTGCCAGCTGACTTGGTCTAGTCATATGGTTGAGAACTTAAGGTATTATATTTAATTTTCTTCCTCTGCTCTTGGCCTTTTTAGTTGTCAACAGCCTTTCAGTTCCTTCCAGTTCCAAGCAGACGACTAAAGGGTAAAATTTCAGTTATTTCCTATCCTCCACAACTCCCCACACCAGAAGATGAAACAAATGAAATCAGTTTTTGATTCCATTGCTATAGCGTTGATAAACATCAGCGAATGCTTCACAGCATTAGAGTAGGACATGAACACACATTATGGTAGCATTGTAGAGGTATTTAAGTAATATCTAACTTATATTCTAATATGAGCCATCAGATTAGTTTAGTTACGATCTAACGGTGTAATGGGCTTAGTTACGATCTAACGGTGTAATGGGCCTTTGTAGAAGAGTCCAATTACCAATAGATCTCAGTATTTATTCTATAAATACTAGCTGAAGCAACGGTCTGGGTATTTCAAACTAGATACTCAGGGTGTAATGCTTTAAGCAATCTCATGTTTAAACCCTAACCCTAACAGCATATACCTTGGTGTTTTTTTTAGGTAAACAGCATATGCCTTGGTGTTGTTCGGGATTTTTCATCATTCTTTTATACGTGGATGTGTTTAGTTTGAACTTCTATTCCTCGTTACTTTCTTTTATTTATTTATTTTCTTTTTCTTTCCTCTCATCTCTTGGATTTTTTTAATTTTTTATTTTACAAATAAATTTATTTTTTTGTGACTAGTCAAATGATGACAATATATGCGTGGAGAGGATTCCTGATATTTACTCTGTTGTTGATGGTCTTGTCTAGAGATTTCTAATGTATGATAATAAGATTAATTCCACTCACGTCACGGAGAACATCTTTTTGTTGATGCTCTTGTCTAGAGATTTCTGATGTATGATAATATGACTAATTCCACTCAGCTCACGTCATCGAGGACATCTTTTAGCTCACTCAAACTTTGAGTCTTTAAATTCTGTTTGTAAGTAGATTTGAAACTGTCATATCACCCAAAAAGCAAAATAAAATCACTGTCATATTTGCCGATTAGTTAGCTGGAAGTTTAAAATAAATTAAATGTCTCAAAATATTGGTGGCAATCCCCAGTTCCCCACACTATTTCATTGAAAATCCCCTCCTTCTCTTAAAATAAATAAATAAATAAAAAAATCCTCCCTTTGTATTTCTAGATGGATTTCCTTGGAGAGCGTGATATAATTTATTTATTTTTTTCACGTTATCTTTTTTATAAAAAGGCAAGCTCATTTGATTTGAAACATGTAAATTAAAGCTACTCGTCGTTTTGATGATTAAATTGCAGTTCAATTATATGGGTCAACAGCTTTGAATTTTATTTTATAATATATAAATAAAAAATTTCATAAAAAAAAATTTTCATTTTTATTTTTTTGGTTAATAATACTTCATTCATGAACTAAGAACGATACAGACCCACAACAACAGATAGATGCATGAAAACACAAGGTTTGGTCCGGACCAAGGATCGGAAATTGACCAAATTTTCGTACATGCAATAGACAGGGTCATCCAGGCTAAGGGATGGGTCAAGCCCAAGAAACCCTTAGAACAACTGTAACCAATTCAACAATAGTTAAGCACCAATACCCACATAAGGGGGAACACACCATAAATGCAGAAAGTTACACGCCACAAGGGTGGACACAAAAACACACAAGGGCGGAACTGTGGTTGTCGCGAAGGGAGCAGCAATATTGTGGAGAAGGTCTGGCCTGCCATCCGTCACTACTGTAAAGGCGTAGCTGTAAAGCCTGCCGCAAAAGAACTTAGACTCCACGTCTGGGTTGTTCTGCGGTATGCACCAAATCTCCCTGCAACCAGAATTTTTTTTTTTAACTGAAAAAAAAAAAAAGAGAAAAGAGAAGTGGGAGCAAACAAACAGATCGGGAAGGCGGAGGCGGGATTGACGAAGACAGAGATGGAGATGGGTGAGGAGCAGAGGAGACGGAGTGTATGTGAAAGTATTCTTGCACCTAAATATAGTGGCATGTAATATGATTGTAATATCTTAGTTAGAAAGTTGTCTTTTTATGGTGTATGATGGCTATTTCATTTGTCCCTTAGGTTTTTTTTGGTAATCAACAATCTTATTCATTGTGGGTCAAAAGCGTGGTCAAGCATAGTTCTAATAACCACCCATCGGAACAAGGTCATACTGTTGGACTCTCAACTGAGAAGGCCTTCTTTGCTAAAAAGTCTACAACAATATTGGATCTCCTAGAGATAAAATGGGAATTGAAACTAGGGGTGTAAATGAATAATCGAAATCTGCTTCCGAATTAGCATCTGCATCCGTTTAGGTGTATCCGAATCCATCCGATTACTAATAGGATGCGGATTATGGTATATTCTTATTAACGATTACTATCTATCCGATAAAATTATCCGATTAGGTTACTTATTTAGATTTATTTTTATAATTCTTTTACCTGTGATATGTGATTATTTTTCTAAATTTTCTGTTAAAATAACTATCAAAGTTGCTAAATTCTTAAATTTCAAACCTAGCTATCACAAATAAAATGATAAAGATGTAGATAGGTAGTCGAAAACTTATATTCAATCTGTATTCATGCCCATTTAGAAGAATCTACTTTAGAAAATAATTATCTAATTATCATCCGAATCCGACTAAATTCGTCCGAAAATCGATATGATACTATCCGAATCTGTCCGAATATAATAGGATGCGGATATGGTATTACCACTATCGGATCCGAATCTGGTCCGTTTACACCCCTAATTGAAACCCAAAAACTTAGTAGCTAACACCTCTACATCTTGTATAATAGATAGAATATGAGAAGAGGTATGGGCATTACTGTCCAGAACACAGTCAATCAAGTTTACATGTGCTCCTTAGTTAGGACATAAGAATAGTACGCCTTTTAAAATTAAATTATATAAATTTTAAACATTAAAAGCTATTCTTGTTTTCGGATCTTGTCATTCTATGTTAAAGATAATTGAAATGGTGATTATTTTTTAAATATCTGATATAAAATAAATGCTTGAATGGGTCATATTTATAATTTTAGGGTTTATTCTTTTTATCCATCTACGAAAAGCACATTTTTCTCTCATGTTGGTTTACTGTCACTTTGCATGAAAATTTACTTAACTTTTTAACAAAAAAGTTACAATTTTTATTTTGTTAAAGAATTGATACCTTACATTAGGGGTGGGGACTATTATTACATATACCATAAAAAACGTAATATCGGTCATTACTGGACCTCTAACCTCTCACTTTTATGATTGAATAACCCTTTGTTAGTTAAAAGATTATAAATTTTACAATAATGACATGATGATAAGTTATTTTCAAATTATTATTGAAAATCTATTTATATTTTGAGAAATTTTCAACAACACCCTCAAAGTCACTCTCAAAATTAATGTCATCTCCTGAGTTATCTAATCTAGCACTAAAGACACCTTCTGTCTTTAGAAAATCACAGTTAAGTGCTGATGTAAGCAAGTTAAATATTTTAAATGGACAAGAATAACCTTGAATAAATTTCATCTCCCTCTACTATTCACGACTTCTTCCTTTCTCAGTCATAAAATTCTCATAAATTTTGAGAGATTTGCGTCATGGATAGTGTTTTTGAATTTTGGATGTGGGGGTAATATTAAAAATAGATAAAAAAAGACTAACTGAAACTAATAGTGTTAGTACTAGGAGGTCTATCTAATATATTGAATAACTAAAGGAGCGACATTAATAATAGGGGTGGCACCTAAATTCTTTTCTCATATTTTTAACATAAATTTTAAATTTTATGATAATAACATGATGATAAATCATGAATCCCATGCAGGATTACCAACAAAGTTGACCCTATCCAATATTAATAACCATGAATCCCAGCCAACATCTTCCCTCCAGTGGAAGTTTCTTTGGAAACTACCAATATACCCAAAGTTTAAAGGCCTGTTTGGTTACATGAATCTGAGAATTATATCCGTTTGGTTGTAAAAATCTCTAGATTCATGAAATCTAGAGATTCACCTTTTTACACTAAAAACGTGAATTTGTTGATTTATGGGTAAATGGTGAATTCCAGAGATTTCAAAAAAGCTATACATTTGCACATTCACAAAGATCACGTCGATCAAATAGTTTTTTAGGATGAATCCACAGATTTCATTCCACAACCAAACATCTAATTTTATAAATTATAACTCCATAGATTTGAAATCTATAGATTTGAAATCTCCAGACTTATGTAACCAAACAAGCCCTAAAGTATTTTTTTGAAATCTCTTAGGGCCTGTTTGGTTACATGAATCTAGAGATTTCAAATATCTGGATTCATGAATGCAAGATATATACCCGTTTGGTTGTGAAAACTCTAGATTCATGAAATCTAGAGATTCATCTTTTTACACTAACAACGTGGATCTGTAGATTTATGGGTATAGGGTGAAATCCATAGATTTCATCCTTACTATAAAAACGCTAAACTTTTGTGCATTCACAAAAATCATAGATGAATTCACAGATTTTATTCCACATATTCGGTTAACCAAACAGTTAATTTTATAAATTATGACTCCACAGATTTGAAATCTTCAAACTCATGTAACCAAACAGGCCCTTAAATACATGATTACCAACAAAGCTAACATTATCCAAATGGACAGATACAAATCAAACATGTGAACTGTGCAATGACATGAAGGAAGAATCACTCAGGCATATCTTCATCTCGTGCGAGTGGACAAAAAGAATCTGGGCAGTTGGAGCCTTGGGTCTAAGAATGGAATCCATTAGAAACACCTCTTTCTTACACTTATGCATCTCCTTCCTAAATGAATATCATTTTGAAAATCATACAAAAATCTGGTTTTTGTCTAATTTCATAATTATACGTTATTTTATTTGGCTAGCAAGGAATTCAAATATACATAACAATAAAAATCCAAATTCTTCCCATATAATTGATAACGTAAATAGATGGATTAGGGATCTAAAATTTGCCTCCCAAAGTATTGAAAGGACAAATAATGGAACAACATCCCAGTATACTTGTCTTAAGTGTTCTTATTTAAATAAAGACTTTGGGAACTCACCAATGCTTATGTGTGCAAGGTTATTTGATGAGCTAAATGGAAATAGGTGGAGCGTAGTACTGCTTTGGGATGGAAAAATCAAAGCTATACCAAAATAATACACCCCCCATCAGGACAACTGTTGAAGCATTTATTAGAAGCTACTTGGGTAATGATAAAAAGAGCAGAAAAAGCAAATGAAGAGCTGTTCTAGTGGTGAAATCAATACCTCTTTTTGAAGAGGTCGTGGGTTTGACTCTTGCTAAGGCATATTGATATCTCCATCCCTGGCTTAATAAGTCCCTTTGTACCCAAAAAAAAAAAAAAAAAAAAGACTACTTTGCAATGAGAGTATGTCTGATTTTAGTTTTCCAAACTTAATATCTATAGATTTTATTTATCATAAAAAAAAAAATTTATATAAATCAAAGCCTTTACCAACCCTGTTAGGGCATTCCATATTTTCATTGTTTTGTTGTCAGTTGAGATTGGTGCGTATGAAAGAACAAATTCTTAGTAATTTCTCAAACCTCTCTTGCAGGTAGGAATCATTTTCTTCTACTTCACTCATTTTCTAAACAAACATATATACTGGGTGCAGGAGTTGTCTTACACTCCTGAAACTAGCTGCCGCTGATCATCTAGTAATGCCAAAAATGACATGAATATACTGCTAATTAATCAAATCAGGTCTACCAAGAGAATCTTCATCTTACAAAATCCTGATTGTTTGACTCCATTCCTCTCAAACCTTGATAATTAATGGCAATAACCGGTGAGGAAAAACTATATATGGTTTGCAGGATTGGTTACAAGATGGTGAAGTCCAGATCATCTGATGCAACCCAACAAGTGCACTCCATATCCAATCTTCACAATCTTGATTTCCGAACCAAATCTCATCAAATAATGGGTCATTGACTCATGGTCAATCTTGATTCCTGAAGCTCATAAACTTTTTTTTTGGGTAACCATTGAAGCTCGTAAACTTGAGCGACTACAAAAATGATCCACCACTAATTAAGAATATTAAAACACAATTAGTGCACACCACTACCAGCTGGTGGTGGTTTTGATTTTGCTTCAAGATCATTACCTAATATTTAGGTTCATAAATAATAAGAGTTTAGCTTTTTTTGGGTACTTAATTGATAAGGGATTAGTTAGTTTTTAATTAATAGGATACCTAGTTTTGATTTAAAATCAAACAGATAGACAATCAAATGAAGTGGTCAAGACGGTTCCCGTTCTCTTATAGGCAAACTTATAAATTTCAAGAACCACTTGGTCTTGGGAAATTCAACCCAAGAAATCTCCCATTCTTAAATGAGTCGTTCCAACCCTGAACCCACCACCCATTCTAGCTTTTTTTATCTGTGAAGAATGAAGATTGTCTTTTTACTCAAGTGTAATAGCCGTGCACGAAAGATAATTGGAATGGAAGTAGGACAACAAACAAACTTTGGGAGCCAACCCTCGAGAGTAAAGACAAGGAATCCTTCCCAACCTACAAAAGCAAACATTACCTTTTGGAGTGCTTGAAACCTTTTTATCGTTAGTTTCTTAACTAGAGAAAGAGAGAGAGAGAGAGAGAGAGAGAGAGAGAGAGAGAGAGAGAGAGAGGAAGAGAGATGGAAGCAGCAGGAGCAGCAGGGGCTGGAGAGGGATGGGTTCGAAGTGTAATGCAAGGGTGCATATCGAAGCTGGACATGGAGATAGAGAGAAGGCCATATCATCGAAACTGTAGCTGTGCTCTTCACAACACCAGTGAGTATGGTTTGTCATCCAAAGCCTGTTCTCGCTGTGGCAAGCTTTCATTCCCAAAGCCCAAACGTTGCAGGAGTATGGTTTGCTTGTCCTTGATGTCTACTCATCACTTGTCTGGTTCTCAGGTTTCTTCCACTTATCTGTCTTCATCTGCTCGACATGGATTGGGAGGTGGAGTTCCAGTCGATTCAAACTGGGATTTTGTTGATTAATCAAAAGCCAATCACACTCTCTAAGCTCGTGTATCATTTCTTAACATATATTTATATCCTTTGTTTGGTTTTGAATAATTAGCATTCTTATGTATGGAAGAATGTATGGTGGGGTTTTGGAGCTTCAAAACTAAAGCTCAAGCTCAAACTCAAACTGTAAGACAAAACAAAAAGATCCTTGTACCGTAATTTGATTCATTAGACTATTATGTTTCTATGAAATAAATTATGTTTCTTAACAATTGCAATGAACACATCATCTATCACATATTGGATAAACTCTTTCTGAGATTTGAAGAAAAATCCTTGTCGCAGTGTTCCCATTTTCATGGCTTATATATTTAACCATGGAAGTCATGTTTCAAGCATTTCTAGCTAGTCTTCAAACGGGGACCTGATTACTGACTGGAAACTAAAGTTGTGTTATAATATGATTACACTGTAACGAAGAATACCATGACTGCCATGCCCCCACTATTTCCATCTTACACATTTAATCTAAAGAGATTTATATATATATATACAGTAATTTAGCCTTTTGCATTTAATGGATTTACTGGGGAGGCGAATTGATTCTATGCCCCCAATAACAATAACAAAGAGGGTTGATGTGTCAGATTGACGACTAGCTTAGTCAAACCATTTTTACGTGGATTCTAATTGTTAACCTAATTTTGCCAATGAATGTAAAGTTGGAAAGCTTTCCTTACACTAAATGCAAGATTTTTTTTTTTGGTAAACAACAATCTTATTCAAAGCGGGCAAGGGGGGTTGGGGAACATAGCTCCACCAACCACTCAGTGGAAGACGGGTCAATTTTTCGGACCCGAAACTGAAAAGGGCTTCTTGGCTAAGAGATCTGCAATTACATTAGAACTCCTAAAGATAAACGTAGGGAACACTAAATGCAAGATGGAGCATTGTAAACGTTAGGCTCTGATGTACACATTGAACCAAATGCAGTGAACTTTTATACATCCCATTATTGCATCACCCATCAATATTGGTTTAGTCTAGAAGCTAAGGAGGATATTTTCATCCAAAAGGAACACCTCTAATATTGCCACCACCAAACCATATGTTTTTATAGTAACATGAATATCATACTTGCCAACCCAGGGGGCCACCTCCCCTTCTTTGACCCCCTAATGCTCCTCACTAAAATTCACAGGGAAAATGTGCTTCTTCCTATTTTCATGTCATACTAATTTCTGATGGAGTTTCATATCTGACTGGCTTTTATAATTGGATATTTTTTTAGCAGTAGACTTCTTTATTTATGTCATAGACTGACAAGATGCGTGCACTTAAAGTCTTTCTGTGAATATATCCATTTGCATCAACACTAATCAATTTGTTCTTGCTTCTTTTTTTTTTTGGGTAGAAAATCAATTTGTTTCTGCTAAGTTGTGTTGTTTATTAATCTATTATTGCTAGATAGCATAAAATAGAAAAGTGTGAAATATATCTCCATAGATTTTTATTCAAATCACCACAGACTCGTTCTTAACTGATCCAGCCTATTTCGATCCAAGTTTTGAAACTATAACCATGAGACCTACTAAACACATAAAATTCATACCCTACCATTTTCAATCATTTTTCTCTCGAATCATCTCTATCTAAATAAAATGATTATTTTCTAAGAAAGAATATTCTGCCATTGACTAATAAATTAAATCAAATGGTTTTAATGGTAACATACATATATTTATCAAATTTTTTTCCCTCACGAAGTCTCCAAACTAGAAGTCATAATGGTTTCTTATTTCAACTTGGATTTTGGACTAATCCCTTTCACACTCTCTCGATGACTCCGCTCAGCCTACAATCCTGAGCATAATAAGTTACCAGCTGCTCCAACTCCTGCCAAGAAAGAAGTCAAATTAGAGCTCTTCCATTCAAGTTCTCACTTCACCTAGAGAGGGGGAAGTGGGAGATATGGAAGCAGTTGGGTTCTTCGAAGGACTGGCTCGATGTGCGGTCGAAGGTTGTATATCGATGACAGACATGGAGATCGAAAGGAGACCATACCATCGCAACTGCAACTGCGCCCTGCACAATACTGCTCGAGAAGGTGTTTCCATCAAGGCGTGTTCGCTGTGCGGCAAATTATCATATCCTGTTAAACGCTCCTGGAAGAACAAGGGTTGCTGCTTGTCCCTGCAGGTGCTAGCTACTTATTAGGTTGTTTCTCTTCACCTCTTTCATGTGTTCCTCGGAAGGAGGTTAAGTGTACATGTACAAATCACCAATCTTGCATAGTAATAAAGAAATCTATACAAGGGATGTGTATGAACTCTCAACAAGGATAGTTATTTAAAGGCTCATCCATTTTTATGATTTTCTTCGATATGATGATTGAGATAGACATTAACAGACCAGTTCCCTTATCAAAATATACATATGATTTTTTCCCAGTACCCATGTAACTGCAAAGCCTCTTAATAGTTACTCTTCTTCTGGTAAAACTTTTCCGAAAATTTATAAGTACATGTCGTATAGACAGTGGGCTTAGCACATCTTTGTGAGCATTCATACCTTAAATGGTACCAAAGACCAGTTTTTCACAACAATGATGGGCCATCCCAATGCATCTAGCTCCCGCTACTGTGGAGTCTCCAGGAAGTCTTTCCCATTGCTTTGCAAAAGAGGCAGTTTCCAAGTTTTGGATCCAGTCAACGAGGTTGTAATTGTAGCCAAGACACCACAGCTCGCCCACTAAATAGTGCAACTTAAGCAGGATTTTTCAGCTTGTCTTCGATGAGTTCAATACAGCGATGCAAAACGAACTGAATGGGATTTAAACCGCAAACTATGTCAAATGCTATCTCGCTGTAATCCTTCTCATTTTCTGCCGTGATCCCTGTCACTAACGTCCGCAGAGGTAGAAACCACTCCATGTAAGCCATACGTAAAGTGTTTTCTGATAGGACTTCAGTGTAGTTAGTCTTTCCTGCAGTTCATCAATCAAAACAACCAAGAAAATCATTACAAACGTTAGATCAATTTATTCACGGCATGCAGGTGAGACCCTCATCATGACTTGATTCACCATGTCTGAGATTTTAACATGACCACTTAAACTCCATGTCTATGAAACAAGACAACATCCAAGAACAAGGTGAATATTCAAAAAATGATTTACTGTGGACAACATTATATATCTTAACAGTAGATACATGCACAAGCAAACAGAACACTCATTGGTGTATACAAGGCAACTCAGTCTCATGCAACAGTTCAAATACAAGGAATGCTGTAATCACTTAGAAATCACGTGAAGTGAATAACCTTGTTAATCTCTAGTTGAATAAGAATATAAGATAATCTTTTAGCTCATCAGTTGCATACATGGTCATAAAATTTCACAATTTTGGGAAATTTCAGACATTCCTACATAAGTGGTGAAACGCACATGCACTCCAACAACTACGCCAAGTTGGCAATGACCCTCCAAAATGTCTCTTAATTTTGCACAATATTACACTCCCTTGCAAAATTCTGTGAAGTTATAATTAGACAATTCCATAATTTCTAAGTTGCCCTTAATCTCTTATGACTTTACGGTGTTGCCATTAGTAAAATAAAATCCTAAATTTCATCTTCTTTCTTCACCCATAAATTCCTTCTTTTTCCACTGTCAGTTTATATTCTAATATATAGAATGTTACAACAAAGGGCATATTCATCATTTTCTCTAACCAACTAACGGTTCTAATGGAAAAGGGGGTGAGTGCCAATTTGGCATAGTTTTGGGGTGTCGATGTTTTTTGCCAATTGTCTTAGGTGTCTACTAAATTTTCCCAAATTTTTTGGACTGGCTAGAATTGGTTGCATTTATTATAATAAGATCCCCAACTCCACTTGCCATACATCTTGACTCCATTATCAACAAAAAAACATCCATCAACCCCTTGGAACTCCTTATGAGAGCACAGCCAATCCATTACCCAATATACTTGATTAAAAACGGAATCATCCATCATCTATCAATACACTAGTTCCAGCAATTATGAATGCTCAGGATTCAGAAAAATGTCAGAAGGCTTTGGTTGGGACTTTCACAATACTCCAACAAAAACAATCAAACCTAAAATTCTAGTAGTAGACTCAAAATTCATTAAGCACACCCTTGAACCCAGGATTTCAATTGACCCAAAAACCCCTTACTGTTTTAACTAGAGGTCACAGTACAGTATAGTGCAATATTTTAGTAGAACCAAATCTGATTTGTCATATTGAACAATTCAGAACTGATGCATAACTTTGCTAAGAGTGGTACTAGTCTATCAGGGTAAAACCATAAAGAAATCAAAACAAACTGAATAAATTATACATCTTTCATCTCAGATACAGTAGCATAAATGGGCATATTCTTCTCCAATTCACCTTGTTATTATATATATACATATTTTTTTTAAACTTTCGAATAATTACTTGTCCACTCCTTCCCCTGATAAAACTTCTCTATTTATTATGGATAAGCCATGAATCCGATTTAACACTGTCAAGACACAAGTGATACAAGATAGAGAGAACCAAAGCTCCAAAAGAAAGTAAAGGTGAAAACAGAAGATCATCCAGAGCAACAATCAGCAACCCAATCCAAAAAAGTAAGCAGACAACCCAACAACACCCACAAAATGGCAGCCTCAAACCAGCAAACCTCACACCAGACACACAGCTCCTACAACCCGTCCTCCACCCCCACCAACAAGAAAAAGGAAAAAAAAGAACTAAAAACTTTAACGTAAGTTCCATTTTCAGGAAAAACAAGTGTACAGTGATGACCTAACAAACAAACTGAGAGAACACAATGCCCCTGCTGATATTAGAATCTGCGTAAAAATAGACTGATAAGGAATTTTCAGCTTCAAGAGATTCTATTCCTGTGTTTTAATGTTTAGATTTCCATTTTCGCCTTTGGTTTGTCATGCCAAAAATCTCCCCAATTTTCACGTTAATAAAATCTGCCACTATAAATCAAAATGTCGAAAGAACAGATGTTATTTTTATCATATTATACAAGCACGATATAATACAATTATCACACAACACTGTATTATGTATAAAAATTAACATCCAAAGAGCTAGAATTGAATTCCGGAAAGATTTCGTTAGTTCAAAGCCTGTACCTGTTGACTCAGATATGAATACAAATCTGTACAAGTTGAGAGCGGATAATACCTGCACATTAGGATTAAGTACAGCATCAAAAAAAGGAAAAACCAACTTGCAGCAGAGAATAAGTATTTTCTACGCTCCTGCCTGAAAATTAGAAGACTTTTTAAGTAAATATCTTAAGAACTTGGAAAGAAAATTAGTCACTGCAATACCATATCATTGGAGGCCCCTTACCTCTAAGAGATTTTCCTAAAAATCACCCAACAGGACCAGCCAGGCTGGTTGAACAATTTAGCTTGTCACTTCTCCCTTGGGGTCCTTCAACCCCACATATGCAGTTTTCCAAAACTGTTGACAAGTCAAAATCTAGGTCAGCCAGCTGGTGGAAAAAGTGAACCGACTTGGTGAACCATCATCCACCACTCACGTGGTCCTCCCCATGATATTTGTATAAGTGGATCCCTGCCCAGGAGTGTGGCCTACACAAGCACTTCCTGAGCCTGTCTCTCTTCTCCACAGAGATGGCTTTTATTTAAGGAGAGACCGATCTATGAGAGTTCTGACATAGGTAATGCTGCCAGAAAGAATTCTCTATTTGCATGTTTACATCAATAAAACAAAGTACAACAAATTTAATTCTACTACATGTTGAAACCTAATTTTAGACTATGGATTTGATTAAACTAAGTCTTGTTGTTGCAGTAAGAGCTGGATTGTAATAAGCTTGGCTTTGTTAATCGTGTATCTAATAGTATGAAAATTTCAAGTTCTAAGCCTTAACCACCCAACCAGCCATTAGACCTTCACCTAATCTTATGACCTAAATGTGGCTTCAACAATAGAGGGCAGGCCAATCAGAACATTATCCTATGAAGTATACATAGAGAAAATTTTCAACCTAATTGAATCAAAACCAAATGGAAATTAACATTTTTTAAAATTAAAATCAACTTAATATAAAGGGGAGAAAAAGACCGCATCACTATCCTCGGGAAGGGAAGGAGGACCCCCCTTTGGAGGCTTCAGGACGAACTCCACAAATTCAAGGACACTAGAACTCCAAAATGGCGAGCTTTTATCAGCAGCATTCTCTTCTTTCATAATTTCCATATCTTTTCGCATTTCCTCTCTAACAACATCTAGAAGAATTGCTATCTTTTTTTTTTTTTTTTTTGGTGGGGGGAGAAAAAGAAAAGACCACTAGTTTAAAAAGGTGTTAATGTAACTCTAGGATTGAATGACTGTTACATGTATAGCTTGTATTCTTGAATTGAAATGACTTACCATCGAAGGAAAGTTATTATTTGTAAGCAAACCCTTTAAGATGTCAAACCTTTGATAAGATGGAATATTGGTAAGTACCTGATAGTATCATTGTATAGAAATCAGATATGAGAATTTCCAACGCAAACATGGTCAAACATACAGAAATAGTCAGGAAAATGATAGCCAAGGGAATACTTGAAGTTAAGCTACCATGCTAAGAAGTTCCATCATATTCAACGATTCAACCTAATACTATAAATTTCAAGCTTACTAGTTCAAATGTGCAGTCCACAGCATAGTCATCCTATTACACTTACTTTAGGTTGGATATTTCCAAGAACACCTAGATCCTACATAGGTTCAGACTATAGTCATGGCAAATCAACATAGATTCACCTAGATCAACAATTCAGATTCACCCACGGAAACAGAAAAAGGGTATCGGCTGATGAGGTTTTTGCATTCCAAAATACAGCTAGCCAATAACCTATAAGCACTTCTAACCCCAACCCCCCCCCCCCACCCACCCAAAAAAAAAAACCCAAACCCCAAGATTTGAAAAAAGTGGGGGAGGGGGGGGGCAAAGAAAGAAAGAAGCACTCTAGATTCTCTAAGTAAGAAAAGGGAGACTAATCTCTGTTTATGTTGGCTGTATTTCAATATTAGAATGTCATTGCATTTTATAAAATATATATAGGCCAAGGGTTTTATAATTCGTAATCCTTCAAGGAATCAATGTCCAATATGTATAAGGCTATAAGTTACATAAGAATTAAAGATGCAAAATTTATGAAGGGAATGGCCAACAAAAGGAGTGAAACGATCCGCAGCAGAGACAGTACTGAAAATCAACTGTGTCGAAGACATTGATGGTAGTAAGGCCAAGTTCACGTTTGGAATGGACAGCCCTCATGGATATTAAATTTCATTTGAGCTTTCCAGATCCAAGAGACTATCGAGCCTCCAATGAGAAAAAAGGGAGATGCAACTTGCAAGGGACCAAAGACCAAATCGAGATCTCACATCGTTTTCAAACTTATTATTTTTTTGCACCTGGTCATCTTGCTCTTTCATAAGTTCATAACCCTTCACAATATGAGCATTGTACACAGTCAATGTCTAAGATGTTTCAAAGCACTGACAGAAAGAGAACTGAAGTTTCTAAGCAGTTCGTGAATTAAATGGGGGACAGAAAAGCTGAAGAGGAGAAAACTGAGAAGAATCAGAATTGCAGAGGGAGGGCCAACCACAAGAGGAGGGGTTGGGAGAAGGGAGAGTGGGGGCAGGGTCACCTGCTCTGTTGCTTCTTCTGTAGAAAATCAATGGGTATAGAAAGGTAGTTCTAAGGTAAGAGTTAAATGGCAAGTTTGTGTTCATTACAAAACAGATGCTCATTGAACTGCAAAGCGGGAAATAAGTTTGTAGTGATTTCAGTTAAATAACTCCCCATAATAAGGTGAAACAGCTCTCCATCTATTTCTCCATTCAAATGAAATTGGTTTCAATTTCTCATATATAGGGTGAAGAAATCATACCAAATACACACGTTTCAATTTATGACCCCATGAAATATTTCATGAAATCATACTTAAAAAAATAAAAAATTCATTTAGCCAACACATTTTAGTTGTGAAACAACATAATTGAGTGGGAGATCTAGGACCGCTTCCCCTAAAGCATCAGAGAACTGCAAAGAAGTTCATACATCACATATTTTGATGGGTAGTAACCATGAATCTTATATTCAAAAATATCAGACTGGAACAGGTATTTTCCAGTCTGTTTACACTTGGCAACAGTGCTATATACAGCTTGGCATGAAATTAAACTTGCACCCAAACATACACAAAAACTTGGCATGACATTGGATTTGACAAAGCAACATATCCTTTTTAGGGAAAATTACATGATTAACCACTATTTGCTTTGCTTTTACAAAACTGGCCACCCTTTGTTAGGTTAAAATGACCCATATGAGTTTCAAGTACTACAAAAATAGCTTAAACAGTGCTTTACGGTACTTCAACATCATATACATACACTGTAACCTGCCCATTTCCCTGCTAGTTCCACATATGAGTATAAAAGTGAAGCCATGGCAATGGCTACTTGAACCATCAATGGCAGCTCTAGTGTAAACTCTACAGAAAGCAACCATATCCTCTGTTCTTCAATCACTGAAGCATCAAAATCCTGGCTCCTCCAACCTTAGATTTTCCCCTCTTGTACAGTTTTCATAACACCTAAACACTGCTTTGGTAATTGAAGTAATCAACGCACAAAACGAGTGGCACAAATGAGGATGCTAAGATGGATGAGTGGCAAAACTAGGATGGATAAGATAAGAAATTATCATATTAGAGCTGGTCTGGGAGTGGCTCCCATAAGTGATAAGCTTCGAGAAAGTCGTTTGAGGTGGCATGGCCACGTTCAACGGAGACCTATAAATGCCCCTGTACGGAGAAGTGATATAATCAATATTGAAGGAACTAGAAGAGATAGGGGTAGACCTAAGATAACCTTAGGAGAAGTGGTGAGAAATGATATGTATAGTTTAGGCCTTGTATTTAGCATGGCCTCGAACAGAACTGATTGGAGGGCAAGAATCCATGTAGCCGACCCCATTTAGTTGGGACAAGGCTTACTGTTGTTGTTGTTGTTGTTGTACAATTTTCATAACACCTAAACACTGCTTTGGCAATTGAAGTAATCAACGCACAAAACGAACCTCAAATTCTTCTATTGTTCTTCCAGTAGGCCTCCAACCCTAAACCTAACCCTAACAAGTACTTCTACATGTAATACTGTTACTCTAATATTGTCAATCTTCGACTCTCCCATGGTATGTTCTCTGCGGCCATATTGCTACTTCAGTTGTCGAATGACCTTAGCGACTACTTCTTCTTTTTTGGGGGGGAGGGGGTTCATGGTCAGAAAACTTATCAAAGCCTATGGAGATCGAGGTGCAATCCCCCAGTGTGACCACACCAAGACCATCAAATCTGGCCGTCATTTGTTTTCATAAAATGCAATTTTGGGAGTGTTGGTGAGAGCAAATTGCACCAAGGCTTCTCTCACCATTCACCAAACTGTGATTTCAGCACAATATTGGTCGTTCTGCAATTTTGTCTACGATTTTGGAATAATGAATTGCGGTCAAACTGCGCAAAACGTTTTTTTTAACCAATCTGAAGGACAATGTATGTATATGATGTTGAAGTTCCGAAGAGCACCGTTTAAGCTATTTTTGTAATACTTAAACTTGTAATTTCCATTAAAGCAAACAAAGGGTAGCTAGTTTTGCAAATGCAAAGCCAATAGTGGCAAATCATGTAATTTTCCCTCATTTTTATTTTGATGATTAAACAGAAGCATTGAATCAATGACGATAGTCTCAAAAACAATGTTAAAAAATAAAAGAATAGCTCACCCTCTTCAATGCAGAAAAAGCATTCTTCCTTAATTCTGCATCTGGAGCATATATTATGACCATTTCAATTGCCTGGAATATTTATACCAACTTATTTGCCAACAGATAAATCACCAATGAGCTCAAGCACACAAGAAACAAAAACAAAAATACCTTTACGGCAGAAAAAAGACTAGGCATATAGATTAAGTAATCCACAGGCTCATCCAAACAGGTTTGAGACATATCTCTATCCATAATAGACAATAAGAAGTCAATAGCATGCTTCTTCAGTAACCATGGTTGATCCACTGAGGAGAGTATGTATTTTAGCATGCCAACTGCTTCCCACGTTTTAGTTTTACTACTACGAAGTTTATCCTTGAGTCCAGCCATATCTTCCTCAGCAGCCTTTGAAACCTCATGATAGTTATGGCCCCAAATTACTGCATCATCAATCAACAGAAGACAAGTTAAAATCTGAACTCAAATACAACGATGGTTTAGGAGGAGATATAACGCAAACAAAGAAACTCAATGGATGTAATGTGACAACTCAAACCTGTAAGAGCTCCTCCATGCTTGACATAGGAAAAGCAACTTGCATAATCATCATCACTGTCTTCTGTATCAATTTGTTGACATTTCTTCAGAAACCCTTTAACTAAGTGGATATATGAAAACAGAAGCCACATAAATAAATTAAAGTTGAAAATACCTCCACAAATACTGCCAGTGAAGGCGTCAACGTCATTTCCAGTTATAAGACCAATATATGACAAACCACATGCTGGAAGGAAGCGTGACAGTTGTATAACCAGGGGAACACAACTTTGCAAATGACATTTGTTTGTCATGCCCCGTGAAAGAAGAGCCTGCACATCAAGGTGGCAAAGGAACCATAAAATGATATAACCTACGCAACTGAGAATAAGCACGGAAAAATTAAATATAAAAAATAAAAAATGCTAGCACATCAGGGCAACTTTCACTAAAAATTAAGTGACAAAAACATGTAATGGCAAACAGCAATGATGAGTAATTCAGATAAGAAGCTGCAGTTAAGAGTTGGGGGCTCTCAAACTAAAATTCAGAATTAGCTGTAGTAGAGGCTCAACCATTATTTGCAGCACAAAAAGGCCAAGCAAAGTATTGAGCTCTTCTTTTCTTCCGCTCTCCTGTTGAATGGAGTATAGATGAAATTAGAGGGCATGTGATGGACAAACTGTCAGCGTCAACATAATATTGCACAAGGAAGATTCTTTTGAGTGTCACATACCAACTTTTGGGAAGCTGACTGTATAGAAGTGGCAATGCTTATTGCCCTGCCAATCAAATCCATAATGGTATTTTCCTCTTCATCATGTGACTTTGAAGACACAACATTTAGAGCCTTCAGGATCCCAGGGATTGCTGTTTTTATTTGTTCAAAGACACGTCTTTGAATGCAAAGAAAGACTGGGGCAAAAACAAAAAGGAAAAATGAATGCATCTGTTAACGAATATATCTCACCTACTGTATAATTTTCAAAGTTCAAATTTCAAATGTAGTTGACCACTTCAAAATGGTTATCTTTCTGTTGCAACAGAGCTTAGTGACTGAAACTCTTCTGTAATGGATCAATGGATCCATACAACCTATAAAAACAGCACTTCCCATCACAAAGGGTGAGTCGCATCCTGCAGACTGACTTCTACCGCTCCAACAACTTCATTGGACTTTTGTAGGAAAATTTATGGGGCTTCAGCATCTTTATGGCAAGATACTGGACCCTGAAAGTGGGAAAAAAGAAAGAGGACGGGGTACAGACTTTATTGGCCTCATTAATGAATGAAACAGAAAAGTACAAACAACAGATTCTTATTCTTTTTGTTATGGATAGAATAAGAGATCGTCAAACCCTTAACAAATTCAGGAGGAAAAAAGTAATAATTAAATCCTAGAAAAAAAAAGAGAATCAGCTACCCAGGCGAAACCAGGATCAGTAGACCTCGGTTGATCAATCTGATTTCGCTGATCCGTGACTGGATCCATGGATCCTTGGAAGGAACAACCATGCAAAAACAACTTATAAAAGAGTTGCTATTGATTGTTTGACATGAAAATAGTCATTAAAGACAGTTCCACCAGCAAACAGACCCTAACAAAGTCTTAGGCTTCAAAATGAGATAAGCACGCAACTATTAGTAGAGTCCACCATATTTTTGAGAAGTGTGGCTCAAGGTACAGCATAAAACCAACTGTCAGAACAACAAGGGAAAAAAGAAGTTTAGAAAGTCCAAAATCTAGTTCTGCTGCTAAATAGGCCAAAGGATTCCATGTTAAGAATCAAATGAAAAAAAAACCTACAAAAACAATCCTGGTAATATTCTTGGGCTAAAACATGGGAGGAAGCCTGCCTACATATCCTTCATGGAAGGCACACCTGATTGTGCTATGTGAAAAAAAAAAGTGGCAATTTTGGCTGTTGGATATCTAGGGAATGGTCTGGATTAGCCAAATTTCAGTAACAACTTCAACCATTTACCATCCCATGTATGTCAATGCACTACCTTCTCTTCGATACACCCTCTTGGTAGTCCTGAGTTTTTCGATGCTTCAATCTGCCAGTGGAAAAATCTGCTCAGGCTGAAACTCAACATGTCAGTGAAGGACCCTTGCCTAGGTCTCCATCATATCTCAACCTCATCCAAATTGCCAAATAGCAAGAGTAAGTGCAGTCCAAATAAAAGATGTGAGGGCAGGCTGTCCACATAAGAGAAGCCCTTTCACTCATCATGGAAGAACATTATTATAATTCTGTGTGTGTGTGTGCCTGCCCTTTTAGCCACAAGTTAAAGCAAAAGGCCTAAATATCTCATTCAGATAGCAAGAAGTCCCTACTGAAAATAAAACTATTTCTAGCTACCATGAAATACAAACTAAAGCATATAATACATGGCCACATGGCCCCAAAGTATGTTATATACACTACATTCAAGATGTATTTAAGGCAACTTTATTTCTTGCCCCCCTACAAGAAAGGAGGAAAAAAAGAGGATTTTACATCTCTTTTGTGACCATCAAGGGGAGAAAATTCAAAGGCTTGGCTCACAAATCGGGTTAAGCTATGTTTCTTTCCCCCACCAATCTGACTGCCTGGATCGCCACACATTTAATTGAGTTAAAGCCAATTAAATCTCACCTGGAATCTTGTCTAGCAGAGATCTTTTCAAAACTTATGATTTTGGCGGAAGCAAGATACATACATGCATACTAGTTAGAAAATGCATGCCACTCTTTGTGCTTTCTATGAAAAACAGATTGAGCTATAAGAAAAAATAGTTGAATGGGGTGCTTTTTAAGTTGATATACATTAACAAACAGAAAAATAACCCACTGAAAATGTCAGGATAATGGAATAAACAAATCTAGTTTGAATAATACATTCAAAAAAAAGTTTGATATTGAAAAAAAAAATCTAAGTATTCAATACATTTAAAAACTAAGTAAACCTCTCATATCTAACTTTTCTCTACTTTGGTCTTTTTGCATTTTTCATCTTCAATATTCTTCTAAATTAACCATTTGTTTCATTTTATAATTTTCCTTTTTTTACTAGATTTGCGACAACTGCATTCAATCTTATATTATAGTTGTTTCTTATTCAATTTGAAGTATCCAATTTGCTTTTATGCAGCAAAATAGAAGGAGAAAAAATACACATTAGATTTATAATTAAGTTACCTAAATTAGTATTATGAATAAATTCTTTTATGGTGCTAATACAAAATATTTATATATTATTTTGGATGAATAATAATATACATATTGTATTCACATTTTTGAATGATGCTGCATATTCATTTACTGAATATCCAATAATATTTTAGATAACATCGAACATTTTAATTCTTATTCTACATCAGGATTTTGATACTCTGAATCTTATCATAAATCAAATGAATGAATAATTAATTGTTAATTAATGTAGTTATAATATAAATTTTTGTTAATAAAGATTATGGTTTAAAAAATCTTATTGTAGTGTGTATTTTACATCATCGTTTCCACACTTCTAAGAAGATGTTATTTTTCTTTTTATTTGTATCTTTTTTCTAAAGGAGTTGCACACATTGTACCATGGTTCAAGATTTTCAATATTTATGAAGATAACTTTTATATAATAGCATTCCTCCCATTGAAGTACATATGCTAATAATTAATTAACATATATATAAAAGTAAAAGAAATTTATTTTTAAAAACTAAGGTGGTCAATAAAAATCTACCTTAAAAGAATCTAATGGTTCTTTAGTTAAATCATTCACTATTACATACTTTGTATCCTTATATTTTATATCCTCTTGTTTGTCATGGTTAACTTTCCTCATACCAACTTCTGACTCTAACATGTAATATAAAAGTTTTGTAAAAAGTCTTATTAAACAAATTAAATATAGTTAAAGATTTCTTTTAATATAAAAAAAATGATTACTTACCATCACATTAATTCTTCAACTACGGCGATTTACAAATTGATACCTATTAATGTGGATGCAATCGTACATAAGAAAAATCTTGAAAAAATAAAAATATTCCCATATTATAAATTTTCAATAATAAGGTGTTTTTAAAATCATAAATTCATTTTACCTTTATAAAATGATCCTATTACGAATGAGAAAACCACAGTTGGATGTTCTGATGTAATCTCCATTAGATTGTTTCATTATTTAATAGCGTATTCACCCCACAAGGTTAACATGATAAGATTAGACCTAAAAATAAACAATAGAAAAAAAATTGTTAATTTTTATAGAGAACTTTATAAAATTAATGTTGAAGAGAAACTTACTTCATATTGGTAATTCTAAATTTCTCTCTTCTTTTTTTCCCCCTTTTTTCATTTGTCTGTGTTGTTATCATTGTAGCCAAAGGTTTAAATTTGACTACCATCCCAATGACATCTAAAAGTGAGAACGAAAATAAACGAGTATGGTTGCTGAAGTTATTTAATAATTAAATAATATTTAAAATAAAGTATAAATTTACTTACCAAATACATTTTTTTCTTTCATATCAATTTGAGTTTTCAAATCATGAAGTTCCATTTAATTGTAAATGTTTTTATTGATATCCTTACCTTGTTCCTCAATTTCATTTGGAATTGAAGTGTTGCTTAAGGAAATTTCATATTGTTTATATTCATTACTAGACCAAAATCAAGTTTTTGGTAATGTGCATTAATAATATGAAATTTCCTTAAACAACACTTCAGTTATACAGAATAGTTATAGAGAAAGTTGAGGAGCAAGGTGATGATATCGGGATAATTTATTTCGTAAAAAAAATGATTACTTACTATCTCTTTAGTTCTTCAACTAGGGGAATTTGTGGATTGATATTTATCAATGTGGATGCAGTCATACCATATTTAACTTGTTTGATAAAACTTTATACAAAACTTTTATGTTGCAGGTTAAAATCAGATGTTGGTATGATGAAACTTAACAATGACAAACAAGGAAACGAAAAATATAAGAATGCAAAGCATATAATGGTGAAAGGTTTAACAAAAGACCCGTCCAATTCTTTTAAGGTAGATTTTTATTAACATATTACAGTATAGGATGAAGGCTATTGTATAAAGGCTTCATCACAAATATTGAAAATCCTGAACAATGGTACATGTATGCAACTACTATAGAACAAAGATACAAATAAAAGGAAAAACATCTTGTGATAAGTGTGAAAACAAGAATGCAGAATACACACCACAATAAGATTTCTAAACCATAATTTTTATTAACAAAAATTTATATTATGACTATATTAATTAACAATTGATTGTTCATTCATAGATTTATGGTAAGATTAAGAGTATCAGATTCCACATGTACAATAAGAAATTGTTATGTTTGTGCTATCCAAAATATTATTGAATGTTCAGCTATTGAATATGTAACATCACCCGAGAAGGTAAATAGAATATATTTTATTATCATCTAAAACAATATATAAATATTTTATATTAGCATTATAAAAAAATTTATTTATAATACTAATTTAGATAATTTAATAAGAAATCTAATTTTTTTTCCTTCTAATTTGCAACATAAAAGCAAATTAGATTATTGTCAGGATAGGGTGCATTCATTTTACTTCAAGTTGGATAGCAAAAACAACTACAACATCAAATCAAATATAACTGTTGCAGATGTAGTTAAAAAGGAAAATGATAAAATAAAACAAGTGATTGATTTAGAAAATAAGAAGATGGACAATGCAAAATACAGAAAAATTATATGTGAGAGGTCTACTTAATTTTCAAATGTATTAAACACTTGGACCTTTTTTTTTCTTTCTTTCCAATATCAAACTTTATTTGAATGTATTAATCAAACTAGTTTTATTCCATTATTCTGACATTTTTAATAGGTAATTTTCCAACCTGCTAATGTATTCCCGATCCTATCACCTAGAAAAAAAACACCCCACTGAAATGCCTTTTTCTTATAGCTCCATCTGTATTGCATAGAAAACATAAAGAGTTGTGGGTAATTTCTTGCTTGCTAATGTATTCCCGACCCTATCACTTAGAAGAAGACACCCCACTGAAATGCCTTTTTCTTATAGCTCCATTTGTTTTGCATAGAAAGCACAAAGGGCGAATGCACATGCATAAAAATCTAACTACTATATATTATTTATGCATGTATTCCTGTTTCATGGCAAATCTTTCACTTGACTATGGTATTCTTAGTTTTTTATTCAAATGGCATACTTTTTGTATTAGTCTTCTTATCATTATCTTTTTTTTTCCTTTCGATTATTGGTAACCCTACTACCCTTTATATTTTCTTTTTGTTTATATTTATAAAACCAAATTAGGAAAGAGAATTTCCACTTGCAGATTTCACAAAGATCACAAATCAGCATTGGCAACCCAGAGAAGAAAGTAAAAGACACCCAAAAATGTACCTTTCGTATTTTTCTCTGGGATCCAATAGAAATTGAATCACATTTTGGCTCAAACGAACTAGGTTTTGGAAGGTACTTATGTGTTTGCTAGAAATGGAATTACATCATCTTCAACCTCCAACAACGTATGTTTTGAAAGGTACTTTTGTTTTTGCTTGCAAGCATTTCATCAGCCTCTTTTCATTTTATGGTTTTGGAACCCCTCTTTTCACTCCCTGGTTTTGAAATCTGCATTTTTGCGTACCATGATTTTTCCTATGAGGATGCTATGATGGATGAGTGGCAAAACTATGAAGGATAGGATAATTAGTGATCATATTAGAGCTGGTCTGGGAGTAGCTCCAATAAATGATGAGCTACGAGAAAGTCGTTTGCGATAGCACAGACACGTTCACGAAGGCCTATAAATGCCCCCATATATGGAAAAATGATATAATTCAAAATGAAGGAATTAAAGAGCTAGGGGTAGGTCTAAGATAACCTTAAGAGAAGTGGTGGCAAAGGATATGCATAATTTAGGCCTTAAATCTAGTATGGCCTTAAACAGAACTGATTGGAAGGAAAGACCCCATTTAGTTGGGACAAGGCTTGTTGTTGAATGCTCTTCCCTTATTATGGATCTATAAAACGGTTCGTTTGTAAATTACAAATCGGTGGAAATTGTTGACAAAAACTAATTTTACTAGAAAATATCTCACAACAAGTGCGGGTATCACTCTCTGCAAGCTTCACCTCTGGCTGAGCACTCTCTCTCACTCTCTCTACTGCATAACTATCTATCTCACACTTTGTCTATTGTGTCGCTGACATGGAACAATAACATATGATAACAATAAGTTCATCTTATTTTCCAATTTCTTCAACTTAGCATTAAAAACAAAAGCCTCTCGAGAAATTAGATAATAAGAATATTGAAACCCCCTAAAAAAATAAATTAAATATAAAGTATTAAATACATAGAAAAATTAACTAAACCCCTTATAGCTAATTTATCTCTAGTTTGATTTTTTTTGGGATTTAGTGTCTTCATATTCTTCTAAATAAAAAAAAAAAAAACTAATTTTACTAGAAAATATATTTGCAAATACATCTCACTACAAGTGTGGGTATCACTCTCTGCAAGCTTCACCTCTGGCTGAGCACTCACTCTCACTCTCTCTACTGCATAACTATCTATCTCACACTCGTCTTTTTGTGTAGCTTACATGGAACAATAACATATGATAACAATAAGTGATGTACCTTATTTTCCAATTTCTTCAACTTAGCGTTAAAAACAAAAAAGCCTCTCGAGAAATTAGATAATAAGAATATTTTAGCCCCCCCTAAAAATATATATATATATATATATAAAGTATTAAATACATAGAAAAATAAACTAAACCCCTTATAGCTAATTTATCTCTAGTTTGATTTTTTTGGGGATTTAATGTCTTCATATTCTTCTAAATCGAATCATTGTTTCATTTCAGTATTGAATCCAAGCTGAGGAAGTTGAGCTTATAACACTTCGGTTATAGAGGAAGTTGAGGACATCGGGATAAGCACTACAATCTACAATTTTATTGAACTTGGTGATTTCATTGTTAAAGATAAATTAGCTATAAGGGATTTTATAAATTTTCCAATCTATTCAATACTTTATATTTAGTTTCTTTTTTTAGTAAAACTTTCTATTTAATTTTTTAAGAATTAGATTGATTATAATATTCATTTTCATTATTACTATTCTCTAATTTAACAACATGTGCATCTACATATGCAAGTTGAGTGTATATATTTATATATTAGTGAGAAAGAATGCTAATAATGAATATTAATACTAAATCAATCTAATAATATCATACACAATAGGTTTTTTAGATGACCTAATTAACATTCCCTAATTTAAGTGACATAAAGGGATTACCTAGAAATTCCAAGCATTGGATCTGCAAGATGATTCACTAATTACTATTTGACAAATTTTCTAAACCATAAGATAGTACGCCCTCACCAGACATTCTAACTCTTCATCACGATTCCAATTGTGAAACAACTCACGCTATTTAGGCCAACCACATCCAAGAGGGGGGCAATATTTTGCAATTTGCTGGGGGACTCCAAATAGAAACTTTTGATGAGTATAGGAGGGTTTATGCAACATGTTCACCCTTTACAAGAATTACTTTAGCTACCATGTTGCTTATTTAAACCATGAGTACAGGAGGGTTTGTGCAATATGTTTACCCTTCACATTTTTTATTTATTATTATTTTATATTTTTTTGGATGAATACACTTTAGAAGAATTGCCTAAGCTACCATGTGGATTTTTACCATCCACCAATGGTTGGTCGCAACTCATTTTGCTGATCCCTTTTTTTTGTAATTCTACAGGGCGGGCATTGGTACAACAGCAAAGTTGCTCCATCAACAACTAAGCATGATAAGTAGAGATTCCATCGATTATAAAAAATTGTTTCCATACTTTGTGACCAAGTGGTCGCAAGTTTCAGTCTGGAAACAGCTTCTCTGCAAAAGCAAGGGCGAGGCTGCAAACAGTATGATCCTTACCAGACCCTGCAGGACCACAAGCCTCATGCATTGGGTATACTCTGTCAGACAGTCCTCAGCACAAGGTTAATTTAATATCAACAAAACCAGACCAAATACAGCCAGTCTCAATCACTGGTTCAACAACCCAAACTATGATGGCTGAGTTCATTTTCGAGTCACAACCTGATCCTATCAAACTACTCAAGAAGCTGAAAAGACCCACTAAACGTAACCAAATCTTCACTTTTATCTACAGCTGTATCTTCTTTAAATCATAATCACATACGACTTCTTCCACAAATTCAAACATAGATGTTTTCCCTTTCTACTATTAATTTCAATCAAAAGAATAAATCCAACAACCATAAAAGGGAAAATAGACGGCCAGAGAAATAAGCCTTAGAATTTGTTTTCCACTCAGTTATGCTCTGCATCAACAATGCAAGAAGGAGCTCATAGTATCTTACCACAAATTCAAACATAGATGTTTTCCCTTTCTATTATTAATTTCAATCAAAAGAATAAATCCAACAACCATAAAAGGGAAAATAGATGGCCAGAGAAATAAGCCTTAGATTTTGTTTTCCACTCAGTTATGCTCTGCATCAACAATGCAAGAAGGAGCTCATAGTATCTTACCTCTGCATACAGCCATCTTTACGTGTAACTATACATTGATAGTGAAAGAACATAAATAAATTCATGTGCTCCTGGGAAACATATGATTCCCATCATTTGATCAGAAACAGTTAAAAAAAAGCCAGACTAGTAGATTATCTTTTTTAATCCTTTTGTCTGGTGATCTGTGAGTCCGTGCGCAATTGTTTCTAAATGGCTTATTATACATGGAATGGATCACCAGATAAAAGGATGTGTTTTGTAAGCACTGCAATGCATATATTAGTGACTTGTCTATGCTCCACTTAACCAAAATTTTCTTCAAACATTAAATGCATTTGCATTGTCAATTGCTATCTGAATGATACAGAAGAACATTGATAGATTACCTTTTGAAAGCCCACTCAGAAGAGGTGCAACATAAGCAGGTGTTAGGATCATCTTATCAGGGGAAACTAATGCCTGTTAAATTAAATGAAATGTCATCAGTACACCAGAGGCACAATAATGCGATAACCAGACAAGTTATAAAAAAGTACCAATACATAGGATGTCTATGTGTCTTACAAGTGTCAGATATTGATCTGAAAATAGTACAGAAGTAATAAACAATCATGGGCCAAATTATGGATTATGTCAACACCCCCCCCCCTTTTCCAAACACCAAAAAAGGGGGGAAAATATAAAATAAAAATAAAAAGAGAAGGAATATCCTAAATAGAGAAATTTAAGAGGAACTTTTGATGCTACCTACTCATTTTAACAAAAAAGAAAAAGAATTGCATTCTCTTAATTGTCCCTTAATGCAGCTAGGAGGCAGTGGTGGAATTCATGTATGAAAGTGGGATTTGGGGGTTCAGAATGAACTGATAATCTAGGGTTTTATGGCATGTACTACCGGCTGGAAGGGAGGATTGGGATTGAAGTATTTGATGATAACTGAAGGATCATATGTGGTTGATGGAACTGGATTTGTTTGCAGAATTATAATTGCCAGTCGAGATGGGCTAGCAGTATCAGTTTTAAAATGGAAAAGAGAGCAATTACAAGATCCATCATTCACTTAAAAAGGCTTTGTCCAACTTTTCAGTTCAGCTAGATAGCAAGAAGAGAACAACAATAGAAAACAGAAAGCATTCTTATTGTGTTTTTTTGGTGGTTTTCTTTTTTTTTTGGTGGGGGGGGGGGTGTTGTGGAGAGAAAGAGTAGGAATTTAACTCGACACTGCGCCTCTAAAAGCAAGAGCTCAATTAGATTTACATTGTTTAAATTTTCATTTCATCATCAATCTAAAAACTCCAGCTAGGCCTACAGTCTCCTAATTGGGCTAGAATTTCTATATCATGCTCACCATTAATTTTGAAGTCCATAAAAAAGCCAGCAAACTACTAATAAGACCACTTTGGTTATCCAAAATTATAACTCTGAAACCATTAGACTGAATAGCATTCACTAACTAATGAGCCTTCTAACAAACTACTAGTCTCACTGTACTACCAACCAATACTATCATAACAACTACATCATTCTAATCAAATCTACTGACTTTGCACAGATGGCAGGTCACTCCATTGTAACTTAGTGGTCATCAGTCTGAGTCCGGAAACAGTCTCCTTGTGAAGCAGGGTTAAGGCTGCAAATATTACAACCCTCCCGAGAACCCACAACAGAGGGAGCCTCGTGCACTTGGTATGCCCCCTTTTTATAGACCCCAGAAGAAAAAAAGACTTCAGAATGGACAAGGATATAAGCTTTAAACCCTTTCCAACTCTCTACCTCCCTTGGCTTTAGGACTTTTACCAACCAAATCAAGAAAACCCAACACTTGATTGACTACTGAAAAATGTGGAGAAACTACACGAACTCATTGTATCTCTTGAAAATAATATTTGCATCTACCCACAATAAATTCTCAATCGACATCCACTTGAAACGCATTTAACCTTGGCTTCCAATTACAGACTCAAGTGGGGGCAACTTAACTTTATTGAACGCGCATAGTTGTTCTTCAAATAACATTGTCCTCGGATTATAATGAAGATGATAAGGTTGAACATTCAATTCAGGCACATTAAAAGCAGCGCCCCGACATGGCTTGGATTGCTTGATATATTTTAGCCTTTTCTGGTTTTTCACTTAACTAGTCTTTCCCTAGTTTCACATGAATCCCAAAAACAGGGGAATACGCTCATATTAGTGCTCTGATAAGTGGCAGATAAGGAGTACATACATCACAGAGAACCGAAACCATATTCCGAGGATTGCAAGTTGATAAAAGGTGCGTTACTAGACTTTCGACAAGTTCCCCACATTTATGAGACACATCTCCGAACTTGGCAATTGCCTTGGGCAAATCAAACGACAAGGCATCGATCACTTCCTGCAATAACGGATGATCCAAACTGAAGAAGGAAGTGAAAAAACATCAACTAAATCAAACTGAAAGAGCTCTAATATGGGAAAAAAAACAGACCTGGTCCAGTGAAGGAGAACTGATGAAGCACATAAGCTCAGTAAGGACCATTAACGCATCATTCTCCTTCGAATCCTGACTGTCAGTGTCGGATACAGCGGCAATGCTGACGGAATCAAGGAAATTAACGACCTTCGTGACGGCTTCTTCGGATTCATCAAAATCACCAGTTTCGACTGACTAAAGAGGAGAAGACAAACTAAGGCTGAGACCATATGAACACGCAAACTTCTCGAGAAAGATGAAAAGTGAAGAATCTTACTTTGGAGCACGAATTCAAGATTTCACGAAGACGAAGGGCGAGGGGATTAAGCGGTGTATCTTGATCCACTTGGCTTTGCGACTCAATCGAGTGCGTTTTCCCTTCTGACATTGTTAATCGAAATTGGAGTACACTTGCCGCGACGAAAACTGGAACTATAAATGCTTCATGAAAATTACTCTCGGAATATAGTCTAATCTCTAGGAAGTTAACAAGCGTTCCAACTTCCAAGTGCAAATTTTTCTGTCAAGAACACAGACTACACTATGATATAAGTGAGTTCATTTCTACCTTGAGCTTGAACCGGTTGCGTTAATTTTGATTCAAATCAAATCGCTCGAAATCGTAATTGAAGGAAACCCTAAAAATAAAATCCCAGAAACGACACATGTGCCATGCACCATGAAAGGGGCACTTTAGCTCTTCTCTTTATATTCTAACTTCTTAATGGCATGTTTGGTTATATGAATCCATAGATTTCAAATCTCTAGATTCACAGATGGGAGATTTACACCCGTTTGGTTGTGTGAATCCCTGGATTCATGAAATCTAAAGATTTACCTTTTTACACTAAAAACGTGAATCTATAGATTTATGGGTATGAGGTGAAATCTATAAATCCAGAGATTTCACCGCTGTTATAAAAGCATTATACATTTGAACCATGACTCAATAAATGTTTTTTCAGGATAAATATACAAATTTCATTCCAAAGTTTTAGGCTAACCAAATAGTTAATTTTATGAATCATGACTCCAGAGATTTGAAGTCTATAGATTTGAAATCTCTGTATTTTTTAAATCTCCAAACTCAAGTAACCAAACAAGCCTTAAGTAAAATTTTCAATCGATACATGTGAGATTCCAGTGTCATGTGCATCTTCTCTTTCTAAGTATAGTTTTCAATAGATATGGTTAAATTGTTCAGGTGTGCCTAATTTCAAAGTAAAAAGATCTTTTTTAATAATAATGATCAATAGTGTTAAGATTTATTTTTGTTATTCTACTAAAAAAAGAAAGGATAATTTTGCTTTGATATTTGACATATATCAATAATCTAAGAAGGTCCAAATTATAATTATTAATTTTGTACCGGAAGATTCAAATTTTCTATACAAGTTAAATTCTTGATTAGTAAGAAATTATCATATTAGAGTTGGTCTGGGAGTTGCTCCCATAAACGATAAGCTTCGAGAAAGTTGTTTGAGGTGGCACGGCCAGGTTCAACGAAAACCTATAAAATGTTTTTGTACGAAGATGTAATATAATCCATATTAGATGAACTAGAAGAGCTAGGGGTAGACCTAAGATAACCTTAAAAGAAGTGGTGAGAAAGGATATGTATAGCTTAGGCCTTGTATCTTGCATGGCCTCGAATATAACTGATTGAAGAGCAAGAATCCATGTAGTCGACCCCATTTAGTTTGGACAATGCTTATTGTTGTTATTGTTGTTGTTTTACCTATTAGGCTGCGTTTGTTTGCAAATGTGGGGTGGGAAAAAATGGTGGAAAAAAAAACATGTTAAGCAAATGAAGAGATTTTGTAAAAAAATGTTAATTGTGGATCTCACATTTTACTTTTCCACACTTTTACTCAAAGTCCCACATATTTTGTGGGGTTTTAAAAATACTTATAATGGAAAAGTTGAGTTGCCACATCATCAGACAAGTAACTTGTCTTTAATCCCACTCAAAGCAACCAAACAATTTACACTTTTAAGATTGAAAGGAAAAGTAAGAAAAATTTATTTTTTTCAATAATTTTTCCACTTCTTTTTTTTCCCACCCCACTTTTATTCAAACAAACAAATGCAACCTTAAGAATAAGTCTTTAAATGATTGCTTGCATAGAACTCTAACCCTGATGAACTCTAATTGCATTAAATGTTTGAAAGATAAGAGTTCAAACTCTGATCAATCTCACATGTGATAATAGCTTATCAATCAAAAGGACTTTTCTTGCGTATGATGACAACTCAAGATGAATTCTACCTGGACTAACTCTTGTATAGTTCAAATTGATTTGAATTCAAAATATTTATAAACTCTATTAGAGACCTCATGACTCAAGTCTTCACAACATCTGAAACACATAGGGATAATTCTTATGGTGTAATACATTGTTTCAAATATAATGGAAACCCATAACCATAGTGGACATAGGTTGATTCACCAAATCATTATAACATCGCTTCATCTCTGCTTGTTCATCTCTATGCCTCCTTTTCTCTCAATTTCAACACTACTCTAATGGAAATGAAATATTCTAACGGGGGCCTTTATTAAAACAAAGCCAAAGCATCAAAAGCATAAATCTTGGAAGTAGTGGAAATAAGCCATACAATCAAATTTGTCAGGGACTGGGCCTTTCAGGCTAGGTAATCCACAGCATCATTACAGTTCCTAGTAACATGATTAAAACTAATCTAATAAAAAAATATAAAAAAAATCAACTTTCAAATATCCTAACACATAGTATGAAATATAAGTTGGGTAGGCTTATGTGGAGCTTGATGTTACCATATCTTTAGCTCCGGCTGAGCCCCCAAGTTGCAACGCCGATAAGGAGAGTTCTAACCACGTGGAAGTTGAGCCTGGAAGATCCCTTCGCTCCAAGAAGACTCCACAATTCATGAAGGATTACATCGCATAACTAAAAGGGAAACATAATGCATGTGAGATCATTTAGGGCCTGAAGTAGTTAGAATTTGTTGTTGGATTGGGGAAATTACTTGCATTAGATTTGAGGGCTGCAACCCTGTGGTTTTTTTGTAAAAACGAGAAACTACAAACAAAATAGCTCCAATATCAGCGCCCCCCTCACAAAAAAAAGAAGAAGAAGAAAGAGAAGAAGAATAAGAGATGAATGGTGCTAAGGTTTATTTTAGTTACTTTACTAGAAAATAGACCTTGCTTTAAGATCTAACATATGCAATCATATAAGTTGGAATGATCACACCTTGGGAATTGGTTTTACTCCAAGTAACCATCAAGTGGTAGATACATGGACCTCTCCCCCACTAGGCCAAGTAAAGATAAATATAGATGCACCATTAAAAACCAATGGGGACTTGGGTGGTTTGGGAGCTGTAATTAGGAATCATAGAGGTGAGCTCTTGTTGGTGGTATCCAAACTGACCATTTTTCAAGATCTATTTATGGTGAAGCCTTAGCACTAAGAATGGGCTTATTACATACCTTGGATGAAGTATTGATCGAATTTGATTGTTTAAAGTTAGAAAAGTGCTTAAACAACCTCTCTGTGAATCTGACCCCAATGCATCTTGCATCAATAGTAGAGGACATAAGGCACTTGAAGATTTTTTTCATTTATTATAGTAGTGATCATATTAATAGGAAGTGTTATGCTCTTTTGTTCCCTTGGCTTGTGTAACTCAATAAAAATAAAATAAATAAATAAATAAAAAAAAAAAACCCAAATCTTGAGCGCTGCAAGGTCCCACATACCATTTGGGCCCACAAGTGACCAGACACAAGCATGAACGAGTGGTAGACAACAGGCCAAGAACACGGGACATATCCATCCATCGAATTTGCAGTTCCCTGTCTCTCTCTCTCCCTCTCCGTCAAACAAACATGTGGAATTTCGTTAACCCAGTCCCATGGGATCCTACGCGGCGACGCCTCTCTTCAGCTGCTACCACCACCGCCACGGTCACCGTCCACTGGCCCATCTCTCGTCGAAGCCAAGAAATCCCAACTCAGTTCCTGCAATACACTTCAACCGCCGCTCTATCCTCTTCTTCTCCACTTCTCTCCCTCTGTCTTCCCCTCTCTCCATCGCCGCCGAGGAGAATGCTCTCGACCTAGAACCTCCTCAACCACCGCGGCCGAGGCCCGACACTACTATCACCGATAGAATCTTCATAGACTTCAGCATCTGCCCAAACTACTTCCGCTCAGACCGTACATTCGGCGATGAATTATCGGCCTGCGAAGACTCCGAGCTTCTGGGTCGTGTTGTTTTCGGACTCTACGGCAAACACGTCCCGTTAACTGTCGCCAACTTTAAAGCTATGTGCACAGGCTCCTCTGGTTCTACTTACAAAGGCACTCTGGTTCAGAGGATCTTTCCAGGTCAGTACCTCGTAGCCGGTCGGCAAGGACGGAAGGACAGGGGAGAGGTGCGTCCACCACAGGATTTGGCGAGGAACACGGAGACTGTCGATCCGAGGTCTTTTTCGCTTACCCATTCGAGGGCTGGCGTTCTTTCGCTGTGTTTGTCTGAGAACGATGACGATGAGCAGATTAAGCTCAACCCCGATTACAGGAATGTCGAATTCCTCGTTACTACCGGGCCTGGTCCTTGTCCCCAGCTTGATAATCGAAATATCGTCTTTGGAGCTGTGCTTGAAGGTATGTCCTTGTTGTTTTCGATTGCATGGGCATTTTGAGTTATAGCTAAGATATTTTGAACCGGATTAGCACCATTTTTATCGGAACTCAAATGTAAATTAGAATGGGAAGAGACTCTTTTGTTCTTGATCCATTTTTTGTAGTTTATCCCGTAAAATTTCAGTTCATGATGACAAATTAGAACCACCAATTACTGTCTAAATGCTTTGAATTGGTTGATTTACATTTTCTTGGATGTGACACTTGGAGGCTTGGACTATTTGATTTTCTCCAGGTTACTTTTAGTGATGCCTCTGGCCGATATAATTCACCTTTTTTTCCCCATCAACTATACTGTACTCAGTGCACTGTTTTTATGCACCTCATGCTTTATAAAGGCTTGACGAAGCAAATTCTCATGTTTGAAATGGCTGCTAGTTATTTTCTTGACTTCTTATCATGTTTTAGCAATGCATATTTTAATCTAAGAACCCAGAATTTTAAGTCTTGGACTCTTAGCCAAGGCCAAAATCTTTCAGTGATGTCAACTTAAATCATTAAGAGCACCTTAGCGCATTAGGCTCTTGCTAGAGTGTAGGGTCTGGGAAGGGCTGAAAGGAAGATGTACGCAGCATTACCTGCTGCATCACAGGAGAGGCTGTTTCCATGTTCTGAACCTGCAACCAACAAGTTGCAATTGGTGCAACGCAAATCACTACAAGCTTTATACTAAGTTGACCGTTTTCACATCAATTCACCATAGAAATTTTCAGGTGGCTTCACTGAAACAGAAAAATAATGGAAATCATGATTTTGAGAAGCTGTCAGCAAATTTGATTTGTGTTTGGCGTTTTGTAAATTTCTAGAGGTCCATTATTTGGTGGTCCTAGTACTGCTGGGAGTATGCATATTCTTTAGACGAAGATATATACTTGCTTTGTCCTCCTCGAGAACTTTTAAATGTGCTTAAATTCCATTTATTTTTCGACTATGGAGTTTATTTGGTGAGTATCAGTATTCCTGTGGATTTTAAAGTTTTGCACTTCTGATTTTGTTTTGCTGATAGTCCCTCTGCTTTTGGTGTGCCAATCCATTTCTTGAACTAGATAATCTGATCTGGGAATGTGCTGTCAACATAAACCATGGCATATCTTATTAGAAGTGTAGTACCAATCCATTTCTTGAATCTAGATAATCTGATCCTGGGAAATGTGACTGTCAACATAAACCATGGCATATCTTATTAGAAGTGTAGTGCCAATCCATTTCTGGAATCTAGATACTCTGACCCTGGGAAATGTGACTGTCAACATAACCCATGGCATATCGGCGCAGACTAATGTGGACGGATCATGTTAGTCATCTAAACATTCCATTTATTCCTGATTCCATGAGTTTGAACTCATGATAGGCTGCCTTTTACAATCTAGCTGGATTCACTCCAAGGTGTGTAAGGCTTTCCGAGATATTGTCTGGCGAGCCACTCCATAGCCCATTTTCCACTGGCACTTTAGCATCTTTGGTCCACCAAATTCCTTTAATCTTGCTAGGCTCGAACCTTCTCTATTGAACCACCGCTTACAGTCTTCTTTTGTGAGGTGATCTTGTCTGTCAGGCCACATATTTAGGCTCAAAGCTTCCACTACCCCCTGCTGTTCTTGGCCTTTCATCATGTTCCTATTGACCAGCCTATCTTTCTCAAGAGAAGTACATGAATGCACAGACACAGTTTAATTCAGAGGCTCCGTATGGCCTCTTTTCTGCAAAGGTCTTAATGCATTTTCTCTTCTTCCCCAACATTTTCAATGGTGGATTGTAGAGGGACCACCAGGGAACTGGTAGTTTTGTTCTGGTCTTTCAACTCCATCTCTCTAATTATGGGGGTGAGCCATGAGTTCAACAAAAGGGAGTTAGGCGGCAAAGCATGGGGATTGGGGAATAACCCAAAGCCCTCCAGGAAAAGGGTAGGCGAAACCACATTAGAGAAAGCCATCAGGAAGGGTTGAATGAAAAAAAGACAATGCGTCTGCTCCTGGTGTCTTGTGGTGCTAATCCTTGCTCCTTGGGCACTCAATGCAACTCTCCTGGCAATGGAGCCCATGCCCTCTGGTGTTTTCAAACATTAGTAGCATCTACGTTGTATTGAATTGATCACTCGATGTTTTATACATTCTGGCTGATTGGATGATGATTGACCTTATGAACCTGGGATATTTTCTTGGTGGGTTAATTGAATGCAGGAGCTGGTATTGATGTTTTGATTTTATATTATTCTTATGGTTACTGGAAGAATTGTAATCATGTTAGAATTTGACGTCCTTGACACAGCTGTCTCAATTGAATTTCAGGCTTAGATGTTGTGACAGCAATCGCTTCCGTCCCAACCTACAAACCATCTATTCGAATTCGCCAATTCAACGACTTTGCTGAACTGCTTGGAGACGATAGAGCCCAGATTGCACGTGCAATATGGAACAAGCCTCTCAAGACTGTTTATATCAGTGACTGTGGAGAGCTTAAAGTTACCAAGCCTTCTCTGACTCCTACCCTTCCATGATTTGATAGTAACTATCAGCTCATTCAGGTAGCAGAAAACATATGCATTTTCAGATTATATTGCTTGTTCTTTTTTTGGTAGAATTGCTTGTTCTAAACCTTACAGGAGATTTTTGTTGTAAGTTTCATTTTATAAAAAACCACTCAAATCCAAAGCCTTGATGCCTTCTATACTTTCTTCTAAAAGAACCAACCCTATTTCTGTTTATATGTTTAACTCGTCTTCATCTTGATCACAGTTGCATCAATCAAACTATCAAAGCAACAAATCCAGAATTCTGATTAGTTGGGCTTAACTGGGCCTTAATGGGCCGGGCTGGGTTTTAAGTTGGTTGGACCTGTCAGGCCGGGCCTGAGTTACTCACCCATATGTAATGTTTAGAAGTTACATAATTATGGTTTCCATATGTATATATATGCTTGTAGAATAATGGTCAGATGGTGAGAAAAATGAGACCCTTGTGATGATTTGATTCTTTCAATCCATCCAAGTCTTAAAAAAGTACAAAACCCTAAAGGTAGAAACTGGCAACACGTGTAGCATGACAAAGATTAAGTGACATCTGAATGGAAAGAAAGCTAAATAAAGTTTTCTTTTTCTTGCTACTCACATGTCATTCCATCTTCCTTTTCTTTTATGTTGGATTAGATAGAAAAGAAACTCAACCTTATCTCTAAAGCTTCAATGCATTGTCTATCAATCTCTCCTTGATTACAGGATTCATGACAAGCAGACCCATGATGCGATTGATAACCCAAAGGAGAACAGGAAAGTGAAAAAAATGAAAAACAAAAACCAAAGTTTGATTTTCTGGCATATCCGCCGTTTGTTTTGCTCTTATTGGTAGAATGAGGTTTAAATAGTTTTTTTTTTTTTTTTTTGTTGATCTGAGGTTCATCCGGGCCAGCTTGCACGCACCTCGATTACATCCTCAGGGGTGTGTTTGTCGTCCGCAAGGGATCGAACCCATGACTTCTCCACTGAGAAGTATGGATCTTACCATTTTACCAACCCTGCATTGACGGTTCAAATAGTCTTTCCCCATTAAAAAAAAAAAGTCTTTCCCCCTTTTTATTTTTTGGATCTACTACATCTGTTACAATTCCTATTTCTTCCAATTCCCTGTAATTTATATATAGGATTGTGACATGTAGCAGTCAACAATTCAATGTTCAGAATTAGAACCCAATTAGGAACTGAATTTAATGAATTCTTAAAATTAAGCCTCAAGAAAAGAGGAGAGATGAAATTGGCAGAAATTTTATCCCTAATGGGTTCTAATTTTAAACATTGAATTATTGACGGTCTTATATCATAATCCTAATATGAATTACAGGGAATGAGAATTGTAGAGGATGTGAACTCTTATTTTTTCCCTTTCTTTTTACATATTTTCCTCATGTGAGTTCATTTGCTGGAATTTGATGATATTATAAGGTGAAAAATCTCGCTCCGTAATTCGGTTATAATAGGCCTTGAGCACCTTTTGTTATGCTTTAACTCAGTCGAGTTTACCCTAGTTGATTTAGATCCTCTTTCGATGTTTACTGGTTTTGTTCTTACTCTATCAAAAAAATTATTTTTGTAGTTAATTAAATATTTAATGGTCTACTAATCAAAATGAAAGCCAACAACCATCAGTGTGTGTGGGACTCATCAATTTTATTGGTCAGTTCAATCCTTTTCAGGCATTCAACACTAACGGCCAATCTGCCACTCTGTCTTACAGCAACTCCACTCTTTTTTTTTTTTTTTTTTTTTGGACTTTCCTTAATATCTAGATAGAATACAAAGAAGACATATGCTCTTTTTTCCCCCTTTTTAGCAGCTATTGGATTGGAATCTGCTTATTTCTGTTGTCACAGTCTACATCATGGTGGGTCCTAGCAAGGTGCTTTGGCTGCTTGTGATTGATGGATTTTGCATTTCTGATGATCAACATAAAGCCTCTCTCCCGTAAGAAAATGAAGTTTTCAGTGATTCTGACAAATTAATTCTTATATTCTCATCCATTGATCTAAGAGAGAGGGGAAAGAAGGGAATAAACTTCGCATTCAGTGTATCCTCTTTGATGTTGTACAAATTCTCACAGTTGTAGTAAGAGAAGGTGCCCGAATTTGTACAGATGTAACAATCATGATGTCATTTTCTATGATTGAAATATATTTTCAATTGCATATGTGAAATCACTAGTTTCATAAAAATACCAGATGCCAAATGGAATAAGAATACAAATTATTTGGCATTGATATAACTAGACATGTAAATGGATAATCAAAATCTGTTGAATTTGCATTCATATTTATTTTAAGGTGTTCGTATCCAAAATTTTTCTTGTCGGAAAATATTTGTATCCGTCCATTAAACAGCTGGATTCGGATTCGGATTCGAATAATTGCTTATCATATTGGATAATATTTTTATTCGAAAATAGTAAAGTATTGGGATATACTGCCCCCCTGATTTAACACCACCCTCTTCATTCCCCCTTCTTGCATCCCCTGGCTTTTTTCCCCTCTCGCGCCCTTTTTTTTTTTTTTTTTTTTTCTTTCCTCTTTTCTTCTCTGTCCTCGTTTTTTTTTCTTTTTTTCTTTTTCCTTTTTCTTTTTCTCTTTGTTTCTTGGCTCCCGGGTTTGTCCGCTTTAACATTTTTTCTTTGAAAATTGATGATAATTGGTTTGAAAACCGGTAATCGAGTAATCAGAAATAAAAAATTATCTGATTTAGAGTAAAGTTTAAACACTTTTCTAAAAAGATGATTGATAATCGAATTCGGAAGCCGGTAATTGGTAAACATGAATTGTAAATTGGAAAATTAAAAAAAAAATGACAATCACCAATCTTTAATCGGATCGAACTAATATCCGATAAAGTTTCAAATTTGAATTCGGATGCCTTCTCTAAATTTCTCCCGAATTCCGATGGTGCTTTTGTTAATTGGATTTGGATTCAAATACTGGTGTATCTGAGCTGAATCTGATCCTTTACCGGTCTAGATATAACCCTCAAAAATATAAAAAATTAAAAATAAAAAATTCCTGTTTTTAAGCCTTCCATTTATGTCATAATAAACACAATTTTTAAAGTTTTTGTTGCCCCATTTATATGACTTGTTTCGAAGGTTAGAAAAAGAAATTTTGCGAACAAAGGCATTTAAGATAAGATCAGCATGTCCATTCAATTTCTTCCATAATTCAACCTAATCCTTTTCGTATCTTTTGGGCAGAAAATGATTTTTCATTCAATATTGCAATTGAAAAAAGTGTCTTATCAAATCAAAGATAGATGGATAAGTATATCTCAAAAATAGAATGAGCAAATTTGCAGCTATAACTGCAATAGAAACTTAACCAAAAAAAAACTGCAATAGAAACCAAATTAACCAATTTCTGGAAAACAACAATCCTATCAATTTTGGTGCCCAAAGTAAGTGATACACCACCTTAGGAGGACATGGAAAAACCAACTATCCATCTCATCACATAAGCAATCCCTCCAAGTCAAGTAAGCTTCTAGCTGTTTATACTTCTTAAGACTTTTTTATTTTTTCGTTTCACTCCTTTCTTAAAGCTTTTATCAACTTGTCTTGTGATATTTTGCACTTTATGGATAAGTAAATTAGTCTTCTCTCTGTTTTTTGGAGAAACAATTTTCTGTGGGGTATAAGTATGACCTTAATGATCTAAACCTACTTTGGTTCGTTCTGAATTTGGACAAAGTATAAATTCAAAATTCCAACCCTGAAGGTAAGTCAAGATTGGGCCAAAGTTGAGTGTTTAAGGGTTTGTTTGACTATCTAAATCCAAACCCTGGATTCTTGAATCGTAGATTTTATAGATGTTTGGTGGTAAAACAACCTTGGATTCATGAAATCCAGGGATTTCACTTTTTTTGCCTAAAAACATGAATTAAATCATTCCTTGGTATTGCGTGAAATCCATGAATTCCACCGTAAGTATAAAATGATTGAAATTTGCGGATTCAAGCAGAGTAATTTGACGGAACTCAACAAACTTCAATCGATTTGAGGCTAACCAATCAATTAATTTTTTGAACGATGAATCCATAGATTTGAAATCCTTATACTTGAAATCACATTTCATTTCAAATTTCTAGATTCATGTAACCAAACAGGCCCTAACATGGCCCGATGCTAGCCAGCATAAGCCTACCATCTTATAGAATGTTTTTGATAAATAGAGCTACAATATAGAATTATGAATTGTCTTGATGTTTTGTATATAGTGTTTAAACCAGTTTAACCTAATCAAGCATAACTAACATATTAAGGGTCAAAGTCAAGATTTTAAGAATTGTAATTTTTTGATGATATAAGAACCAAAGAGCCCAACTCTCCTCATGGAAAAACTCTGATTTTCTATGGATGCAACATAAAAGTTTCCTATCTCTCTCTTTTTTTTTAAACAATATTATACATTTGAATGTGTTTAAGATTATTGTATTAAGATTGCTTGGTAATCTGGGAAAGGTAGGTATGAGAGGGATCCTTAGAGATAATTGGTGGTAGATGATCTTTGCTTCGAAGGAGACCTTTGCTATCTAAATAATTTTGAAGCAGACTTCTTACCTCAATTCATTATTATGCAGAAAGCCACATAACTTCAATTTTCTAAGCTGCAGATTGAATGTAATTCTTATTAACCTATAACTTCTCAAGATGCATTTGACAACGTTCTTGAGGAATAATTTAGGTGTTTTTATTCTTAAAATGAATGGTAAAATCTTCTTAGACTATTCCCACCCTATTTCTATTTATAAACTCCCTCTACCTTGCTCTCCTATCCCATACCTTTATTTGAAATTTAATTTTTTTTTCTTTAATATTGTGGGTTCAATTAGGAAAAATTTTCAGAACAGATTTTTCAAACCTTCATTTTCAAATAAAGAATAGACTCCTAACATAAAAAGATATACAAGAACTGATTTTCCAAAACACAAATACTACCAAATGCATACTTATTTATACAAAAGGATTGAATGCCATTGGATGAACTAGTGTAATCACACTCATATAGTCATATGTTCAAAGTCAAAGGAAGAAACAATCACTGGATGTACTTTTCAATATAATGTACAGTCTCCTCCACATAAACTTGTGTAGTTGTTAGGAGTTTTCTTTTACTTGTTTGTAGAAGACTTTTGGTAGTGTGAATTGTTGAGTTGATTCCAACCCAGAACTAGTTTTGTGTCTAACATAAGTAAATTGAGAGCTGAAATTGTTGACCATTATTACACATCTTACACTACCCAAAAGGTTTTCTGATCAAAAAAATTGAAAAAGACACCCCTAAGGTTTTTCAAGAGGTCCCATTCACTTTAAGGTGAGTTGTTGTGTGTGTAAGAAAGAGAAAGAGAGAGAGGAAGAAGAAGAAGGTAGAAGTTGGGAAGGTAATGATATTGATGCTGAGGGGACCTCTGGGCTGTTGTCACTTCCCTATTAAAAGAAGTTTGAGTGGAAGAAGAAAATTGGGATGTATAGAGTAGGGGTGCAAGTGCCCCCCCCTCCCCACCCCCCCTTTCTTCCCTCTTTTTCTTTTTCTCCGTTTTTCTTTCTTTTTTTTTTTTTTTTTCTTTCTTCCCCTCCCTTTTTTTTTGTGGTCTTCTTCTTTTTTCTTTTTGTTTTTTTTAACCTCTTTTTCTCTTTTGTTTTGCCCTTCTTTTTCTCTTCTTTTTTTTGTTTCTCTCTTTTTTCCTCTTCTCTCTTGTTGTCTTGTTTTGATATTTGTCCTTTGTCTATTGACTTTTCCTTTTTTTTTTTCTGGTTTTTTATTTTTCCAACTCATTTTTAGTTCTTTTGATTTTATTTTTTGACTGGTGAGATTTTTATTTCTTTCTTTTTCTCTCTCTTGTTTTCTTATTCATATGCTTGTTTGTACTCTCTTTTCTTTACTTGTTTTGTTGTCTTTTTTCTTTCTTGTTCGTTTTGTATGATTTTTTTGTATTTATATCATTTATTGAACATTTGTGAATGAAAACATACCTACCTACAGCTTGTTATTGATTTTGAAGATAAAATTTTCATTTATCGATTCCTTTGAATTATGAATCTCGATGTTTCAAAGTTACAAAAGAGTTTGTGTGACATTCTCTATAATTGACTTGACTTTCAAATATGCCTAAATTTAATTACAATTCTTCTCTCTACTTATTCTATTTCTGAATAATTTTAACTCTTTGCTGTTGGAGAAAAACCAAAGGAAAAACAGAATAAAAAGAGAGAGAGAGAGAGAGAGAGAGAGAGAGAGAGAGAGAGAGAGAGAGAGAGAGAGAGAGAGAGAGGAGAGAGAGAGAGAGAGAGAGAGAGAGAGAGAGAGAGAGAGAGAGAGACTTGGGGGAAAGACAAATTGAAATTTGGAATGGTTTACCATTGTCTTGGCTAGAAATTAATTGGATTGGATAAATCTTTTCTTTTTCCCTTCGAGCTTACATATAATAACCATAATTTTCATCGAATTGCAAATTAAAAACCCTAGAAATTTGGTTTCTCATTTCTCAAAATCTAAATGGGTATAAATAGTTAAATACATATTAAATATAAGTTTTGGATTATTTGTTGACATCTTTACTATTTTATTTTTCAAAGCGAGTTTGGAATTTAAGTATTTAATTACTTTAATATGTATTTTAATTACTACTTGCTTACATTTGATATTTACGACCAAAGATATGGCCAATTAAAGCTACGACAATGCCAATTGGGCCTGAGCCAATCGGGGGGCATCGGGGCGGGGCATCCGGGCGCCATCGGGCCGGGGCGGGCCTGGGCCGGCCGGCCATCGGCTATCGGGCCATCGGCCATAGGGCCATCGGGCATCGGGCTTCGCTCCCATCCCGCCCGGCCCATTGGGCCAATTGGGCGTGGCTTGGCTTGCCCCGTGGGCTTGGGCCGGGCTTCTTCCCGACTGGCCGGGCGGGTGGCTCAATTATCCTTGGGTGGCTTGGTTGCGCCCGCCCCCCCCTAGGGGCCAGGGTGGGTCTTGCTTGGGTCGGACCATCAAGTCACACATTTCGGACCATCGGTGAGAATTTTGATCTCGACTGTCAAAATTCAACGGTAGCAATTTCCCTTAAGAGTTGGGAAAAAATAAAAGGGATTAAGGGACACAAAGAGCAAATAAGGTAACTTTTAAATGCCACCATATGGATCAAGCTTCATCAAAGCTTTGATTTACCACACAAAGTTTCACTTTTAGTCTTTTACAATGTCTACCTATAAAAAGAAAAAGTCTTCTACATTGCTAAAAACCAAATCAAAGAAGAAAACTAGATTCCTTGTTCCCCACCTATGATCTACATCAAGCCATCAACTTGGGCATCCTAATTGACCCTACTTATTTCATCAGTCATTTTATGTCTTTTAACAGCTAAAGCATATCATCACAACCATTTTTAGGTATTCTTCGTATTTGTTACAACTTTTAAACTGACACATCTTGATCAGTATCACATTCATCATATTCTTTCATTTTGCGCAATAATTTAAGAGAGAGGGGTTCCCTTCGACCTCTATTTTTGGATATGATCGTTTACCGAAAGTTCTCATTCTAGAATTTCTATATTAAGGGTGAGGAAGGCTATTTTAGATATTTCATATTGTTTAGATGAACGCGAGTGTACGAAAGTGATCCACATGTTAGCACTATGAGAATCTTTTCTCCATCATTTAAATGTGACGAAGCTTTGAAATGATATATCTCAATACCAAAAAGTCTTCAAAAATAAATTCCACACAGAAAATGAGAAACAATTCAAAAAGCATGTCCTCATGTGCGAATGGATTATACCAACAAAAGAAGCATTTCTTTCGTCACGGATAGTTAACATGGGATGTCATATGTCACCCTACTTGATAGAACATGTTTGAGTACATTACACAATGAATCTAACCATAGTACAAGTGTAAGTCTAAGGGCATATGATGCCCTAAAAGGTGAAATTAGAACTATTCCATAAAGCCCTAAAAGCCAATTTTCGATATAGGTTAAGATAACTTAGATGGTGACAACATTGCAAAACATTCTTGAGACACCTTAAAATCCAAATCTCTATCACTATTCTAAGAATACATAAACATATGAGAATCTAATTTAAAAAGACTTCAGGGCATGAATTGTGCTTTATTTCCTCTTAGGGTTTTATTTAATGGGACCATTTACACCTTATCTTAACCTCACACCATATTTTAATTTATGCATACCGAACACAAAACCTTATTTTAAACTAAAATGCTACCAAATAAAATTTTTATTATTTTAATATTAACTTTCTGTATCACCATCTTTATTTTAATTAAATAAATAGAATTACTTTTGCTTCGGTCCTTGCACAAATTACGCTTATGACGAGAAAAAAATCAATGTGGGGGACCCATTTGAGTGACGTGGAGTGTTTTGATTGGAAGAAGGGTTCCATTGACAGTTTCCACGTCAGCAAGCAACGTAGCGGATGCCTCACGTAACCTCAGACCTAATATGCTTGGCCCATTGATTTCTAAATTTTTTTGTCGATCAACCACGTGTGGAAAGATGAGCCGTCGATGACGGAGCTTGGTGTATTTTCGTAATAAAAAACATAATTAGGTGAGTGGCGTGGCAAGATAGCAGGCGTGGCGGAGAAAACATTAACACAAATTTTATACGTTATAGGATTTAGATAAATATTATTATCAAATGACCAAATTGCCCTAATAGGTGGTATTGACTTTAGAGTATTGATAGAGTCATTCATGAACTGAAGGAGTCACGGGTGTCTTAATTCATCCTCTGCCAGGTTACCCCAAAAGTTAAGTTAAGAAACCGTCGTTACTTTATTAGGCTGTGATACCAAAATGGCAAATTCCAGTGCTATTATAGCCTCTCAGAGACTGTTTCGCGAATAATGGACTGAAAGATAATTAATTCAACACATAGGGATAGTTTTGGAAAATTAAAATCTAAGCAGCGGCAATCGGCCAATGAGTAATGTTTTGTTTTCTATAAATATCTCATGTCCAAGTAAAATTGCCGTCTGGATGACGGCAAGGGAAACATAAGACAGAGAAAGAAAGGTCTGTTTTGGGGGGGGGGGGGGGGACCACATTGCGAGAGGCCACGTGGGCAAGAGGGCTGACCTGCAATAGTAATAGTAGCTCGGTGGGACCCATTCTTTGGCAGTATAGGAGGGGACCGCTTTACTTTCGGCCTATATTGAAGATAGTAGGGGACCACGGAGCGGGCGTGATTAAACCGGCGGCTCTTCATCAGACTTTCAGACAGCAAAAGCAGCGAAGAGTCAAATTCTACGTTGGGTCCCACCATACCCGATGCTCTTACCCACATGTACGATTTCTATTCGTCGAATCACCTCGCGTGCCTTTGCGTGGTCCCCAGATGTGGTCCATGCTACCTGAGGCTGCCGCGTGTCGTTCCGATAGGTATGGTCGTTGTCCGCAAGTGGTGGTGGAGTGAAGCAACGTAATTTCGACTGGGTTCTCCTCCTTCTCGCTTTTAATGAAAAAACTTAAAAACCTTGGCTTTATATGCCGTCGCTGAGGTTTGGCCACCGGCAAACCATAACCGGTCACCGTCATACCTAGACCTAACCCCGCGTGAACAGCGACTATATTGTTCATGTCGCTCGTGAGTGAATTCCGGTCCCAAATGTCTCTCGTAAGTTGCAAGTTGCAATTACTGACATGACAAAAGCAGCTTTTTTTTCTTCTGGTTACCTCAACAATCCAATATCATAGAAAAAATGAAATACATTTTGCCACGTGTAAAATTCTACATCGTTAGATTCAAGGTAAATTTAAAAATGAAAATAAAAAAGGGAGCAATTTTCCTTGTTTACTATATGTCGGCGGATTTTCATTGTCAAGCCGATTACCGGGGCAGCGGTTTCACAGGGTAAAAATCCACTCGAAGCAGCGCTGCTCTTAACAGTGTACGGTCTATATTTAATTTAAGGCTTACAGAAAATCTAGACCATTGGATGAATACTTTACTCAACGATGCAGATTTATCAAAACACTTCTGAGCCTTTACTACTGGGAGCAGCGCTCCACCCAACCAAAATCACTCTTGCAGACCACTTTCCGGAGCTACCATACGTGTGTGAGATATATAAGAATAAAATAATCGTTGCTTTCTCTACTATTCGCTCGCAGTTGTTCATACCCTGTGGGGAGGGAGAGAGAGGGGGAGGTCTTGAACCAGAGAGAAGGAGATGAGATTGTTGCAGTGAAGCGAGTCATCGATGGCGTTTCACAACCATCTCTCGCATGAGATGGCACTTCAGCATTACACACATCAACATTTAGGGGAAAACACAGCGGTCTTACGAAGTATTTTACCGGAGCAGCTTGGTCAGTCTTCGTCGGACGCCACCGGCGGGGCCGGGAAAGACCAGAAAGATATGCAGAGATTGATGATCGAGACTGCTGGAAAATCGCAGCAGCAGCAACAGCAACCTTCGCAGCTAGGCGGAGGAGGCAGTGGTGGTGGACCGACATGGTTAAACAACGCAATTCTCCGGCAGCAGAACCAGTACGTTGACGGAAGCTTTCTTCACTTGCAGACGAATTCGGACTCGAATTCTGGTGCTTCGAACCAGTGGCTTCCGCGGCCGATGCTCCAGCGGAACACAAGTGATGTCGGTGGTGGTGGTGATGATGTTCCGGTGTCTAGTGACTCAATGATGGCTGCTGCGATATCGCAAGGTTCGGCCGATATGAATGCTAACACTGATAACAGAAACAGTGGTAACAACCAGAACCACGGGGACAATAGCGGTGGCGGAGAGTTGGCGGAGAGCGAAGCTGGAGGTGGAGGGGACGGAGTTGTTTCTTGGCAGAATGCGAAATACAAAGCTGATATATTGTCTCATCCTCTTTATGAGCAGCTTCTATCTGCACATGTCGCGTGCCTGCGTATTGCTACACCGGTTGATCAGCTACCAAGAATTGATGCGCAGCTTGCTCAGTCTCAGCATGTTGTCGCCAAGTATTCCGTTCTCGGACATGGTAATCAACCGCTTGTGGGAGATGATAAGGAGCTTGATCAGTTTATGGTATGTCTCCTTGCCACGTGCTGTGTTCTTTTGGATTATGTTTCATCTTTCCCAGTATTTGATTATGGTAGAATTACTTTGCTTGTTGAATTAGACAAGAATAAATTCTGATGTTTCCAGTACCACCACTTTGCGATTCTTGTTTACTTGTTTCTTTCGCAAGTTAAGCTTGTTTTGATTTCCACTTGGGGACTTCCTATGAAGTCATCGTTTTGATTTGCTATCAGAAATCAAAACTCAAATCTGTTTGAATGACGCTCTTTACACTTCTTGAAAAAATATATTTATGGCGATCGGCATAGAGCTGAGACCGGACGTGGTGCGTCATCAGTTTAGGCTACCGTGTTTCCAGTGCTCCTACGGCGGAAGATGAGATGGATGTGGGAAATAATGGAGTAAATTAAACGAGTGACGCATATTATACCCTCTTGACTTCCTTCTCTTCCTGAACTCTCTGAAAGGCTATGTTCCCGTTTTGACTTGACACGGACGAGAGTGCTTAGTAGACTAATGGTAATCGGATTCTCTGAGAACATGTCGCGAGTCTTTTCCTTTCAAAGCTAGTGTGGTATGAGAATTTTCAGATGGCTTGTTCTGGTTGAGGAGAGTAGAAGGCTCCGGCATATCTAAAGATGCACTTGACTAAAATTCTAAGGCTTCGTGTAAGAAACTTAATTCCAACATTTAGGGAACTTCTCTTAACTAGGATGAATCACTTCCGTGGAAAATTCTTCTGTTTGTTTTTCAACCATTGAGATCTTGATAATGACTTTAATTGGGAACACCTTTGAAGATAAATTGTGAATGTTGAATCTGATAGTGGTGGTCCAAAAGAAGCATAAACGAGAGACCTTTTGGTACAATCATGACCATAGAAAGCAGAAAGGAGAACGTGGTTGTACCCAATCCTTTTTCCTTCATAAAGTGTGAAAAGTTGAGGATGGTACATGTATATTGTGGCCAAGGAAAATATATAAGGTTTGTACTAAGGGGTGAATTTGGGGGTAATTATTTTTAAATTATACTGTGCAATTAAATAATTACTTACCACAGCTGTGATAAACGGAAGATGGATAGTTTGGTCTGAAATCTTTGAGTTTTGTGGAGGTGATGTAACCAGATGCTACTATGTTGGGTCACTGGTGGCAAGACGCCCATCTCAATCTTGAATTGCAGTAGGCAAAGTATTGTGGCACCTAGTTGTGTCTAGTTTTCATTTGGATGCTTCAGAAACTATACATTGCTAAGCATTTGTTAGTTCTTCTGTGAGATTTCACTGATGGTACAACAACCACTGGTTGGTTGGGAACCCAGCGAAGCCCTTCCTTTGGAGGAATGGGCTACTTACTTCATGGTTGATCGTGAAGTTTTCTTTCAATATCATCCTCTGATCACATCAAATTTCTACATTGATTGGGAAGATCTATTGCAGTTGCAAACTCTCAGCCAGAATAAGAATCCTATACGAACCAGCAATTCTGTGAATTTCTTTCATTCCCATTATTTTAGGCTTTATGCTCATGTCACAAGTGAGAAGATTATTAGTGACATGCATGTACCACAAAATTCTTGAGGACATGGTCCATGTATCCAAAATGAAGTTCTCACAGTATGAAGACCCAAAATAAACCTTTCTTAGGAAAACTCCAGTTATGATATACTGGCTCTTAATCAATTTAGAATCTTTGCTATTTCCCAATTTATATGGTTTGCCATGTTTGTATATTATTTATTTATTTTTATTTGGACTTCTCTGTTAATAAAAAGTGCGTTTCATTTGGGAAGTCCTCTGATTTGGCTTTTGATGCACATTCGTAATATTTTTTTTTGGTGGTGACTGTACACATAACAAGAATAACTCAGCAGTACCCAACTTAATGTGGTTGTCTGTAACCATGTTCAGTATAATTCAACTTCATTGGGTGCTACAGTATTTGGGGATATGGCATACAAGCACATTAATGACTGCAAATCCTTTACACTGTTTCAAGAAGATCCTGGACTCATTCTTTCATAGGAACTTCCATGATTGAGGACACAACTAATTCGTTAATCTCTAGTCTAGTATATTTCTTCTTGTTTGGTCTACTGCATCTGTTCTCCTGTCTGACTTTATTGGTGGGTTTCTTTTTTTGTTAGATGTGCTCTCAAAACTGAATCTTGTGGTTGTCCTTGATGTTTACTGCTTTAAGCAACAATAGTGCGTCACAGTTCAAGCTTCTGTTCTGGGTATGTAGTGAACAGAGTGTGGTGCCTTTATTGAACTTTGGATATATTTTCCACATAATAGATCTTAGTAACTGCTGTGTGAGCTTTAGTACAATTTTAAGTTTCAATATTGCAAGTATCAGATAGCCTGCTCTAAACTTGGAAGCAGCCTTTAGCAAACCGGGGGTATCACTGAGCACCTTTGTCACTCCCAGATCCCATAGTAGCAGAAGCCACATGCCTTGGATGCTTTTTCTAATGGATCTTGGTAGCTACTCACTACAGAGGGAGGAAGCATATTATAAATTCCTCTGTTTACAGTATTTGCTCAAATAATGGATCATATTAGTTGCTGGTTTGAGTGTTCTCTGCATATCCACTCCTTCTTGTTGTAAGTTGATGTTGTCATATGCTCTTAAGGAGTTGTTTGATTCTCAGACGATTTAACATTTTGTCTAAGTAAATAAAAATTTAAAAAACTATTCCAGTGGATGCGGATGCATATGTGGAATTTCTCACTCATTGTGCCTCGAGTGTTGATGTAACTTTAAATGGTTGTCTTAGTGGTTACCAGCTGATTAATTTTTATCTTAAAAAGTTGCTGATATTTCTGATTTTTATTTTTAATTTAAGCAACTCAATATTACCTGATTCTTTCCTTCTGTGTTTGGTGTGTAGACACATTATGTTCTACTGCTCTGTTCCTTCAAAGAACAACTGCAGCAGCATGTTCGTGTCCATGCAATGGAAGCAGTAATGGCTTGCTGGGAGCTTGAGCAATCTCTACAAAGTTTAACAGGTGACTGTGGGATCCCGAATGTCTTTTTCTACCCCTGATATTCATTCTAACATAAGATTACATTACACTGGTACTAAGATTAGGTTACATCTGGTATTGAGATTACCATTTCTGGTCCTCACTTTTTCCAGCTTGACTTCTGGTGATGAATGTTTGATGAGTTGTATCATTGATTTCTTATATTGCAATATGGGTATGGACTTGGAATTGAGATCTGATGTGCTTCATTGGGTCTTGACACAAGGAGCTGTAGAGAGGAAAAGAAAAAAGACGTTGAAAAAAGGGATTCAGTGAAAAGAGTAATATTTAGGATGGAACATGCCTAAGTTTTGTCATTGCAGAAGAAACAGGGGAATTGAGGTAGGAACGAAATCTTGTAGACTGTTGGAATTTTCCTTCATTCCAAAAAGCTCGCGCCAGTATGGTTCAGTAGGAATTTAGGAAACATGAATTAACTTCTTATTTTAACGAATATTATATTTGAGAGAGCTATGGGTTGATTTGTGTGGTTGAGCTCTGAGACCATCTACAGGAAGACTCTTGTAAAGAATAGAAGATTACTCCTCAAAACTGACACTGAATTAAGAATATCGCTAGGATAGTCTATTTCAAACTCTTTACATGGACTCTCATACCTACCTGCCGCTTACATCCACACCCACCCCTTCATAATAAGTGGTGACTTGAACATGCCTAATGCTAGGATAACTTAAATTTACACTATAATGAACCCATTGAACTTCAAATCATAGTTGATAAATTTAAGTGGTATGTGCTTAATAATTTTCTCTGTGACGAGAAATTCTGAGGACAGGAGAGTCTTGAAAATGAATAAACATGGAAACAGAATGACTGTAGCTAAGATTTTAAGTTGAAAGTGGGAAGTGGATAGAGTGATAGAGGAAAAATGATAGCGAAAAGTCACCAAGGTGGCTGGCTATCTGCAATGAAAATCAAATACTGTAGCTAAGGTTTTAAGTTGAAGGTGGGAGGCGGTGAGATTGAATAGAGGATAAATGATGCATCCACATGAACTGTGGTGGTACCAATAAGCAAAAAGATAAGTCAACCAAGGTGGCTTGCTGTATCTGAATAAATTCAATGACTGTTCAGTAAGGAGGTATTACAACCAAATGTTGAGCAGCTTTTATCTTTCTCAAATAGCCTACCTGTTAATCAGAGAAAGTATGCTCAGTTTTGATAATTTAGATGCGATCCTGAGGAGGATCAATAGGGTTTGCATTGTTGTACCTGATTAGATGCTACTCAAGTGCAACTTGGTGAATGTCTATATGCCCAGGTGGCAGGATAGCTTGCTGATTCTGACCATTGGATAGATAGATCTATCTATGGATTTAGCCACTTGTCAAGGTCCAATCCAACAAAGTCACATTTTGTGTATTGGCATGCCTCCTTGTATTTTTCAGCCATTTCTTTATGCCAATGCACCTAGATGTTTAAAGCTTTAGCTTGTAACTTGGGGTTACCGATTTGGGCTGAAAATTGGCAGGTAGGGCAGGGGACTTCTGGGGAATACCTGTCAACCAAATTTGGGCCGTCTGTTTTGCCATTAGCAGATATTTGGATCAATTGGTCGACCTGTCACTAAGCAAGTGTTTAGATTATAAAGTAACCGAGCATTAAGCACTTCAATGTCCAGAAAAAGAAAAGTTGGTTTATTTAACTGGTTCCTGGCTAAGTTAGCATGCCTAAATCTACCACTTTAGAGACTGTAAAACTCTAAAATGTAGTCCTCTCTCCCTTCTTAGCTAAGTGGGGTGTGTATAATGTAGTCCTTGACTCTCTTCTTAGCTATTGTTCTTGTTGAAGCTGATCTCTTAGGCTATGTTTTGTTGCAATCCTGTTCTATGAGTCTTTCCTGTTCTGTAATCTTTTGCATAGATCCATGCATCAGGCTAATTTTTAGGATAGTGATAGTTTCTCCTGTCATAATACTTTTATGCCAGCTTAACCTCTCTATGGAACTTTTACTTGTGTGACTGATATGCTCTGCATGAACAGGTGTCTCACCTGGTGAAGGAACGGGTGCAACAATGTCGGATGATGACGATGACCAGGCGGATAGTGATACAAACTTGTTTGATGGGAGCCTGGATGGGGCAGACAACATGGGGTTTGGCCCTCTTATCCCCACTGAGAGTGAGAGGTCCTTGATGGAGCGCGTGAGGCAAGAGCTGAAGCATGAGCTGAAGCAGGTAAGGATTTAATGGTTTGTAATGGTCTACATTTTTGCGTGTTACAAGGTTAATAACCAGTTCACATTTATTTCAGGGTTACAAGGAGAAGATTGTGGACATAAGGGAGGAAATTCTCCGGAAAAGAAGAGCAGGAAAACTCCCAGGTGACACTACCTCACTCTTAAAAGCCTGGTGGCAATCGCATTCAAAGTGGCCATATCCAACAGTAAGTCTGGTTAAGTACTTCGCAAATCATTCAGTTGAGACTGTTAGGCACTATTGACTTTCTAAATCGTAAGTTTTTGGATCTTATTTCAGGAGGAGGACAAGGCAAGGTTGGTGCAGGAAACCGGCTTGCAATTGAAGCAAATCAACAACTGGTTCATTAACCAGAGAAAAAGGAACTGGCATAGTAACCCCTCGTCTTCTACAGTTTTGAAGAGCAAACGAAAGAGGTATTCTAGCTAAAGCATGTTTACCTTTTGAAAAATTTTGATCATTTCATGGACTTCTCCCGACTTAAATTTTAAAAAGAAGTAATGCAGGTGACAACAGTGGCGAACGCATTTGATCCCAAACCAACAAATGTTCACTCCATGCTTCCAAATCCAGTGGGTGATTCAGCATCAAAATACAAAATGCTGCATGAGGACACTGCAGAAGTTTACATGGAGATGTTTATATTGCTTAAACACAGAAGCCTAGTGTGGTAGATGAGGCAGTTTGCCTACTATTTGCGAGTGGTTGCTGTGATTGCCGAGCAGTTAGATGCCAATTGACAGGTACCGATGCAGTCAACAATACCTAGATGCATATCATGCTATATTCTTTAGGTTGAAATTTGAAGAAATATATCTATGCATATATATTACTGTAATAGAGCCTTCGTGCATATATATTTCTGCCTCTATAGGCAGATTTGAGAAATCCTTCCTACATATGTGAATAGTAGTATCAATTGCAGCTTTTGGGTGTACAGTGTAATAATCTTGTGCATGTTTCTTCCTTTCTATTCAACTAGCTACTACTATATGAAGTCCATGGTAGCACATTGCTTGATGATTGTGCGTCTTCAGTGTTCTATTGTTTTGCAGCATTACATAAAAACCATGGAGAGTTGCTTGTTTCTGTGATATTTGCCCCATCTGGTTCGACCTCTAACAGTAACATTTTAACGAAGAACCATCAGAAATTGCATATCTATGTATGGGGAGTAGGCCAACAAGTTATTCCCTGAGAGAGATTGATGGAGAGAGGGTTACCGACTCTTGTTTATTAGCCAGAAGTAAACTTCTTTAGAGTAAGTAAGTAGAAATATTATGATTTTTTTCTTTCTATTTCTTGTGTTCCTTACGTCTCCTAAAGAGAGGATTTTTTTTGGCTAGCTTGCTACAATCTCTCTTACCATAGCTAAGAACCTTAAACCATGATTAACCCACTCTACGAATATATTAAGTTGGACACAGTGGATCAACTGCAAAAGGGCTAATACATCATGACATGTTCTCCAAATAAAAGATTTTAGAATCAATACAAGTGTTACATAGAATCTCGTATCTTTTTCCCCCCTAAACTAGTCAGGTCGATTGAAATAAATGAAGCTTTTATTTTCTGGGATTTTGAAGCACTTCGACTTGACGTTTTAGAAGTTCAATGGAAACTGCCAGAATTTTTGATAGGCAGACGCCAGTTTGTTTCTCTGAGAAGCTTGATGGTTGACCAAGAACATGAAGATATATGCCCTTTCTGTGTAAAAGTAAGTTGATTTTATTTAGATCTTTATGCGGTATCTTTGGATGCAAACCAGTGCTTCACCATAGATTACCACGATCTCCCATATTTTCTTTTATTGAGAGCTAAATGAAGTCTAAGAAAATCACCATCAGTAGAAATTTGTGCTTCAAAACAAAATTTCCTTTTATGTCTGGTAATAAGAAAGTTTATTTGAATTAAGATACACGAGGAAAGGTGTAACCAAATTCACCTACAAATACTGGGTAACATGAACAAAGGGCTAAAGGTTTTGAAAATAAGTTACAAGACTTTCTTGCAGCGCGAGTATATCTGCAACACAAATGTCAGCAAAAGAGGGAATTAAATCCCAAGTGTCTTGTAGTAATAGTTTGCCATAAAAGGAGTCCATGGATGAATCTTCTCGGACTCTCACAAAAATGTTCCACTCTCAATTTTTTTAGGGTAAATTATATATAGATCCCATATTTGTAATTAATTATATCTATTATCTTTGGAAAAAAATCAATTACAAATTCTCTTTGCCGTGAAGAATTGAATTAAGTGATGATGTCACCAATAAATAAAAATTTAGAAACCCAAATTTGTCTTTTTTATTAAAGTAGATGATTCCTCTCCATCCATCTCTTTCCTTAACCCTGCCCGGAAATCACCTACCGGTCCCCACCTTACCGAAAACAATCGCCATATAAACAAATTTCCAATAGGGTGGAGCTTGTGGATGATATCCGGCAGGATTAAGGAAAGACATGGGTGAAGAAGAAATCTTTTATCCCACTTCTTTAGTAATTTTTAGGGTATTTTAGTCATTTAATATTGGACTTAAAATTACTATTATGAGAAATGCTTGACAAAGAAGGATAAGATTAGCCTTTTGAATTTTTATTTAGTGGTGATATCATCACTTAATCCAATTTTTAATAGTAAAGAGTCATTTGGCATGTAAACTGAGGAGTGAGTAAGAGCAGGATTTGACATGAAAATTGAAGAGTGAGTTTACCAACACTCGAACAAGGTAGGCAATTGAGGTGTGAATAAAGCAAAAAGCTTACTATCACCACATGAAGGAATAAGAAATTTAGGGAGGTGAAGTCTTACGATCCAAATTGTCTTTACTATCAAAGACAAATTTGAACTTACAGCGTAGTAATCATGCAACTAGCCTACTTTTTCCTTCTTTCATCTGTTCTCTTGCTTACCTCTTCTATCCCTCCCAAATTTCTCTTCGTCTAGCACTACCCCCTTGGGGGGCAGGTATGTAGTAACCATCCTGTCAGTTTGAAAGGGCGGAGCACTCGGATATCCAATGTATTGATGAAAAGGTAAGAATAGTCCTCTACACCTGGCTCATGGTAAGATCATATCATCCCTTTTAAAGTCCAGCCAACTTTCTAATCCTCATATCTTGCCATGTATGGCATTTACCATCTCCCCCACCCAACCGGTTTCTTATTCTTTTTGCTCATTACCGTACCTTTTGAGCTTTGAATGAAGCTCATATATTGACCCTGTTGGTCACTTTAGCACTTCTCTACAGTTTCTTTGTTGCAACCAATGTCTCTTTACCATATATAGTGTTTTAGATTCTTTAAATCCGTCAGCAAGCAAATCAATTCCCTATGCCATAAGTTCTGGCTAGGCGGGCACCCCACCAAAATGAAGCAGCTAATTCTAGTCTCATCGTATAAATGCTGCTAAACAAAAGATGTGTGAGGTATTGGTTTCAAAAGAATGGAGGATGTAAATAGTGCACTACTGTTGAAACAAGGGTATGTGGAGACTACTATCTGAACCACATTCTCTATGGGCTAAAACACTAAAAGCTAGATACTTCTCTAACACAAGTATCTTTCACCCAAGGTTAGGAAAAATGGAAGATCATGGCATTGGAGGAGCATTTACAGTATCCTCCCACCTCTGCAACAGATGGTAAGGCAACAAATTGGAAATGGTAATAATGCCTCATTTTGGTATTGATCCACGGCTACAACTGGCCACAACCATTGCAAACCAGAATCTTGAGTAAGAAATATAGAACACGAAGGTTACCATTGCACAAATGCTCCAAAATGTCCAGACAAACATGGAATATCTCTTTTCTCTCCACAATTAAAATTTAATTTTCAATAACCTCACCCTTTCATCTACAGATAACAAATGGGTATTAACGATCTCTTCAACATGCAATTTCTTCCCCAAATTGGCTAGCAAAGCATTGATGAAACATAGACAATCCCTGATAATTGACTTCTCAACATAGTGGAAATTCTTTTGGAAATTACAAATTCACCCAAAATTTAAATCCTTCTTTTGTCATCTATTGTATACAGGAATACCAGTTAAAATTGTTTTATCATAATGGATGGCAGTGAACCCAACCTACGAGCTCTGTGGAAACTTAAAAGAAACCACTTGACATGTATTTATTTCTTACGAGTGGACCCAAAGGATTTTGGCCGCAGGGAGGCTTGGACTCAAGCCAGAATAACTAGCACAAAATTCACTCACCCACTGGTGCAATACAATCTTAAACAATACAATTAGATTACAAAACAAAGCAGTGGAGTCTTTCCATTTTCATAATTACCTGCTATCTTATTTGGTAGAAAGAAACAATTATAGCTTTCAAAAAACAATTACCAAATCCCTATAGGGTTCTCAACAATATTAATACATGGATAGATGGTTTGAAGTTGAAAAATGGGTTGTCAGAAATGGTAGAAGAAACAAACCATAAACACCCTTCCTTTTATCAAAACAGTAGTAATTATTTAAATGTGACTTGCAATGTTAACTTAACAAATTTATTGTGTGTAGGGTATATCACCAATCACTATATAAAGTTGTCTCAAGTTTGGGGGTTGCTACAGAAGCTAATCTCATAAAATTAGGTGATGGAAGAACAATAGATGGTGATGAACTAGAGGCAGCACTCATGGCAATTTGGTATGGCTTGCAGCAAGCAAAAAAACTACTAATCAACATCAAAGAAATAGGGTGTAGTCAACCTACAACAGTAAGCCTACTATCCAAACTGGATCAGTCCACGTGACCTCTTATTTATACACGAATCTTGATGAAAATTCTATTTGAAGCAAACGGTGCTTTGTTCTGTAACTTTAAATCCCCCACCCTCCTACGGACTCTAACTATGGACATATATAGTAATAGTCTTGTATCTATCTCCACTAATCTTGGCTATGGTTCTATCCGGACGCCAAGTTATAACCGCTCAAACTATTCTTAAGTAATGCATTTTTTTTTTGGTGCTTTTTTAATCCTGGAAATGTAATGCCGTCCGCAAGGGTCAAACCCAAGACCTCTACACTGAGAAGTATGGATCTTTATCACTCCACCAACCCTGCATTGGCAGTAATGCATTTTCTTTATTGGGTAGCTGAAGATTAGTTGTCCCTTGTAGTTTGTCAATTTTTCTGTATTTGAATCTATTTCCAAAAATTACTTCTTAGATTAGATCTGAATTACCCTATCCTTCTTGTTTGGATCGAACTGATTAATACCTGTTTCAACTGGGACAATTTTATCACTTCCATTTGTGTTCTTTGGTAAAAATATCTTTCTGATGTTCTGCAAAAGATTATTCAATCCACTTTTTTGATTGGTCCATTTTTAAAGAACATAAGAATGCTAAAAACGCTTTCTAAGAACTTTACCAAACGCACTTTATGTTTTAACTTTCTCCAGTTTCCTCTGCATTGCACGGGCTTTGACGTTCCTTTAGAAGCCGAGAATTACAATGTATCTCTAGCAATGACAGTGTGATAGAATACATGAGATGCTACTCTTTGGCATGAAAAAACAGCAATTTAAAAACCTTTCCCAAAAAACGAAAAGAACAAGAGAAAATGGGCTCATGTGTTCATGTCTTAACTGAACTGAGCGAAGCAGAAAAAAACGTGTGGAGAAATCAAACAGCGGACCGGGAAGACTCTGGATCAGAGACCCAACTCAGCAACTTTTTACGATCTTTCTTAAGCGAAGCAGAAAAGCGTGAGGAGAAATCAATGCGTGCAGAGTCGTGATCTTTCCCTTGCCCTTCATCGAAATTGAGAGCGTAGCTTTGAAGATCGTATTGGAAGTTTGGCCTTCTCTTGCTGGTGTTTACGTTATTGGTGTAGGCTCTGAGCTTGCGAATGACGATCTTATTTCTCTTGCTAAGAAGAGAAAACAATCCAGTTATCTCCTTCTTCAATCTTCTGATCCACAGGGTTTCATCCCTGTTCTCTCCACCTCTCCCTTGCAACAGAGACACCCTTTCACCATTGTTGAATCTTTGCCATCTCAAGCACAAGAATAATTGAAAATACACCACCCCATCATTGCCAAAGCCTTCCTCCTTATCCTTTATACCTAATTCTTCTGATACTTTACCTGTAGTGTTTCCAGGAGAGCTTGATTTCTCATGAAGAGCACCCATATGAGAGAGAGAGATGGAAGAAGAGTGTGGGTTTCTGGGTGGAGGTAGCTATGCAACTGATTAGCGGTTTCTGGGTGGAAGTAGCTGTGGAACTGATTTAGCTTTTGTTGTTTTTTAAAGGGAAAGTGTTGAAAGAAAGGAAAAAAGAACGCGGGTTGGACACTCATATAAGAGGGTCAGCTTGGTTGATCCTTACGGTGGTTACACGGTTTAACTGAAACAGTGTAGGTTTGATCATGATTCATGAACTGGACAGATTAGAGGGACCATGGAAGGTAGTTTTAATTATTGCTTTCGTCCTTGATTACTCATTAATGCTTTCTCCTTACGCTTCACCTGTTCTTACTTCTTCCTTATCTTGGTTGTTTAATTTGGAGAGTAATTTGTTAGGAAGGTGTGCTTTTCTTCCCATCTGTCCCACCATGAATAGACCCTCTTTGGTGCATGCCTGCAATTATGTTAGACCTAACGTCAACCACAACTTTAAAAGCAATTAATGTTTATGAGATTTTATCAGTCAAGGATAAGTTCCATGTAGGAGACTACTAGTGGTTAGTTTAGCTCCATGTTCTGAAAAATACTGAAAATCAAGGAATGTGGAAAGAGAAAAGCAACAACACAAACTACAATTCAATAATCGCAAAAGATAACCTATATAAAGGAGGAAAAGGCCAACAAAATCCCATCTCAAACAACTCATGCAGCTTCCATGGCAAATGCTAACTTCATAAAACTAGCAAGAGAGAACAAATTGTTTGTGTTACGGTCAAGATGAGAAGAAATACTGCAGCAACGACTGAAATGAATGCCCAAGGAGAGTTACAGTAGTTGAGCATCAAACTAGCCTTCCACTTGTGCAGTGGGATCTTGTAAAATTTCTCCAGTTCATGGCAAACACTAGAGAAATAAAAGTTACCATCAATTGCAGTAGGAGAGACCTCTTTGAGAAGACTATTGAACATGGCAACCACCTCGTTTGGGTTCCCAAGCAAGTTAACAATAATCCCCTTCTTCTGAAGCAACTCCACATCCTTAGGACTGTCTATAAGGCCATCAATGAAGGCTGCATAAGCTGTGACGTATTTATCGTAGCTATCACGAGATTGCTCAAAGGCGATGAGGTTTCGAAGTAAAGGCTCTGTCCAATCTTCAATTTTCATCGTTGGGATTTTCAATACTCCTCTGGTGAATGTTATGTCCAACAAGCATGTCTTTGGCCCCTTCTCAAAGTTGATGCTGGCCTCACAGAGCTCTGTTGCAGTGCGTGTGTGCATAAATTTACCAGGATTCAATGGCCTTGTTGAGGTTGATTGGAGGAGCAAACTTCTTACAAAATCAAGCAAGTGCCTTGGCTGGGAGTTCTCTTCATGTTCTTCTACCGTAGTGAGTAATGGTGTCTCTACACTTTCGGTCTTCCCCACTTTCCTTGCAATAGAAACAAAATTAGAGACATTCTTTGCTACCTCGAAGATGTGATGAAATCGAGAACTCTCGCGGATGGTGCTTTGAGTCTGTGGTGCAAAATCTTCGAAGAAGAGACGAGCAATGGAGGTGAGAGGACCAAGTCCATTTGAATATGAATCCCCTGTGAATAGTTCATATAGACGCTCAAGAATAAAGAAGGGAAGTTGATTTTCAAGTAGAATCAAATCACACTTTATAGCACAAGACATCCATGTTGCATTCAATATTGGGTCATCGCGGTATCTGGGCTCATGTAGATTACTCATTTTCTGCAAGTGAGTCCTGATGAAGAGTTCAAGAATGAAACAGCCATCCATTAGCATCATCTTCACAAATTCAGATTTGAATTGGACGATTTCCGCATAACCACACCGAGCTCTAGCTTCCAGTTCTGTCATAGCCTTAACATAATCACCCAAGGTTGCCTGAGATTGCCGCGCAAGAAAATCATTCATGTACCGGAATTTTTGTGCTTCCATGGGCTGTAAGTGTTCGTCAGAGTGGTGGTAAGGGCCAATGGAGACCATGCGAGGTGTGTAAGCTTCTGGTTTTACCTTGCGCAGTGGCGAAGGAACCAGGAATATGCTGCAATTGGGTGGCAAGGGAGATACCTCTTTAAGGTCTTTCTGGATTGATTCCATCAATAGTCTGACTACTGCATCCCCCATATTATCACCATCTGATGTAATAAGCTCGAGATCTTCAGAAGAGTTGGCCATTTTCTTGAGCTCTGTGTCACAACAGTAAAGAGATCACGAGCAAAATGGATAGACCACATTATATTCACACCAGCAGACAAAGAAGAAGACCAAAAAGAGCAAATGACACAAACAAAACAATGAGAAATCTGTAGGAAACACAAAGTCGAAACTTTATGGGGGATCTTTACCATGAAAGAAGAGTACTAAGGAAGTAAATATAGCTAGCTGGTGCAGGAGCTTACCTTTGTATTTTTCAAGTTGAAATTTCTACAGTGTACAAGCGGCAATGAAGACAACGATGGCGACAGGTAGATTCAAACTTGCCTCGCCTAGGGGTCCCAGCTGTGTGGAGGGGAACATCAGATACAAACGCTTCCACTCTCTTTTCCAAGTCTCTCAGGTCGCTGAATTCATGTATCACTGTATATATGATTACTCTTCAGGAGATAACAGCACCTCCTGCTCGTCACTTATTCAGATCTAGAAAACCGTTTAGCCATCGGCATGCATAGTCTAGCTACCAGTCGTGTAGAGTTTGCCAAAAAGATCCAGTGCTGTTGCAACGTACGTGCTGAGCTACCAATCTACTTAACCCCAAAAGAAAGGATTTAAAAAAAAAAAAAAAAAGTGCTGCCACACCCTACCTGGAGTCCAGATCATTTACCCCAATGGGGCTTCTTCTTCTTAGGACTTTTTTATTTTTTTTATTTTATTTATTTATTTATTTATTGTATGAAACTCATTCGTTCATGCAATCTAGACAGACACGTGGGGATGTCCACAGGGTCATCCAGCCACAGAATGGTAGAAGGCCATGATGACGAGCTTGGAATCGATAAAGCCACCTTTGCTAGTTTATTGGTCACAACATTGATTGATGCGTCACAGTTATAAACCTGGTTCCTACTAAGCCCCTTCAACCTGCCAGACGATGAGTCCTGCAAGAAAGGTTAGACGCGAGCCAGCTCGTATGCCGGGTAGCCGCCTTCGATGGCTAAGTCAGATGGTGAATAGATTAAGATCCCGTGCAAGAGCTACACAAGATAATGTTCAAAATGTATTGGATGCTTACCGGAGGGGCAAATCTTTGTTTTTATACTGTATGTATTACCTTTTCTGGATTTGGTAAGTTTACCCAATGAGGGTTGTTGTTTCTCCTGAGATTGTGCTTCCCTATCGTTGGTCCCGCTCAGTTATCCTTTGAGTTGACCTTTCATCTTAAGTGTTGTTGCCATACAAGTCCAGCTTAAGTAACGCCCTGTCTTAGCCGGGCGGTAACTGTCCCAACCGAGTGTCATGTTCAGCCAAAGCTCGGGCTTAAACCAGTCGGTAGAAACCTCCCGTATCATTGGTCATTCTAGGAATATAAGTAAAACTACAACTCGCAAACTGAGACGACAAGAAGAGAACATCATAAATCAGTGGTTGTGTAGATAGTGGATTAGTCTTGGTATTATCCCTCAATAGTGAAATCAGCTCCTTGCTATTTGCTTCGACCAACACATTAAAAAAGACCCCATCTTTAGCTTCTTTTAGTGCTTCACACATAGCTAGCACTTCTCCATCAAGAATGTCAAGAAAAGATGAGGGAATTGACTTGGCATGTAAGTGCTGACCACCATTATTTCTAATGATAATACTAAGGTCAGCTTCACCTGAAGATTTGCTAAAGGTTGCATCTGGGTCTATTTTAGAAAAGCTAGGTGGTGGTGGGGGGGGTCCATTGGGTTAGTGTTGCCCGCTGTTGTCCCCTACTTGTTACAACTTCCACCCTCTTGCTACTCTCCATAAATTCATCTACCATTCGAATTGCTTTGGCAATAACCTTCTCAGGCAGTAAGCTAGCACCATTGAAAATTTTTCATTGCGTGTCAACCACAAGTACCATAGGATAAAGGTGGCTAAACACTCTAGTCTCTTTTCTTCCTCCTTCCCTTTTGCTAAGAAGCCCTTCCATTGCAAAATCCATTTAGCAAGTGTAATCTTTGAGCCATTACCAAAGTTAACTGAAAATGAGCTACCAAACCATGTGGCTCAAAAGGCGAATGAAGTAAGATATTATCCACATTATCAATTGTTTCTTCACAACAGCTGCAGTTGGATCTATACTCATCTTTCTCTTCAAGAATTCTTCACCACAAGCCATGCCATTAGCAACCGCCCTCTATTGAAAGGATCTAATTTTTGGCAAAGTGTGGCATTGGCATACCTTCTTTCAAACCTTTGAAGGAACCTCAGCCCAAGCATCCCTTGTAGAAGATGATGATCGTTGCCATTGCATGTATCTCATCTTTCTCATTCATGAGGAGGTGGTATGTTGACGTAACTGAAAATAATGCTCTCTTATTTGCTCCCCAAACCATTTTATCATCCACAGGGAAGAGAGGTAAGTGGATTCTCAAGATTGCAGCAGCTACTTGAGGTTCAAAAATGTGTTCAATCAACTCCCTTCTCCATTTTCTCTCTAGTTGCTCCACCTTTTGAATGAGTAATCCCTAAGGGTTACTGGGTGTGATTACCTTTTTTCTATCAATTCCAAGTATCCATCTTAATCTACAAACATCGATTTGTTCCCCTCGTCCAATTTTCCATTGTAGACCTTTCATGAGAACCTTTCTTCCTTCAAGTGTGCTTCTCCAGCCCCATGATGGATTGCTTCCTAACTGGGCTTCCAAAAAGGATGTGCAGGTAGTAGATAGCCTTCATGACTCGACCAAAGAGGGAATGTGGATTTTGTAAGTCTCCATGCTTCCTTCGAGAGTAGTGCCTTCTTATGAAGAGAGGGGTCCCTTAATCCAAGTCCACATTTCTCCTTCAAATGAATTAATTTTTTCCAAGAAATCTAGTGAACAGCTCTCTTACCCTCCTTATCTCCCCAAAAGAATGCACTTGCCAACTGCTTAGTTTTTGTGGTACACCTGAGGTCACTTAAAATGTTGAGCAGCATAGTTAGACAAAGGAAGGGCTGAAGACTTCAATTCTATTTCCTTCCTTGTAAGTGATAGTATTTTCTTAGCCCACCCTTTGAATTTAGTTGTTGTTCGATCATTTAGGATCTGTTTGGTTACATGAGTCTGGAGATTTCAAATATCTAGAGATTTCAAATCTATGGAATCATAATTTATAAAATTAAATGTTTGGTCGTGGAATGAAATCTATGGATTCATCTTAAAAACTATTTGATCGACATGATTTTTGTGAATGTGCAAATGAATAGCTTTTTTGAAATCTCTGGATTTCACCTCTTACCTATAAATCTACAGATTCACGTTTTTAGTGTAAAAAGGTGAATCTCTAGATTTCATGAATCTAGATATTTTTACAACCAAATGGGTATAATTCTCAGATTCATGAATCCAGAGATTTCATGTAACCAAACAGACCCTTAAATCATGAAAGATATCCACCTTCTTTCCTTTTAAAACAGTAGGAAGGCCAAGGTACTTTGATGGGACATCACCGGAGAGGAGTTTAAGTATTCGATGAGAACTATCATTTCATATTTGTAAGAGTATTCAGACTAATACAAATCGCAAATTTCTTGAAATTTATGTCGAGTCTCGAAGCCTTGCAATATCTGTCAAGAAGCATCTTGACATTATGTACTTCCTACAATTTCACCTCCGAAGAAATTTAACAATTGTCTGCATGGGTAGGACACTGTGCTCCCTTACACCTCTTTCTCACACGTTTAGAAATGGTTCATTTCTGAGCATTGATAGGATTGACAATCTCCTTTCATAAAAAAATTATGTGGGGAGCACCATCTTCTATCATCCCAAACACACAAAGACACTTGATCAATCGTCTACCAAAAAAAACACTTGATCAGTCTTTATCTCCCAATCCCACCCAAAAAAAAAAAAAACTACTTAGGAAGAAAATGCTGGACAACCGTAAATATGTTCTATGTCAATATGCAAGAACAGAATTTGCTTTTTACCAAAACAGGAATGAAAGATAGATATGCATGAAGAGAATCGTCAGGGTATCTATACTAACAAGAGTCATCATTAACTTTTTCTCTCTACAGTCGAACCAAAATCGGCTAGACACCCTATTTATTTTACTAACACAATATACCAGTGAACTTGGCCTTAGGAACTCTGCACCTACCTTCTTTCAAACACATCAGAATGCGGGGGAATGCTGAAAAAAAGGACCAGATTTATCTGAACAAGCTTGATAATTTCTCAGAATACCCGACATCATCGATAGAATCACAACAAATATCCCAAGGAAATATTCACCATTTAAGTTCCATTTTTGCTGCCAGATTTAAGCCGAATAGATAATACCGAGTCCTGTGGCAAAGGAAATATGCAAGATTCACATGTGAAACACAAAATCACTTATGAGCGTGCTGCTGTTGATGGGCTTGTCCCTTTTGGAGGAAGCTTTGCTGCTATAGCACGTAGCTCATTTGCAGTCTCTGTGAAGCTTGGCCTCTCTGATGGCTCACTTGACCAGCATCTCTCCATCAGTGATCTCCAGTCAGGATCACAAGAATCAGGTACCAATGGTCGCAATGTGTTACTAACAATGCCACCTGATTTTCATTTGAAGGACAAAAATCAAAATCTAAAACTTTTGACTCGATTTGGTTGTAAGGAAAATAAAGGGATGGATACTAATAAGATTGAGTCAATACTAAAAACAGAAGGTTTGCAATGTGCATCGAACATGATTGTATAACTAACTACAAACATTCCAAGGCTAATTAAATTTTGCTTTGCAACTAAATCCCTTTGATTTAGAAAGGCAAAATATAATTATTAAGTATAATAACAGTTTCAGTAGGTTACACAATCATGATCATCAAAATATTCATCTTTTATATCAAGGGGAATGGTTTCCAAAAGGGCAGTGAATGGACAAATCTGAGCACACTACACCAATGGGAGATTGGAAAATGATACCATCCATACAGGGTCCCACCTATGGTAAAACTCGCAAGATCTCCGCTACAAAATACCAAGATCCTCACAGAGTTATCTAGTTTTTTCCATTTGGCAAGAAATGTACTTAACATCTAGGATCTCAGGTCTTGACTATTGAGTTGTAATTTTGATGACTGGATTATCCTTTGCACCACGTGTGTTGGACTCGGCTGAAGTTTGAACTTGTTGGAGTATTAATGTACAAGAACATGATGTTTACAAATGATCATTTTAACGTTTTCACTTCAACCCTATAAGTTTCCCAACTAGGGGTCTGAAGTGGAGCTCATATTTACACCATTATTTCCATAAATCTGAAGTCACCAATATGTTCTAAAAGGCTGAAATATGTTCGACAGCAAATTTCAGCCCCTAAACAGCCCGCAGTACCCCTCAAATTTGTGGTGGGGTGTGGTTTTCTTGTTTTTTTTTTTTTTTTTTTTTTTGGGGGGGGGGGGGGGGGGAGAAATTCCACCAACTCAGCAAGATCACCATCCTACTCACTTTCTTGAGTTGGCATTATGGGCCTTTGAGCAAGATCTTGAACCATGGTCCCATCCCATAATCATAATAGAAGAGACACTGTCAATGGGGACCCTTCTGCTTACTAGGCAAGAAGGGGGTAAAAGGGCAGTATAACAATCTTTTTCTGTGAAATCAATTCCCATCCCATCCCTTCCCTTTAACTACCAAATGGAGCCATTGCATTACACCTCACAGAGGCCAACACATATTTTGGAGATTCTGCCAAAAAAGAAGTTTACCTATGATAGCCCCGTAGTGCAAGTCTGCATAAGGTTCTTCTCCAGTAAGAAGCTCCCACAAGACAATGCCAAAGGAAAATACGTCAACCTGAAAGCAACACAAGCAAATGTCAACAGATGGAAGATGTCCAAAATATGCAGGTCAAAGAATGGTGCATAAATTGCCAATTCAAAAGAGAAGGGCACAAAGACCTTCTCAGAGACCAGACTGCTGCCTCCATTTAGAAGCTCTGGAGCCATCCATGGTAGTGTTCCACGCACACCACCAGAAATTAGAGTCTGACATTTCACTTTAGACAGGCCCAAATCACCAACCTGCATAAAAAAAGTGTTAAGGATAATATTAAATTTTTAAAGCTTAAACTCTTAATGTCTTATGGTGCAAAATGCAAATAGGCGTGCTGAAATAAAAAGATAAGATCTTTGGAAAAGAATTTAGCAAATTATTCTAGAACGAAACAAGGTCATCCATACCACTGTGAGGAAGATAACCAGTTCTGTCCTATTATAAACAAGTCATGAACAATATGGAAATCTCCGCTTGTAATTATTGTCTATCTACTCATATTTAAGGCCTTCTACACATAGTTGTGCACTCAAATTTATATAAAAAAAAAGTGTAAATTTGAGTTCTACCTCGAACCTCAAGTTTGAAAGAAATGGCCTTTTGTACACATCATTACATCATTACATCATTAATGCTGAAGTTCAAAGTTGAAACAACCCTGGTACATTACCCATGTTCATAATTTCAATTACAAAGTTCAAATGATGATCCAATCAAAAAGTTCCAAAGCAAGCATTGGGACTCCAGACCCTATGTGCTAAGCACATCATCTCATCTTCGCTAATGGAAAAGGCAAGAATCTCATGAGGTCTAGCAAGGTCTCGTAATGCATTCACCTTGATTAAACACAAGGAACTTCGATGGAGGAGAGATGGTGCAGCAGCAGCAGCAGCAGTTTTATATTCTTTTCCTAAACTAGTGGGTAGTTGAAGGCTTTCCCATGCATACTTTTATTTATATCAGGTTTATAGTTAAACTAGCAAAGCCCCCCTAGCCGTTAGTACGTGTAAGTTGTGAGAATAACTTACTTGCTAACTCATTTAAGGGAGAGGGTCTCTGAGCAAGCAGGGTAAACCTCCAAATTTGATTCACTTAAACTGACCCAAAAATTTGACCAACTTAGACCCAATCCAAGTGGCCATTAAAACATAACAAAGACTAAGGTACCAAATGCAATTAAGCAGCAAATAATCAACAAGACTAGGCCCTGGTTTGGTCAGTTTTGTCTGCCTTCTTCCTAGGATTTAGCTCTTCAGGTCTGCATCACATCACCTGCACCGCAAACTATAAACAAGACACTCATAGCTCATCATTTGGCCTAACATACTATGGTCTTCCAAATGTAGGCATCCATCACCAGGTTTAGCTCTAAGGCATTCATGGGTCCTAGAATGCTGCACATGGTTTGTCATAGACCCACCCAAATGGTAAATGATTCAAAAGAGATTCATCCGGCAGAAAAAAAGTAAATATTCAAAAGAAAGAAGACTAGTAATTCCACAGTTTTGGAAGCAAATCAAGCCACTAAAAGTAAGGGCACAGACTATGGGACAATATTAGGAATTATATCAAAGGGAGTGCAATTCTAGAAGTTGATTTTAAGGATAGCGGTAAAACAAGACAAGTTTGAGAATTAAAGACCCTAACGTAATTCATGATGGCCATTCCTAGAGCCTACTAGACACGGGAGCCTTGTGCACTAGGTACGACCTTTTTGTAATTCATGATGCATTCATTTTCTATTATAACATAATGAGACTCACCTTCAACTTTGCAATTGCAGCAAACCAATGAAGAACTTTTTTTTTCTGGATGAATAAAAAATTATATTAAAAACCGAGGCCAAAGAGAAACAAAAAGAGAAACCGGGGGGGGGGGGAAACTACCAGTCAAGAGGGCAATTGGAAAGAAGAGTTAAGACCCCAGGAACTAATAATCAATCTATTCCTTGGAGAGTCAGAAACAGGGGGTGGGGCAAAGAAAAGAGCTTAGAAGAAACATCAAAATAGATGACATTCCAAATCAAGATTCGGGATCGGATTTGGAAGTCCATCTTCTCATGTTGCGATCTCACCATAAGTGGTGAACAATGGCAACAAAGACAAGCTTACCCATCCAATCAAGGAGCCAAAAAACATTCTTAGGATCCAATTCCAATCTCAAGCAAAACCAAAAGACCGCCTCGATCTAGCCAAATAGAAGCAAGGGCTAAACTCCAAATGGATTGGGAGAAGGGACAGGTGAAGAAAAGGGGGTCAAGGTCCTCAATACCGCTCCAACAAAGGATACAGTTGGGATTGACAGGGATGCAGCGACTGATGAGGAAGGATTGTGTAGAGAGGGCCAAGTTGAGGGTTCTCCAAAGGGTGATGGAGTGGTGAGGGATGTGGCCTTTGAACCAAACTAGAGGGGCGCATGGGACAGGGGGCAAGGGGACCTAAGGAGGTTCCAAGCAGAGGTAGTTGTGAAGGTTTTGGTATGGGACGAGATCCAAACAATGATGTCGGAAGCAGCAGGGGATAGGGTGGAGGGAGTTCCAAACTTGTGTGAGACTAGGGTGGGGAGAATGGGACCAAGAGCCATTGGTAATGAAAGAGGAGAGGGTGATGGATTTGGAGATGCAAGAGTCATAAACAACCCGGGGACTCAAAATTGTGAACAAAATACCCATCAGATGCCAGGGATCAAGCCAGAAAGAGGTGGTGGATCTAGAGGAGATTTGAGTAGATATTGCAGAAAGGGCTAGCGGCCGAAGAGTTAGAAGTTTTTTCTAGATCCAGGAGGAGGTGGAGAGGAGTGGAGTAGTCCAGATAGAGTCCTCTTTGAGGGGATATGAGTAGACCCAAGACAACCAAATGGAATAATATTTAAAGGCAATCTTCCAGATGAATTTGAGGAGACAGGCCAAATTAACATCATAAATCCAGCAGATACCAAGCCCTCCTTTAGATTTAGACCGGCAGGTGGCAACCCAACTGATAAGATGGAAAAAGCAAGAGAATTCATGGCCCTTCCAAAGAAAAGCAAAGAATGGGGTCCATGGCATGGATGGTAGATTTGGGGAGAGGGACGATGCCACACCAATAGAGATAAGAGGATTGGAGGACAGAATGGATGAGAACCACTCTACCAGCGAAGGAAAGAAGTTTACCTTTCCAGAGTTGGAATTCTTTCCAAGTGTGGTCAAGCATAGAGGAGCAATGGTGACGAGTGAGCCTATCAGGGATAAGGGGAAGGCCTAAGTAGGTCACAGGAAAGGAGCCAAGATTGAAGCCGGAGAGCTGCAAGAGGGAGGAACAAGCGGAGTCAGGGATACCCGAGAGAAAGATAGTGGATTTCTCAAGATTGACTTTAAGACCAGACAAGGACTCAAAATAGGAGAGAGTGGAGAGAATAGAGGAGTGATCAGCTTTGGAGAAGATCATGAGATCAGCTCTAACCCATGGCCGTCTCAATCCCAATAAACATAATTTGGATCCAGCACTTGAAAATGAAAAAGGAACTGGTTGAAACAGAAGCTGGTGGTTATTCAGGGCAACATCCATCTCAAAAACTCACAGGAGGTTTAAGATAAAACTCTAGGTTGTAAGTCACCCTAAGGTAAATATTTAACTCTCAATTGCACAATAATGGAAATTGAGACAAATAGGTCGGTGAATGTTAGGTTGCCCAGAAATAAAGCAGCCTACCTACTAGCACGAAACAATGAGGCTTGCCCCTGATGTGATAGTGAGATTCAACAAGGAATAGCAGCAAATATTTCAAGGCTAAGTTCAACACCAAATGAAACCACTAGCAGCAATTAAAATCAAATCGAGATGTTCGAAAATAGCTTGGAAAACAGAATACCCTAGATTATGGAAGATGAAGAAAGGAATTGTACTATGGAAGGAGAAGGCACCTACAGCCAACAGCTGCACATGCCATGAAGGCACAATTTAAAAGGAAAGTCACTATTCGTTCCATTTTCTGATTGGTGGTTATGACATGTATGCATCAACGAAAAACTCCTAGCTTCTTTCCAAAACAGAGATAGAACTCGCTTAGAAAATTTACACTCAAAAAGGGAACCTGGCCATATATTCTACTTTCCATAAAAGTGAAGATTACTAGACTAACCCAAAATAAATGATAAACCCCCGAAATAACCTATTGGACCAAAATTAAATTTGAACCTGTCTGGCCAACCACTGTGTGTCATTGATCAAAGTGTTATTGCATCAACTAACCCACCCCACTGTCTCTCCCCTTCACGCCCCCACACAACACCCCCCCCCCACACACACACACACACAAGAAGGAAAAAAAAGAGAGAATAAAAAAGAGCCCTTCTCTGTTACCTGCCCCCAGAAGTAGGATTACCAAGTCCCTAGTACAGTTGGTTGCTTTAGACCTCTCAAATATGGAACATTTTGCTTCTATGATCTTTGTTAGGCTGATCAGCCTATCTATCACCAGGGATGCAAATAAGTAGAGTCTATCAGATGATATCACTTAAATTTGAACTTACATCAAGCAGCTAAACCTGTGCCAACATTCATCAATTTTAAAACCAAATTAGCCATATCTGCAACCCGATCTATCACCAAAACCTTCCACCAAATTGCTATAGTTTACTCTCACGCACTATATAGAGGGTGGCTAGGTAGTCTCTAGTCCACTACAATTTCATGAGAAAAGCAAATTTCTACTCTCTGTTTGGATACCAAAACTTCATCACTTGACTCTATGCTTTCATGTTATAACTCCTTGAAATTCTTCAAAACAAGGTAAAACTTCATCACTAACATGAATTACAAACAGTTATTAAGGCGATCGGTGAACCAAAGTATTATAGACTAGAATAATAGGTTCGTTTATTCGAACCATTGCTGAAAACTTCATCTCCCCTTGATGTCTCGACCTAAGACTGAAATTTCTTTTGATCTAAATTTCAGTGAAACATGGTACACCATGTTTCAGTGGGTTTCCAGTGGTTTTTGGGTTTGATTTTTGGTGTACAACCTAATTTGAGGCCAATAAATACAATGGCAATGTTACCTGACTACAAGCTAACACAAAGTGGTGTTCTTGATTTACACATGCCTGGCTGCATGACAAAACTGGATCACGTCTTTTTACAAATGTAAACATGGAAATACAATAGAACACTGAAACTTTCATGAAAATGCAAGAACAAATATTGAGTAGTAGTCAAATCTGAATTACAACTCCTTGAAATTCTTGAAATTTCATCGAAATACCAAAATGTCGTCGAAATTTATTTAATTGACTCAATTTCGTTTCAGACCATATTTCGTCTTGGTAGGCTCGAGATGACCGAAATTTCATGAAATTTAGCACCATGATCAGAACTAAGCCCTGACCCAAAAAACATACCCATTTACAAGTTTCTAATCACTAGCAAAGTGGACCAAGAATTAATTCTGCACTATGGCTATGCAATTGGGTCTTTGCAACTTGCAATTACAGGTTGGATGTCTAATTGTCCAAACAGTAATGACAGTATCTTGTACCTAAACCAGTGGCTTACTTTTTTAAGTAATGGGGAAGAGGAATGAAATGTGCCACTCAAAGACTCTACTGAGAAAAAGATGGGCTGTCAAGAATGTAGAGGAGGTAGGGTAGGTGGGTAGTAGTCAGATCTAGTATGGATTGTACATGGACAGTAGTTGGAGTCGGCGGCTCACCTAGGATTCCCTCATCTGGGATCCTAGGGGAAGAGGATCAAGTTGGCCCTTGCAAACAACTTGATGTACCATCTTCCTTCAACCCTTTGAGCGAAATACAGAAAAAGGAAGGAAAATCCATGGACCGACCCCATTGTCTCCACGTAGAAACTACGAGATCACCCCAAGGACGCCTTCAGCATCCAGGGGTCACAAACCGACCATAGAACCCTGTTCAATAAGTGGAAAGCATCAGCTGTCCGCTCTCCAGTTGGGCAGTAAGGGTTGGAGAAGGGCAAACATTTAGAAACTACACCGTGACCGAAGAAGCATACCATTACAAGTTCCCAATCACTAGCAAACTGCACCAGGAATTAATTTCATACTATGGCTATACAAATGCCAACCTTCCCAGCTTCAGAACCTATAAATTTTGCTTGACCTAGGAAACATACTCAATATAATCCCTGCCAATTTTACTCAATGCCGCTTTTAGCATCCAGCATCCTGATGCAGCATGACTTAAGATTGAACTCCAATCACATGATTTTTTTTCCCCTTATCCATATTTTGGATTAATTAAATCTACACTAACATAAACAATGAAAATAGGAGAATGATATCCAGATACAGTGTGCCCCAAGGCCAACTCACAAGGAGTAATTAAAGCAGGAGACCAGTGGAGAAGTGTGTTGTTTTGCAAAATTGCAAGAGAGGCTAATAAATATTTGCAATTTTATTAATTAATCTATTTGGGGCAGGGTAAGTATAAAAGCGGATTTTGGATAGGATATGTAGGAGTTGATTCTTTTAGTTTTAAATTGTTAAGAGTCCTAGTTTGATGTTTTCTTATTGAAGCCTCTTTCTAAGTTATATGCAAGTAATAAACTATAAAGCTTGAAATTGAATAAATTGAAGCTTGAGCTGGTGTGCATATGGATCTTCTTCCCCTGACACCCCCCAGTCTTTTATCCTTGTGCAATTTCTCCTCACTCCCCCTGCAACTCTGTTTCTTCTCAGGTTTTCCTTTCTTTTTCCCCCTTTGTCTTCCTCTTTCCCTCTTCGTCACTTTTAAGTAATTTGTCCCCCATTTCATCCTCACTCTTTTCTATATAGGTTCTCAACATCAAAAACAGACTTTTAACAGAAATGATGACAGCTGACAATTTCAGTTGAGTCACTTCAAATGAAGTTCGGACTTGCAAACATGCATTGAAACCACTTTGGAATCTACTTAAAATTTTGACTAATGAAGGAAAATGATCCCTTACTGAAGCCTATAATGGTTCTGAATCACCAAACCATCATTATTAGTTTGGACTACCGACTGACGAAATGAAATAAATCAATCTCTCGACAACGAAACAGATCCCTCGGAATCAGGTATACTGAAACGAAAATGACTTCATGAAGGGAGACAAAGGCCTGGTTATAAGGGATGCTGGTATTAAGACATCATTTGGACATGTAGAACGAAGAAGTCACAGTAGCAAGTTCAGCAACATAATCAAACAATAACAGATTCGATAGCATAGAACGTCTCCCATAAGATACTTTTTTTTGCTTCAATTGCCTCAGTCACCTAGTGTTTAGGACAACCCCCCCCCCCCCAACAGCTTGGATCCCCAAGATGCCATAATAACTATGCATGGTTGTCAACGCATGCCCCTAGGAGACCACCTTGGCATCCAGTACCTTGATAACTAGTGTCGCCTTGTGCCTAGGAACCTTCCAATACCTTTGGTCGCTTAGACACAGTGATAGCCATGCAACTATGATTGAAATTTTTTTCCTCTGAGTCTCAAGTTAAATTGCATAAAAAGCCATAGTCAGAATTACAGGCATTTTGAGGAAATATTAACTTTATCCCACCGCGATTTACCACAACAAAATCTTCTTGTACACAGTTGTTTGCTTTGACCCATAAAAGGGCCACGACACCTAAGCGACACAGTGACAACAATGCTTGTACAGCATGCTTCAACTAGTAAAAGTCACTCTCCTAGCAGGTGATGTAGAGAAGATATCAACAAGACTCCTAGGCTCTTGAGACCAGTAGCAGGTGACACAATCCAGCAGAAAGTACTAAATTTCCAAGGACCAACTTCCAGGGAGCATTAATTTGCCCATACTGGCCATATTTTCTATTATTACTTTTGGAAATGAGAGACAGATTTATAAGTGAACATGTGGAGCCTGGTTCAGCCAAGTGATCTTGCCATAACTTGCTTCATTTTCAAGGTCACTTGGGGTCACAAAGTTGCATTATTTTCTAATTTTAAGTACAGGCACAGTTTTGAATTTCAAATTGTAATTTGACCTAGTATATAAGTTCTCTCTGGAGCATGCAAAATACCATCTTGAAATATATTGAATTTATCCATTTCAACATCATTTCCTTACCTCATGGATTCAAGATTTGTTTGTGCCAAATGATATCTAGCACCTCATTCTTCTTCTACCTTAAAGGGCCACTCAGTTCATTGATTAGGAGTTACATGACCCCCCCCCCTCACACACACACAAGAAAAGAAAAAAGAAAAAAGAAAGAGGAGACATCATAAGACGTTATCATAGATGATCCTAACTCGTCAACCTAGTAATGTTAGCCTCCTATCAATACCTTTCCATCTCATTCAGTAAATGGCAAATTGTCTTGACTTTTCATCAAGACACAAGATCTGGAAATGTTAGTAAAGCATGCTCACTAACGATGATGCACCAAAAAAGTAGTACCACAGGTACTAAATGCTGAACAACTTACCCAAACTGTCAACCATATGAAGTAGTTGCACCAATAAACCATAGAATCTCAACCACTCAACTTACTTTGCATATTGGCCGGTGAGGATCTCGTAGATTGACAAGTAGGTTGTCACTTTTTAAGTCAAAGTGTACTATATTCTTCCCATGCAAGTATTCCATTCCAAATGCCACATCCATTGCAATTAAGATACGTTTCCTTCTATCAAGTATCCTGAAAACAGTCAAGACCAAATTTCCTTCAACATCAGAATTCCACCCTAAAAAATGCACGCCAAAGACACGTCAGATGTTTACAAAGCAGGAAAAAGAAATTCAATGTAAAATCAATGAACTAAAAAAGGAAATCATTACCTGTCATTCTTTTGTAAAGCATTTCTAAGTGATCCATTGACCATGTATTCTGTTACAGTAGCCACAGCACCCCCAGGACCATCCAACACAACACCATAAAAAGCGACCACATTTGGGTGGTGCAAGTCAGCTAGGTTGATTGCCTCATTCCAAAAGTCATCTCTCTGAATATATAAGTATACAAACAAATTATGTAGCTTAAATAAGCATAAAACTGATCCATAACCACTTTATAGATGCTCAATGGTGGAGGTAAGACTGATAATACCATACGATCCTGCTCCGATGGTTTCCCAGCAAAGCACCTATCATTGATCCGCTTTATTGCAACATCAGTACCCCTCCATTTTCCATGATACACAGTACCAAAAGTTCCAGAACCCAGTTCCCGCAACTCTTCAAGATCGGCATTCTTGATAATCTGCCACACACACCAAAAAGAGAGAAAACAAATGGAGATAGATCTAGTTTAAAAGGCAAGAAGAGCAACAAATACATCCAAAGAACAAACATTATCAAATCAAATCTCCAACCTGCAAGCGACCAATGCCGCCTGAAATAGGTAAAACATGAACCTTATCTGATGGTTTCGTTGGCTTGGTCTTTGAATCCTGAATTGCAGTTCCATTGGACTAGTAAGCTCACTGTAAGACAATGAAAAGAAATAGACACCACACGCTGCATAACACACCTCGACTTTGGCTCTACACTCTGCTTCAGAATCAGAATCATGAATTTCTCTGCCTATATTGGCTGCATTTTGGAGTTCATAACTCTCATGGAGAGATGAATCAAGATTAGAAGGTGAAGAAGAATGAAGAACAGAAGCCGCCACACCTTCCGCAACAGCCTGAAGATCTTGCTTAATCTGTTCCTCTGCAGCACCTACAAGATGAAGGGCAGAGAAATGAATTTGTAGAACACTAGAACAGTGTCATACAAAGCTCAAGGAATTCTTACTATAATATTTGATTATGAAAATCTTTTTTACACCTAACCTTTCACATGCCAAAGGTTTCCTAAACTTAGATCTCTGTTAAGGTTACCTGATGACTGGTCAAGAATTCCTTCCAATCGAATTTTTGCACCAGATTCCCCAATATTACCTAGATGATTCTCTCCTAACCTTGTAACCAAGGGTTCCTTGGTCATTGGAAATTTGTCAGGCCTCAGAGGCCGGCAATGGGAGTCATGTTGCAAATTCCAAGGATCCTGATTGCTGAAAAGCGAGTTTGACAGAGCTAGATTCCAGTTGTTTGTGACCACCGCAGACTGTGGAGGTACAGAAGATGGCAAATTAGTAGCTGCAGCAATGGCAGGGAAGGTAGCGTCAGTAGGAACCACCCTGGAATTCAATATTGCATCATTCCATTCAACAACTGGTTGTGATACCCTGTCAGGAGAATAAGATGAATCAACTCCCGAAAATGCTGGTTTACCACGCCATACTTCATCAGGAACAATGCATTGATGACCCGTTTTTAGATGCACATAATGTGCTGAGTTTCCCAAAGCAGGAGGTTGAGCTAGTTGACTACACTCTATAGGTAGAACAGGACCAACCTCAGCAGCAGAAGACTCTACAGTCTCAATTGGCTTTAGATGATTTCTCTCTGAGGCAATCCCAGGTGTGAGAACAGAATTGGCATTAAACATTTCCTTCCCTGCCACTTCTGGTCTGTTCTCCAGAGCCCCATCTTTCTTAGGTCTAGTTACAGGTGACCTGCACTGCTCATTACCGCCAGAATTCTTAGGTGAATTTATTTGGAGTGCTTCCATCCTTCCACTGATTGTCCTAAGATGGTCAGATGAAGTGCAAGAGTCCGAGGCATCTGTCTGAACAAACCTAGGAAGCTTACCAGAGTACTCTGTTGAAAACTCATGAACCAAGAGTTCAGAAGTTTGGAAAGGTACAACTGTCACAGAAGGGTTATCAGTACCAATGGGTCTGTTCATGAAAGCCTCATGGTTAACCTGGCATTGGAAAGGCACAGAGGATTGCTGCAAACCATCTTCTTGCCGACCCTGAATATTGCCCGAAAATGCACCATAAGACTGTGCATCCCCTGGCGCCCCCATCACACCTGTGGGAGACATCCTAGGATGAGCACAACCGTCTACCTTTTGCAAGAAGACCTTGTCGTTATCATGTTGCCCTTCCAGATTCGGTGAGAAGCCAGGCACCCCAAACATTCGGAAAGTAACCTCAGGATCCACTTGACTGATGACACCCCTGGGGAGAGTCCCACATCCTAGAGTTTCAACTGAGCTATCCACTACACTCACTGCTACTCTGTTTGCAGGTCCGGCTCTCATATTATCCTCTGTATTGAACCTATGAAAAGCCAACTCTGTGCCAGAAACATTACACGCATTGCTCTCTCTCTGGTCCTGTACCAAAGGGTCAGAATGCGCATGAGCTAAAGCTTTTTGACACATAGAACAGTCCTCTAATCTCTGAAATTTATCCGAAAGCATTCCCGGTTGCTGAGGTACCCAAAGTTCATAGGAGACTGCAGGATCTGGCGTCTGCATCTGATGCCAACCATATCCTCCTGTCTGAGCTGCACCAAGGACCTGGGTATGGGGTGGCTTGGATTGATAACCTCTGAAATTCTGATCACTAGGAGGCTGCACTACCCTTTGCCCATATGCATTCTCTTCTATAAATGGATCCACCCGGACTTGTTGAGGCTGCACGAATTGCTGGACAGACTGAATATTAATTGGTTTAACGCCCACATTAGAAGATGGGGCAGCCATTGTCATGTGTATGGCGGGTGCAAACTGATGAGTCAATTGTTGAGTGCTATCAGCAGGCCTGTACATTGACCCTCGTGGAATACCCATCAGTTGAGCATTTACGTATCCAATTTGGGGAGAAAGGTGGGGATCTGCATATGACTGCATGTAAGCTGAAGCCGGTGGAAACTCCATTGCGGTCGACTGATGTAACTCGAAACCCAAATGTCGCTGTGGTTGAACCACTGCAGGCAAAGTCCTCTCAATCTCAAGCTCTGGTCGGGAAGAAGAACTCTGCGGATGAGTAGCCAATGCCGCTGGTGCAGCACCTATTGGCATGGCTTGAGAATCCGTGTACCTTACCTGATTGGGACCCACATAGAAAAATCTCGGGGCAGCATCCTGCGAAACAGAAACAGCAACAGCAACAGGAGCAGTAACCCTGGGAGATGATGACATGGTGGGAGAGGATGGCCCGCCACCACCTAGGCCGGCACCTGAGCTATCACAGCCTTCACCACCACTCATAAGGCTGTCTGAGTTCTGGGTGGACGCTGCACTTGCTGCACTCTCCTTCCTTGTTATCCCACTGCCCCCAATCTCAGGAATTCCATTGACAGCGTCCAAATACTTCTGTCCAGTATCCGGTAGATCACCAAACTGAACAAGCCCAGATGAATCAAGCTCAGAAGCTGAGAATAAGAACACCCGAAGCTTGGCTGAACCATCGGAAGAGCTCTCCACCAGCTTCTCATACTCTTCCATCATGTTCTGAAGATCCTCCTGACAGGAAACCGATACAAGGGCATCAAGATCCTCATCAGGGAGTTGATACTTGACGACTACAGGCTGCCCAGAGGTCTCCATCATCTTTTGCAGCAGGTCATTGAAACTGATATCACTCCTTACTCCAATAATCCGAGTCTGCCCTCCAACATACCTCAGGGTCCCATCACTGGGCCTAGGTAGAATCTTCCCCCCAAAACTGCACAAAAGCTTTATTTTTTTCGCTAAAGATGAATCGTCGCCACCGTCATCGATGGCCTGATCGTTCGCATTGCCCCAAATCCGGTTCCCGCAATGAGGTATGTCCGTGTACGCATACGGAACAGTACCAACAGTACCAACAGGTGGTGGACGATGGAACCAACCCATGCCAGGATTTCCAAACCCTAATCCTACAAATCCAGCATCAGAAGCCGTCGCCGGAGGATAGTAACCCTGTCTCAACCTAAGACTGGTCCCATCATGAATCGTATTCGGTGGGAAAAACCCCTCCAGGTTTCTCCCAGAGGCAGTGGCGACAATGCGAGACTCTTCAGAAATACGAGCAACGTTCAGCGGCCGGAGGTCTTTGGGAATTGAACTCTGATCAATTGACATTCTAAAAGAGGTGGCAGAGATTGAAATGAAGACGATACCAATCAATGAAGAACCCAAGCTAGGGTTTCTTAATTTGCGCGTTCGAGCTGCACGAATAACATAGCGTCCATTACTTCGCACTCAATAAACGTACTGATGTAAAACGATGCCCAGACAGGATAACTGAATAAAAAAAACAAGAAATGAAATAGCAGAGTGGAAGAAGAAAGAGTTCGAGTAAGGAACCCGATTGAAACGTAAAGGATGAACACGAAGAGCAAATAGCGGGAAGAGGCTCTGTGCGGCTTCAACAGCAGAACAAGGTGGCAACGCCAGGTTTCCCAGACGAGCGCGATCCACCAATGTTGATGACGGTGATGATTCTCTTTCTCTCTCTCGCTCTCTCACTCACACCTTTTTCGTTTTCTTTATTAAGGCACCACTCGGGCAGTCACCAGTAGTTGTGGAGTTCATAAACATATTTGTTATTTACAAACATTGGGAGAGACGAAGAGTCGAAAGAGCAACACCTGCTTCACTTCGAATCGGTTGTGCTCTGAAACTGTTTGATTTGTTTTTTGTTTTTTGTTTTATCTATTTACTTCGGCTTTAAGAGATCCAGGCGCGAAAGACACGTGGAATGCCATGCAGATGCGTTTGCCACTGCGTTATTGAATGACCCCCGAGTCGACACCCGCTCATGGGAGAGGAAGGTGGCCGCCACGGTGGACGGCTGAGAGTTCAGAAGCTCAGCAAGTCAGCATTTCTGTTTTGGCTCATTGGATTGGCGGGAGGACTTTTTTGTTAAAATATCACCGAATATGACTTTTCTGTTAATTTGAAGAGTCTCTGGATTTAATAATGACACAACTTCAAACATAGGAATGGGCCGAATGGGCCGAATGGGCCCTGATTATATCTTTTGAGCAGGTAACCTCCGGCTTTAAGGATTTTTCTTTTTTCTTTTTTGGGGCAATTTTTATATAAAGGGATGGGGATATTACATATTTATATATGCCATCAGCATGAGTCCAGCCAACTAACTCTTCACTACGAGGTGTTGGTCTTACCAAAATCGAGCAATTTTGCTTCTGCTATTCAATTATAATCACCACCTAGCAATAAGCAGTAACCTATGGTATACCAGTCTGGAAATCTTTACATATATGAATGCATGAGTAGATTCGAATAAAATCCATGCAACCACATTTTAGTATTTTATTGCATGCAAATCTGAGCTCTCTGGGTGAATTTGGGTTCAACTTCAATTATGCCAAGGACAAAGAGATAGAAAGTGAAAACGGGCCAACAATGTTGGTTATAAAGCCACCTCCAGCTATCAAGTTAGTAGGTGAAAACAATAGGTTTCCCCAATAGAACGGATGCAAGGGCTCATAAATAATGAGTTGCCAAGCCAAAGGCAAATAATAGATGATGCAAAGAGAGTTCAATAATGAATAATTTTAGGGTAATTTTCATCTGGACCCCCTGAGGTTTGGTCCAGGTCACTTTTAGTCCAGTTTAAGTTTCCTTTTGAATATGGCTCCCCTGTAGTTTTAATAAATGATTAAATAAGGACAAGTTAACAAAAATTGTTAATTTAATAAATTTGGTGACAAAAATACCCTCGTTTGGAATTTTTTGTTTTTTATTTTTTATTTTTGTTTCGTCCCACAAAGGCTTCGTCTTCAACATCGAATTTTCAAGCGAGAAGGGAAACCCTAGCAGCAATAACTTGCTCTTATCGTTTTGAATTCAGTTCAAATCACAACCTCTCAAACCCTAAAAAACATCAAAATGGAAGTCATGAGGAACAAATTTCAAACTTCAATTCAATTATGATCCGAGATGAAAGATTATTCGTCAGATACCATACCTGTTCTCACCACTGGTTCTTTGAGAAAAAAAATTCAAAACGATGGATCTACAATCCAAAAAAAGCAAAACAAGAGCACAAAAACGAATAAAGAAAGTCAAAAGCCAAAAAGAAAAAACTGATTTTTTCTATCAGAATGTAGAGGAACGTCAACTACGAATCCATTCTAAAATAGAAGAAGAAAAAAATCGGAAAAAAAAAAAAAAAGCCCGTACAGAAGAAAAAAGACCGTCAAACAAAGTCAGAAACCTGAAAAAAAATTGAAAATTAGAAATGGGTATATTCATGTATTCAATAATCCAACAGCAAAAGAACCGATTGTCATTCGTACCTCTACCATTCTAAAGAATGAAGCAAAAGATCCACTTCCAAGAAAAATAGCAACTGATCAAAGCTTGAAACATGAGAAAGGTAACACTTTTGAAGAGCGGTTACCCCTGTTGCAAACGGAGACCAACAATAGTAGCAGAATAAGAGTAAATCGTCCTCATTTTCTTTTTTGTGCAGTAGCATGAGGATCACAGGTATGGTTTTGATCTCCAAATGTGACTCACTCAATCTTCTTCGTCGGATAACTGTTCAAAGGGAATCGATGACTGTTTATTATTTATTTATTTTATAGTATTTATTTCAGTAGATTAAAATAAAAAATAAAAAATTCCAAACGAGGGTATTTTTGTCACCAATTTATTAAATTAACAGTTTCCGTTAAACTTGTCTTTATTTAATCATTTATTAAAACTACAGGGGAGCCATATGCAAAAGGAAACTTAAACTGGACTAAAAGTGACCTGGACCAAACCTCAGGGGTCCAGATGAAAATTACCCATAATTTTACCATTAATTGAGAGGGGAATGAGGTTTATATTTAAAATCAAAATTCAAACGGAACCGATAAAGAACCTGGTCAATCAAGTCGGTCAGTCTGGTTCAATTATTCGGTTGTGAAGTGTGAAACCATCCCTTGGTCTTTCTCCACTGTGCCTTCGAGATCCTTAGAAATGCTTGCTTCACTCCGCGGTGATCAATACCTGCTCTGCGTCACTCTCACCCGTCGGCTGTAGCCGGTAACTGGTAAGTCCTCTCCTAGCTTTTATTTAGAAGCCGCTGTTTTCACATCTCTCACACTTATTTTTTTTGAAACTTCTTCATGACTATCGTTGGTCAATCAGTCTAATTCTTTATGCAGCTCGAACCTTGATACTCTCCTCTGCAAATCATAAAAACCTAGAAATGAATTCGATAGCGAAGAAAGCCTCAAACTTCTTTGGATTAGGTGGTGTTTTTTGTAATCCATTATTGAGTTCAATGCATCAGCAATGGCGAGGGATTCGAGTAAGTGTACGCAATGGAAACCTCGAGCAAGCCCTGGTTGTGATGCAACGTAAGATGCAGTCAAGTGGCATGGAACGTCTGATAAAACGCCAGCAGACCCGCCATATGAAGAACTCCGAGAAGCGAATCTTGGCTCGTAAAACCCTTGATCGAAAGATCCGATCCCAAGAGCTTGCTCGCAAGCTCCAAGCCATCCTTGTCAAGAAAGTCAGGTAACATACTGTCACGACTCGAGCATGATTTAGTTTGGTCTTAATTTAGTGATTTATAGTTGCGATGGAATTTGGCTTTGAACTGAACACCTTAGTGTCTTTTGCTCGTTGTTCAAACAACATCATCAAAAGACTTGGTGAATTAGCATTCCGTTAAGCTTTCAATCAAGGAAGAAGGCGGAATTTTCTTTTAAAGCTGCCATTGTTATACTACTATTGCTGCCTTGACATGCAAATTTGTCAACCTCGTCCTGTAATATTTTTTTTTTTTTCTTGGGCGTTTGTCATGTTTTTAGTAATCTAAAACTTCAATGCAATTTTATTTTCCTCACAATGGTTAAGTTTCTAACCTAAACTCAGTTTTAGGTTTAGGGTTTTTGTGGAGTTTTCCATATGGCTAAGGGTTGCCCAGATTTTTCTAGCAAAGAAAACTAATATTCTAAGAGGTTTAGTAGGGTTCAGGGTTCTCAAGGGTGTGAGAGTGCCCAGGAAGGTTCGGTCAAGTGTGGGGTGAAAGGGGAGTTTTAGGACCTAAAACCTTGCTGCAATGTTGATTCCAAATCTGAATTTTAACAAAAAAAAGGTTTGAAAATTAGGGTTTAGGGTGTTGGGTGGGTGGGTGGGGAAAGGGACTGTTAGTGCTGTTTTGTGTTTTCAAATTTATTCCTAAATTATTTAGAGTGTTGGCGAGGTTTTAGGTTGAAGATGAAGGGCAGGAATTTTTCAGACCTACAAAAATATGGTTTATTTAGGAAACTAACTGTAGGACTATGGCCTTGGGGTTGGTGCGATCCTATAGGGAGAAGAAGGGAGGCTAAGGGGCTGGGAAATGGGGAATTGCAGGGGGTGGGGGTTCAATGTGGCCGCAGGGAAGGAGAAGGGGTGGGCAAGCTTGAGGGTGCTAGGAGAGAGGTGGGGAGGGGCTGGGAGATATTGCAGGGATTAGGGGAGGGGATTTAGGCTGCTGTCAGGGGTGGGGAAGAAGCTGGGTGGGGCTGTGATGGGCTCCTTGGGTTGCAAGGAAGAGAAGGGGTTGGGGGGGGGGGGGTAGGCTGTAGGTGAGAGAGGAGGAAGGGGAAGGGGAAGGGGAGGGCGGTTGCTGTACTTGTTTACTGCTGGAACTCTTGTGGAAACTTGCTTGAGTGCTTGTAGATGTTGGAATGTGGAAGAAGAAACTGGAATTGATGGTTGAGGTGCTGATCCTTGAACAAAACTCTTTCTCAACCATGGCCCCCTCAACAAGAAACCATGGTCCTTAACTCAAACTCCAATTTTTTTCAATAATCAAACTTAAGTTAGAAAGAAAGATTAGGCTCTTATTGATAGCCTATTAAAAGACTCAACACTAAGTGGGATTCCTTTATAGATTGGGATCCCACCACATAATCTCAACCCTTGAAATAAAATGAAAACATCTAATGGTCCATAATAGTCACATGCTGAAAATAAAAGTTTAAATAACTTAGAACTCTAATGTAAGGAAGTTCACTTGAAATGGAACTCCTTAGGACACTCAACTACTAACTACTAACTTAACAACTAACTCAAGTTGATAAGTATTAACCAAATTGGTCTTTAGGATTAAATCTGGAATTAATTCCTGCCAAAAAAAAAGGGCTGAAATGCCCAAAATACCCCTCCTAGGGGGGTTTGGCTAGCCTAGGGAGGCTTCTTGGAGCCATCTAGTTAGCACCACTTAGGGTTTCGGCCAGGGGTCAGAATCGTGGTCACATCAGTTTCCTTTTTCCTTTTACTGTTGGCATCCCAAAAATTGTCCATGTCTTCCATCCTTCTACCATTTGACTGGTTTGAAAACTCTTATCTTTTATGCCACGCGACAAAAGTTAGTTACTCTTTGAGCCTTGTTATATCATAAAAATTGCCCCCATCAAGGGTAACCTATTCCTTGTATTGCCCCATTTTATTTTTATTTTTAATTGCTGATCCAGAGGGCTTTTAGTTAAAATTTAGAAAAGGGGAGGTTGAAGAACATGTAGAAGTGATATAATCTGCATCTGTACACTCAAAACGCGAAAAGCGATAATAAATTTAGTAGGCAGAGGAATTTAAAATTTTGAAATGGAGACAACCAATTGTTTCCTGGTCCAAATGGAAGTAATCATATTCTCTGTGTATTCTTCCTTTGCACAGCCACAATACGACAGCAACATGTAACATGACTATATACAATCACACCATTCCCAGATGTATTACCTGTCGTCCATTGGGAGTACAAGAACTTAGAACTTTTTTAAATTAGTTACAATAACAATCCTGAATGACCAAAAAAATTTTATCAAAAATCCCATAAGCACATCACAGTCCAGAAACATATGGGCTGTTGTTTCTTCTTCCTCTTCACAAAGATAATAGTTACTAACTCAAACTTCCTACTAACAATAAAAAATTATTAGGCTGTCTAAAAATATTACCCTATAAATATGACATTGGAGTTCAGTTCCCTTCCACATACCAATAACCTCTCTAATATCTAGGATCTGAGCAGAAAACAAGATCCGTCTAACTAAATATATCTACATCCTCTCATCTACTTGAATCTTTCATTTTGATGTTCCAGCCAGCATTCTGTAGTCTTTGAAGTACACTGAAACAGATACGCGATAGGATGCTTGTGGGTAATGGATCTGAGCCAACAAGAATTGTAGAGTTCTGATTTCTGATTTCCGATAGCGCACATCTAGTACAAATTTAAGAGTTTCTTGCGCGAAATCTTTGAATAAATCTGAATTTGGAGATTACATACTGAATTCAATTTAGATAGACAGACCTGAGATTGTTACTGGATAACAATTTTGGGTCTGAAGCATAGAGGGGTCAACTGATTCTGGTGGCAAACCTTCCACTTCTTTGCCCTTCTTTTTTTTTTTGGGGGGGGGGGGGGGGGGGGGTGTTCCATGAGCAAGGTTTTAAGCATTGCCCAGAACTAGCCGATACATATCATATCTTCAAGATACCTATATGATATGGTACTGACTACCAATACAATTACGGGAAAATAACTTATCTACTGTGTCGGGTCAGTATGTTACCTGATATTGTTGATACTGATTGACACATTCAATATCTCTCTCTTATAAACTACTATGTACAATCTGTGACTGCAAACACTTATGGAGAGCTCTTGTAAGGCATCTTTTCTTCTTTTTTATTTGAAAAATTAACTTGACTTCTTTCTTCCACTGGAAAAAGTGGCTTTAGTAATGCTAATTTCTTCATCATTTGACATTCTTTCAGTTGAGGATTGAAACTAGATTTGCGCGTCAACATTTATCTATTGAAACCTTGAATCTTTTTATTGAAACCAGATTTGTGCATGTATCAAAACTGTATTATTTTTTTGGTGTCTTCTTTGGCAATGGATTTCTATACAACAACAAGCCTCTTCCCAATTAAATAGGGGTAGGCTACATGGATCCCAGAAGAAACAAATAATAATTAACAATATAGGGAAGGGGCAGACAACATGGACACAAACTGAATGTTTTTGAATGAATTTCCATATTAATGAAAAAACCTGAATGATTGCATCATACTAGTTCTCCACCCCCACGAAATAAACCCCCCCCCCCACCCAAAAAAAAAAAAAAGAAGAAGAAGAAGAAAAAGAAAGAAAGAAAGAGAGAGGAGATGCATGCACCTATTCCATAAATATTGCCTATAAAGAAAATGACATCTTTTTGCTTATTAATCCATGTGAGTGTAACAAATGAGGTTTCTCACGTACGTTATATATTTTACACATTATTGATTTATAATGTTTTATGCTTCAAAACAACAGTTTGCATTTATTTTTTGGGTGAATAAAGAATTATATTAAACAGAAAATAGGAAATACAAAGAGAACGGGAGGCCGACAACCCTTCAAGAGTGGGGCTGAATAGGGGAAGCGAGACTCCAGGAACTAACAATTAACCTATTCCTTGGAGAGTCAGGCACAAGGGGATGGGGAAAGGAAACTGATGTGACCACGATTCTTGGGATTAGGGTCGAAGAAACATCAAAATGGATGACATTCCAAGTCCCATCTCGGGATCAGGATTTGGAACTCCATCTCTTCATGTTACGCTTCCACCACGGGTGATGGATGGTAGTGACAAAGACAAGCTTACCCACTTGGTCACATATCAAGGAGCCAGAAAAGCTTCTCAAGATCCAATTCCAATCATGGGCAAACCCAAGGGAGCGTCTCGATCTCGGCCAAATAGATGCAAGGGCAAGGGTCCATAAGGAGTGAGAAAAGGGGCAGGAGAAAAAAAGGTGGTCAAGATCCTCATAGCCATTCTAACATAGGATACATTTGGGGTTAATAGGGATATGGCGGCTAATAAGGAAAGATTGTGTGGGAAGGGCAAGGTTGAGAGCTCTCCAGAGGGTAAGAGAATGGCGGGGGATATGGCTTTTGAACCAAACAAGAGGGGCCCAAGGAACAAGGGGTGTGGGGAATTTGAGGAGGTTCCAAGCGGAAGTGGTAGTGAAGGATTTAGTGTGGGAGGGAAGCCAAATGGATATGTCAGACGGAGAGGGCGAGAGGGAAACAGTTTGCATGTTTCTTTAGCCTTTTCACATGTTTCTTGATTATTTCCATGTGTAACTTTAGCATCTCTTGCATCTTTTTGATACAGTATGATATATCTCTTTAAACCATCTTTGGTATGATACATCACTGAGATTTCAAACCTTGGGCATTGGTGTTTCTCCATAGATCCTACTCTAGAAACTATTGGTTCAGTCCGCTTAATACCAATTATATTCCTTATTTCATGGTGTAGTATAAACAGTGGTTGGACTCCCATTGACTTAAGTATTGACAACTTTGAACAGCCAACACCTTATCCAAAGAAACCCTATTGGAACTAACTACATTTGCCCCTTTAGATAGGTATGGATGTCTTAAACTGATCTAAACTTCTTTGAAACTTCAAACCCATGTAAATACTGTACTCGTAGAGCTGGAGCTAGGTACAAAGGTCTTAAACTGATCTAAACTTCTTTGAAATGTCAAACCATGTAAATGCACTCTTACAGCTGAAAACTTGATTTAGTATCTTTTAATTGGTCACCCAACTCTTTTTACAGATGCTCCTCATTAATATTCTCTCATTTATTAGGTTTTTAAAAAGATACGTCTATAGGAAAGTTCCATCAATAACTTCAAAGAGATGATCCAGTGTAATGTTCTTTGGCATTGCCAATCTGTGTATGCTAGCATACAAGTACCATAATTTCCCTCGAGTAATGTGACAAAAGTTGATCTTAACATTTGCCCCTTTAGATGGGTAAAGATGTCTTAAATTGATCTAAACTTCAAGCCCATGTAAATATTGTACTCTTAGAGCTGGAGCTAGGTACAGAGGTCTTAAACTGATCTAAACCTCTTTGAAACGTCAAACCATGTAGATGTACTCTTAGAGCTGGAAACTTGATTTAGTAGCCTTTAATTGGTCAGTCAACTCTTTTTACAGATGCTCTCATTAATACAATCTCATTTACAAGGTTTTTAAAAAGATACGTCTATAGGAAAGTTCCATCAATAACTTCAAAGAGATGATCCAGTGTAATATTCTTTGGTGATGCCAATCTGTTAGCATACAAGTCCCATAATTTCTCTTGAGTAATGTGACAAAAATTGATCTTAACAACCAGGATATGTGAAGAGAAGAAGAAGAAGAAAGAAGAGAGAGGAGAAAAGGTCAGAAAACACAATGGAGAAAATGAGAGAGAATCAGAGGCTGCTACAAGATCTAGAATAGTACCATTATAGTCTAGCCCTATCACCTCTTATCATATTCAAGTAATTGATTCAGGTCTAATTGCAATTACAGTAGTTAAATAAAAGCAAGTAACCAAGTAAACTACAACTACCACTCAGCATAACCTAATCGTTACAACTCAGCAGGGAGACTCTCCCTGACAGCTATAACCTTTCACATTCCTCAAGCTGGAGCATATATATCCTAGTCTTTGGATCAACAAAGATAGAGTTATCAGCACATGAGCAGAATCCAGCTTATTTGGACCTCTGATACAATGTGTTTTCATTGCAATGGGCCAATAATATGTATATAGTCTAGGCATGAGCTGATACCTGATTTATTGAGTGCCTTATTTTTTTAATTGGAGAGGGATGGACACATTGCGTAGGTGCGGTAGCGGGCAACCCAATGGGAATAGCTCCAATGCATAGAAATGGCCCATTTCAATCAAAAATACTAAGCTCATGGTCCATGTAATCCATTGGACACACAAAATTATAGGCATAACTTGATCAAATCTTGAACTTAGGTTCAGTTGGAGCCAAGGAATTGTTTGAAACCCAAAACAAGAAGGCCATCTTTTTTCTGGCTGAAATCTTATATCACTACGAAGTGTTCATGACAGTTGCTCTCCATTCTCTCCACAGTTGGGCTCCAAATGGACATGTTTGGGGCTTTGATCTGAGGCTATAATTACTTGATAATATAACCATACAAGGTGGAAATTTGCTAAAAAAAAATTCCCCCCTCTTTTGGGGTAGAATTTACTAAGAAATTATTACTACACTTCTGGTTAAGCCAATAGTCATCCATTATTTTTATTGTTTTGGGTAGAAATGGTCCTCCATTCTTTGGGTGGAGTTATCCACCATGTCATCATTCATCTAGCAGAAAAACCGTGGCTGTGTAAGCTTCGCAGCAGTAAATAACCTCTGGCCTAACAAAGTTGTGCGAATTGTTTAGGCTGTATGATCTCTGGGGTTTAAAAACTAAGACCCCAAACTCTGCTGGATTTTTTCTATCATAAATTGACAAATTTCCGTTCTTGTATCACCTTTTATATATATGAGAAACATCCACCTGTATCACCTCCAGATGCAAATAGAATTCTATTGTTTGTATTTGGATTGCTGGAATAATCATGTCATAGTTTTCATCTAGTTGTGCTAAAATGTAGATGTGTGCTTAAATGCAATGATTCAATTGGAAATGCTGCAGGGGTCTTTGAGCGCATTACTGGGGAGCTGTTAGCTGAAAGCGTCTTGTGATAAGGTTATCTACAGCTTGCTTCCAGGCTGTTAATTTTGCAACTTTCTTCATATTATTTGTATTTTCATTACTCAATCAGTTAGAATTAAATTTTTATTTTGTTTTTGGGGGAAGGGGTGATGAGATGTTTATTATAACATAAAACTGTAGTAAAGCTGTTGGTGTTGGCGGTTTGGTTCACAGATGGCTTTTTCCTTTCAAACTCTTACAATAATGCTGATGGGAGGTACTGTCCCATGATTTTTTTTATTTTTTTTAATCAAGTTTTGAATGTGTTAGAATGTTTTGCATGGCCTACAGAGTAGCAGCTCCATGTTCATATCTCAGAGCCCAGAAAGCAGTATGTAAAACTGGATTTTGCTTTGCATAGCACTGAGCTGCCTACGGTCCAGATCTAAAGTTGTGGTTGAGATCAAATTTTAACCACTTTTTTTTTTTTTTTGAGTTTAGGTGTGTAGTTCAACGAGTTGAAAAAAAAAACCATAACGGGCACCAAAAGTGATCTTTTACCAATGGCAGCTCAGTGCTGCGCATTAAATGCACGCACTGGAGCAAAATCCATGTAAAACTGCTCCCACTCAATCCAGCTTATAACTAGGCTAACAAATGCTTGACTTGTCTGTTGCCGTTAGTTCTTTGTTGTGGGCATCTGCCAAGTTTACGAGGTTATCCAAATGACATTTCAGGGTTTTTATTGGGAAAGAAACAGACCTTTATAGACACAGAAAAACCACTGTGCCGGTTTTGATAGGTCGACTACTTGCTCTGCATCTGACTGATCCAATCCAACAATAATCAGGTCCACGTTGTGAAGTCGCTGTGTCGTCCAGTTTGTTATAAGGATTTGTTTACTTGCTATTTACCCAAAAAAATGAGAACCGTATGACTTGCTACTGTGTTGTTAATCAATCAAGATACGCTCATTGATAGCTTCAGGAATCTGTTTGATGTTGCTGTCTACCTCTGCTTTTTAATGATAGATTTCCTGCTTGGTCCAGCAGCTAGATGCGTAATTAGGTGTGGTAAGATGAGTCTGAAGATTCCAATACATGTAAAAGGCACTTTACTTTTTATCACTTTGGGCTTGATAACTTGATGGGATTGCATTTCATTGTCAACAGAAAAGCAATATCAACATCAAAGTTTGTGACATGGCATCTCTGGACGGTCTTCGTTCACTTATCACTCAAAGCCATCCAGCTTTTGAGTCTTTCCCTACAAACTTTGTTGTCAACTTGCAATTGGAGCATCAACTTAACTAGTGGAGTCTATTATACGTATAAGCTTCTCTAGCAATTTGTGCCATCCATTGGTTTGCCTCCTCCTCAGCACCTCTTCATAGTTTTTTTTTAGTGAATCCTGGTAAAGCGTTGCCAATCCAAACATGGTCTGCTCTGTGTTCGACACATTGTTCCACAGACAAGGTTCACATTATCAGCTCAAGTCCCCAAGGAGAATATATCCTCTCCTCTTGATCTGTAATGCTTGGCTCTGTTTTGTGTACCTAATAGCTGATGTGTGAAAGAAAAAATCTTAGATTTGAAAGCTGGTTAGTGGGGAAGACGGGAAGTATTGTTTTTTTTGACATAGTTGACCTCGGTTAGTGTGGAGTCCATTCACAGCCATTCTAACCATGACCCTCATGGGTTCTACTGTACTTCTTCTTAGTCGAGTGCTTCTGTGCTTTTGGTTTGATGCTCACATTGAAATTATCTAATGATCTTCTTATATATAATTATTTAATTACACTTTATTCATATTGTCTTCTGCGTTGCTTATTCAAAATTCAAGAACTTTTTCCCAACAAAGAAGTACTAAATATATATATATATATATCTAATTTTTGTTCTCTAAAAATCTCCCCCACCGTGTGGAAAATTCAGTTACCCACATAAATGCTAAAAGGGAGTTTATTTATTATTTTTTTTGAAATTGATGGCTTTATTATCAGGGTTTGGGAATGAAACGTCTTTATCTTCAAATGGTCAAAAATAGCAACACACTACAATGCAATACCCTGTCAGGGTTAGCGTAAACAGACTCTTCTCTTCTGTCACCAGGTGGACGAGACCAAATGTATTATTATTATAAATAGACTACTGACAAGAGAAAGAAAGAAAGAAAAAAATACTAAGAATGTCTTAATCATTCCCAATAAAAATAATCTTCTATTGATTTTGGGAACAACGTGGACGACATGTATACCCTCTTTTAATGGTTTCCTTAAAATAGTTTAAGCTTACGCTTGTCGTATTCATACCCAATGGCAGGATGGAATCCCCATGTTTAGCCAATGAAAGTGCAGGATAGGATATGACAGAGGTTGTAAGAAATAACTGCCTGAAGCTGAACAATTAAAAATCAAAGACACGTAAATTCATTGTAAGGAATAGTTGATACGCTCAGTGGTTTCCCATTGGCTTTTGCTTTACATGGATCATATGGTAGCCACCTGTTGCGTCCCGATCAACTGAATAATAAACTTGCAAAAGAAGTTAGACGTGGGCCGACAGCTTGTGCCAGACAATCGCCTCCGATGGCTAAGTCAGTCGAGGATTAAATTAGGATTCCGAGCGAGTGTAGCTCAAAGATTATCTAGAAAATAGTCGTGTGTTTACCAAAGGATTGGACCCTTATTATATAATGTGCGGGTTACCTTCTTAGAGCCGACAAAGTCTCGTATACCTGTTCGTCCAGCTGTTTGTAAGATGAATCCCCGATTAGGAGTTTTCATATTGGGTTATGTCCATTTTTGCCTTGGTGTGAATGAGGCATTCCTTATTGGTTTATTTAACTGGGACATGTCACGATCAAGAGGTCGGGTAACAGGCTGAGTGATATGCTGTCCTCGTACACGTGTGTGTCCATACGTGTGCATCTTCACCTCCAGATTATGCCATCTTTGTCGTGGTGCAAACTCTAGTCCTAAACTGAGAGACTAGTGCGTCAACAATTATTGACAAATTGCAATAGATTCCACTTGAAAGAGCCACTAACACTCTACCTTTTTCATCTCTAACATAACCATTTTGATTTTACCTGTTAATATCTTCCACCCAAGCCCCATCACACCAGCTTCACAAAAATCTTTCTTTGCAGGTGGTTGATGCAAATCCATTTTGAAAAAATTGATGTTTAAATCACATCCGTTTTTAACCCACTGTTGAACTGCAGGCATCATAGACATTATTGAAGTCACAAAATAACGACAAAAATGTCAATTTTGAATGTCAATGTTCTACAAGCAAGTGGTCTGTTTTTTTAGGAGATGATAGATTTTTTTTGGAAGAAAGAAGACTTTTCTTATATGGAAAAAGAAAGCACGACTGATAATTGTGAATATTGCTTCTTGTATTATCAAGAGTGGAGACCACATCGATATTTTCTTTACTATTCTAACCATGGGCATCATGTGGACCTCCATGAGCAATACCATTCTCCAGACCTTTATTTGCAAAACAAGTAATAAATTCTATCTAAATTGGGTTCAGAAAATTCTCTCTATATTATATTTTTGAGTAAGGAGAATCACAATCAAATTACATGGTCCATGCAACACTATAAGAACAGGTGGAAGAAGATCATTCCTCTTCCCTGAGTCTTGCAAGAGTCTTCTTTTACCCTATATTTATTTAATAAAAGTATCATATATTTAAGTTACTCAATGAAATAAAGTACATGTTTTCAGATTTTTTAAAGTATAACTACCATTTTCAGATTGATGGAAGCAGAGGAAGATGCCAAGCCATTTCTTTTTAACTTTACCTTAATCCAATAAACTCATAGAAAGTCCAAAAGAATTGTGAAAGCTAATGCTATGCTTTTCTAAGAGCTGGAGAGATATTTGTGTTTATGTTTGTGCTAATAAAATATCTTTAAGGATCCTTCTCTCCCCTTATTGTTGTTCTTTTTAAAACATTGAGTGACAACACTGAAGCGCTAGAAGATGCTTGCAAGGATAAGATAGGGTATGCCATCAATTTGTGATCATTCTGGGGCCATTTTTTAGATCATTCACGGAGAAGCTAGTTAGAGCTGGGTCTGGGATCCTTCAAGGATTAGAACTGGGTTTTTTTTTAGGCAGAAGATTATTAGAAATAGAATTCTTCAAGGCAGAAACTAATTAGAAGTTTAGAACTGTATAGAATTCTTCAAGGCAGAAACTAATTAGAACTGGGTTTCTTCAAGACAGAAGCTAATTAGAACTGGGATTCTTTAAGGCAATATCCAAAGATCTTCAAGAGTTTAATCAGAGCCCAAGAGGGCATTAGGCAGCTTGACTTCATTCCATTCCATGGCTTATGTAAAACTGAAATCTTAGCTTGTAATCGATTTTCTTCTAAATTCTTTCTATTGAATTTTTCACACAATTTCTTCAAACCATTGTTCCACATTATCGTCCTGTAGCAGGAACTGTTTGTTTGCGGTATTTCAAGGATGGATAACCAACCAAATTGAATGCAAAAGTCAATTATATGTAATTACAAGATCGGCAAATTCTTATTCTTCAATTCGCGTTCAGGAAAAAGACCGGAGCGTGTTAGTTAATCGCGAGCGACCGGATATCACCGGCGCAAATTACTGAAAGACGAAAACAGAAGAGCAGAGCCTTCTGAGAAAGTTAATTGAACAATGAAAAAAAGAAAAGAAAGGTAGCTATCATTCGCCGATCAAAGGTCTATACAATATTGAACGAGGAACAGAGAGACAAAACAGAAAGAGGGGAAAAGAAGAGAAATCAAGAAACACATATCAATCTCTAACTAAAAGCAGTGATGGCAGCACTCACAGGCGCCGATTTAGGAGGCGAAGCAGGAAGTCTGGCAGTGAAGTTCCTGAGAGGTAATTCTTCGTTTGGATCATCATCGTCAACTCCTTCATCGAAATTGAGAGCGTAACTCAAAGGATCGTACTTGAAATCCGCAGAACGCCTACGACCTCTACCCATGCGAGAGATGAGATTCCGGCACTTTTCTTTAAATTCTGGGAATTCATGAGCCTTGTTTTTCAGCCACTCTGACGAAGCCTTGGACGATCTCGACCTGTCTACGTCTTCAAGTTGTTCATGCCCGTTGCCAAAGCAACAAGACAGGCAGAGAGTAGAACGAAACTTGTTCTTCACCGATGGAGAATTCGAACGGAAATCTCGTTCGTCTCCCATATTCAATTACAGATCAGAGCGAGAGAGAGAGAGAGAGAATTAGCAGAAGAAACGAACAAAAAGAGAATATGAAATTAGGGGTTTTGTTCTTGGATTCTTTTATCACAGCTAGTGAAGTCACGAAACTTAACTGCAGCAACAGGAAGAGAGAGAGAGAGAGAGAGAGAAAGATAGGAAAGGATTTTTCCGCTTGTGTCCTATATAAAGCCGCAGCTGGTGTGGCGTGGGAAGAACGTGCGAGCGGTTTTGATTTGCCGTGTATCCTGATCAGGATTGGTTGGTTCATGGTGGGTTCGGGGTAGTTTCGCCATTTTACTTGTCAATAAATCCTATTCTCCTAAACCAATATAAATTCTAATCATATTCTTATTTTTCTTACCTGTTTTTATTTTATCCTACTTTTTTTTATTTGTCTTGGCATGTGAAAAATAAATAAAAGTCATGTTTGGATGGAAATTTATGTTTTCAATTATTATTATTTTATTATAACTTTTTTTGTCCTTCACCGCCGCACCTTCCTATTGCCTGTTGGGTGGGACTTACGAAACTTATTAGTGTCAACCTGACTTCAACACGACTTGGAATAGGAGGCCAAAAGGGTATTAATGTAATTAAACAAGTGGTGGATCTTACTTGCAAATTCATCTACGCGCATATGAATTATGATCCAATCTCATCTCATGGTGTGAGATTTCCCACAACATCAGACGCGTTTGGATGGTAAGATTTCTATTTCTGTGAATAAAGTAGGTTGTAATTTTTTATGTGGAAGGCAAGATGCACGAGTCCAAATCATCTCCCTCGGCACGATGGCCACAAATTATAAGGGAATTACGGTTAGAGTGAGATTTTTTAAAAATTTTTTATATTTCTGGCCACATAATTTGTAGTTGTGAAGATGATCCACACTCAAAATGCACTAGAGAAGGAACACAACAGAAGTTGCTTGAATTGTAAAAGATAAGACTCTGATACCAAGTTAGAATTTCGTTTGAGAGAGAATCTCTTCCACACTCAAATTAATAAACTAGAGAAGGAACACAACATAAGTTGATACCAAGTTAGAATTTCGTTTGAGAGAGAATTCTTCCACATTCAAATTAATGAGTAAAAGATGTATATTAATATTATATGAATTATAATTTAAATGTGATTGAGACTTATCATTTACATGAATGTATCAACAACTTTGTTTACAATCAAATGTTACAACTTGCTTTTATTTATAACTCAAAACTCGTCTTGATCGGTCGAAGATTTTATCAATCGTGTTTTAGTTACTTTCATTCTTTTAAGTTCTATTATATTTCTAGGTCTTGCAACCTTTTAGCTGATTGCTTGGCTAGAGGAGCAAATCGGTTTAAACTTTTCCGACAGTGGCGGGGTATCCCACCTTGTTTTGTTATCTCCCCCTCCCTTTACATGAATCGAATTCAATTTTGTCAGCATGACTTAGGTTAATTACTTAAATTTTCATATTGTTGACCAAAAAAAATGAAAAGAAAAATAATATCAATTGTTATGGATATCACTTTATTGTTTTTTTCTCTGTTTTTCAAATTAACGTGTTGAATAAAATTCCACTAAATTACAGAGTCTTTCGATAGAAAAATTCTTTACACTCAATATTTTTGACAAAAATAATCCTTACCTACCAAAAATCGAATAAGAGTATGAGACTTGGGAACTTCTTTCACAGGCAATTATATATAATGTGTGAAACATGAATTTTAATTAAATAAAGAGCAAAAAAGAATTTAATTATTTGAATTTTTAATTAATATAATTATTTATTTATTTATAAAGTTAGATTAATGTATTTTTAAAAGTCAAATTTAAAGATTTTTATAATCTTAAGGATGAAGTTAATGCACAAGCACAACTCAAAGACTCAAGTAACCTTTGATAGTTTGATGACGCGTGTTCTTTCAGTTTAACGAGAATTTGGAGTAAGAATCATGTTTTTATGATTATTAATTATCAAAATTTAATCTAATAACCATATAATGGATTATATTCTTCAAATAAAAGAAGAGGGACAAATTGACGAAATTATCTAGAAAGTTATGGAAAGCTTTTGAGAGATTTAAGTAAATTAGAAAAATATCATAACTGACACGTGTAAACGTATTCGGAATATACTTTTTAGTGTTTTTTTTTTTTTTTCCCAACATATTTTTAGTGTTGATTTTTCCATTAAGAGATTTATAGTTAAAATTCTTAAAAATATGGTTCTTGGCTCCACTGAGGTACCTTGTGCCGTCTACAGGTGGATTTCGTGAGTAAGCCTTATTCAATATATATATATATATATATATATATATATATATATATATATATATATATATATATATATATATATATATATATATATAATTCAATCCATGGGTACTTATGAGTTCGATCTTGAGCTTTCTGTTATATTATTTTTAATATAATAAAATAATAAATGTTTTATTTTATTGAATTTTTAATTGTCAATTTTATTTATTTATTTTAGGAAAATATTTTTTTATTTAGTTTCACATTGGAAACCGAGAAGTCATAATCCAAGTTAATTAATAGGTGCTGCCTATTAACTTTGATTTATAATAATAAGACACATCAATGCATGTGCAGTGTATGAGCGAAGACGATGTACCATCCAAGCGTAATACATGGCTTGGGCAGTGGGCTATTTAAGCACTTTTGACGCATGCATTTAACACGTTTCAAGCGAGATCATATCTGGAACGTGTCTAGGGCAATGGAAGTAAATCCATACGTATCTATTCGATGGATTGATTTGGACTGTTAAATCATGCAGCCAAACGATTCGATATTTGTACCCCTACAGAGAGGTGCACCCATACAAACAAAGTCATGAACCATAAATACCCTCCAGTTTCTCAACACCAAGGAAAACAACTTTGAGTTGGGCTTCTTTGTATCCTGTGAAGTTAGGTTAGATCCAAAGAAAATACATCTTTTACATATTGACCTTGACTCTTTGTTTATGAGATCCGGAAAGACACAACTATTTGAATTGATACTTTAGTTGAAATTAATTACTAATTGACTTTAACTCTATCTATTTATGAATTCTCTGAGTATTCCAAAACATAAAAAAGGGGATCTGCTTAGAAGATCCTTGCCAAAATAGTCTAGGTACAAAGCCAAAGCGTCCGGATCACGTCTTATTCTTATTTTCCTTTTACCCAACCCAAATTTGTTTTTAGCAGTTTCTCAACACCAAGGAAAACAACTTTGAGTTGGGCTTCTTTGTATCCTGTGAAACGGTTCGCTGGTACCTCATAGCACTTTCCATTGGGGGCGAATTACGTCTTAAGAACAGCGACAATAGTAACGCGCCTAGAAATTTTTAGCTTTCATATTGTTATCTCGTGCTTTTCATATACTAGTAAAGTTTCTACAATTTCCTGCCTATGAAAGGTATTTTGGATATTCTAATATGTTAACAATGTTAGGGGCAAAATTGAAATTTTAGAGTATATAATAGAGCAGGAAATTTAAGAACTTTATCCAGTCCATTTCTTCAATGGATCATCCATTTTTCTCTGAAATCCTGAGATGAAGAACACATGTCTATCAATCACATCCAAAAGTTGAAATAATATTTACAAAACCATTTTTTCATTTAATATAAATTTTTGGATCCTTCATCCAAAGGAAAATAGATGGTCCATTTCTTTTGAAATAAATTGACCTGATAAAATTTCGAAAGTTTAGATGCAGTTTGCAACCTATGTCCGGTTTTGAGGACTGGGAAAGACTAAGTGGGAGTCAAAACCTGGGCCTCTTATACCATATAAAATTAAGGTTTGAAAAAGTCATAGAAAAAAAGAAGATGATAAAGTAAAAATAAGATTAGAGTAGTTAGATATAGTGTGCAACAAACGTCCACCGTTGAATGAGCTCTTTTAGTAATTTACTAATTAAGGTAGTGTACTTTTTACAAAAGTATCACAAAGAGTCTTAGATTGACCAGCCTCTAAATAGAGGTTCATTTTATATTTGAATTTATTAAATCCTTATCACTACAAGATACTAGTTAATTGAACGAGTATGAAATTTAAGGGCCTGTTTGGTTACATGAATCCAGAGATTTGAAATCTCTGGATTCATGAATCTGAGAATTATACCCGTTTGGTTGTAAAAATCTCTAGATTCATGAAATCTAGAGATTCATCTTTTTACACTAAAAGTTTGAATCTATAGATTTATGGGTAGGGTGAAATCCAGAGATTTCAAAAAAGCTATACATTTGCACATCCACAAAAATCACGTTGATCAAATAGTTTTTTAGGATGAATATACATATTTCATTCCACAACCAAACATCTAATTTGACCACGGGGTCTAGTCTAGTGGTCCCAAGCTCACTCCCAAGTGGTTTGGTAAACCTCATGTCCCAGGTTCGAATCCCCTCTGCTCCTCTGTTTCTTGCATTGGATTCGGCATGAGTGCCACCGGCTGGACGATACTGGGCCTCCGCGCTGCTGCGCCGGTAGTGCCGGGCTAATGCTGCAAGGTCGCACTCGATAAAAGTCCGAACATTGCGTGCGGGGGCGCGGCGCCGCTCGCACCCCTTTTTTTACCAAAAAAAAAAAAAACCAAACATCTAAACTCATGTAACCAAATAGGCCCTAAAGCAATTCTTAACTTTTTCTTGTTTTGAGTCTTGTTGGTGTGAGACTTGAAAATAGCGAGATTGATTGTTGATAGGTTTATACATGAAACCTTAGAGGTCTCGGCTTAGTTGGCAAAAAACCAAACACCTTATATTATGAAATCAAAATTTTTGAATTTTTTTTGAACTAGAAATAAACCCTATCGTATATTTTAGTTATATGTACAAAAACTACTCTACTCTGTATGGTAAGGAATCAAGATGCACATAATACCAAAAATGCATATGCATCAGTTGCAAAAATCATGGAGAGAAACTCCTCATTCTGAGAAAATTGAGATGGTTTTTTTTTTTCTCCTTCCTCTCATAGCAGAGGAAAACAACATACCTGGGAAGACATCCTTTAAGATCTTTCACAAAGAAAGAGCTTATTTTCAGTTCTCCATCTTAGCTTGAAATTTTTTGTCCCTACCTGACATGCAAAGAAACAACACAAATCCAGCAAGCCATAGAAGGCTTGATTGTGGCTTTCTTATTTCAATTTCAGAGTTTGGCATCTCCAGATACAGAGGCGAGTCAGGCGACAACTTCAAACAAAATGATGCACCTCTGTATTCTAACTGCCTTGATCAGTGATGTGTCACATCAGTCTTTCCCTTAAACGTGATTTACACAAAAATGGTGGCTTATATAGTTATATCTCTAAGTAAAATCCATGGCTGACGGATAGAGCTTTCACCTTTTTGATGAAGGAACGAGAAAATCCTCCCAGAGACACCTTCTTGTGAAATTATCGCTTCAGAAAACAATAATGCACTTCAGAGTAAAATTTGCTTGGAAGTTTTTCCATGCAAAGAGTATTGGAAGTTAAGTTAGTGAAAAAAATTGCATCGAGCTTGTGTCAATGTGTGATTTATGCAAGCCCTAATCTATCGTACACATGTGAAATGACAAAAGATACATGGAAGAGAGTTTTGGCAATGTTTGATAGGGGGTGGGTGAGTGAGAAGGATATGTTGGAGGAATGCATTAAATGGTGTAGGGATAAGGGTAGGAATATGGTGTCAGAGAAGTTACGAGGTGCGACTTGGATGTTTTGTTCTGATCGTTTATATAGTATGGACAGAGGGGCAAACTTGAATATTGCGCATTAAATGCACAGCATGTGCTTCCAACAGTCGAGATTGAAATCTCGACTGAGATTTTGAAATCGACTATTGGCAGCATAGTGTTGCGCATTAAATGCGTTGCACTGAAGTTAAACTAATGGACGAAACATAAATTACAAAGGTTTGAGGGAAACTTTAAACCAATTGAATGGTTGATGTGAGACGTCAAGACAGAGCTGCAACTGGGACCATGTAAAGTGGCATGGATGCGTCAAACAGACCATGTTGTAGCCAAAAGTTTGGGCATAGAGATGTGGTGCATAGGCAACCCGAGCTAAAGGAGGTTTTTTGGAAACAACCTCTAGAGGGTTTATAATTTTGACATTGGTGGTATCTCTAGACTCCTTCAGCTTCTACTTGGACTCCTTGCTCGTTCTCTGCTAGTTGACATCGGTCTCTTCTTGTCCCCACTTTGTTGCGAGGGGCACTTTGATTTGTTCAAACGTATTTTGCTAGCTGAGCTTGCGAAATTAACTTCTCAATTTCTGACTTCAACTGCCTGTAGTCATCGGTCCAATGTCTATGATCTTTTTGAAACTCACAGTATTTACTCCTATCACGATCCTCTGGTCAGGATTGAAGCTTGCTCGGCCACTTCAAAAGTCCTTGATCCTTGACTTGCAAAAAAATCTCCGACCTTTTAGTATTTAGTGAGGTGTATGCTTCGTCAGGTTGTTTGGTCGGTTCAGGTTGACCACTTCTGCCCGAATTTGTGGTCAGATTTCTACTGTGCCAGTTAGTTTTTGCTTTTGTAGTTGGCTCCTTCTTTCGAAACTTTATGGTTTTTAGTTATTTTAGCATGTTTGTGGTAGCGCTCCAAGAAATCTGCATATGTTTCGGGCATATCTAACAAAAGACGCTCCAGGAGTCCCTCATGATTGAGTCCCTGATATAGAGCATGGAAGGCTAGCTTTTCGTCTAGATTTTCAATCTGAATGGTCAGATCATTAAATCTCCAGAGATAACTTCTGATCGACTCGATACGCCCTTGGTTGATGGCGAACAAGGTGTCCTCCCTTTTCTTCATGCGTACTCCACTTTGAAAGTGGGATGAAAATACCCGACCTAGGTGGTCGAACTTCTCTATTATATTATTCTGGAGTCCCAAGAACCATTCGGATGCTGATCCAATGAGTGAGGTAGGGAAAATCCTGCACATGGCCGCTTTGCTATGTTTTTATGAAGACATAACAGATTTGTAATGCATTTTGTGGTGCCTTTGACACTTCGTCCCATCAAACATAGTAAAAGTTGGGCACTTAAAATTTTTTGGCATCTCTGGCTTCGAGATTGCACAGACAAATGGATCCTCCTTTAGAACCGAGTAGCATCCTTCCCCGAGTCTTTTAACTTCTTCAATTTTTTGTCTAGCTCTTCAAATCGCTTGTTCACGTAATCAGCATGTTGCGCGGGAGTTCATTATTTTCTCCATCATGGGAGTTATCCTTTGGCCGAGAACTGCTTTCTCAATCATCTAGATGGTCGCCCGGAGGAGGGTCCTTGGACGCTACCTCAGGTGAAGGTTGGGAATGTTCCCCAACCTTTTTCCTTTCCCTTCTCCCGATTTCTTTGAGATGATCGAGATTTGTGATTGGGATTATGTGCTTGACCTTCCTTCCATTGCATGTGCTGGCTTTCTTTGTTGCCATCAAAATTGATGGGAATAATTTGGTTTTTGGCACTGTTGCCACCTGCTGACGAATGCTTGCCCTAATCAGCTCGTTCAAGTCTAGGATTTGCTTTTGCAATTTGTTGAATTGATCTATTGTCACGAACTAATCAGCTGGATCCGGGAAGGCATCACAATTTTTCCAATTCCTGGGGTGACGTCCTCCTTGTTAATCTCCTTCTCACCTTCACTGATTCCTCCCCGACTAACCTATCCAACGTAGTATCCATAACAACTTTTTGATCGGTTTCCCACAAACGGCACCAATTGTTGCTGCAAAAACTCTCCTCGTCCGCCAAGATTCCCTGTCCTCACAAACGTACTTGACTGTGTTGGTCGAGGTCCACCTTCGAGGAGCAAGTTAGCAAGAGATCAATCTAGAAGAACGAATAGGTAAGCTTTCCTAGTTTAGGAAGGAAGTGCTCACTCTTACTCCCCCTTCTCTTGTCCTTAGATCTGTTTATATAGATTCTAAGATGTTTACCTATCCTTCAGTGATTGAGTTGTACTCAATCTCTTGCTAATGATTGAACCCTGCTCGGACTCTTGTTGAGGAGTTCGTTCCAGACTCTCTTATCTGGAGAACGTCTTGACCTTATCTATTCGTAGTTTGTTACGAATAGAAGTTTGGTCGTCCTCGATGACTGATATTCATAGCCATCCGTTGTGGTCAAACCATTCGCCAATTAGGCCTGGTTGATTTATCGGGCAGGATGTTGGTCGAACCGATTCGTGGTCGGTCCGACCTGGATATTTGATCATTAACACTCATACTTCATACTTGAAGGTTATCACATGGAAAATAATACATTATTTTAGAGAAACAAACATATCGACTGATTTCTTATTAAACTTGGGTGCAAAGCAACAGGTACCTTCTCCTGTTGTGGATTGGCATAAGATGATGATTCTTGAATTAAATACAAACGAAGCTGGACAGCCTAAAGTTCAGATTTTGTTAGTTTTTTCTTTAAAATTGATGTTTGTAACAGTTCCGATGTAATGTAATCCTTTTTTTATTTTCTCTTATATAGTACATACGATCTTTTGGTTTTACCTAAAAAGCAGAGTAACTTTCGTCCAAAGCCCATTTGTATCTTCTACTGTTCCACCTCTGATACCAAATACTTCTTAAATTACTTCTGAAATGATGGTTCAAGTCCGTGAATTGGACTTGAAAATGATGCCAGAAGAGCGGTCTCTTTGAGCTTCAACGGCATAGACCCACTTCTGTCGACTGTCGGCCAATCTCATGAATTTTGCTTCGACTTTTGTCTTGAACCTGGAACAGAGTTGATAAAAAACAGAGATGTGGATCTAAATAATTTATAATTGAATTTCTCTGGCTCCATTCAATTCCAAGGAAGAATCAATGGCTGGAATGCTTCCTGGCGTGGAATGTGCGAGAAGGAGGCGATTCCATCAAGGAGGAGGAGGATGCATTGAGTCACAGTTTACAGCGGGTAATGGTCGAACAAGGCACTCAGCTTTTTGTCTTTATACAATCAGCAGTCATGAAACCCATCTCAGTGCAAATCTCTCACTGGTATTCAATTCCTTCTTTTGAACCTACTTTCTTGTCTCTCAGTTATCTATCTAAGTTTTATAGATGGATTAACACGAGTTTTCAACACCAACCCAGCAACGAAAAGCACCAAACCAGAGCTCACAGGATGAGAAACTCGGCGGAGTGGCTAGAGAAGCAAAGGAGAGACTGGATGAGAGGTTGAACCCACCAAAAAACCCAGAAAGTAAAAGGTATATAGTTGAAGTTAGTTGTAGTGAACTGCTTAGAAAAGTAACTTCGATACCAATTGAACAAACTTTTGCTTGAATTACAGGCAGAGCAACAAAGAGAGTGGGAAGGGAACAGTTTCTGTTTCTGTTGTCCAGCTTGGAGATTTGCCAAAGGAGGTAATAGGATCGAAGAAGATTAGTAGCTCTGGCTCGAAGAGATTCAGGTGGGCGAAGCTGGGGAGTAAAGCATTGGGTCAAGAAGAGTGTGCAGTTTGCTTAGAGTGGTTCAAAGCAGGGGAGACCCTTCTGCAGCTGCCTTGTGCTCATAGGTTCCACTCCAGGTGCCTTGTGCCCTGGCTAGAAAGCAGCGCTCACTGCCCCTGTTGCAGGCTTAGAATTTTGATTTAGTGCTTGTAACCTTGTAGCTTTCTTGTTTTCCGAGCTTGTCTATGAATATGGTTGTTCAAGTTAGTAAGTTGGTGGTGGGAAGGGGAGGGCTTATCCCACTCGGCATATCCTCTGTTTCAAAATCAGAATTCTTGAAAGATCTTGTCTAGTGCTTTATTCACTTGTTGAATGCTTGATCATGGTTCAAGTTCGAGAAACATCCTCTCTGAAAATGAAGGTTAGACTGTGTATGAGAATTGGCATCTAAGGTACAATAAACAGATGACTAATTATGTTCTGATACTTACCTTGCTTAAAAGTCCAAAATAAATACTTGTGTTTCAATTTTCATGGCAAAATGAAGTGGCCAATCCAATGTGGCCCTTAAGGTCTTAGTCCGCCCTCAAGCTAGAACAGGATCTAAGCTACTCTGGTCTTAGGCTGGGAGAAGATTGAAATATTTCAGGGTTCAACTTCAGTGCTGCGCATTGTGCTGCCAACGGTCGAGATTCCGATCTTGTTCATCCGTCTCGCTTTCAACCACATGCAAAACTAATGGTTGAAATTTCGATCTCGGTTGCTGGCAGCTGCACATTTAATGCGCAACATTCAAGTCTGTTCCAATATTTTACAGGGCTAAGTCAAGATTGAGTGTTTGACCTAGCCGGGTTCAACCCGAGCCAGACTAATCTTATCACCCTATCTAGAATATCTTTGATAAAGGTAGAACAATTATGAATGGTTCAATTTGGCAGTTGGAATATAATGAGAAACCAAGGAATATGTCCTGATAGTTACAAATAACCACTAGGGCTCCAACCTCTCCTCATTACAAAGAACCTAATCAAATTGATGAGGTGACAAGGACATAAATTGAATTAGGTCCCCACTCAACAATGACCAAAGTTGGACCGATCCACTAGTGGTAAAGTGTCATAGTGTTAGGACCTAATCTGACTCGGTTTTAGTTAGGTAAGGATTTAAACTAGTTTGGTCACCATGTTTCCTTGATTAGATATCTTTCGTCTTGAGTTCAAAAGTAATTAGTGCTCTTAATTTATGTCATTATCAGTTTATTATCCTTGTGGCTTTCAATTCTTGGTGTGCCGTCACCATCATCTTTAATTTCCCTGTTGGCTACAAGGAAGAGGATGTCTCTAGGAGCAAGGCAACTTAGTTTTATTAGTAGTGTTGATTACAGAATCGAATTAAACCATATTAGATAGACCTAACTCCCAAAAGTAGAGTGCAAGTTGGATCTACATGGTTAATGCTTCTACCTCTTTATTTTTTTCTAGGTTCAAACGATTGAATCTTATATCAGATTTATTTAAGCCAACGCAAATCAAGGATAGGGACAGGAACAGGAATAGCGTCAGTTGTCAGAGGTAGTGGTAGGTATAAGAACGGGGCCAACCTTGACGAGCCAAGCCAAGATCAGGTGACTTCTATTTTATACCCTAAATCAAGGTCAAGCAGAAATGGGCTTGACCATATAACATAAGAGCATTTAGGACTAGATTTCAATTTTGAGAAGCTCAACTGAGCTGATCCTATTGCAACCCTACCCAAAAGCTTTAGATAGCTTGATTAAATTTGGGTTTTTCTCTGGATCCTCGGGTTGATTTCTGCTCTAGTTTCAGTGAACACGCACGCCCCAGTAAAAATTAATTATAAGGTATCATATTAATATTATACATCAGCACTTATCCAAATGATAGTGCGAGGGGGTAGATATCTCATTAACTGACTGTTAAATTTGTTGGGTTTCAGTATTTGTCAGTTTTAGACTGAGATCTAGGTGTCAAACGCATGATCAAGGTTTTAAAAGCAGCAGGAAATCAGCATGGCGATTCAACAAATTGGCAATCTTGGTTACATGAATTTACGAGACCAGAAGACCACAACTTAGAAGAAATCCAATCTTCAAACGCCTTCACCATAAAAGATGAACTGGGTTTCTACAACATTGTCTCTGTACCATGGACAAGAAAAAGACAGGAAAATAAGAAACAATTATTTAGTTTACTGGATTGGAGACAATCCATGCTCAACGCTATATATAAGACAGCAAATATGGGAATGTAGTAATTGCAGGGTGGCCATCCCAGCGATGACAACCCATCATGTGAAGTTAAAGAAAGAAGTTTGGATGAGAATTCTCATTGTCGTGGTCGAAGGTCTCCCATCTCCCTGAGCTTCCATGCTTCTCTCTGACCGCATTTCTTTGGTTTTCCATCTCACCCACATGATCTTTGAATTCCTTCTTCACCACATCCAGGACAATGTCCCCATACCTATCGCACCATGACCTTAACAGAAATTTCAAATGAAAACAATAAAATTTAGCAACTACGAAACAAGATAACATAGAAATTGTCATGACAGTTTTTTATATTGAAGAACAGAAACTTCTTACTTGGGGAAGAATTTTTTCAGGTCGGCTTTATCTACTGGTAGCCTGGTTGATATTGCATCTACTTGTTCAGTCCTGATAAGAAGCATGAGACAGACTATAAGAATTCTGAAAGAGAAGAAGCTTTGCGGAGTAATGGAGAGATGCAATGGAATGAAATCTAAAGTCATTGGTTATTACGAGAATTGAAGATTTGGGTTGGTGGTGCTGAGTTCAGCTTGGATTCTTGAAAGTTCCTTCTTTATGTTCTCTCCCAACACCTGTGTACAAAAATGGAGATAATTCACACTTAGTCTCACCTGTCTGATAATCCTAGTGCAAGTCTGCAGTCATGGATTTGAATACAAAATAAAGAGACCTATTGAACCTTTTATAATTCCGAACCTTGTCGATGAAAAAATCTGATGCAGATCCATCTGAATGTATCTTTGTCTTTATCAATTTGGTGTTCGGACCCTCCCCAATGGGGCTAGGAACTAAGGGGCAATGCGTTGAAGATGGTTGCTCATCTGACTTCTCCCCAAGGGATAAAGGTGTTGTTTCATCCTCAGAATGACTTCTTTTCCATTTCTTGAACCCATCAAATCCCCACTGCTTCTTAGCTGATTTTGTTGCCCTTTCTTCAGGATCTAGTACAGGATTGCCTCTGTTTTCTTCTTTCTGTTCTTTCAGATAGAAAGTGCGGAAGGGTTTCGTTCTTGCCTTATCAGTGCTGCTAATTCTCTCCTCAGACATGATGGTATGCAAGGGTGAGCTTTGGGGCATGAGAATGGATCGAGTTTCACTCTCATTTGATGCCATATTCCAGAATGGGTTTTCTGTATCGTTTGAAGAGGAGCCAGTGGACATTATATTGGGATTGAAATTCTCCCTTGTTCCACCCTTTCCCTTGCTCTTTCCGGATTTGCAAGGCGAGATAAAGTTGATCACGGACGCAGCTCCTTTGATCTGTTTCATTGGCGATTTGTGCTTGGGCTTGTTTTTCAGAGGCAAGCTTTCCCGATCCATCAGGCATTGGTCCTCTTTCAAATCGATTACTGTCCATTCTTCTTCTGAGTTAGTTATCTGCCCAGCAACGATAACATCTCGAGCTCCAATCTCAGCTCCTTGAACGGCTAGTCTTTGCAACAGAGGCCTCTTTGAAGAATGATACTCCTCCTCAGAGATGCATTTCGCGTAAAAAAGCTCCTAAGCATGGTTAGAAGGGTTAGAAATAGTAAAAGATGACAATAAAGATCAACTCAAGCCACATTATGAGTTACCACTTGAAAATTAGAACGATACCTGCAAGAAAAGCAACTTGTCTCTAAGAATTGGAGGCTGTTCTTGATTAGGTGGAGAAGCGATGAGTGTTTCAAGAAGGTGAGATCTGAAAGCAGAGACCTCCATTTCTGCTACAATTCCTTCCTTCTGGAGACCGATTAAGTTAAGAATCCGGTGGAAGGATTCTTGCTGCCATTTGAGATTCTCCGATTGCTGCTTGGAGAGCTTTTGTTCGCTAGCAGGTAAGCGCCTCTTCTTGAAGGAGAAAGGAAGGATATTTTTGCAGAGGGAGGTAATGGTGTCATGGAGGGAAGAATAGTAAGCTGGAGTGTATGTATACACCATCTTCAAACCTATGGTGTTCCTTGCAATTGTTGAATCGAATCGAGAGCTGAGGTGAAGAGACGACGATGAGGATTTCGAAGATCTTCTAAAGAAAAAATGCTGTCTTGGAGAATCGTTTTGGGCAATTTTGAACAAGAGGTACTACCAACGGTAACTCGAACTAGCCGTTAGTGTGGCCTATGCCCGTTGGATGCCAGTCTTACCAAATAAAAGACAAAAGCAACCGAATTTTATTTCCTTAATTCCTGAATTCCAGGGTCTTGGACTTCGGATTTGGGTCTGGAATTGGTCCGGGTTAGGGAACCGGTCCCCTGATAACTATGCATTTCGAGTTAAGGATTTACAAACTCCTTTTGTGTTGATGTGGGGATAATTTTATAGGATCATTAAAGCTTAAAGGAAAACCCTATGGAACCATTATTCGACCAGCTATGACGTACAGTGCAGAGGGCTGGGTTGTTAAAAAGAATCATATAGATAAATTCAGTGTAACAGAAATAAGAATGCTAAGATGGATGAATGGGAAAACTAAGAAATATAAGATAATGAATAATCATATTAGAGTTGGTTTGGGAGTTACTCCCATAAGTGATAAACTTCGGGAAAGTCGTTTGGGGTGGCACGGCGATGTTCAACGGATATCGATAAATGCCCATGTACAGATAAATGATATAATCCATATTGAAGGAATAAGGTAGACCCAAGATAACTTTAAGAGAAGCGATGAGAAATGATATGCATAACTTAGGCCTTATATCTTGCATGACCTCAAACAGAACTGATTGGAAGAGAAGAATTAATGTAGTTGACCCTATTTAATTAAGACAAAACTTACTGCTGTTGTTGTTGTGGGGCTAATTTTATGTTGATTTTTTCTCAACCCCTAAAAAACCAAACCAAGTTGTGCTTACAAGACGAAGAGCAAATACACCTGAAAGGAAATTTTCTTACTTCCAATTCAAGAAAGTAGGAAATTACTGGTTGGCCTGATCCAAGAAAGAACGGCATGGAGAGCAAGACTCACCAGAGTCTTTCTAGATCCCAATGCAGCCAATGCCATCTAGCTGCCACAAAGCAAAAGGAAAGTATAATTTATAAAAAGATAAAAACACCTAAAGATCAAATGTGCATATATTAATATAACCATCAAAAGTGAGGATCAGCTGACCAGGCCTGAAGCATCCCAGGGCTAGGCTGTGCTCCACAAATCTTGACGTCTGCTCAGTAAACAATCAGAAATGCACAACACAATGCGACTATGAGATGCTCTCCGTGGAAGCTCCTGTCGCTGGAGAGGAGCTTAATCCCAAAATTGAAGCTTACATAAGCTTGGACAATGGGGTAGGAGCAGTAGTAACTGTTGATCTAAAACTCCAACATAGAGAAGCTACGGTGTAATTACGCATTGTTTATTTGCTGAATCAAAAGTAAGGTAAGAGAAAGTAAATTTTTCTATAAAATTTTCAAAGCATGACTTGTTTAGTTTAATCGAATGAAAAAGTAAGCAAACAAGTTTCTTAAATTAAGAAAGCTTCTACTAATATGACATGTTACTTTTTTCATCCCTTTTCAAAACCTCAATAACCCCTTAACCTATCTAGTGGAACTTCATGAAAAAATTTAAAATACAGTAAAAGTAAAACCCACATTTGAGCAAGTTCTGAAGGACCTGCCAGAAAATTATTATAAAACTACAGCTCTTCCAAAGCTAACTGACCTTAACAAGAAATCCATCATGAATTGATGCTTAAACAGCATTATGCTTCTAAAACACATAGTGCTGGCTAGTTTTTAAGCTTGCTATATAACTGATTAAGCAACACCAAAAACCACGCAAGACAGGTCTAGTGTTAACCGCTACCCCACAAGCATGGAGAAATTAGCACCAAAATCCAGGGAACAACTTGGCCAGCTCAAAAGAAGAGTGAGCTCATATTCTATGAATCAGCTGTTAAAAATTCATCAATTGCATTTTATTTTTTTTGGTAAAAGAAAAAATTGATTAATTCATCAATTGCATGACCTGCCCAAGTCATTTCGGATCAGAACCAAAAAGCATTCTTCGTCAATCTTCGGACTAGATATTTCTCTTTCTTCAAGTGTACATGCCACATATATTGACATGAAAGAGAAACACACGGTATATATATCATGAGGAAGAAGTGAATATCCAACACCTGAAGAGCAAGCTTATCTACCCTACTCGTATTTATATACACAGGTTTCTTCTCAAAGAAGAGGGAAAATTATGAATTTGAAACAGTGGCCTGAGTAACTCCCTCACAAACATTTCCACGGCAGAGAGGGCAAACCCTGTGAAGCAACAACAGAAGGATCAAGACCTACACAGTGGGGGGAAAAAGAGGGGAAGGAACCAAACAAGCAGAAAAACAAAAAATAACAAACGAAAGCCCAAAATTAAACACAGGTGTGTAGAGAGGAGAGACTGATACCCATGTATCTCCTTAAGCCATTTATCAACACATGTCATATGGTATTCATGACGGCATGGAAGGACTCTTATTTTATCCCCCTCTTCATACTCTGAAAGGCAAATGTAACACCTGTGATAAGACATTAAATAACCAGCTTAAGTGCAGAGCAAACTTATCAATCAACAGGAAAGGTTTAAGAAGGTACTGGAACAACATCGAAATTACCCTAGATAGAAGAACATAATGATGATGATAACAGAAAATGAACATAATGGAGAATGTTAATCAACGCTATTGGCTCAAAAAGATAAGTGTTCACACCCCCCCCCCCCCCAAACAAAAAAAATATTTGGGGAGGGGAGGGAAAGAAGACTATATATCATTCACTAAGTAGAAGCATTTCAGGCTCATTAAAATCAAGCACTCAAATATTTACCACATTAGATGGTATAAATGCCCGAGAGATTATTCCAAGTTTCTTTAAGAAGGAGAAAAAAAAAAAAAAAAAGAGACAAGTTTCTCAAAGTTCAAGATCTGCAGAATAAATGCTTAATAATATTTCAAGCCAAATTACCTTCCAATATGGCTTCCTTTCAGAAGCTCAATGAAAAAAGGCTAACAAACATATAGTAGGAGGGGAATTTTCCTAAGGTGCATTAAAGCCTGACGTGATAACCATTAACTACTACGTCATGTCTTTGACAACTGAGAATGCAGTAGTCCTTCCTCAACCTGGACAAGGAGACTAACCATTCTGCACAACAATGGCCAAGTAACAGAGGATATCTTGTTAATCATCTAGATTTACAATGATCAATAATAGCCTCAGGTATATTTAGACCCCAATTCCAACAAAAACATATTAACCTACCTCTGATCATTGCTTTAATGGAGAAAACCACAACTCTGCTTGTGGATCCTCCAAAAATACCCAAACCTTGAGGGTCAATTGCTAACCCAACAATAAATTGAGATCAATCTACACCAGCATGATGCCATGATCCCTTTCACAAGCATGCATTATAACACATCACTATCTCTGAACAGAATTGTCCAAGTATACGTCTTTCATCTCCTCTAAATGTGAAAATAAAGTTAGAAACTTACTGTTCCATATCATTTCCACTCTCAGCTGTGTTTTTGTGAATCTTAATAGGGAAGGAGTTAACAACAGATTCAGGAGCTGGGACGGAGACCATTGATAGTGAAAGTGACATGGGTTGGCGATGGATTTCATCCAAGACCTGCAACCATAGAGAAAGTTTTAAGGTGCCAGAACATGTGCCAATTTTCAATATTGCAAAGCAGCAAAGTCCATACAAATAGCACCACTAAATAAAAAGGATGGGGAGAGGGAGAAAATCATGAAAAGGTGCTAGTTGACGATGTGGAATCTACAAAACCATAGCAATTCATTTCTGATCAGAATAAGTTAGCCTTTTACACAAATCAGTAATTCAAATAAAAGTTGATATTGGAGTATAAGCTAAATCAAAATGTCACAACCATTCGGTATAGCTGTGCTCAAGTCAAAAGATGAATAGAGTTCTAACGAATATCACCCCCAAATAGACCAGGTATACCCATCCCAATAAAGAAGACACTAAGAAAAAGGTAGAAGTTTCAATGAGCAGGAATATGCAAAAATAACTAATAACCCAAAATAAAGTTAAGAGAATACAAATGAGAAAAAAACAGTAACTAATGGATACAACAACAAGAAGCCTTATCCCCACTACATGGGATCAGCTATATGGAGGGCTGCAATTGCCCCCCCCCTTTGGTTATTTGAGCCCATTCCCGCCCTGCCCCTAGTTCAGGCCAATGATTATTGTCCCGGCCCCTAACCCTACGGGCCAGCCAAGCCCATTCCCGCCCTTGCCCCCCCCCTCCCTTTTCCTCCTGCCTTTCTTTCTTTTTTGCTTCTTTGGTCGTATATCATGTACTGTTTTATACATATTGTATTAAATACTTAAATTCCAAACTTAGTTTTGAAAAATAAAATAGTAAAGATGTCAACAAATAATCCAAAACTTATATTCAATATGTATTTAACTATTTATACCCATTTAGATTTTAGAGAAATAGAGAAATCCAAATTTCTAGGGTTTTTTAATTTGCTATTCGATGAAAATTATGGTTATTATATGTAAACTCGAAGGGAAAAAGAAAAGATTTATCTCAATTCTCAATTAATTTCTAGCTTCAAGACAATGGTCAAACTTCATTCCAAATTTCCAATTTGTCTCTCCCTCTCTCTCTCTCTCTCTCTCTCTCTCTCTCTTTTTCCTTTGGTTTTTCTCCAGAGAGAAGAGTTAAAATTATTCATGAAATAGAATAAGTAGAGAGAAGAATTGTAATTAAATTTAGGCATATTTGAAAGTCAAGTCAATTATAGAGAATGTCACACAAACTCTTTTTGTAAACTTAGAAACATCAGAGATTCAGAATTCAAAAGGAATATGATAAATGAAAATTTTATCTTCAAAGTCAAGAACTTAAGCTGTAGGTAGGTATGTTTTCATTCACAAATGTTCAATAAATTGATATCTTTATTCAATACAAAAAAATCATATTCAAAACCTTGTTAACAAGTAAATCGACGATAATTTAGTATTCAACAAAAAAAAAAAATCATAGTGAAAGAAAATGATGTTTTAGTTACAAACATGCTATATGTTTTTAATAAATTTTTTGAAATATCACGAGATTTGTTAGATATTCATGATGAGAGTTGGGGTATAGATTTGTTAGATATTAATTCTTTATGTAATAGTTTTTATTATTTGTAATATATTATCTCACCTTAGTCAAAAAACAAAATCAATATTTTATTGAACTAAAAATGACTTTGTTGGAAAAATAAAAATTACCTTAGAAATAATATAAAAAGTGAATTTATAGTCTAATATGATCAAAGTGACTAAATGTCAAAATCAAGACTCATATCAATGTTAGTATGAAGATCAAGGTAAAAATCTAGTACTGTAGTTCATGATAATCGTCAAATTAATATTAAGATCAGAGCCAAAATTAGGGTCAGGGTCAGGGCCAAAATCAAATAGATGCTTATTACATTTGAATGATGTTATAATTTATTTTTATTAATTTTCTACAAAACATGATCATGTTTCTAAAATTTGACACGTGTCAAGTATCCACCTATATGTATTACAATTAATTCCTCTCCATGTGGGTGGAGGGTCCAGAGTCTTTAGACTCAAATCGGGCGGGTTCGGGGGTCGGGATCGGGGCTATCGGGGCCAAGATCGGCGGATCGGGGGCCAAGATCGGCGACGATCGGGGCCAGATCGGGGCAATCGGGGCAAGATCGGGCCAAAATCAGGCCGGTCGGGGCCAGATCGGGCCGTCGGGGCCAAAAATCGGCGGGCCGAGATGGGCTGGCGGGCCGGTAATCCCGGGCCCCCCTTGGCCCTGTTAGGGCCATTATTTGGCCCTAACCCGCCCTTAGGGCTAAAGATATTAGGGCCAATCTTGCCCAAGCCCTATTCGGGCTCGGGGGCGGGGGGGGGGGGGGGGGGGGGGGCGGGGGCCCCCCCCGGCCCCGGGGGGGGGGGCCTCCCTTCCAAGCCGGCTCTGGGGGGGCCCCCCAGGGCCCCCTTAAATGCTTTCTTTCTCATGACTTCTAAGGTTATTCTAGGTCTTCCCTTAGCTTTGTCAGTTCCTTCAATCTGAATTAAATTGCTCATCCGCACCATAGTTGTCATGGCAACAAGGCAAGAGGTGGTTTAGGCTAGTTAAGGCAGTGAGGAGATGAGGCACGTGCCGAGGGCTTTTGAGGCAGTCAAGGTGTTTAAGTGAAACTTTTAGTGTACATCCCATACACTATAGTTCATTATAAATATATTATATCTAATATAATAAAATAACTAACATTAGCTATCTTAAATCATCCAACATACTACAAACCGCATATACTAGAGTTTTTAACACTGTAACAGCATACCTTAGTAACATTGTAAAAACATACCAGAATTTTTAACAAAAACAAATGCTACAAGTGGCTGTAGGATACTAGGATTAAGTGATGAACAAAAATAAATAAATTCAACATAACAGAGTTTCTTTCTTTCCTTCTTCCTAATAAGTCACCGGAGTGTTCTGTAAATATCGCCAGAGAAGAGGGTCTACAAAATATTGCTGAAGTGCCGCAGCTGCCACTGCAAATTGCCTCCCGCTGCAAGGTTTTTGTTTTGTAATAGATTTATAAATAAAAAATAAAAAGAAGAAGAAAATAGTTGCCGGAGTGAGTCGAGTGACATAACTTCATCCTTCACTAGAGAGAGAGAGAGAGTTCAATGAGAAGAAGAGAGTCCAATACGGTCTCTGCAAGTCGCAGATGGTCGCCACTCGAGAGAGAAGTTTAAAATATGCTCCGGTCTAGTGTTGCAATTTGCAAATAGCCTTAGGTTAATCTCAATAGTTTTTCTCTTTTAATGTTATATGTTGATCCCATGTAGCATCGGTGTAAATTTAATTATAGTTCCAACCAGTAGGAATTTTCAGACCAGAATTTGATGCTCTTTGGTATCACATTTTTGGGTTTTAGAATAAAAAAGGCGAACGCCTAAGCAACACCTTGGACCCTAAGACGACCACCTTATGGAGCTTCCATAAGGCGACACTCAACTCACCACTTCCAGGAGTGTCTAGACGCCTTAACAACTATGCTCGGTATAAGGGCATTTAAAAGCCTCCGTCAAACATGGTCTTGCCACCTCAATTAGCTTCCTAGTAGCTTATCATTTATAGGTGGCTCGGAGCTAGTCCCAAACCAGCTCTAATATGATCATTCCTTACTTTATCCCTCCTAGTTACTACCCATCCATCTCAACATCCTAATTCTGCTATATTGAGTTTATCTATATTATACTCTCTCTAAACAACCCAACACTTTGCGTTCTAAACAATACGTCTATAACACAAATCTTTGGACACGCATCTCCAATTCATCCTTCCTATTTTAACTTTTCAGGAAACATCATCTTCTATACCACTTTTGCTATTTATGACTAAGACAAAGTAACTAAAATAACCACTTTGTAGAATCTCCTTCTCATCAAGTTTCACCACCTCACTATTTGTCCAAGCATGAGTTACACACTAGTTCCATCCTCCCTTTGCTTAGTTTAAAATCTTTTCATTCCAAAGTAGATCTCCGTAGCTCCAACTTAGCATTAATCCCCACTTGTGTCTCACCTACCAAAACAATATCTTTAGCAAAAAACATACACCAAGAACCTCATCTTGAATGTTTCTAATCAAATCATCTATCATAAGTGCAAATAAACAAGGGGTTAAAGCTCATCCTTCATGTAACCCAAATGTAATCAGCACTTCACCACATTGGACCCTGTAATCTAACCGCCACACAAATCCTTAACTATCTCCACATATCTACTTATAAAATTTTGTCTTCTTTCACTCTTTGAACCTATCCATAATTGTCCTAATCAAGTTCATAGCTTCTATTTAGATCTTCTAGGCATAACTCCAATTTTTCCCTTATGAATGGCATAAAACCAAATTGGTTCTCCATAATAGTAATTTCTTATCTCAAATGGTTTCAATTACCCTCTCCCATAATTCCATGGTATGACTCATCTATTTTATGCCTCTTTAATTATTGCAGCTCTAAATATCCCCTATATTTTTGTAAATCAAGACCACGATGCTTCTCCTTCATTCATATGGCATTTTCCTAGTGTTCATAATATTATTAAACAACTTGGTCAACCAAGCTAGCCACAGATTCTTAAGCAATTCCATACTTTGGATAAGTTGGACCTTGCGTATGACTTGCGTATTGATTACTTTCACCCTCCATACATCTTTTTTTACTTCGGACATCACAATTCTCCATATATATGTAAAAAATTAGTGCAACGGTGAATGGTAGTCTCCTAGGACCCTAATACTTGAAGTATGTTCATTTAATATGCTAGAAAAATACATTGCCCATCTCTTTTTGATGTCCTCATCTTATACTAGTACTTTACCATCTTCGCTTTTAAGACATCTAGAATGGTCAAGATCTCTACTCTTGTTGTTCCTCATTTTAAGTATCTTACAAATATCTTTTTTCCCTTTCTTTATACCTAGGTTATTTTATATATCTTTATATTTCTTCTTCCTTGCTTTTTCCACCATTTTCTTAGCTTCCATGTCTAGCAAACTAATGCCCTTGTAGGTTTTCTACACCTGTAGTCCTTTGCAATCTCCTAAAACCGTGGTACTAAATTCCACCAAACATTTATACAAATTTTGGCCTCAACCAAAAACAAGATGGTATGTCTAATTAAAATTGAACCAAAAGTAGACTGAAATTTTAAGATATATCAATTTTTCGGTCTTTAAGTGCAACTCCCACTCGAAGGGATATATTGAATCGCTTTTTGTGGACCACATCTTCTCTTACTCAACCCACCAACCATATATGCTACCAACAATATTATATGACTTATCACAATGGATCAAGGGGTTTCTTCACAATTGGGTTATCCATATCCAATGAGGGGAACAATGCACGTTAGTTCCATCAGACTTTCAAAAAGTACAAAACAATTGTATTAGGACTCTAGAAGAGCATGATGTGATGATATCCTTGAAAATTATGAACTTAATATTCTGAATCTTTAAAAATGTTTATCAATGATTCACTTCTTTTACTTCTTTACAACTTTAAATTGCTTATTCTTTATGTTCTTGAGCACTTGACCAATGTATAACTATGTAAATATATACAAGCACCAAACAATGTACTGCCAACCAAGGGTGAATACAAAGCACCAATTTAGGCAACTATTTGCAATATGATCATTTAAATAAGCAATTTACCTAAATTGCTTATTCTTTATTTTCTTGAGCACTTAACCAATGTATAACTATGTAAATATACATAAGGACCAAACAATGTACTGCCAACCAAAGGTGAATACGAAGCACCAATTTAGGTAACTATTTTTGCAATATGACCATTTAAATATGTTAATACAACCTAAAACAGGGTTACCATAGTGTGAATCTATACTACAAGAATGTTTGGATGTGTGACAACCAGATGTTTCTGAATTCCAAATTCGCCACCGAGCCAGCCCGATGGAATGTTATCCGGACCCGATGTTTTGCCCATCTTTCCGGTTGGTCGGGTTGCCATGGGGCTTATGGTTATAGATATGGAACTGGTGAAGCATATGTTGGTTCATCTAATCTAGTAGCATATTTGCATATCAGTATGGAGATGGATCAGGTACATGATTTGTGGACTACATCTTTGGATATCCATCAAGACTAACACAGTCATTTATGCCAGGTTCCGCGATCAGGTTACAGTCCATGGCCGTACAACACAAATCCTAGGGTAGGATATTAACTTAATGTTGATGATGCTACCTATAGAAGGGCAATGACAAACTATATGGACAATTCTATCCGTACCATGTCATGGCTTGCTTAGGTCCAATATTCAAAGTGCTCCACCATAAGCCAAGTGATGGATCCAATCCAAAAACATAATTGTATATTGAATTCTACTTGTACTAGTTGTTGCATTTTAATGAAAAATCTTAGTTTTGTCTTGCATAATATCCATTTGTACATTAGTGAAAATACTTATTCCAGACTTCGAGTTTTGCCCACATACAGCCGGGCATATGTAGATCAAGAACACCACCTAAGGTAAGGTTTTAGGCAAAAATAACACTTCCAAAGTGTTTATTGGTCTCAAATCAAGTTGGAACCAACAAACAGCCAAAAGAAAAACACAAAAACCCCCCCCACCAAAACATTGAGTTGAAATTTTTTTTTTAAATCTCGCCGAAATTTTGAACCTTGGTGACAACATATTTAGGTTTGACTGCATACAAGCAAGCATGATGTGAATTCAAAAGACCATTGTGGGTTGCTTTTTAGACAAAACTAACAATATGTGATTTATAGGTGTTAAATAGGCTGCCCAAGGAGAATTAGACCCAAAAAATGCCTAAAACCCACCAAGACATGCCGGCAAAATATGGGGGCAGACCCTGTACCAGATTTTTGAGAGGTTTTGGCTGAAATCCTAGTATTTTGGACTTCAGCCAACTCAATAGGGTCAAGATACCGAGATGAGAAAGGATCTTGAACTATGTTTAAAACTAGCTTTATTATTCTTAATGGCTGCTTGAACCTCATCATCACACAACTAAGTCCCTACAAGAATAGTGCTTTTCTTTTGATTCACCTAGGACATCTTTAATTACATTCCTAATCCAAGTAGCCATCTCATTCCAAATTGTATTAGTGTCCCCCTCAAAGGCCCACTTTCCTTTTTTGACTACTTCATCAGTACAAGATTTCAAGCAATCTCCTTTTAAGCTTCACCACTTTATCCTAAGGTAATTAGCTTTTAAGAGCTTGTAGAGTGAAGCACACATCTAAGACCACTAATCTATGCTATGTGGCCAGGCTCCCCTAGTATCAACTTGCAGTTCTTGACAGAAAATCTATCTAGCCTTCTAGTTAGGAAGTAACCTATTTGGCTACCATGATGTTCACTTTTTAAGGTAACAAAATGCTCTCTCTCTCCCCCTGGGGTATCACCTTGCAGTCCTTAACAGAACAATATATCCGGTCGTCTAGTTAGGAAGTAACCTATCTGGTTTTAACTTTTAACAGAACAATGTAATAAAAAGCTCTCTCTCAGCTTCTGCTTACTCTTCTTTAGTTTTCCTAACTTCCCGCATCATTCTAGCCATGTTGGGAGCTATCCTGAGCCCTCCTTCCTGCCCCTTCCACCTATGTTGTGCTTTTCCCTGGTCTCCCTGCTATTATTGTTGCCATTGATTAATGTGAAGCTTCTGAAGTCAACTCCGTTGAAGATCCTACTCATGATAAAGACACTGCACAACTAAAACCTCTTCGTCCTTTGGTTTTAAGATTGTTGAAATTAGGGCTTCCGAATCCTTTGCTAGCCCTACAACAAGCTGGAACAGCTTTGACCATGCCACTGCAAGTTTTGAATCCTGCAATGTTGCTCCAAGCAGTACAGAAGCATCGAGGTCAAGAAACTCCTCTAATATGATGCTCTACCACCCGCAATCCTAGCCGAGTCAAGAAGAAAAAGATTCATGAGGTTTCTAGGTTTGTCTTGGTCGAGCTTGGCCTCTTGGCCTTGTCTTTTGGTCCATTGTTGCCTACTGCTATGTGTTTCTTTCTGCTTGTGCACCCTTTTAGGTTTTTTTGTTAAGGCTTGGCCCTCTTGGTTCTATTTTGTATTTCCCTCTCCCCTTCTTTCCTTTGGTAATGAATTCTTCTATTCATCCAAAAAAAAACCAGGGCCTCCATGTACACTTTTAACTTTTATAACTTCTTTGATCTTTCCCAATGTGTCCATTTAGATCACCCCCTATGAAAATCTTTTCTCCTTGACAAATTCCTTGCAGTAATCCATTTATCCACTCCCAATAGAGAATCCAATATACCCAGTTCCCTCTCCCAAGCCCCTGTGACTAGCGTGACCTCATAACATTTTCACATCAATGGCAATCCTGGTTTCCATTCTCATTTCACAAAACACAAGCTAACAAGAGAAATGTATTTTTTTTTCTCAAGCTTCAAGTGAATTAATTGTATATTCTGGTTAGTATATTCTCTATTATCATGCCATGTCAACGAACCAAAAAGCATAATACCCCCCCCCCCTTCTCTTTCTTCTAAGAATGTTAATTTCTATCACTGTTTTAGGATCAGTTAATGGAACCAGATTCTGAAAATGGAAAAAAATCCACATGTGCCTTTAATCCCTTGTTTTTTCACACCATAATGAGCAGAATATGACACAAAACAAATGAAATCAATTCTCTAATATCAGATTCACCAAACCCTTAACCAAGAATTAAACAACACTAAAGAAAGATATGATTCAAAAAGGCATAAACTGATGAGTGAAAAACAAGCTATTCGATTGAAAAGAGGATCTACCTCAAATAATGCCTCAGCAAGCATAACTATTCGTGAAATACTTGCATGAGTATCAGACTCTTCTGTCCTTGAGAAACTCTCACATGAGCAGGCACCATCAGGGTGAAGCCCAGATGCACAAAAACCTGTTCGTCGGTCACTATCATCAGGTGCACCATGAAGTCTTTCCCACATCTGATATGACCAGCAAGACAACTATCAGTTATTGTGGCTTTTCTTTCCTAAATGAAATGAATTGTGTGAGGAAAGATGAAACCAATAATACCATTAACTTATCACCAGTCTTCCAAAAACTAGGGATTATAAACCATAAAGGGATCCATGGCATCCACAGCCCCATAATCAAATAATAAAGCATGTATCACGAATATTTAAGTGGGAAATAATATAACTCACATATCACCGACTAGACAAACTAATAATACTGTCAAAACATATCCCATCCGCTGGTTTACTAGGACAAGAAGTAAATGATTCATGATACGGCCAAAAGAGAAGTAACTAGATTAATGGATCACCTCTGATCTTGAACTCCGTCGCCGTTCACGCATGCTGCGACTCCTACTGCTAATGTATCCTGAATCACCACCAAAGCCGTCATCAAAGAGATCACCACCAAAATCAAGGAGCCATCTATCATGCATTCCCATATCATCAGCATCCTCAGTCGAGAAAATTATGGTTGGAGAATCAAAATGCCTTCTAGAACTGCGTCTCGAAAAGGCATCCCAAAACAGTCTTCTACTGTTCCTTCTTGCTTCATGGTTGCTTACTTCCCCATTACTACTACCTAAGATGCCAGAAGAAATACTCACCACATCAACATGAAGTACATTTTCATTTCTTCTGCTTCTTTCCCAATCTGGCACATCAAATCCAGGGGCCAGAGGTACTCTCTCTTGAGCAGATTCTCCTTCTAGTGACTGTGAAGTTACTTCTGTCTCAAATGCACTCGGAATAGAATCTGTAACAGGACTGTGGAAAGCTGTCCTTGCATCTGCATGATTTCCAGCAGAGGGTGCTACATATGCATGTGAATCACTAAGTTCCTGATTAGATACACAGCTTGAACATATCCTGTCCTCAAATATCTGGCACCCATCCTCAACGACATTCAAGCAATCACCTAAATTCTCAGAACCTGACTCTCGCGTTTGCTGTGCTTTAAAGGAGGTACTAGCCTCGTCAATAGTTCTTTCCGCATGAACAAATTCATTAGTTATCTGATCAGCAACTAATTCCTTACTATCGGATAAGAATTTGCCATCATTACTCGTAGCAACACTTCCTGAACAATATTTCACTGATCTCTCCCCAAGGTTCCCATTACTATTTTTGGATGATGCACCAGGGTCAGTTCCTGAATTGAAACATGAAGAGGGTTCCTCCATTGAGCTTTCAAGCACAGAAGCAATATCGGGATCATGATCTTCTGAAGAATCAGCCGGATAATCTTCCATCTGCATTAAGAACCAAATTATATGGGAGCCAAATCATTATGTACTGCACCAAGTATTGAACTGATTTAACAAAACTAATACAACATAATTATAAAACATGACTATTCCAGTTTACTTCTGTACAATCCTGTAGAATGATTGATAAGGAAGGGGGAAACCAATCAGACTCTAATTATGACGTAATCCATCAGATGTCATTATGAAATTTCTGCCAAATAAATAAAACATTTATAAAATGTGCTAAGGCTAGCAGCATATTGCAGTATCATTATTCTCGGTTCAAAATAATAACAAGTAAATGAATTAATTATGAGTAACGCATTTGTGCTATACCACAATGAAATAGATTACTTGTAAGAATAAGTCCAGTAAGTCTAAGTGATTACTTATAATTAAATCTAATTAATGCATAATTCTGAGTAATGTTTTTATCTTGTACAGTTATACCCCAAAAATTTTGATGCCTCCTCTGATTGGCAAGGAATTAGGACTAACCCTAAACCAGTATTCTTGTTTTGAGTCAGTTCAGGTTACCTAATTTACTAAGGATTGGGTAGGACTTTCCTTCTCAATGTAGGAATCATTTTTGAGTCTTCTATAAAAGTTTGTAAGGGATCTGATGTAAACCAGACTCAGGGCCGAAGTAGAGCCCAAGGTAGTTCCCCAAACCCTACGGCCCTCTGGTACCATAAGGGGCTTTATGGTAATTTTGCTATTTTTTTGGTTGAGTCCACTTAGGGTTTTGTTGGGTCCAGTATGTTTGTGGGACCCCAGATCTACTTTTATTTTTGAGTTTGAGTCATTATTTGTTAAGCTATTGAAAAGTCCTTGTTAGTAAGGGATTCCTAAGTTGCAATGGAGTCCCCTAATTTCAACCTACTTCTTGCAAGGATTTCATATACTAGTTTCCAATTATATCCTTCCAGAGTGAGATATGATAGAGTCCCTGTATGAGTAAGAGTCTTTATAACTGACAGCCCAACTTTCACAAGGAAGTTGTTATATGTAACACACCGACAGCCCAACTTTCACACTACACAGCCAGCCAGTCAGAAAACAGTAATCCAAGTTTATCATTCTTATATCACATCCACTGACCCTGAGCGACTCAATTTTCCTAATTACAAATTTTAACAAAAGCTTGTCTCACCCACTGTCATCTGTAATTTTCAACTCATTACGTGTCCGGTCAATTAAAGGCCATCTCTAATCCTCATCACAAAGAGGCAATCACCATTCACCATGGATATTATTTGCAAACAGCAAAACATGTTGAGGTATAGGTTGCAGGTCATAATTTGAAATTCTTAAACACAATGGAAAAAATGGACCGAGAATTAGAATTAGCTGACATTTCAAAATAAATCAATATCTATAGTTAAAAAATTACAATCACAAACGAAATCAAAGTCAATCTCCTGCACGGATCGAATGGTCTCCGACCACAATCTACTCCAAAGTGAGGAAATCCATGCAGCTTGACACATCCTGAATTCAACAAACCACTCCCCCCACCCCAAAAAAAAAAAAAACACGAAAGAAACCAAAATCTCCCCTTAAAGGTGTTGCGATTACCTCAATCGGAGCGTGAGAAGAAGAACCACCGCAGATGAACGAGGATAATCTGCGATTTGCGCTGTTATCTCGCGAATGAGAAGGTCGCGCGCCCAAACGACTGCTACTCGAACCCATCCTCAGAAGTCACACACACACTCACCTGCTCTTTAAATCTTTTTCTCAACTTTTGGTTCCTTTCTTCTTAAAGTCTTTTTCTGTGAAACTTCGAAGAAATAGATGGTAGAGAAACTATAGCACAGGCAAGGTCGTGCGATTCTATTCTATCGTATGCGAAGGGAACACAACAACTACTACTGTTCAGCTGTTGGATGATGATACTCCGAAGGTGCACTTAACACTCATTTCAAGTTTCCAACACAGCGCACCTCTTTAGTCTCTTTTCAAATTCAAGTATTTTTTCAACTTTTGTTATTTATTATTACATTTCCTTTTATTCAACTGGTAGGGTCCGCTTCGACCATAAATGACACGTGGCGCTTTATACTTACTCTGGAAGGGCGCTAGTTATGGGCTACCGTTAGATTACACTAAGCTGTGGGCCCACACTCACACGATCCGTAAGGAGTAAGGACTGGATCGAGACCCCACCCGCATTTTCTTGCGCAATTTGATAGCGCGGCGCCACCTCCCGGAATTAGGTGAGGTGGCCTCCGTATTGCATACGGTGCACACAGTTTGAAATTGGGCGCCGGAATCATGTCCGGTTTTTTTGAACAAATAAAGAATTATTTTTTTATTTTTTTATTTTTTTTGTTACAAAATGGGTTAAAAGACGAAAAAAAACAAAATAAATCAAACTAGAGCACAACTCTTAAGACAATTCCTCTAATACGAAATCAAGTGTTCTAATCTTTTTCTTTTCTTTTTTTTCTTTTCTTTCTCTTATTTTAATCTTAGGCACTTTGATGACATAAACCGGCCATGGAACAGTTTTTTGCCTTCTCCCATTTTCAAAACGCAAAGAACCCATAAAGTGTTTGATAAAATAGGTCTAACTTTCTTGTAATGCTTTTTGAAAATTAACTTATGATTTGTTTTGTTATTCTCAAAAATAAATAATATATCAAAATTATGTCAAAGAGAACACTCTCCCTCATTCACATGCAACTTCTAAATCTTTGTCACCTTCATAAATCTCCATTGTCTCGAGTGTTTTGAACATACATGTTAGTAACGGTCAAAATTGTGCCTAGACCTTATTTGATTAAAACATTAGAAAACATTGGTCTCAAAAAATACTAACCAAACACACATTTATTGTGTCAAGGATAACCTTCCTTGACTTTATATAAAGTTATCAGTTGAGGGGGGGGGGGGAATTCGATTAAATTTAATTTTACTTTAGACTAATAACAAAAATTTCAAACCACTGTAGGGTAATTTGTGGGGGACGCTCTTACTGAAGTAAACTCCACCTTTTTATAAAGTTGATCTCTTATTAGGAGAATAGGCCAATGCTAGTCCTAATAGTTTAAAGATCTCCTTCACAAATTATACAAAAGATAAAACATCATTGACAAGAGCTGGGTAATTTCAAAGGGTCACTTCGAACAATTTTGATTCCTTGAAGGCATTAAGGTATTGAAGAAATAAGAAAATTAATGAGACTCATCCACTTATCTCCAAAACCCACATGCCTTAGATACCTATAATAAATCCCCATTTTGAGAGATAAAGTTTGATACTAACAAAACATGAAAATATTTGTGAGTTATGGCAAGATTATTGATGAACACATTTATGTGTGAAATCATAGGACATAAAACATGCATTTTGCATACTTAGAAAGGGAGCTTCATTGGGTTTTATGTTGTTTTTGCAAATTTTAAGATTTTGTGAGAAAATATTTCGAGTTTTAGGTATGAAACATGCAATTTTACATGTCAATAGGTCTGTTCAAATTCTCAAAGTAAAAAAAAAGTCTGATTTGAAGCATGATGGGTTAAAGATGCAATTATAAGCCAACTCCAAAATACCTTAGCAATAAATAAGCCAATTTTGATCTACGTTTGAAATTAACTACGATTTTTATCGTATTTTACTTGATTGTAACGCAAAATGTATCGAGCCCACGAATAGTCAAACATTAGGATTTTATACTTTTTTCTAAATATTTTATAGAATATTTTATTTATTTTCCTAATTATTTTTTCCCTCTCTCCCCACTTTCTATTTTGTTTATTTTATTATTTTCTTAATAACTCTGTTATTTATTTGAGCAAATTGCATTGACACTTCAAAACGGAGGCCTTAAAGCATTGACATCCCACTTTATATTTAAAAAACACAATTATTAAAAACAAGGGACATTTGTAATTGATTTTTTCTCAAGAATAGTAGATATAATTGATCATATATCTAAGGGGTCTGTATGTAATTTGTCCTAAAAATAAAATAGAAGGATGGGTCTAGTGAAATTTGATGGATTGTTTGAAAAAGATTTTCAATGTGATCAACAAAAGCATTGGCTATTCTAGGGTTGTTTTATTTTTTTCCTTTCTTGGCTATTTTAGTAGTTGGGTAACAAGATTTCCAAGAGATGTTATGTAAGGAATTTCAAATTTCTGAAACAAATAATTGTCCTCTAAAAAAGAAGGTGTGGGTTAAATGCTTGATTTTATTAAATAAAAAAAATATCAATAGCTTTTTATTTGATTTTTTTGGGTAAAAAAGAACTTTACATAGTATTAGATAATAATCAAGAAAAAGAGCTTCATCTGTATTGCTCTTGCACGGTGATGAAATGGATCTGTAAAGCAAGTTTACGCATAAATGGATACAATCGAGAACCTCTAGAATCTTGGGAGAGCGAATTAAATTTGTTGATTTTCCATTTTACGGGTAATACAACAATGGATCATGTCAAGAAATTTAGCTTCACGTCGACGCTATATTGCATTTGGGAGGTTTGAAATCTTCTTATTTTTCGAAATGAACGTCGTTGGGTTTGCACAATTCTTGACCTGATCTTATTTGATACTCAATAGCGTTTTCGGCACGTCTCATGACCTGTCAAAGATTCTCCTGTTCATCGGCAATTTTTTTCAAATTGGCGTAATATTCCAGCTGTTTTTATCTACCCTCATGAAATTCACCTATCTTGGATTGCTGTAAACTGTGATGGATCTGTGAATGAGGAACGTGGTGGGTATGGCACCATTGGTCGTAACTCCGCTTGCAAAGTGCTTTTCGTGGTAGCAGGTGGCTATGCATCATCAAATATCATTCGAACGGAATTCTTAGCAACCCATACCGAACTACATGTCGCTCTTATCCAGGGCTACCCAAATGTTGAAATTCGGAGTGATTCGATGCAAACAATCATACAAATTCTTCATCCAAGTTTAGCCCTTTGGCGTGTTCATGACCTTTTGGAAAGGATTTAGAACTTTCAGAGATTTTGTAAGCTGTGTTTTTATACACCATTTGAGGGAAGTGAATCATTGGAAATATATCCAGCTAAGAAGTCTGCAGCTGAATTCACTTCCCTTAAATGATGTATAAAAACACATTTAGAAAAACATCCCTAAAAGTTCCAAATCTCTTTTAGAAGGTCAGAAACACACAAGAGAGCCATACTTGGATGAAAAATTTGAATGATGCAAGAGCCATACTTGGATGAAAAATTTGAATGATTGCTTGGATCGAATCACTCCCAATTTCGACATTTGGGTAGCCCCGGATTAGAGCGGCATGAAGCCCGGTATGGATTGCTAAGAGCTCAATTCGAATGATATTTGATGATGTACAACCACCTGCCACTGCGAAAAGCACTTCACCAACGGAGTCACGAACAATAGTGCATATTGCACCACGTTTCCCATTCACAAATCCATAACAATGTACGACAATCCAATTCTCAAGAGGTCGTAACCAAGATAGACGAACTTCATGCAGGTGGATAAAAACAACTGAAATACGCCAATTAGAAAAAAAATTGACGATGAACAGGAAAATCTTCGACTGGTTTAGAAATTTGCATTAGGTTAAGAATTGTGGAAACTCCACAACGTTCATTTTGGAAAATGAGAAGATTTCGGGCCTCCCAAATGCAATATAGCGTCAATATGAAGTAAATTTCTTGACATGAACCGTTGTATTACCCGTAAAATGGGAAACCAGTCAATTTAGTTCACTCTCTCAAGATTCCAAAGGTTATCGACTGTATCTATTTATGCGTAAAATAACTTTTGTTATCGATTGTATCTATTTATGCGTAAAATAACTTTCCAAACCCATTTCGTCGCCGTGCAAGAGAAATAGCCTGTACGAAGACGTTTGCGAATTGCGAACCATGAATGGAAGGAAAACCTTGGTTGATGTATGGGAAACCAGGCAAGACGATCCAATTCAATTTTCATACCTGTTTCATGAAGACACTGCAAGCACTAGGCATTGTGTACGACCTTTACTCTCCGATAACCAAATTGGAGTATCAATTCGTAAGGATTTATATAGGCGGACGGTTTGGATCTCTGGCCACGATTTGGATTATGCCAGTCACCGTTTGCAGTTTTTAAAACTCCAACCTTATCAATGATGTGCCGTCGAAGTGCAGGAGCAACTAAACGACCTAAATGAGTTAGTGGCCCACGTGGCAGCCTAGAATCTGACCACAACTAAGTGTTGTTTCCATAATGAAGAAAAACCAACGCCCAGCCGCCCAACCCACGACCCACAACCCACAACCCACAAGGCCCGTGCAGAGAGTGAGCATCCAACTAGAAGCTAGAAACTTGCAGAAGCTCTGAAACACCAGAGGGCGCAAGAGTGAAAACATCATCAGGCGGAGTGCAACTCTTCAAGCGTACCAGAAACCCTATCGATTGTTTTGTCATCAACCAAATCACGCTGCACAGGTCCTGATTGGTTCAATGGTAAGATTATCTTCCTCCTCTTCCTACCATAAGTTAGTCTGTCACTAAACCTACCCACACTGCAGCTTTGTCTGACGAGACGCCGTTTCCATTTTATGCACTCTTACTAAATTCAAAGACTATTTTCTCAATTTCAATATCCTTGTCTGAATCACAGGATCAGGTAGATGGTCTTGAAGATTGTCTTAAGCTTCTGAAAGGAGAAAGGGACGAACAACGGCTAGTGGGTCTGCTTATGGCGACCAAATTTTGCAAAGGGGACGACCATGCTTCCGTTCGTAGGGTTTATGATGCAGTTGGAGCTGGGTTTCTCGACCGCCTCCTGAAAACTGGTAATTTCTCGCATTCCCGCGCTCACCCATTGGTATCTTTTTGGTTCTGCATCTTCAGTGTTGTTGATGGTCTACTGTTTCTTTTGGTAGGGATGGGGAAAGGGACAGCTAGTGTTAAGGAAGGTGACAACCGGGATGCTTATTTACAGCTTTCTGTTACAATACTTGCTGCATTTTGTCGTGTTCCCGATATTGCTTCATCCAAAGACATGGTATCCAAGGTTCCATTAATACTGGAAATACTGTCTAAAGGGTGCGATCATTCTCCCTGTATTGGTTTTCGCCTTAAATTGTTTCTGTTGAAAGACATTTTAATTTGCGGGTATTTTGTTCCTTTTGATATTCATTCGAGTTCTTCTTTTTTTTTTTATTTTTTATTATATAATTTTTGATAAGGAATAATGCGGGCCATTGGCACCTAAGTTTGCTGGGTGACCGCTTGGGAAATGCCAGTGGAGGAAGTATACGAAAACTTGGAATATTCATGTTCAAAAGTGGGTTATGCAATACTACAACAGGAGAACCATTAAACGAAAGTAGAATATGAGCAGGGAGGTTGCAAGAGAGTCTATCAACTAATAGCAGCCTCTCCCTCTCCTAACTGATTTATGATAATACAGAGTACAAAACAGTTTTCCTATTCGGACTAAGAATGAGCAAAATAAAAATAAAGTATAAACTAATCAGAAAGCCAATCCTTATAGGAAGAATAAGAAAAAGCATAAGATAAATCCTAGTCTTGTATCTTTATTCTCTGCTCTTTTTTCTTTAATTATAAGGTTGGTGGTTCCTTTGTGTTTGTTGTTTGGCTGGGATTTCTTATTCATCCACCCCTCCCCCCCCCCCCCACCAAAAAAAAAAAAAAAAAAAAACACTATGGAGGTAGAATAAGAGAAAATCATAATCCTTGATAGAAGGACTCTTTCAATAGTTGTTTACATGATCTTAACCCATGGTTTATCATCCCCCTCAAGCTGGAGCATGCAAATCAACCATGTTGGAACAGTCCTTTCTGAACACTAGACTGGACAAAGACTTATTGAATAAATCCCCAAGCTGATCAGCTGAGGAGACTTATTGAATAAATCCCCTCAAGCTGGAGTATTTAGAAGTTTCTTCATGACTGTATGCTGCACAAAGTGATAGTCTTCAATGGGTTTGGGTCACTCGTGAAACACTGGATTGCTTGCAATGTAAATAGCAACTTGATTTGTGCCAGGTTATCATTGTATGGTAGGTGATTGGAAATCCCAACTTTTGGAGTGATGCCATTCATGTAAGTTCAGTTGTAGTGTGAACCGTAGCTAGTTCAGCACTGGACATAGCTGCAATTATTGCTTCTTGCTGCGCAGGTGACTAGTCTACCTCCAACAAAGGTATAATATTCAGTAGTAGATCTTCCGTCACAGGTAGAATAAGCCCAGTCAGCATCAATGTGATGGAATAGGCAATCTCAGATTTTCAAGTTCAAGTTTTGAATTTTTGAATTAAAATTTGATTCTGTCAAACATAAACCTTGAAGTTTGAAACCAATTTGACTTGTTCTTCCTCTTTTGTAGCTTGTTTGATACGATTGTTTGACTGCCAAGTTTACAGACTGAGTTCTGAGTGTATATATAAAGTTTGAATGTAAACCGATGCCTCTTGTTGGGTGGTGAGGAAACCTCCCTTGAACTTCTTTCTTGAAACCTGGTCATTCTTTCTTCTTCTTCTTGGTTCAGCAATACTCAAGCAGATCCCTTCCACTCTTGGCTCATACCCAGGCGATATCTGTGCTGTTTATCATTTATTTTTTATTTTTTTCCTGCTCTTCCATCTCCTAATCAGTTTCCAGTTTTGTTTAGTGCATGTGATAGTAGGTTTTTTTTTTTAAAATAATTTTAAAATTTTTTAATAGAATAATATGTTGATCTCTTACCCAGATTCTGGGAGATCTATCTGTTAGTTTGTTCTGTTAATTTGATGTGTCATCCTTCCCTTTTCTTGCGCTCTTGGACTCCAGTTTAATTTTTATCAGGCTTCTAGATCATAAGTTTTAGTTAGTTGTCTTGGTTTCTACTTTGTGTTACTGTTTGTTCCTCCCCAATCCAGCCCATTGGACTAATCTGCAATTTTGAGCATTCATTCAGCATATCAGGAAGAGCAGAGATCTTGATCATGTTGTATTTATTAAAAACAAAAATGATAAAAAACTAGTAAGGGATGAGGGCATCAAGAAGAGATGGGAATTTATGTCTTGGAAGAGTACACTATTTGCTATGACAACAATTTCAATACATGTATATGAAGAAATATGGTGTTTGAAGTACAAGAAACTTTATGAAGGATCAAAATAGGCAAGGTTCAGATGAAATCCTAGTAAGAATGTAAAAGAGCTTAGGAATCTATGGTCTATCTTGGCTAACCAAGTTGTTTAAAGCTCAAGGGAAATGCTAGATGATTGGGGGAGAAGCATCATGGTTTCAATTTACAAAAATAAAGGTGGGATGTAGAGCTGTAATAACTATGGAATCATAGAATTGATAGGTCATACTATGAAATTATAGGAGAGGGTAATCGAAACCCATTTGAGACAAGAAACTCCTATTATAGAGAGCCTTTTTTTTTTTTTTGTGTGTGGGGAATATAGAGCCAATTTGGTTATATGCTAGGAAGATCACCAACAAAAGCTTTATACCTAAGTGGGAGACTTATGGAATGGTTTAGAGATTGCGATGAAGATCTTCATATAGTCTTTATAACCTAGAAAAAGTCTATAATAGATTCCCTAGAGTATTAATTTGGCAAGTAAGAGAAATGTTTCAAGTAAATACGTGGAAATAGTTATAGATATGTATGATGGTCCTGTGCAAGTGTAAAAGTGATGGAGGGGTCACCAGAGTAGTAAATTGTTCCGATTATAATTGGTTTATGTCATGGATCAACTTGAAGCCCTTTTTTAATTGCACGTACATGGTGATTTAACTAGGGACATTTAAGATGAGGTTTCATGGCGTATGCTTTTTGTTGATGATATTGTTTTTCGTAGATGAGACACAAGTGGGGATTATTGGCAAGTTAGAATTTATGGAGATCAACTTTAGAATCAAAAGGTCTTAAGCTAAATAGAATGAGGACAATATTTGGTATGCAACTTTGGTTACAATACGATGGACAACTAGGGGGTGAAATTGCCAAAAAATTTTAGGTGTTGGCTCAATCATAAACTAAAGAAGTGATATAAAGGATGTGTTCCCAAAGAGTAAAATACGATGAATAAAATGGGAGGTACATCCGGGGTTTTGTGTGATCAACTTATTTTTTAAAACTTAAATGGAAAATTTTATAGGACCATTGCACAACCAGCTATGACGCATGGTGCAAAGTGTTGAGCAGTTAAGAAGCATCGTATTGATAAACTTTGTGTAGTGGAAATGCGAATGCATCGTATAGATAAACTTTGTGTAGTGGAAATGCGAATGTTGAGATGGATGAATGGAAAATCTAAGAATCATAGAGTAAGGAATGATCATATTAGAGTTGGGTTGGAGTAGCTTCAGTTCATGGTAAGCTACAAGAAACTCATTTGAGGTGGCATGACCATGTTCAATGAAGACACTTAAGTGTTCCAGTATGGGGGAGTGATTTAATCTAGATTAAAGGAACTAAGAGAGCAAGGGGCAGACCTAAAATAACCTTACTAGAAGTGGTGAGGAAGTCATGAATAACTTAGGCCTTGTATCTAGTATGACCTTGAATAGAGCTAATTAGAGGGCAAGGATCCATATAGCCAACCTCATTTAATTGGGATGAGGCTGAGTCAACGTTGTTGTATTCAGCATGTCAGGAGGCTTTTGCTGTAAGAAAATTCAGAGGCTTTTGCTGTAAGAAAATTCAGAGCTGTCTAATAAAACTTACTTAAAAGGAAATTTTAATAGGACAGTCAAATGACCCTATATGAAGTATGGTGCGGAATGCTCGGCAGTTGAGAAGCATCGTACAAATAAACTTTGTGTAGCTGAGATGAGAATATTGAGATGGATGTGTGGCAAAATAAGGATGGAGTAAGGAACAAACTATATTAGTGCTGATCTGAGAGCAGGTCCGATATATGATAAGCTATAAGAAAGTCGCTTGAGTTGGCATGGCAATGTTCAACCAAGGCCTTTGGATGATCCAATATAGTAAAGTGATTGACTTTTCATTTAGGAGCTAAAAGAGCCGTGACAGACCTAAAATGACCTTGAGGAGTTGTGAGGAAAGGCATGCACAACTTAGGTCTTGTATTGAATTTGACCTTGATGAGCTAATTGGAGGAAAGGATTTGTATAATCAAACTCATTTGGTTGGGATAGGACTGAGTTGTCTCTATTCAGCATGACATGACATTCATTTGGTTTGGATTTCCATCGCATCCATTGGTTTAAATTAGAGTTGTTAATCATTCTATATCCTGTTTGCGTTAAAGCTCCAGGTATTGGCACTTGCAGGGTGTTTTAAGAGACACATTGTATGATATTGAAGAGATGCAAGATACACAAGATAATTATGGAAATGGTCAAGAAACATATGGACTTAGGGTATGTGCAAAATACAATTTTAGAGCACAAAACACCATGAGTGACTAATATGTAAGATAAATTATGAATAAAAGGGATAAATAAAGTATGATGAAGCAATGGTTTTCAGTTGATTGTTTATACAGGTTGAGGTCTCTTACATGTATAAATAGCACTGTTTTTAGGTACTGTTGGCACCTTGAAGATACAATATGTATTGGTTATGGAAAGATACTTTAAGCCTTGGACTCCATCGGTCTTGTTTGCTGGGTTGTGGTGCTTGTGTCAGCTGTTACACATGGAGTCAACATGGACGCTGATGCCATTCAGCTACCTGAAACTGAAAGCGGTGTGCGCTAAAGAGTTTGAAGGAACTTTTTTTTGGTGCTTTGCAGGACCCCCTCTTTCTTTTCTGTACTTAAATTATCCTTGTAGCATATTTTGCAATGATTTGAATGTTTGGAAATATTTGATACAAAGATCTTTTGATTTGAACTAATTGAGGAAGGCAATGCTAATCAATCAATTGGATTTCAGTGGTTGGTTCAACTATGCCATATTCGTTTTTTGTTCACTGATACTGTGGTTCTTATGAGTTTGTTATTATATTTGTCAAATTTAAAATTTATAGGTTTTGCTTTTCTGGAACAAGTCATTAGGAAATTGAAAATCAAAAATTTTATTTTGTGGACTAAATAACTGCCTGAAGCAGGTTATACTGATCAAAGATTCTATGATATTGTGATATTTACAGATTCGCGCTATCTTCTGAAGAATGCTATGAAATTTTGTTTCTGGTATCAACTGCTTCTGAAGATGGACCTTCAATTCTGTTTGAATCTGGAGGCATGAATGTACTTGCTTCTTGCATGCATGCGTTGCCTGATGGTATTTCTTGACTTGCTAAAAAGTAATTGCGCATAATATTTCACTGAAATGCTATACTTTGCGGCTGTTATTGATCATGAATATGCAGTAATGAAATATTGAAGCTTTAGTTTAATATCCTGATGTAAAACCCAACCTGATTTATTATATTCCTATTGTATGCTCAACATTTATGAGATGCCATTGCTGTGAAGGTTCTCACTCATTCGAGCTCGCCATGAAACTTGTGCAGCTAATGCTGACTAAGCTACCCGTAGATGCCATTATTGTGGAATGTCCATCGGAGTTGTCACATGTGGTGAGTCTTCCCATTGTTTTGCCATTAGGGGTAATTTGTTGTGGCAATGCCTCTTTCCTGATTTTAATAATTTTGTTCTGGTGATGTGTATATGTATATATATATATTCTTTTGATTATAAGTTCCTTTATGTCCTTGTGTTTTTATTTGTGTCATTAGGGTTTCTAAGTGTTCTTGTTTATTCAGGTGGCTGCGATATCAAGGCAGTTTGCTTTGCTGCACAATGCCATCAAATTTGAAGCACTCCACCTCCTCGCTGTCATATTTTCTTCAAAGAATGGTGTATGGAGGCTCTCATCTTATTTCTGAAAAATCTTCTACTACAAGATGGGTTAACTTGCACTGATATGTTTCATCTAAAGCATACTGTACTTTATCTTATGTAGAGAATCTTTCAGATAGCTCGTTGTTATTGTTTTTGTGACTCAAAATATTGGTCAAATACTTGAGCTTGATAATGCCCAACTATGTTTTCTCTAGGTTTCATGAAATAGTTTTCTCAACCTATAAAATGCTTTCATTAGATTCCTCTGTTTGGCACATTACCATTTAGCATGCTTTTTTTGGATGAATAGATAATCATTACCAATACCCCAAAGGGAAAACAAGAAAGAGATAAACATACCATTTGGTATGCTATTTGTCATCATGTCTATCTTATGTCCTGAAGTTTAATTAAATAATTCTTTGTATGATTATATATATTAGTTTTCATCTTTCTCGTTTTGTAGGTATTGTTGCATGATGCTCTTCGTTCATTGTCAAACGACACTTGGGCAACCTATATGCACATAGGAATTGTGGCAGTCTTACAGAATCGTGTTGGTATGAGTTTCTTTTTGACTGCCTAAGTACTTGCAAGATTTAATCCTTTTGTGGATGGTGAGCTTTTTGTATAACGGCCGAACATGGAAGAATCCTTAATTTTATGAATCATATCTTTATTTAGAATTCAGAAGTCATTACACTGCTATAACTTTTATGATAGGTGTTAGGATACCCTGGGGACTGGGGTTATAATGGTATTAGTCTGGATGGTAATATCTAGTATTTAGGCTCATTGCTTATATGTAGATTGTATCCAAGGATGAGGAAGCTGGTAAAACAAACTGCCATTAGGAAATGAATCTACCTCCAAATCAGGAAAGTGGTAGTGCACTTGAAATACTTTTGTTGTAAATAGGTCACACTGGATGCACCACATCTAAGACTGGAATCAGCATATTGATTCACTGCTCAGAATAAAATCTCTTACTGCCAGGCCAAATTGTCTGGCATCCATTTTGGTTTTGAAAAATAAACCATATGGGCTTGGTTTTAGTTATTTAATCTGGGACACCCTGTACTGTAGAGGTCTTTCTAGTTTTTCTATTTGAAAGAAAAGAAAAAAAAAACAAAAAACCATATGGGTTGTACCAGTTAAGGTAAATTCTTTATCAAAACTTGGATTCAAGGTTCCAATGTGTCGAATTTACTCTGTTTGGTATTAAAAGTTAGGTTAGGTCGTTGGGTGTGCCATGTCTTAGAGTGGGTTAGAAGTGGGGGAAAGGGCATAATATTCTATATTTCTATGGCAAGATCATAATATTTTATTAACAGGTAATCAAGATAAAACAAACTGTTTATCTAGGTTGTTTTTGGGTTCTGTGGTTTGGGTGTTCTCACTCAGTGCTGGACAGCTGGGGTCAAAGACTAAAGAAGTAATCCAACTTGAGCAGTTGAGTGCAGCCTAATCTGCCTGATTTTCATCTGTAATTCAATCCACAGTTTAAATCTGGAAAGTGCTTGGCATGCACTCATGCTAGTCTTATCTTTTCTAATCTAGGGTTGCATTGACAGCCTTCATTTACAACTTGCCTCAGAGAGTTTGTGATGCAGAAGCACCTTCTTGGACTGGCCGAACCTGTTGAGAGCCCTGGCTGACAACTGGGCCTTGTCAGGGAGTTGACCTAACTGCCTTTAAGGAAATGGTTTGCGAATTGACCCCACTACCCTTGGAATTTTTCGATGATAGCTAATGCAGTTCTAGTAGAAATCTTATATTGCATGTAAGCAGTCCAAATGCTGTGAAAAGAAGATTCTGAGGACTCAAGGAGTGGAAGACCAAGGTATGAGCATTCGGCATTCCTACATGCAAACAGAAGCTCAAGGCTCAAGAATGACACAAAGACCTCACCTGTAGACCATGTATATAGAGTAGACACCTCTGTCACTGCTACCCTGATTTGGCGGTGTTTCTACACCAACCTTATCACCAAAATGAAAGAAGACGAGGGTTTGGTCATAACCTCCAGGGGGAGAGGTGTAAATGTTAAGTTTAATGTCACTGAACTTGGTCACATTCTAGGAATTATCCCTGATGGAGAACAGAAATTTCTATCTCCTAGAAGTGATGCATCTGAGTTCATGGATGTTGATGGTATTCATGACTCATGAGCATCTCATTCCCATCTGCAGAATTGTTTCAAAGTGAGTGTGATCCACATTCACCCCATTCCCAGGACTCTCCACAAGATTCCGGCATATAACATCCTACTCCATCAGTAGTCATAGGGATGCGACTACCATGGTGGGAGAGCGAGATCTCGCTACCATGAAAAACCGAGATCTCGACCATCTCGGCGAGATATGCCATTTTTTGGGCATCAACTCGGTAGCCCATCTCGGTGGGTTTTAGGGTCCCAGTTAGGCTAAAACTTGGTATTTAGCCTATTTGATGCCTTTTGAACACACTAGTGGCCTTGGATTTGTGAGAAAACAGCCCTAAGTATGATTTCTAAGTCTACCCATATTGTGAAACCGAAATGCTGTAGGATTAGAGAATGCAAGGTTATATAACATATAATATAAAACCATTAATGCTGTAGGATTAGAGAATGCAAGGTTATATAACATGTAATATAAAACCTTAAGGCATATAAATGAAAATCATGTGTATCAAATATATCAAATAACTTAAATGTCATCAAGATAACATTCATATGAGTATTACAATCTTAACTTTCAAGAATAGAATGATAAAAGTATACAACCGTTAGAAGTTTTATATAAGTCATTAACGCATAAGTTCATAAGACAAGTAGAGGATGATTGAGCTTTCTTTGATGTTGTAGATGTGCTAAGAGTAGTTGCAAGTGAAACTTTGGCTGAAATCTACAAAAAATTTGGTAAAAATTGAGAGTTCCAGCGAGATATGGCGAGATTTGGGGCGAGATATGGCGAGATATGGCGAGATATAGCGAGATATGGCGAGATCTCGAGCGAGATATCCCATCTCGCAGATCTCGCCCTTGATCTCGTCTCGGTTTATGAAAAAACCGAGATATCTCGCGAGATCTCGCGAGATCTCCCACCATGGCGACTACCACTTCCAGGCATATGTCACTTGGAGCCTGTGTACAGCCTACCAGATGGCCTCCCCTACATTTCATGCATGTGAGGCAATGTGCCAAGCTGAGTTATCATGGAGGACTGCTGATGTGAACCTTATTTTAGGGTTAGGGTTTCTAAGAGGATTTCCCTAAAATTTAGGGTCCGCCCAGAATCTTCCAGTAAAAATTGTCAAATCTAGGTGGGAAGGAGAAGGATAATTTTGCTAAGTAGAGATGGGACTCTAAATAGGACGGGATAATTTGGAAAAGGGGAAAAGTAGGGATTGATCAATAGGGGCTGGATCTTGAGAAAACACCCTTGGATCTTTTTGTTTTTGTTTTGTTTTCTTTTCAGCTCCTATTTTTTTTTCCTCTCTGTTTTCTGCCTTTTTCTTTTCTGCTGCAAGAAATAAGAGACAGAGATAGAAGGCTGAAGGAAGAAGGAGAAACAAGAGGGGTGCCGTAAGGTGTGCAGGAGGGGTTGCTGCCTAGGGGTATCAGTGTATCACAGGGGTGGGGGAAGGGATCTAAGATGTCGTAGGGGGCTGGGGATGCTGCTGCTGTCATGGGGCAGCAAGGGGGAGGGGTCTATGTAGTTGTGCAGAACAGGGGAGAGGAAAGGAGGGTTATGCGATGGGTTTGGGAGGTGAGGGAGGGGGTTGCTATGAATGAAGGAGAAAAGGTGGGCAGGTTGCTGGTACTTACTTGAGGGCTGAATTAGAGGATGGATGATTGCTGGACTTGCTGGAATCGTAGGACTGAATTGATGAAATAAAGAATTGCTAGATAACCTAATGTAGTACTGTATTTGAATGATCAAAACAGTAGCCAAATAGGACCTTTCACAGGGAATCAACTTCAGATTTGATAGACTTAAGATAGATAAAATTCAGATATAATGGAAGGCTGAAAACCGAAGTGGTAGAACAAGGATATTGGTTTAAGAACAAGGACTAATTAGGTTTTCAAAACAGCAGTATGCTATAAAGAAGAATGGATGGAACAATATAAGAGAATTAAGAGAACAATAAGGGCAACAAAGTAACATGTAACACCCGGGCTTCTCACCGCAAGGTGGATCGATTGGATCAAACACCAATCTACCTTGATAAAAAACAAGGGTTCTCCAAGAGGAGGAATGCTAGCTAGCAATTTGATTTCATTTCACAAGTTGTTTTTTCACCACTTACATAAGTCTCTTTATATAACATTCTAAAGAGACATAAACATTAATGGCAACATCTAACCACTAGCTAACACCACCTACCTATTAATAACTCAACTACTACCTAACTCTTGACAAAGGAGAACTCCTTTGACAATGAGTTCTCTTATTTTCAAACTAAAGCCCCTTTTATTGACTTTCCAAAAATTAGATTTAGGGTTAGGTCTAGACTATGAAGTTCAACATATGTGGGCTAACTTTAACCCACTAAAACAGCCCTAGCCCATGAAAGCCATGGGCTGATTCAGATGACAACTTTAGGCCTTTGATGGGCCTAACCCAATGGGCTTCTTCTTTCGTAAATATGTCTTCCAATTCTGCATCATAACCGCAAGGTCCTAACCAAATAGGACCCTGCTGCATTTTCCTTGGCTGCAATTCTTGGACAAATTTTATTCATCCAAACTTAATGAATACAAAGAAATAATATGCTATTTGTAGCCTACTAAAAGACTCTGACTTTATGTGGGATTCCTTTATCGATTAGGATCCCATCACATTAATCACAACAGTTGAAAATATAAATAAAAGATCTAATGGATCCTAATTGACACATGCTGAAATAAAATTCTTAGTAACATAAAACTCTAATTGACAAATGCTAAATTCTATTTAATTAAAACTCTAATTGACATGTGCTGGAATTAAAAGTAACTAAGGACTCCAGGACTCTGACTCACTTAAACTGGGCTTTCTAACTGACTGAAAATCTTTAGCAAATTAAAAATAAAAGTCTGAAAAATAAACCAGCAACTAAATTAGGGTTAAAGTAACCACAATACCCTTCCTAGAGGGTTCAGCCAGCTCTAGAGGGCCCACTTTAGGTTCAGCCATGGGGGGTTAACCCTTTTTACATCAAGTACCTTATGTGAGACTTCTGACACAAATATTTGTTCATTTTGATCTGAACCTATCTGATGAGGCTATGGTGGATCCTCCAACTGACACTGATGGAGCAACTATCAAGAAAATGTGCATTAAGATCCATCAAGAAGAAGAAGCATCAAGAAAGAGAAAATTTGTGGAGGAACAAATCCCCAGGGATGACTCTGATGAAGATGATAATACTTATGGGCCTAAATGGGATGAGGGGACTTCATCCAGTTCCAGGATGGTCACTCAAGCAGATTTAGATGCTTTGCGGGAGGAGATGAATCAGCTCACAAAGACATTTTGAGAACCATGCGTGAGGACTATGAAGAAGTGATGAGCTTATTGAAGAAGGTGTGATGTTAACCCAGTTTTGGGTTTGGGGTTTTGATGATGATTTCCCTAAAATTAAGGGCTGCCCAGAATCTTCCAGCAAAGAAAACTAATATTATAGGATGTGTAGGGTGGGTTTTAGGGTTCTCAAGGGTTTGATAGGGGTCTAGGAAGGTTTGGCCAGGCTTAGGGTAAGAGGGGAGAGGGTTTTAGAACTTGAAACCTTGGTGTAAGGTTGATTCCAGATCTGGAGTTTAACTGTAGGGTTTGGAAACTGGGTATTAGGGTTGGAGAATGGGGCTGCTATTGCTGTCTTGTGATTTCAGACTTAGTGCTGCTATTGCTGTCTTGTAATTTCAGACTTAGTCCTAAATGGTTGGGGTCTAATTAGAGGTTTCCCACTTGAATTGGGACTTGTAGGGCAGTCAACTAGGGTTAGGACTCCGAAGGGGAAGTAGAATAGGTGTAGGAGATGCTAATCCTAAGTGGTGTTAGAGTGTGTTTGAAGGTTTAGGTGAACTAGGGTTTAAGTTTAGTGGTTGAAGATGAATTGCAGAAATTTAATGAAGAAGATGAAGTGCAGAATTTTTAGAGGTTTTAAAATTTTATGTTTTAGATGAAATTAAGGGGAGGGATGGGATGAGGGGTGATATGTGATCCACCTAAGAGTGAAAGGAGAGGCAAGGGGGAGGGGATTAGGATCTAAGAGGGGAGGGTTGCTGCTGCTGCCATAGGGTAGAAGAGACAGAGAGAGGAGGGAGAGAGTAGGGGAGGGTCTAGGGAGTAGAGGGTGGGGGTAAGGTGCAGGAGTGTCATGGGGGTTGGGGAGGTTGCTGCCAGGTCACCACAGCAAGAGGGGAGGGGAAATAGGGTTGCGCAGGGACAGGAAGGCTGGGGGTGAAGGAAAAGGGGTGGGGGAGCCCTGCGTGGGTGGGGAAGAAAGGGTAAGGGGCTGGGATTGTTTTACTAATTTGGATGCTTGAAGAACACTTGCTGGAAATTCTGAATGGTGTTAATATTAAAGAATGACTTTACTAAAATCCGCTGAGGTCCCCTCAACAAGAACCCTGGTCCTCAACTGAATAACTTTTCATTCAATAATCAGAATCAACTTACGTAGAAAGAGTAGACTCTTATTTATAGCCTACTAAAAAACTCTCACACTAAGTGAGATTCCTTTATAGATTAGGATCCCTCCACATATTCTCAACCATTGAAATAAAATCAAAACATCTAAGGGTCCCTAATGGACACATGCTGAAATAAAAGTTTAAATAACCTAAAACTCTAGTAAGCACATGCCAAATTCTTATTTAATTAAGACTAATTGTCACATGTGTTAGAGTTTTAGGGAACTAAGGACTCAACTTCTAATTCAACTACCAACTCAAAATGAACTTCCTAAGCAAACTGGATTTTGTAACTAAACTAGAATTAAATTCCAGCAACTAATTAGGGCTGCACAAAATACCCCTCCTAGAGGGTTTGGCCAGCCAAGGGAGGCTTCTTAGTGCCATTTTGTGGGCCCCACCTCGGGTTTAGGCAGGGGTCAAAATTGTGTTCACATCAGAATGACTGCCCACTTCCCCCTGGATGATGCTCTCTCAGCTCTATAGATTAGGGCTTCTTTTTTTTCTTTTCCAAACTACCATTCTGGGTTGTAATTAATAGCTCTAGATTCTGGTTTGTGGGGTACTCTGTTTTGACAATTAGTTTCTTTTCAATCATATTATTCTAGAATGGATTTTTGATACACTGATTGTAATAGATGTTTATGTTATGATATTTTGATATGGATGGTGAGATCGCATTTTTGCTTATTTCTGTCCATGATCCCCCCCCCCTTTGAGGGGGAGCATATACTATGCCCACTACTCCATCCATTCAGGAGGGGCCTTCCTTTAGGACATGACAAAAGGGGAGAAGAAAGAACATATGATTCAATAGTAGGGAGAAGAATATAATGCATAATTCAATATGTTTTATGTGATTGAATATGTTCAATGCCATGATCTTTAATCTTGCACATTATAGTTGTATCTTATTGGCAAATAGAATCTCCATTCTTGAGTTGAGATTATATCGTCAACATGGTAGACAAATCCTTGTTTATGTAATTTTGTCTCTATTGAGTCATGTGTTTGTCATCATCAGAAAGGGGGGGATTGTTGTGATGATAGATTTGATTGTGGACAACTTTCGTAATTTTTGATTCCTTCTAATCAATTGGATATTGAATCTGGGTTTTGTTGTATTTGGGTTTGTTTTTTTTTTTTTTGGGGGGGGGGGGGGAGACAGGTGAATAGTGGGAATATCTGGTGATTTGGATTTTTTTTTTTTTAAATAAGAATGTAACAACTGCTGCCTTGCGATTCTTATATGAGAAAATTCATTTACTTACCTACATGACATTTTGGATTTCTGATTCAAATGTAATGCAAATGTAAGAGCCTTAGCCTATGCAAGTCTTTCTTTCTGAGGTCAGGATTGAAGTTTGGTGACAGTCTATTTTTTCTGTTGCTGGTTAAAGTTAAGTTTGTTTCACTGAATATGCAGCTGCTTCTGAAAAGCTCAAGGCTCTTGTTTTGGCGGATTCAATGATGTCCATAGTCGGGGAAATGTGGTTAATTAGTCAGAAGGATGTACCAGATGTTCAACACCCAATACCAGTTGACAAGTTAGTCTTTAAGTTCTACTTGATGTTGTTCTTTATTTGTCCTTATCTATTGGCTGTCATGGTTATATTTTTCATATGCTTGCAGGTCTCTGCTACTTGTCTTGGAGTCCTCAAGGGTTGAAGTCGCTGTTCTTCTCAATGACATTGCCTACTTGAAGTATGAAGCATCTAAGAGTTCATCAGGCACAGCGGAAACTATTCGTTTGAGGAAACAAGACCTGGCTACAGCATTTTCATTGATTGAGAAAATAATTAAACTGATCTCAAATGACAGTGAAAGTGGAGGTACACAATTTATTTGTCAGTATATCAATTTTGGATGAACAAGTTATTTTAGTTGAACAAGATTGCTAGTGGGGATTATCTCTAAATTTACAAAATTTTGTTTTTGTAAATGAGATCTTTATTTTTTTCCCCCTCTTCCTAATTTGAATTTCAGTGGTAAAGAGAGTGTAGGAAAGACCTTCTTATGGTTTTTATTGACCTAGAAAAAGCTTATGATAGAGAACTTAGATCGTTAATTGGTGAAGTACGAGATGCTAAAAATGTTGCAAGTAAATATGTAGACATAGTTAAAGATGTGTATGATTGTTGGCTTAGTGACAAGTGTACGAACGGTGGGGGGACAAGTTAGTGAATTCCCAATTACAATTGGTCTTCATCAAGGATTGGCTTTAAGCCCATATTTATTTGCACTTACAAGGGATTAATTAACCAAAAACATTCAAGATGAGGTTCCTTGGTGTATGTTTTTTGCTGATGATATTGTATTGATAGATGAGGCACAAGTAGAGATTAATACCAATTCAAAATCATGGAGAGCAACTTTCGAATCAAAGGGTTTTAAACTAATTAGAATGAAAAAGGAATATCTAGTTTGTAACTTCAGTTATGATCGGGCAAATGATGAGGTGGTGAAACTTGATGTGAAGATTCCTTAAAGCAATTATTTTAGGTAGAAGTAGAGATTTATATCAATTCAAAATCATGGAGAGCAACTTTCAAATCAAAAAGTTTTAAACCAATTAGAATAGAAAAGGAATATCTAGTTTGTAACTTCAATCATGATCGAGCAGATGATGAGGTGGTGAACATGATGAGAAGATTCCTTAAAGCAATTATTTTAGGTACCTTGGCTTAATCAGAAATAAAAGGGTGATGTGGAATAGGGTGGATGAAGTGGAGAGGCGTGTTCAGGGTCTTATGTGATTGATGTATTCCTTTAAAGCTCAAAGGAAAATTCTATACAACTGTTGTATGACTAGCTATGATGTATGGTGCAGAGTGTTGGGTTGTTAAGAAACATCTTATAAATTAACTCAATGTAGCTGAAATGAGGATAGTAAGATGGATGAATGGCAAAACTAGGAAGGATAAGATAAATAATGATCATATTATAGCTGGTCTGGGAGTAGCTGCAATAAATTATAAGCTACGAGAGAGTCGTTTGAAGTGGCATGTCCACGTTCAATGGAGGCCTGTAAATGCCCTTGTATGGAGAAGTGATCTAATCTAGATTGAAGGAATTAAGAGAAGTGGTGAGAAAAGATATGTATAACTTATGTCTTGTATGATTGTATCCAGTGTGGCCTCAAATAGAGAAAATAGATCTGATTGGAAGGCAAGAATCCATGTAGCGAACCCCATTTAGTTGTGACAAGGCTTGTTGTTGTTGTATTTGAATTTTAATATTCATCAAACCCAATGTAAACAAGGATAAAGAAAAATTAGGCTATGTAGCTGTCTCTAGACATTTCAAGAGTGCTTCTCAAAATGTTTATATTTTGACGTTGAAGAATTTAAATCTCTGTTTTGTCTTTCATAGTTGCCTTCTTAAGGAATTAATCTTCAATTATGCTTGCTTTAGATGCTGAAGGTGGATCAGTCATAGTTATCTAAGTGCTTTGGCGATAGGGCCACTGTTAAGGTGTTGCTGTCAGCAAACATGGCATGCTGGTCTCCCTTTTTCAATATAACCATTGTTCTTGGCACAAATACTGTAGAGGGAAAATTTCAAGACACCCCAAGATATACGGCAGAAAGCATAGACACCCCAGAGTTATGCCAAATTGGCATAGAAACCCCAAATGTCACTTGAAAAGCACACTCTGTTGGTCTGTTAGGTCATGGTTATATGATTTTGTAATCCCTAAACTACCTTATATTCTTGTGAATTTACCCTTTACCCTTTTAGCCTTGATAAGAATAGAAAACATTATAAAAAGAGGTATCATTTCCTTCATGCTGGAGAACTTAATGGTAACCTAAAATGCAGGTGATTGGCACCTCTTGGGGTGTTGCAAATAGGCTTGGGTTCGTATGAAAGGGAGATATCCAGTTTCTGATTACAATTCTGCGCGGGAGGTTTTTGACAGAAGCCTTGAAATCTGTGGATGGAATAAGCAGACAAGAGGACCTAGGAAGAACAAATGATCAAGGAAAAGCAGCACTGGGAGTGGTTATGGGATCTTTAACTCATCATGGTTAAAGTCCTAGAGAAGTGTCTCCTTGCTCCAGGACCCCAGTTCTTAAATAGTCTAGCTGAACAGAGGTAGGGAAGAGGATGTGTTTCTTGGTCTCTGCAGCCTCCTCTGAAATCCTCCAAGGTGGCATAGAATAAGAAGATTATGGAAGTTTGTAAGGAAAACAATAGTAGAGATGGAGGGTAATGAGGATGAGACTAGTGCTTGAATCACTGATTCTCCTCCTCACTCTGTTCCATAGATCCCATCCCCTGGTTGCCGTCCTCTTATGTGCTGCAATCCTTGCTGCCTTTAGAAGAACCCACGGAAAGAGCTGTTACTAGTGAACATTGAAGTGCCCAAACGACATTAACCTAATACTATATCGCTACTGCAACGACATAAACCTAACACTCTATCGCTACTGCAAAGGTTATGAGCAGGATCCAATTCCATTAAAGTTGAAGGAAAGGAACAAACAGATGGAACAGCCATAACTTGAAGATTTGGAGTTGGCCATGAGCTTTAGGTGGAGACAGGAAACTGTGAAAGCTTGAAAGGTTTTCAAAGGAGGGGGGGGGGCATAACACCTGGTACCGCGACCCATTTTATGGATGGTCCCACGAAAACCTTTAGCATACCTTGTTCAGCTAGTGATCTACCCCAGTTCAAATTCTTGCACTCATACAGATAGTCTCTCATCGTGAGGTTGGCTTTAAGGTTCCAGATTGCAGCTTGACTGGTTGGGCAAGGAGAGTCAGTTCCCTATTCTTCTGAAAGGGCTAGTGTTGCAGATCAAAGAGGTGAAATCCGGGCAAGATAATGCAGTCTTTCCCTAACCCCTATGGCTGCTAAATGATGACCAATTCATTCTGCAAGAGCTGGATGTTCAGTCGGATGAAACAATCCGAAAAGTTTCTGCAGGAGCTGGATTTTCAGTCTGATGAAAAATTTCCGTAAGATCTGCAAGAGCTGGATGTTGAGTCCGATGAAAACATCAGAGAGGTTTTGACTGGCGTTCTCGATAAGTTGGTTGGATTGATGTTGTCGTTTTAATGCTGGGATTCAATGCAATAGGCCCTCTTGCTGAGATTCCTTCATCTTCTCTTCAAAATACTTCCAATAATTTGGACAGAGAGCATGGATCTCATCTTTTCCGAGAAAGATGAGTTTGCAGGTTGATAAGTACCTACTAATCACTACGGAAATTAATACGAAAACACAAGAAATTTACAAAATAGAACTAGTTTTAATGGTGCCAGTCACCCCACACCCAATGGTGCCCCTCAGGCTATGGCTGCCCAACATAACTCCAAAAAATATCCCCCCTACTCCAAACCTCCTTCCCCTATTTATAACCCTTAAATAACCCCTAATCCCTTGTCTCTCTCTTCAATGTAGCTTAATAGCGTAATACCGTGATCCCAGGGCCCTATCACAGCTTCTGACCGTAGCCCAAAGATGCTAAGAGGCATAACCATAATTTTGATTTTTAATACATGCATATAACTAACGGTATATTCGTCTTTTCCTGTAGCCAACTCACAGATCTAATACTATTGCCAATTTGGCAGACTTCTAGGGTGTCAATGCTTTTCACGATTCATATTCATTGAAATTTTCCCTTAAGTTATATAATTCTAGTTTTTTGCTAAATATGGGAAATTTTCAGCACCTCCTAGAGTTCCCACCTAAAATTAATGCCACCTCCCTGAGTTATCCAATTTATCAGTCAGACACCCTATTACTAACACTGTTTGTCTGAGTTACTTTTATTCATCCATCCAATATTACTCCAAAACTTCATCTCTGTCCAATATTCACTCCCCTTCCCTCATCCCTTGCTGTGTCTTTGGATTATATTACTGAATATCAGAGACATTGGATGGGTTTAGAGACAGATTGTACAAATTCGAGTCAATACAGAGTAGAGTCCTGCCTGAACTATTCCTTCCTCTGTTACCCCACTTCCCCTTCATGGAGCCAAATGAAGCCACTTCTTTCTCATGCTTCTCCTCTCTATAACCACAGCAATTTCACTGGTTTATCTTTGCCTTATGTTGACATACGGCGCTGGCCACCAAATCATCGAATCTTATATGATCAGAGCTATAATAAGCTGTCTGCAGTGCCGTCGCCTCAGCTAAGCAAAACCTGGCTATACAAGGGTGTGCCTGTGCCGGGGCAGATTTCTGGCTCCCTAGCCCTGATTGATTTCAGACTAGAAGAACACAAACATGGATAGCAGTTTTGAGAGTCAAGATTGGAATCATCACCCCGCTGTTGATGATTTGTTCCATGGCGTTATCTTGTAGGTGGTTACCAGGCTGGAAGCTGTAGGTGAGGTTATCTAGTTTGGAAGCCATGTCGGGGTCCCCTATGAATGAGTGGTGTGTGACACTGGAGCTTTGAATGTGCAGCTTTGTTGGAATTCATGGTATTGGTGCCATCTACGATGTCAGCATTACCCTATCTGGGTAGGGTCATAAGCTGAACAGTGCTGTTATGGAGCTGGCCTGCACATTCAGATATTGAAACAAATTTAACTATTTTACCTCACCTTTGGTTTTTAGCTATCTTTTTACCATATTAGAATTTATGGGATTTTTATATTTAAGAAAAACTCAGCATTGATTCTCTCAGCTTGGTTCTCCAAGTTCTTCTTCTTCTTCCTTTCACCTCTTCTCTTCCTCTAACCCTTTTTGATAGCAAAACTAATAACACTTTATGTTTTAATTTCATCTTATGGCTTTTATAGTTGTTCATTTAATTAACTAATTAGGTACTTAATGGATTACTGATTTCATTAGGTGGATTCAACTAGTTTAATTAGCATGACATCTTCATAACTCTATCAACCAATTAGATAAAAACTAATGGCCGGTTTGTGAATAGATCGAGTTCTCATGAAGTTGCCAAAATGCCAAGGTAAATATTATGAGGCTTAGATCCTATTTGAAGTTTAAGACTATATTTTTCAGTGCAGCCTTTTACCTCTTTCATACTATTATTAACCTAGTTATGCACCTAAAATATCAATTTCTACAGATCACCACAAATATTTAATCATAATTTATATAATTATATGTTGAGTGTGGCCCGTGGACTCTGCTTGTGAGGAAGCCTTTGGTACCAAGTTCACCCTTTTTAATTTATATAATAATAAAATAATCACAACAAGGGGGTGGATATTATAGTAGGAAGCAAAACCAGCAACTAGGATTCTGTTTCTGGTTGAGTGTGCTAATAGTAATGGGGAAGGATGATAAACCCTTGAAGGTTAAACCAGATACATGATCTGTTTTGAGCATATAAGGAGATTGATAGTAACTTATGAAACTTGAGTTCAGCAATTAGCCACAAGAGAATAGAAACTAATGAGTAGAATAACAAAGGAAGTCAAGATAGAAAATGAGGAAAGGAATTAGTAACTTAGGTTGTCAAGGTATACTGTTGCCTTCGTCACTGAGGTGGTGTTGCCTTGTGTTTGGCCCCCTCCAAGACAGTCATCTAGACAGTGTGTCAAGTGCGCTAGTAATTGATGGGACCAAATAGTGAGTGGGTAAAATAGAGGACTAGCTGCACAGAATTAGAAGCCAAGTAAAAGAGGCGCTGCCTCTAGTCTTCTAGAGGGCTCTATGATTTACCATCTCTTAGTAGGATAGGGTCTGCTGCAGCTGCAGCATAGGTATCTGTCCAAACTAAAGAAACTTGGATAACGGTCACTGGACAGATTAGGATTCAGGGGAGCATCAGAGCAAATCAGAAATGAAACAGTATGCATGAGCCAGAGAAATTTCTGACTTTTGAAGGAAGAAGGATCGGAACTTCGGATCTCATCAGTCCATTTGTTATCCTACCGAAAGCTTCACTGCAGTGCATGTTAAAGGAGTAATCTCACAGAAATCAGTGGGCATAGGTTAACAAATTATTCAAATCGTTGGGGTTTCTCCCCTCTAATAAGCGAATAGAAAAATGGTAAGGAGATTCCATTACAACTCTTCTTCAAAAAGTATGCATCCATGATACATATAACCTATTGGGCACTCAAAATTAATTCCATTGGTCCATTCATGGTACACCCAAATGGCATGGTTTGCTGCCGAGTCTTCTTGTTCTTCTGAACTGCATCACCAACCTTGTGGATGAAATGCAAGACCTTGTAGTGAGCCTAATCAAACATGAATATGCACAGAACTACCTCCCCTCTGGGGGCCTTTGTTGTGTATCTGGCTAAGTACTCCCTATTTATGCTTAGAAAATCTTCTTCTTCTTCTTCCCTAGGCCCCCGGGGGGGGGGGGGACAAGAAAATTAGTGTTATTTATGAGTTTACTGTTCTGTTTCCTTCTTGCAAGTTCCACCCATTTTTATTTGGCTTTTGATGGAAAATGCAGGAAATATCATCAGTGAAAGTACTTTAACAAAAATAATAACTGGCCTTAATGAGACAAGCGGTTTAGTTCTGGAATTTTTGCGAGATGCAAAGGTTATATCATCAGTTATTTTGTGTGTTTCCAGTATTACTAGTAGGCTTTTTCATGACTTAAGGTTTTGAGTCATCGTTTCACAGGATCATGGAGACAGAAAGGGTGATGATCTTCTAGCTTCAGTACGGATTATTGGAAGGTATCCTTGCTCGATATACAAGTTGTATCTGTTTATAACTAATGCTTTTCTAACAATATATTAATTTTGCTGTTGCACTGCTTTGTCTGACAACCAAGCCAGCATCTTCACTAATTTTTTCTTATTTTGAATCAAGGTTCGAGGAGTTTGACTTGGCCATGTTTGGGCTTCAAGTCTTTTGATCAAAACCTCAATGAAGCCCTACGTGTTTCGGAGATCGATTTTGTTTGACCTCTTTGTGGTCAAGTGATCATATTTTGGCCTGAAACTTGACGGATCCCTAATTATAAATCTTTAAACTGAATAGAACCTTTATTATAATATTAAGGAACCTTTAGATTGTTGAATAAGAAATGCAAAATACTAGTTTAATTCTGTATCCTAGCTTAATAGTGAAATGACATACTTTGGCTGTAAACTTGATACAAGGCTATGATATGCATCTCTTTCCTCACCATTTCTCCTATGGTCATTTTAGGCCTGCCCTTAGCTTTTTCAGTTGGTTCAATCTTAATCAAGCCACTCCTCCATTTTGTAGCATCCAAAGACTTTGGTGAACACAGCCTTGGCACCTCAAACGATTTACTTGTTGTTTATTATGTTCATTGTGTCATCTAAATCCAGCTCTGGTGGTCGTTCTTTGCTTAATCCTTTCTAGTTTTGCCATCCATCCATCTCTGCATCCCAGCCCCATCACCCTTATGCATGGGACAATTAGGTATTTAGGTGATCATAGAGGAACCTGTTCCCTTGTGGGCTGTGCCAAAAAAAAAAAAAAAATCCTTTTGCTATGTTTGGACTTTGAAGAGGTTAACATCAATATGTCAGATTTCATAATTCCAACAAAAAATAAAACCATGGAAATTCCACATGGCTTTTCCCCTTGCCATCTGAATTGCTACTTGTGATTGTGATGATGCTGAATTTGACTATATTTTTAATTGCCTTTTGGATGTGCTGATAACTTTTAACATAAATATAAATTTTCAGTTATTTGGCTGAAGCACCTGACGCATGCAGAGAAAAAGTTCAAGAACTTCTCGAGTTTATTCTTTCTGTTGAAGGTGAAGAAGAACCAAGGTTTTTGATGACCACGATACCATGTTCTTGATTAAGTGAATGATAATTGTTTTTATTATGTTTGGCGTTTGCTTATTGATATACTGGTAATTTATTGCCTCTGCTAATTGAATGCAGCCCTTTCTACTCGGTGTGTTTCATGCTTCCAATGCTGTGCCAAATCACCATGAATGTTGGAGGATGTAAACTTTTGGCGAAGACAAGGAATTATAATGCTGTAAGTTTTCTTCAAACTAGTGAAAAATATGGCAAATTTCATGTATCCTCGATTTAGGTACAGCATAATATAATGTTGCATCCCATTTTGCTGAGTATCAACTGCCCCCATAATCTAACAGTGTTAAAACATGAAAAGAAAACAATAGACCCTCTTACATTCCTATATCATTTCCCATCTTCATTGACAATCCTAACCTTAGTCCCATCATTCTCTTCTTCTTCCTCCTTAAAAACACCACTGCTCTTCGACATTTACATCTGCAACCCAATCCCTACTCTTCATCCTAATCCACCCCAACATGCCAAATCCCATCTGAAAAATCCACAGCTGGAACATCAAATCTGAAAAGAAGAGGAGAGGGCACAATTTTATGTTAATTTGAAACAAATAAACCAAAAATAGGCACTTGGGCGGTTGATGTATGTCCTTGGTGAGTGACGTGAGTAGTAAAATCCCTGAAACTGTAGTCTCCTACTCCTATGTGTCCATGACCAGTTGCTCAGCAAGGTATTCCCCTCAACATACTACTCCCTTTCTGAATTACCATCTCATCTGGTTTTATTTTATTTGCATATTTCAGAGAACCCTCTGGTTGTTAAGCCATTTGAACTCAAACTTGGGTGCTAATCTCAGTACCCTAGGTCACTTAGTATCAAATATGTTAAAATCTCGTGCAATTAAATCATCTCTGCTCTGAGAACTCTGACCTGCAACTCTATTATGACCTTATGATACTCTTGCATCCGATTCTCAATTTTGTTTTGCTTACTTTCGTGTATGATTAATTAGTTGTTTGCAGTTCTCCTGGATTTGGTGGATTGCCATTTGTTGGGTTTTATAGGCCTTTGCATTTGTCCATTTAAATGCTCAGATATCCATCTTGTTCCACGTTCCTATGTACTTTGAAGGGCTCATTCCTGGCCAGAGCAAGGGAAAAAGAAACAGAGTGGGTATGGGATTGTGGAGGGGTTGAACACATGCGGAGAAATGTTTTTCAGTGATAATTGTGTTGGTATTTTTTTCAATAATAACCACAAAGCATAATTCAAAAGGGATAGATTACAAGGCCGCATAGGTTTTTATAGTTCTCTCTTGTCCTGGCCTATGCTTTGGCTGGAAGGGTCAGACAATCAGGGTTAGGAGGCGACTGTAGGGAAAGAAATGGCAGGGCTTGTGTTAGAGGAGATAGTTGTAAACTTACGCTTTATCAAGCGTAGGTTAGGGATTAAGTATAACCTGCTGATTTCATTACATAACAGGAATCTACTAACATAGTGGACTAATCTGATATTTGAGCATAGAAATGGTGGGTAGTATATGATATTTTTGCAAAACTGGGATGGGACATTATATTATGCTATCTAAAAAGGGATACGTGAAATTTACCCCAGAAAATATCTGGCATGTAACGGTCTTTAGATAAGTTCATGCTTTTATGTTTTAAAGCAATCTAATCTAATTCTCTGAATCTTAATTGGAATTCACAGAAAGTATTAATTTTCCATGTTTCTTTTCTTGCATTTGTTCCTGTATTTTGTTTTATTTAGTGAAAGAGATATGAGAGATATGTGAATGTAATTCATGCCCAAGATACAAAAGTGCAGAGCCACAGGACACCATAGGACAGGTGAATCAAGCCCACATTCTCGAGGCACCACAAAGCAAAATCCTGGAAGCCCACCTAGATACCCAAATATCATGATTCCCAAACTATTTAGCACGAACAAGATAGCCCTAACAGGGGTAGCCTCCATGCCCTATGTTTTATCTGAACTCCGTCAAGAGAAATTCATGAGACGTGCTTGAATCCAGATTCTAAATCAGGAGCTTGGGTCCTTTCTGTTAGCTCTTAGCTCTGAGAATACTTTGAAAAAATGCAATCTCTTGGGGATTGTCTCCTTCATTTCATATTTTTTGTACTTGGCCCTCCCCTCTTACTAATGGTACCTTCCCCATTGATGACTGTTTCACATATGTCAATGATTGCAGCTTTCATGGAAAAAAGTGGCCCACGCCCCCCTTTTCCCGTCTCTTTCTTTATGGAACAAAATTTTTCGTTCCTTGCTTGTTTTCTCATTTTAGCTCCATTTTGCATGTCATATTCATTGAGATGATGCATAAAGAACAAGAAGTTTTCTTAGTGATTCTATGGTTTTGAAGATACAGAAATAATTATGTTTGATTGGTGAACAGGTTATTGATTGCCTTGTGAAATTGGTTGGGCCTGACAGTCAGGTGGCTAAGGATAATGGTACCATATTCTTGGCATGTGATATTATCTTAAATTTTCTTCTGAAGGTAGTTTCCTAACAATAGGATACTTTCCACTTCTGTACTTAGAGATATTTTTATTATTCTATAATTTTTTAATGTACTTTTTTCCTGCTTGATCACTAGAGAGAGGAAATTGGAGTTCAATTGGATGTCTCTAGTTCTGTTCGTCTTTTAAGAGCATTGATGCACTGGGCAGGTACCCTTTTAGTACAGCTCCTATTAGCAAATTCATTTTAAAATGAAAGGTCTTATTACTTTCGGATATGCATTGCCTTTGGTATACTTTTTCTGTATGTGTTTTGGTTTCCGGTGTTCATAGTTTTCCATGATTTATGGTAGGTGAAACAGCAATAACCTAATATATATTATTCGTTTACTGATATTGGGTATTAGTGCAACTGTAGCATTGAAGTGAATTTGAATGATCACATAATAATTAAAAGAGCAAATTGCACTGACACCCCAAAATGAAGACTTTAAAACACTGACACCCCACTTTATGTTTTAAAAGCACAGACACCCCTTTCATTAAACACACTAGTCCATTCGGTTAATAAAACCATTAATCCACTGTTCATTTTCCTGTAATTCCAAAAATGCCCCTAGCCTATCTATTCTCTCTCCTCACCCGGATCTCCTCGCTTCCTGTCCACTCGTGCCCGCCGCCGCCAAGAAAGAAAGATCGGCAGCGGGGGGGCCGCCGTCCGTCTCCGTTCGGGGGGTTCGAGAACCGATCGTTGTCGCTTTTTCAAACACAATACTCTCTAGAATCCACTCTCGCTTTGTTGTTGCAGGATCCAGTGAGGTTGGTTCCATGGCTGGTCATGAAATGCCTTTTCCGACCGCTCCGCCTTGTCGGAGATGGGGAGATAAAACAAACACTCCCCACTATTTCAAGAATTCTTTATCGCAACCCATCGGTCCTATCTGTATATTCTTTTCTTCTCTCACACATTCTCAATCCCTCCCATCAATAGGTTTCTTTGACAAGTCGAATCTAAACTACCGAATGAAAAGGAGGTTTACTAATCAATATTTAATTTCGGAAAATTAGATGTAAGGTGGTTTAAATCTGGTTTCTTGAGTTTTCATCTCCACTTTTCTCTGCTCGCTTCCACTTTCATCCATCCCCTTTGTTTTGTTGCTTCGGTTCGGCTTTTAGCTTTTAGGCGGTTTGTTTTCGTTCCATTTTCGGTTTTTTTTTTTTTAAAATCGGTCAGGGCTTTGTTCATCTTCTTCCGTCTGTCCTAATCTAATTTCGGATGGTGGTTTGTCGGAATCCGTCATGTCGGGTCGAATGTGCGACAATTGCGGTTATGTTGCCACTCTTCGTCTCCCGGTGTTCGCCTTGTTGGTCCGTCCGTCCAACACCCTTGGCCGGCTCTCCGGCTCCGAGTTTTGATTCTCTGCTTGAATCGTCTTTCCGGTGAGTTCCTTCCGTTTTCTCGGATGAAGCTCCTCGCAGTCTCTGCCTTCGAACAATCTCTTCTTTGGGTCTTTCCCTTCAGCTTGACCGGTTGGGTAGGCTCACACGGTTGGACATCTCGTTCAATAATTTTACCGGCGACCTACCCTACTCCATCAACAATATCACCCACTTGCGGGCTTCTTCTGCGCATGGCTTCTCGGATCTCCCTAGCATTAATCCTCCTAATTTGCGGTTTCAATGTTTCAAATAACAACCTCACGGCTCCATCCCTCAATGTGTCCGGTTCTCAACTTCTTCCTCTGTGGCTTTTTTTTTCTTTGGTGGCGTTTTTTGGTGCTCCGGGGGGTGGGGTGGACGGGGTGAGCAAAGGAGATCCGAGTGAGGAGAGAGAATCGATAGGGTAAGGGCATTTTTGGAATTAAGGAAAAATAAACAATGGGTTAATGGTTTTACTAACATAATGGACTAGCGTGTTTAATGAATGGGGTGTCTGTGTTTTTAAAACATAAAGTGGGGTGTCAGTGTTTTAAAGCCTTCATTTTGGGGTGTCAGTGCAATTTGCTCTAATTAAAATATATATTGGTTACTAGGAAGGTCTGTCTTTAATATGGGGCTCCTTGAGGAATTTGGATGAGAAATGTCAGAAATAAAAAGAAAATGATTAATGATGTAGAATATAGAGAACTCAGAACTTCACTCAAATCATACATGTGATATAGGGTAAGTGTTGTAGGTTTGCCCCTGCATGTGTACGTGGGCAAATGGGAGTTCATGTGGAGGCATCAGCATGGTATTTTTGCTTTTCATGTGGGGCAAGGCATTTATTTTGCCCCAATGCTTAGGCACAGGCATGACACTCCATAGAGTTCTTTTTCCCTATTATATGTTCAAATATGTTGAATGGACAGGTGGTGGCACATGAGCAGTCCCCTCAAGCTTGGGCATTATATTTACCCATGGTTGTCATATTAGAGTTGGTCTGGGAGTTGTTCCCATAAGTGATAAGCTTAGAGAAAGTCGTTTGAGGTGGCACGGCCACGTTCAACGGAGACCTATAAATGCTCCTGTTCGGAGAAGTGATATAATCCATATTGAAGGAACTAGAAGAGCTAGGGGTAGACCTAAGATAACCTTGGGAGTGGTGAGAAGGTATGTATAGCTTGGCCTTGCATCTGCTGGCCTGCGCCGTTGGAGGGCGTCCTGGCCGCCCCTTTGTTGGGGGCTTGTTGTTGGTTGTCATGGCATCTAGGCTTACCAAGGCTGTTGAGGGAATAAACAGAACCAGGGCGACAAGATGACGCCAGCAAACAAAGTGAGGGAAAGCACCTGGACCCATAGTTGTCAAGGTGTTGCCAGCTTAGGGGTCCAGGGACTGTAGTTGTTCTAGGTGTCCTTGTGCCACCTTGTCATATAGGCGCCTTGTTTGGTGCTGCCTTGATATTTTTACTCCTCAAGACTCCCTGTCGCCTAGACACTGTGAGAACTCTGCCTGGATACCTGGATGCTGCCTTGACAGCTATGAAACTACCATTATGGAACTACCACTATGGGTATTTGTTTCTCCAATATGATGTTTTGACATGTATAGTCATGCTTAAACAAGAACTTGCAAAAGTTAGGCTAAACTTCCAGTATTTCACTGTTTAGGTCATGCTTGGCCATTTCTATCAACTAGAATGGGCCAAAGTTTGCCCCAATTTCTCCAAAAAATTCCTGTCTCGAGTGTAGGAGAAATGAGTTTGAAATGGAATTTTTTGAACCTTGACACAAGTCACACAACCAACGCGTAGGTTCCCGTGGCAAGTGCAATGTTCCAGGTGTCTTTTTGCCATTCCCCATATATTCCCTAGATCTTTTGGTCTTGGATTCTTGAATGTCATGCACTAGCCTTAGTCTTCATGGACTGACATGATCCACTCTGGGGATCAAGCTAAGGGTTGCTCCTAAACTGTTTTTTGGTCTGGCAAGTGCTGGCAGGTAGTTTATTTTTGATGTGATAACTTATTTTAGGTAGATTATGTTAGTACTTGGGTATTTTAGTTTTAGCTCCATCTGAGTTTGCTAGTCTCATATGTCGGTTTCTAATTTAGATAGGTTTCTAATTCTATTCAAGGCTTGTTGCCTATTTATTCATTGTAACCGTGGTTAACTCAGTTGGAAAGCTCTGTGTGAGTTTATGTGAATGAGTTTTGCCATCCCCTTCAACCTATTTCATAGCCATTTCATTGGTTATGTCGTCACTGTTTCTGAGCTTTTAAGTCTTAATCATGCATGTCAATTGTATGATTTGTATCTAACCATGTCTATATATTCATTATTCTTTGAATTGTTTTCACATGTTGACGAATTGTTCGCTAGTTCTTGTCATTTATTGGACATCTAATTTCATATTGTATTTTTCCTTGCAAGTGTGATCTTTTAGTTCTGCTTTTTTACGTGTTGAAAAGAATGAATATGCCTTCTCTTTGCTTGTTCAGTTGAAAATGTCTGAACAGGCCACTGAGTTTCCTTTAGACAGGGCTAATTCAAATATTTACCTGTCTTGAATTACTTCATGGTTTTCAGAGGATGTTGACGACCCACAAATTATCATGATGTCTTCAAGCATTTGTTCTCTGATAATGGACTCAACCACGGAGGAATTTTTGCTGAATGTCTCTGATTTCAAACCAAACATTCTTGATAACCTGTCTCGGCTCATAGTGAGAGGTTTGGCTTCATGTGGGCAGGTAACTTGTCTTATAATTCCTTAGTATCATCCCAGTACTTGGAGAGGGAATCAGTGCTTATATACTTCTCTGAAAATGGTCTAACTGTGATATGTGCTGAGGACACTGAGTCTATCAGACATAGTGTTTGGTATTGGATGCACTGCCACAACAGTCATGTGAAACTATTTAAGTTTTTGTGGAAATCAGACGCCCCCTCGGTGGTGTCTGGTTGAAAAGTTTTTAAAAGATGATACCCTTGAGAAGATTAAAACAAATCCATGATGTAGTTTCTCCGTTCCTCTTTCTTTTGATTGAATTTGTTTTTGTGTGACCATTTTGTGCAATAAAGCAAGCTCCCGTCCCCACTTATTTTTCTCTGAGAATTGGTTGGATCATGTTGAACGCGTTCAATTATTATCTAGATCTAAAACAACACGTCCCTGCTCCACATTTGAGTCGCATAGTAACAACTAATGACTAGCATCCATTTAGTGATCACCATGGATTGTAATAATGTAAATTCCCTAATTTGTTTGCTGATTGGCACTCTTCCCAATTCTATATAGGATATGGCAGATGATGCTAAAGCAGAAGTGGATCTTCATCAGATTCTTACTGCAGGTTTGTAAATCAAATTTATTTTGCAGCCTTCCTGAGTTTTTATGGTTATCTGCACTGTATGATAAAGCCCTGTGAATAATGGATTTACTTGCCATCTTCATCAGAACTTCCACTAAGAATATGGTGTATGTTTTCATCCATGTGCAGGATACGCTGCTTGGGCTGATCGGTTCCCGCGTATTAGACAGGCTGTTGAGACGAATCGGCCAATGGGATACCAGTAGCTTGCCTTAAGCCGTTGGATGAAGGCATAGTTAAACGGGTAATGCTTAGGCTGGATTTCGAATCTTTGGTTTGGGGAAAAAGAGTGGGAGGTTTTGCTCTGTTGCTTTCCCCTGTTATAGTTAATTTATGTAAATAGTTGTTACTAATGGTAGATCTTTTATTATGAAAAATAACATGTAGCGTACTGATGTACCCTTTCGTTGGCCAAATGATTAATTGGGGAAAATTCTCTGATGGTGCTTTTTTGGGGAAATTTTTTGTGCTGTTGAAATAACTTTGAAGTGATTTGCCATAATGCTGCTCATGAGATATTTATTATGAGATACAAAAAAGATGTTATCCTGAATTTTGATCTTCTCCATCCTGCTTTGCCTTCTGTCCTATCCATCCAATTGTTGGATGGACGAGTGGACGGGTAGAATTTTAACTGTTGTATGGGTAGCTCTACTTTCTTACCTTGTTCCTTGCTAGTTAGCTAAGCTCAACAGTTACAACCAGATGTCAAGTGTGAACTCGATTTAACTTTCCGTATTTATATGCTTCTTCCCTTTTTTTTAATGGCCCTATAATTTTAATTCCTACCTTGGTGACTCATCATGATTTTGGACCACAGAAACTCGGGTAGAATTTTCTAAAACACTCTGGAGAAGTCTATGAATTGCAGGTGATACCTACCAGCCGACGATGATAAAGAATGGAGAGTATGACCTTCAGTTGTGGAAGAGAAGCTTCTCTTCTTGTGTGTGAACTTAGTCGATTCCTTGACCATTTTTACCATATAAGTAACAAGCGATCCCACAAGCAATTCCTGCATTACTGTCAATACTAGCTAGTCTTATTGCAAGCAGAAGGAGAAGGAGAAAATGCCTAACCCACCGCCACCGGAGCCACATCCACACCCTGGTCCTCATCACCATGAGCCTCCCCATGCACCACCACCAGGTCCTCACCATGAGCCTCCCCATGCACCACCACCAGGTCCTCACCATGAACCTCCACCGCCAAAGCCAGAGCCACACCATCCGGCACCTCATCAACCTCCTCCTCCAGGGCCTCATGGACCGCACCATCCTCATCATGGTCCTTGATTGCAGCAATTACTAGGAGGTTTGTGGGTCTGTATCTGTATGCTATAGCGTGTGGGTGACCCTGTGTGTCTGTGTGTCTACGTACTTACTGGTACTACTTGTATCAAAACCTTGGATGCAGCAATAAAATGTCATCTTTTGAGAATTTGTTACTCTTTTAGCTTGGTTTTGCAGTAAACAATTCTGTTCCCAGGCAAAGGGCAGGCAATTCTGTTCCTCTCTGCTTGGATACAGGGGATATGAGTAAAGGGTACACTTTATAATTTTATTTGTCTTTATTGAAAATTGTACATTATGTTCATTTTCCCTCTTGCATGAACGTATAATAGTGCAACATTTCGACCATTTCGGTGCTAGACGAAACAATATTGGGGGCGAAAACGAGAAAGAGAAAATCGCCGTGATTTCGACTATATCTTGAAAAACATTAAAAATATTGTCGAAATATTGATAAAATCATCAAAATATTGCACTTTTTAATGTTACATCTACCCCGTATTTGTTACACTTTGAGATCCCAAAGCCCAAACGCGGTTTCTAATGTTACATTTTTATAATTATTACACTTTTTCCTTTGAAACCCCAATCAAGCCTAACAGCTTTTTGAAGAATTGTATTTCAAATCTCCACCATTTGATTTTTCTCTTTTCAAATCTCCACCGCTTTGATTTTTCTCTAAGAATCATAAAATCTCATTCGACGTTTTTCCGTTTTTTTTTTTTACATTAATTTTTCATAAAAAACTGGGAATTGCGGCTCCTTTTGAATTTCCTTTCTTTTATCCTTTTGAGGGTTAGCTGGATAGTCAAATAGGTGCATGTAGATAGAATTATCAAAGATTGCAAGTATTACAAATTTAAGTAATTATTACTGTTTTATTACTTTCAAACTTATGAGAAACTCATGGTCCACAAACTATACAATACCCTAGAAATTAAAAATATTGGCTAAACAGTTCGCCAAACTTTCGTACCATGGATAAAATCAAATAATCGACTATATATTGTCGAGTGTCAGTGATAAGAGGAGATTCGGTCGACTTTCTCTTTGTTTTTTTTTTTTTTAAACTTCTCCAAAGCCTCTCTCTTGTTTTTTGCACTGGATCCGATCTTCGACATCTACGAGTATATTTTGCTTCGTTATTGCCTGATATCATGTTGTTTCCTCTATTGAGGAGTCTATAACTTCACAGTCATTGGCACCAACAACATCATCAGGCATGCAGTATTTTCTTTGATCCTATTCTCACTTCCCTCACATGGGAGATCTCTTGGAGGCAGAAGATGACCGCTATAAAGTTGCAATTGATGATTATTTGGAGCACTATCAATATCCTATGAGATGTGATCAATATGTGAGTTTGTTGGGGGATCATTGGAGACAACACAGTCAAATGGAGTTTGATCTACCTAGACACAATACTTGAAATTGAGAATTGGAGATTTTATATGATTGGATGACTCTATATACTTGTATAATGAATTGTAGACTTTAGATGATTTGATTTATATGAGTTTTCAGATTTCTAGTTTTGGGGCTTTCGTTCGCATACAGTTGAACAATGGGTCGATTCAGAACATTAGTTTAAGTGATGTTTTAAGTCAAAATAACACTCCAATGTGTTCATTGGCCTCAAATTAAGCTCCACGTCAAATTTGAGGCCAAAATGACCCCAAGTGCCCTTTGAAACAGGGGGTCGATTTTTCATCAAACCCCCACAAAAAATCGCCCGATATGTTGGCCTCTGTTACCGTGTCAGTAATCACCGACACGGCGATATAGGTTGACATGTCAGACCTTGTTTGAAACCTATTTATGGCATTTTTCACCAAAAAAAAAAAGGGATAATTTTCATCTGGACCCCCTGAGGTTTGATCTATGTCATTTTTAGTCCAAAAATATTGAGACTTTGCATTTGCCTGCCCTATAATATAGAAAAAGTCAATTTAAGGACAAATTATTACTTCTATGACAAATTTGCCCTTTTTCTTTTTTTTTTTAATTTAAAATTTACATTTTAAGGGGTTAAAGTTTATTAATTTACATAATTAGACCCTCCTTCATTATCCGATTCCCAAATCTCTAGTTCTACCAATTCTAAATCATTATTTTTTAAATCCTAGTTGAAGATTCTATTAGAACTGGTAGAACCAGAGATTTTGGAATGTCAAGTAACCAGCCAGACCTGTCTCGGTTCGATTCTTCCATGGCCTTAACAGTGGTGATCCTCCTTAACGTACTCTTCTTCATTGGGTTCTTCTCGGTCTACATCCAACCACCATCTGGTGGTAGACGATAGTTCCACAGACGACAACCACCGACGACGCCAACAAGGGTGGAGAGGTTCTTCCTCTAGTCTTGACACCTCTGTAATACAATCCCTTCCCCTCTTTGCTTACGACGGCAACATTAAGACAAAGGAAACCTTGGATTGCCCGATTTGCCTCAACGAATTCAAAGAGCAAGAGCCCATCAAGGTGATTCCTTTCTGCGGCCATTTCTTTCATCCCCAATGCATAGACATCTGGTTGTCTGCTCATGTCTTGTGTCCAATCTGCCGTTCAACTCAACTACTCGCTCCTCCTCCTCGTGATGGCAAGGTGGTTGGCAGCAGGGGTATGGAGGAGCCAGTCGGCGGCGGTTGTCTATCCGTTCGCCGTACAAGCATTGACGTTCAATCCTCCGTCCCTACAAGCATAAATACAGAGTGTGTCAAGTGCCGGCGGCAGAGAGAAGCAACGGCACCACCACTGTTGGATGCGAATGGGATAAGGGTGAACAACTTCTCCTCTTAGGATTTGGAAAATAAGGATTTAGAATGATAGAACTGGATTCCGGAATCGGGTAATGAAGTAGGGTCTGATTTTGTAAATTAATAAATTTTAACTCTTTAAAATGTAAAAATTAAATTTAAAAAATGGCAAATTCATCATAGAAGTGATAATTTGCCCTTAAATTGACTTTTTTTATAGTACAGAGGAGGCGGATGCAAAGTCTTAATTTTTTTGGACTAAAAATGACATAGACCAAACCTCAGGGGGTCCAGATGAAAATTACCCTAAAAAAAAAAAAAAAGTCATACTTCATATATGGATAATAGGGGCGTCACCTGAATTTCGTACTCAATTTAGGGATTTAAACGTAAAAACTTTTAAATAATTATTTTGAAAATTAAAGGTATTCACAAAATATTCCGGTTTTATTTGGTGGTTTCGATCACATTTTTCAAAATACTACAAAATGATTGGTTTATGAGTCTCCAACCCTTCTTCAGATTCGGGTTTCCAAAAAAGGAAAGGGATTGAAGATAGGGAAAGCTCAATATCCTAATTTTGTTCAAAATAGAGAAAACCTTGGATCACCAAAAAGCCTAACTTTTATTTATAACAAGATAGAGAAACCCTAAGTCCTAGAAAACACTAAGGGCCTGGATTTTTTGTATCTACAATTTCCTGGAAATCTGCTTCAGAATCATGGTTCTAAAGAATCAGGATTATGTGGAATTAGATTTTGTAGGATCATATTCGTAATAAAAAAATGTTTGAGGAGAAAGACAAATTTTTTCTTTAATTATTATTGTTCTCCTAATTGTTAAGGGTAATAATTAATTTGATATAAGTGTAAATACGTAATCTAAAACCTAACAAGACCAAAACTCTGAATTAGCTGCTAGCCCACACATACATGATATATGGTAGCCCCTAGTGACAATTGGCATACTGCATTTGCAAGAGTACCAAATTAAACAATCCACCATCAACAACTATATGTAATTGTAGATGAGAAAGATCGGACCAAAATATGGTGAAAAATGCAAGAAAAAAGAAAGGCTCTGGAGAAGTTTGGAGAGGAGAGAGAAGTTCGGTCGAAAATTCAACTGTAGACGATATATCACCGAGAAAATGGTCAAAAAAGCCACCGTTCACGATAGTTCACTGATTTCTCGTCGATATATCGTCGACACTTTGTAAGTGTCGTGTCGCCCCCACAACGAATCAGCTTGTGTCATATCGCTGACACATTGTACAGTAGATGCAACGTTTGTCCCAAGCAATGATGGTCACCTTGGTTTTACCCTCTAGAAGTTTGAACCAGGGACAACCTTAAAAAATTTGATCTAAAAGAAATTGGGTTTCACCATTGATACAAGAAGCCATATGTACATCAAAGGGTAAAGGAGATTTGAGTTTCAGAAGTAGTTCGTTCAGAATGTGACGTTGACTTCTTTGACTCTTGGGGACTTCTTACTAGTTCTGCATGGACTATAGAGTTTTGAAACTCCAAAAGCTTTATAATTGAAATTTACCTAATCCATCGCTCTCCACAAAGTGAAGTTCTTGGATTTGGAATAGATTACATAAGTTATACATGCTCTTAAATAAGTTTTGATTTGTACATAAATTTCTATTTGAAATGACCCAGAAATTCATTACATTGATGGTTACAATATTCCTTCTCCAGTCTTCATCCATCATACTTCTGATTCAAAGACCTATTGTTAAATGCTTCTTGGAGTTGAACTACAATTTCTTCAATATTCCATCTTAGGTGAACGTTGTCGACCTATGCATTTGAATCTAGGGGCAGATATGCCGCATGATCTAACGCTGGGATTTTCTTATACTGGGGTTGCATCAAAGTTAAACTCTGATGCACCTGCCAACGAGGAAAACTGAGATTTTTCAATTAGAAACAAGAGAGGAAAGTGCCTCTGAGCAGTCTCATATCCAACGTAAGTATACAAATATCTAAGGAGAAGCCATGAACTTAATTAAGAAAATGAGGTCGGGTCTTCTAGAAAGATGGTAAGGTTCAGGTGAACTCTTATTCAAAACAGTTAGTATTAATCTTATCATAACCAGTGGGAGCTCACCAGTTCAGGTTAACGTCCTTCATGGCTTCATGTGGTTAAAAATATAATTCGCTTCTCCACTCTTTTTACATATGCTGTGGGAACTTCGTATTCATCTATAGTTTAATTATTTCTCGCTGAAGGTTATTCATTTGTTGTTATTATTATTATTATTATTACTACTACTTGTTTTTGGGGGTAAGAATCTGCAGTCAGCAAGACCTTCCCAAAATTCAGTTTTTTCAGTTTTACACCGACCTACATTTTAGCTTAATTTTTCGAGATTTGATTGCGATCAACTACCCATCCAGAAATCAAGAATCATCATTTCTTGATCTTTGATGGGTAGTTTATGATCCTTAACTGGTGAGGTTTATTATAAAAAGGTTGTTCTGGTTTATATGGACGAGATTCTCAAACTTCAACTTGGCTGGGGAGGAACTGGATTGTGGTTGTCCAAAGTAATTGTATGATATGAAAAACAGGTGAAATTGGTTTGCGAGTTCAAGTGGGTAGAAAAAGAAGAAGAAGAAGAAGAAGACGAGAGCAAGGGGAAATGGGTTTAGAGCAATGGAAAACGGGTTTAGGGATTATGTTTTGCGCCCTTGTCGTCACAGTCCCTATGACTTTAACAATTTACATGTTAATCTTCTCTATAAATGCTTCTCTCAAGCAGGACTTCTTTGACCCTGTCAAGCCATTGTCTTCTTCTTCCGTGGACCCCGTTATGAAGATGCCGTTGGGTCGCTTCAAGACATCTTCGGAGAAGAGGCTCTTTCATACGGTCGTCATGGCTTCAGATTCGGTGTACGACACATGGCAGTGCAGGATTATGTACTACTGGTTCAAGAAGTTCAAGAATGGAACCAACTCCGAAATGGGTGACTTCACCAGGATCTTGCACTCTGGGAAGCCTGATAAATTAATGGATGAGATCCCTACTTACGTTGCTAAGCCCCACCTTCATGGAACTGATGAGGTATATTTAGTATTTCAGTATTTCCTTTCTCTTGTTTTACTTCAACCTAGTTTTCCACAGATTCTTGGTTGGGAGTTGAATTGCAGAAATGTCACATCTTAATCCCTGTTACACGGAAAGTGAACGCTATTCTTGATTCAAATTCCACCACCCTCTTCCCTACTCCTCTTTTCTTTTTCTTTTTAGTTTTATCTTTGTGGGTTTTGAATATGATAGTGTACTGACCTTCTAGTAACAATCCTGTTTCTGGAAATTAAAATTTGAAGTTTCTGTTGCTGATTTTGCTTCAATTCTTTAGCATAATGATAGAATCTTTTTGGCATTGTATGTTGTAAATAGTAAGACATTCTTAACAACCAGGCCTAGAACGTCAATAACAGACAGCATCAACTCATTGAAGCCCCAAGTCAATGGATTTTCCCTCCAATCAGCTTTATGCGAGGTTAGACATGATAACTGGCAATACGGCCTAAAGTTATGCATGTGTTTCCTCATCGGTTCTCCTAGCGGCATTGCCCTGTAATAGTCTATTTGAGGTTGTACTTGGTAGAAGGCCTAACTATGCGTGTCTCTAGTCACCATTTCTCCATGGTCATTTAGGCTTGCCCTACTTCTTTTGGCTCCTTTAATCTGAATCAGATCCCTCATCAGTACTGGAGCATTCTAGTGCCTTTGTCTAGCAACTGTTTTGTGTGATAAGAAGTGCACCTACACGTGAAGATGCAAAGGTTGCTTAATTGATGGAGACTGCAGTAAGGGTCGGTAGTCAGTTCCACAGAACTGTGGCTAACCCCTCTTTAATGACTAATTTCGTGTCAGCTCTACACCATATCTGGGATTGAGAAGTTATTATTACAGTTCATATTCCTATCCTTCCGTCATAAGCAAACCATGCTAGTTTAATATGCTTTTACATGTTGGCATTTGTCAGGTTCTTCTCAGATATGTTTGAGCTGTACTTTTAATTTGGATTTAATGATGTGTTGTTTCCTATATGCTTCGAGTTAATTGTTTATACTCATCTCATAATATCAGGAGTATAATGCTGTTATCAGACCGTGGGCTTATCAAGACTGGCTTTTGAATGCTGACATCGAAGAAGAGTATGAAAAATTGATCCTGAGGCTAGATTGGATAATTGGTCTTTAGTAATTTATCTTATGTTTGACTACCCACCTTACCATTTGAGTATCAACTTTTTTGTTCACAGTTACATACTAATGGCAGAACCAGACCATATTATTGTTCAACCTATACCAAACCTATCAACGTATCGGCTTGGAGCTGCATTCCATTATCTTCCTAAAGAATATGAGTCACTTTTCCAAAAGTTCTACCCTGAGGAGAACCGATTTGTCCCTAACATTGATCCAATTGGGAATTCTCCTGTAATCATTCGGAAGGTCTGTCCTCAGTCTGTGTATTTACTATGTGTTTTTTTTTTTCCTTTTAAATCTTGCGTTATGTCGATATTTATGTCACTTGGGTTTAGGCATCTCTTAGAAAAATTCTTCCAACGTGGATGAGTTTTTCTTGGCGACTGAAGGAGGAAACACAAGTACAGCAGGCAATTGCCCCGCTTCAGAGGCAAGAATCTCACCTGTCTGTTCTCATGGCTTAACTTCCCTTCTTCTCTTTCAATTATTGTGCCACATTCTTACCTGATCATAATGTATACAGGTATGCTTATGCTTTTTCGTCTGCTTTGCATAATGTGAGTCATATCTTGTACAAGGACTTCATGATTCAGGTACTGTGAGTTCTATTTTCTCTTTTATCTATTCCGATTATGACAGGTCAACCTGTTCTGAATCTTCTATGGTTATAACCTCCAGTGGAGTTATTCACCTATATTTTTCAGAACCAGCCTATGTGAATGTGTATTTCTCAGGACAGATATCACCAAGAGATGGTCTTAGATGCAAAAAAATACTCTAATTGTCTTATTTTCATGGTACACTAACTGTCGTTAGGCTATATGTATCAACAATGGAAATCTTTCCAGCTTGACATAGAATGGACCAGCATGGGAAGATGTCTAACATATTATACTTTAATATTTACTACCTGACAAGCATTTTACCTGTTTCTGTGACACTAAAGCCTCCCCGGGATACAGAGGTTGATGAGATGTTCATAATCCATTATACCTATGGGTGTGACTATGACATGAAGGTACTGCTGCCTCTTATAGTTATTACTTATTCTATATACATTTAATACAAAGGTTCACTTCTGCCCAAGAAAGAAAAAGATCACATAATAACTTTATAATATATTACTAGGTTAATGTGACCTTAACAGACATGCTTTGTTGCAGGGTAAGTTAACAGATGGGAAGGAAGGAGAATGGAGATTTGACAAAAGGTCATATGTTGACGTAGTACCTCCAAGAAATCTTCCATTACCTCCAGCTGGTGTCCCTGATAGTGTGGTACGTTTTTTTTTATCTTTTCGCACAAATTTGATTCCCAGTTAAGGCATCTGTGTAGATGGGGCATATGTATGTTATTAGACAAGCTATGATGTGTTGATAGAATGGAGGTCCAGGAAACCACTAACGCCAGTGAGGGGGTTTCAATGGACCAGCCAGAAATTGGAATTTCATCAAGACTGATCGAAACCAGGTACATTTTGGGTAAACTTGACCATGTGATCGGCAGAATCTAGTCTGGAACCATTGAAACTAGTTGAATCTATCAAACTAGGTTGGTCGTTGAAACCGGCCAAAACTTCGATGTTAGTTCCGAAAATTTTGAAATACGGTTGAAAACTGATCATCTGATCTTGGACTTGAGGGAAACTGAGATATCTCAGTATATGTTTCCATGATCATTATCTCATGAGTGCGTTAGCTTCTGGTATTGTTTACTTTGACCCAAACTATGTTGAATGAATATTCTGCAGCTCACCTACTAAGCTATTATTGTATGCTTGGTTTGTGCTGTACCGAGTTTTTTCTATGGTAAAAAGTTTTTTGAGTGTGGTTGCCTCGGGGATGCAGAGCTTATGCAGAAAGTTACTGTTCTTAATAGTATGTTCTGCCTTCATACTCTTATGATCTTATCCTTCTGATTCTACTTGCGACTTGAATGTAACAGGTGACCCTGGTGAAAATGATAAATGAAGCAACGGAAAACCTCCCTGATTGGGGAGCATAGGCAAGTTCACAGTGTTGCCGCTGGTTTAGAGCCTGAGTTGCGGATGGCGAATGCAATGCACTTCATGATGACACATGTACAGTTGTTGAGATCCTGAGTTCTGGGCTTTTGTGCCTGGCTCATCACCACCACTAGGGTTGGGTGATAGGTAAGGAAAGCCAAACCGTTACTGGAAAAAGATTATCCATCAGACAAACCTGTACCTCAGGTTGAGTTTATTACATGAGAGGATTCTCTGCACCATATTCTTCAGTTGTTATTAGCGGTAGAATTGATTTACTAAAAAGGAAAACTGGGGACAACTCTGGAAGTTAGCCATTCATAAATTGCTAAAGAGTTGAGACCACAGAAACCTCGACTACAATCAATGATTTCATTAAAATACCTTCCCATGTTTCACCCAAAGGGCCTACAAATAAAGTACTGGTAAGCCAGGAAGAGATCAAGATTCATCCTACTGGTAATGAATGACTAATTCAAATAACGCCTACAATCTTTTTGACTTGCAAAAGCATGGGATTTTCTTTCCTTCATCCTCATGTTTGAAATGGTAGTCATATGTTATTTCTTCTCCCGGATTAATATCTCTCTCCGCAAAGAAAACAACCTGCAAGAGAACAAACCATAAGCTGATATAACATATACGTATTACCAGTCTGCAAAATAAAATTTGGGGTATATAAATGGTTTTGGTTTCTAGCATCACAAACGAGCATGATGCCAGAACCGACAGGATCCATTGAGCAAGGAGATAACATATACATGTAACTCTCAAATGGTGCATCCATGAAGCCAATCCTCCATGGAAGCACTATTTACTACAACTGTTTTAAATCCGATTTTTTTTTTGGGTCCAAAATCCATCTATGGAATACACAATCACAAACAGATCTATAATCTATATTGAAAATGTCAACAGAAGAATAAAATTGAGGAGATATAACAAACATGTTGCAGAATTCAAGACCATGCCTCAACAGGCAGAATAGTGAAGCAGGATTCATGTGCCAACACCAGTAGCTCAGTCAGTTAATAGCAACTTAAAAAAGCGAAGGCAAAATAGCATTAATTGTCTGCCAAGAAATGGTAAACCATGTTTTTCACAGTACCTTCTTTTCATTCCTCACTGAAATTACTTTGGCAACGCAGTTTGGCTGATCATGGAAAAGAAACAGAATTAAAATTCATATAAAAGAACAAACGAATGAAAGAGAGAAAGAAAGAAAGAGAAATTGACAAACGCATGCAAGTAAATGTTCCTATGATTGAAAAGAAAGCACAGACAATTTGAAAGAATGTTCCACAACAGTGAGGGGTCTGAGAATGCATTTTTAAATATGCAAGATTCAAGAGTAAATGCGTAACCATTTAGCGTCAACAGCCAGCACTAATACATGATATTTCATGATTTACAGTACAGTAAGATAGCTGGGTAAAAGAGGCTTACAAGGCATGAATGGTTAACAAATCGAGCAATCCCTCCTTTGCGGGTGGCATCAATAATATGCTCTTTATCAATCCTAAAGAAGTAGCATGCACTCTTGTACTGAAGCTTTCTTCCAGATTGATAATCATTTTCTCTCTTGTCAGCTACACGAAGCCCAACAATCTCACCAACATACTCAACAACCTAGAAAAATGCAATTACCTTAAAATCTCAAATTCAGGTTGAAGTACGAAATAAAGAAAACAGTCCAGGAATGTTACCATTGAACCACGAGAGATAAACCGAGATGTGTAAAGACCCAGAGCATGTATACCAGATTTGTAGACAACCAAATGTTTTCATCCCTTGGCTTGTTTGTAACGGGCATATTCTTTCTGCATGAAGAAAGGACAAAAAGTCTAGCAATGTGAACATAATAAGACAACTGGTATCCATTTTACTGGATAAAATTTAAATAGGAGACATCAGCAAATTTATGAAAGACATCCAAAAGCTAAACAATGTGTATCGCTTCACATCCTTCAACATGCTTTTTCCAGTGGCATCACTTGATGTAGTTTCAGATTGGTAGGAGACAAACTAGAAGCCGTTTCTACCAGTATCTGATCTGAGCAGGTAGTTTGAATAGGTGAAAAAGGGTTTCAAGTCAAAACTGGGGTTAGTGTTTGATAGGACCTTGGATTTGATGGCGAGGTTATGTCTAATAATGAAGGTTTCTTGATGTGTTAATGGTGGAATAGTGCGGGTACTAATTGACAAAGGAAGTAGGGTAAGGTTCCCAGGTTTTAGAAGGTGAAGAAAATGGAATCTAGTCTTTACGAACGGAATTTGTGGCAGATGTATGGACTGAGTACTCAAGGAGCTGGGAGTAAAATTTGATCCAAGTATGGCAGGTTTTTGACAGTTGAACAGGTCTGAAGTTTTCAAAGCTTGTGGATGGTGCCTTGTGATGGGAAGAAAGCTATGGTTTATGGTTTGAAGGATTAGAAGAAGAATTGGCGTTGGGGATGATCCAACTTACTGTTTGGTGAACATCCTTTTGAATAGCAGCTTGAAGACTGGAATGGTTGAAGAAAAACTTAATCTTGCACAAAATCTCCAGCAATTACATGGACCTTCAACGGATAAATATGGCATATTGGGGTTGCTTGAATGATTCAGTACAAGGTGATAGGAAATAGAATAGCTAATTCAATAGGCAGCATTGGAAGAAGAAAAAAAATACAAAATATGGTGAAAAGTGCAAGAAATAAGAGAGGCTTTAGAGAAGTTTGGAGACAAGAAAGAAGTTCGGTCGAAAATTCGACCTTAGACGATATATTACCGAGAAAACGATCAAAAAATCGACCGTTCACGATATTTCACCGATTTCTCGTCGATATATCGTCGACACTTTGTAAGTGTTGCGTTACCCCAGCGAATCGCCCTACGTCATATCGCCGACGCATTGTACAATGGATGCAATTTTTGTCCCAAGCAATGATGTTCGATCACCTTGGTTTTACCATTTAGAAGTTTGAACCAGGTACAACCTTAAAAAAATTGATCTAAAAGAAATTGGGTTTCACAATTGATACACTTTTATCGCTTGGGAAGCCTTCTGTACATCGAAGGGTAAAGGAGATTTGAGTTTCAGCTAGAAGTAGTTCGTTCAGAATGTGACGTTGACTTCTTTGACTCTTGGGGACTTCTTACTAGTTCTGCATGGACTATAGAGTTTTGAAACTCCAAAAGCTTTATAATTGAAATCTACCTAATCCATCGCTCTCCACAAAGTGAAGTTCTTGGATTTGGAATAGATTACATAAGTTATACATGCTCTTAAATAATTTTTTATTTGTACATAAATTTCTATTTGAAATGACCCAGAAATTCATTACATTGATGGTTACCATATTCCTTCTCCAGTCTTCATCCATCATACTTCTGATTCAAAGACCTATTGTTAAATGCTTCTTGAAGTTGAACTACAATTTTTTCAATAGTCCATCTTAGGTGAACGTTGTCAACCTATGCATTTGAATCTAAGGGCAGATATGCCGCATGATCTAACAGTACTGGAATTTTCTTATAGTGGGGTTGCAACAAAGTTAAACTCTGATGCACCTGCCAACGAGGAAAACTGAGATTTTTCAATTAGAAACAAGAGAGGAAAGTGCCTCTGAGCAGTTTCATATCCAACGTAAGTATACAAATATCTAAGGAGAAGCCATGACATTATGAAAATGAGGTCGGGTCTTCTAGAAAGATGGTAAGGTTCAGGTGAACTCATATTCAAAACAGTTAGTATTAATCTTATCATAACCAGTGGGAGCTCACCAGTTCAGGTTCATGTGGTTAAAAATATAATTCGCTTCTCCACCCTTTTTACATATGCTGTGGGAACTTCGTATTCATCTATAGTTTAATTATTTCTCCCTGAAGGTTATTCATTTGTTATTATTATTATTACTATTTTTTTTTTGGGGTAAGAATCTGCAGTCAGCAAGACCTTCCCAGAATTCAGTTTTTTCAGTTTTACACCGACCTTCTACATTTTAGCTTTAATTTTTCGAGATTTGATTGCGATCAACTACCCATCCAGAAATCAAGAATCATCATTTCTTGATCTTTGATGGAAAGTGTATGATCCTTAACTGGGGAGGTTTATTATAAAAAGGTTGTTCTGGTTTATATGGACAAGATTCTCAAACTTCACCATGGCTGGGGAGGAACTGGGTTAGTACTATATAGCTAACTGCACTGCATTGTGGTTGTCCAAAGTAATTGTATGATATGAAAAACAGGTGAAATTGGTTTGCGAGTTCGAGTGGGTTGAAGAAGAAGAAGAAGAAGAAGAAGAGAGCAAGGGGAAATGGGTTTTGAGCAATGGAAAATGGGTTTAGCGAGTTTGTTTTGCGCCCTTGTCATCACACTCCCAGTGGCTTTAACAACTTACTTATTAATCATCTCTGCAAATGCTTCTCTCAAGCAGGACTTCTTTGACCCTGTCAAGCCATTGTCTTCTTCTTCCGTGGACCCCGTTATGAAGATGCCGTTGGGTCGCTTCAAGACATCTTCGGAGAAGAGGCTCTTTCATACGGTCGTCATGGCTTCAGATTCGGTGTACGACACATGGCAGTGCAGGATTATGTACTACTGGTTCAAGAAGTTCAAGAATGGAACCAACGCCGAAATGGGTGGCTTCACCAGGATCTTGCACTCTGGGGAGCCTGATAAGTTCATGGATGAGATCCCTACTTACGTTGCTGAGCCCTACCTTCATGGAACTGATGAGGTATATTTAGTGTTTTAGACTTTTAGTATTTCTTTTCTCTTGTTTTACTTCAACCTAGTTTTCCACAGATTCTTGGCTGGGAGTTGAATTGCAGAAATGTCACATCTTAATACCTCTTACACGCAAAGTGAACACTATTCTGGCTTCAAATTCCACCACCCTCTTCCCTACTCCTCTTTTCTTTTTCATGTAGTTTTATCTTTGTGGGTTTTGAATATGATAGTGTACTGACCTGCTACTAGTAACAATCCTGTTTCTGGAAATTAGAATTTGAAGTTTCTGTAGCTGATTTTGCTTCAATTCTTTAGCATAATGATAGAATCTTTTTGGCATTGTATGTTGTAAATAGTAAGACATTCTTAACAACCAGGCCTAGAACGTCAATATATAACAGACAGCATCAACTCATTGAAGCCCCAAGTCAATGGATTTTCCCTCCAATCAGCTCTATGTGAGGTTAGACATGATAAATGGCATAAGGCCTAAAGTTATGCATGTCTTTCCTCATCGGTTCTCCTAGAGGCATTGCCCTGTAATAGTCTGTTTGAGGTTGTACTTGGTAGAAGGCCTAACTATGCGTGTCTCTAGTCACCATTTCTCCATGGTCATTTAGGCTTGCCCTACTTCTTTTGGCTCCTTTAATCTGAATCAGATCCCTCATCAGTACTGGAGCATTCTAGTGCCTTTGTCTGCTAGCAACTGTTTTGTGTGGTAAGAAGTGCACCAACACGTGAAGATGCAAAGGTTGCTTAATTGATGGAGACTGCAGTAAGGTTCGGTAGTCAGTTCCACAGAACTGTGTGGCTAACCCCTCTTTAATGACTAATTTCGTATCAGCTCTACACCATATCTGGGGATTGAGAAGTTATTATTACAGTTCATATTCTTATCCTTCCGTCATAAGCAAACCATGCTAGTTTAATATGCTTTTACATGTTGGCATTTGTCAGGCTCTTCTCATCGAGCAGTACTTTTAATTTGGATTTAATGATGTGTTGTTTCCTATATGCTTCTAGTTAATTGTTTATACTCATCTCATAATATCAGGAGTATATAGTTATTAACAGACCATGGGCTTATCAACACTGGCTTGAGAATGCTGACATCGAAGAAGAGTATGAAAATTTTATCCTGAGGCTAGATTGGATAATTGGTCTTTAGTAATTTATCTTATGTTCTACTACCACCTTACCATTTGAGTATCAACTTTTTTGTTCACAGTTACATACTAATGGCAGAACCAGACCATATTATTGTTAAACCTATACCAAACCTATCAACGTATCGGCTTGGAGCTGCATTCCATTATCTTCCTAAAGAATATGAGTCACTTTTCCAAAAGTTCTACCCTAAGGAGAACCGACTTGTCCCTAACATTGATCCAATTGGGAATTCTCCTGTAATCATTCGGAAGGTATCTCCTCAGTCTGTGTATTTACCAGAGATTTTTTTTTTCTTCCTTTCCATAGTTGTGTTATGTCGACACTTATGTCACTTGGGTTTAGGCATCTCTTAGTAGAATTCTTCCAACGTGGATGAGTATTTCTTGGGGAATATTGAGGGATCCAGAAGTAGCTCAGGCATCTGGTTGGGTACTTGAGAGGTAAGAATCTCACCTGTTTGTTCTCATGGCTTAACTTCCCTTCTTCTCTTTCAATTATTGTGCCGCAGTCTTACCTGATCATGTCGTTTTTTGTTCTTACATACTTTTATACAGGTATGCTTATGCTTTTTCATCAGCTTTGCATAATGTGAGTCATATCTTGTACAAGGACTTCATGATTCTGGTACTGTGAGTTCTATTTTCTCTTTTATCTATTCCGATTATGACAGGTCAACCTGTTCTGAATCTTCTGTGGTTATAACCTCCAGTGGAGTTATTCACCGATATTTTCAGAACCCAACCTATGTGAATGTGTATTTCTCAGGACAGATATCACCAAGAGATGGTCTTAGATGCAAAAAAATACTCTAATTGTCTTATTTTAATGGTACACTAACCATCGTTAGGCTATATGTATCAACAATGGAAATCTTTCCAGCTTGACATAGAATAGACAAAGTATGGGAAGATGTGTCTAACATATTATACTTCAATATTTACTACCTGACAAGCATTTTACCTGTTTCTGTGACACTAAAGCCTCCCTGGGATACAGAGGTTGATGAGGAGTTCATAATCCATTATACCTATGGGTGTGACTATGACATGAAGGTACTGCTGCCTCTTATAGTTATTACTCGTTCTATATACATTTAATACAAAGGTTCACTTTTGCCCAAGAAAGAAAAAGATCACATAATAACTTTATAATGTATTACTAGGTTTATGTCACCTTGATAGACATGCTTTGTTGCAGGGTAAGTTAACATATGGGAAGAAAGGAGAATGGAGATTTGACAAAAGATCATATGTTAACGTAGTACCTCCAAGAAATCTTCCATTACCTCCAGCTGGTGTCCCTAATAGTGTGGTACGTTTTTATCTTTTCGCACAAATTTGATTCCCAGTTAAGGCATCTGTGTAGATGGTGCATATGTACGTATGTTATTAGACATGCTATGATGTGTTGATAGAATGGAGGTCCATGGAAGTTCCACCTAACTGTTCTCCAGTTGCATTCACGAAAATAATCAAGGATGAGATTTCAATCGACCAGCCAGAAACTGGAATTTCATCAAGACTGGTCGAAACCAGGTACATTTTGGGTAAAACTTGACTGTGTGATGGGCAGAAACTAGTCTGGAACCATTGAAACAGGTTGAAACTATCAAAACTAGGATGGTCGTTAAATTCGGCCAAAACTTTGGTGTTAGTTCCGAAAATTTTGAAATATTGTTGAAGACTGATCATCTCATCTTGGACTTAAGGGAAACTAAGATATCTCAGTATATGGTTCCATGATCATTATCTCATGTGTGCGTTATTAGCTTCTGGTATTGTTTACTTTGACCCAAACTATTTTGAATGAATATTCTGCAGCTCACCTATTAAGCTATTATTGTATGCTTGGTTTGTGCTGTACCGAGTCTTTCCTATGGTAATAATTTTTTGAGTGTGATTGCCTCGGGGATGCAGAGCTTATGCAGAAAGTTACTGTTTCTTAAATCTTAGTAGTATGTTCTGCCTTCATACTCTTATGATCTTATTCTTCTGATTCTACTTGCGACTTGAATGTAACAGGTGACCCTGGTGAAAATGATAAATGAAGCAACAGAAAACCTCCCTAATTGGGGAGCATAGGCAAGTTCACAGTGTTGCTGCTGGTTTAGAGCCTGAGTTTTGTGGATGACGAATGTTATGCACTTCATGATGACACATGTACAGTTGTTGAGATCCTTGTGGAGTATAGATATGGGGGCTTTTGTGCCTGGCTCATCACCACCACTAGGGTTGGGTGATAGGTAAGGAAAGCCAAACAATTACTGGAAAAAGATTATCCATCAGACAAACCTCTACCTCAGGTTGAGCTTATTACATGAAAGGATTCTCTACACCATATTCTTCAGTTGTTTTTAGGGGTAGAATTGATTTACTAAAAAGGAAAACTGGGGACAACACTGGAAGGTAGCCATTCATAAATTGCTGAAGAGTGGAGACCACAGAAACCTCGACTACAATCAATGATTTCATTAAAATACCTTCCCATGTTCACCCAAAGGGCCTACAAATAAAGTACTGGTAAGCCAGGAAGAGATCAAGATTCATTCCTATTGGTAATGAATGACTAATTCAAATAACGCCTACAATTTTTTGACTTGCAAAAGCATGGGATTTTCTTTCCTTCATCCTCATGGTTGAAATGGTAGTCATATGTTATTTCTTCTCCCGGGTTAATATCTCTTTCCGCAAAGAAAACAACCTGCAAGAGAACAAACCATAAGCTGATATAACATATACGTATTACCAGTCTGCAAAATAAAATTTGGGGTATATAAATGGTTTTGGTTTCTAGCATCACAAACGAGCATGATGCCAGAACCGACAGGATCCATTGAGCAAGGAGATAACATATACATGTAACTCTCAAATGGTGCATCCATGAAGCCAATCCTCCATGGAAGCACTATTTGCTACAACTGTTTTAAATCCGATTTTTTTTGGGTCCAAAATCCATCTACGGAATACACAATCACAAACAGATCTATAATCTATATTTAAAATGTCAACAGAAGAATAAAATTGAGGAGATATAACAAACATGTTGCAGAATTCAAGACCATGCCTCAACAGGCAGAATAGTGAAGCAGGATTCATGTGCCAACACCAGTAGCTCAGTCAGTTAATAGCAACTTAAAAAAGCGAAGGCAAAATAGCATTAATTGTCTGCCAAGAAATAGTAAACCATGTTTTTCACAGTACCTTCTTTTCATTCCTCACTGAAATTATTTTGGCAACGCAGTTTGGCTGATCATGGAAAAGGAACAGAATTAAAATTCATATAAAAGAACAAACGAATGAAAGAAAGAAAGAAAGAAAGAGAAATTGACAAACGCATGCAAGTAAATGTTCCTATGATTGAAAAGAAAGCACAGACAATTTGAAAGAATGTTCCACAACAGTGAGGGGTCTGAGAATGCATTTTTAAATATGCAAGATTCAAGAGTAAATGCGTAACCATTTAGCGTCAACAGCCAGCACTAATACATGAGTGGTAGAGCAAGTAAATGCGTAACCATTTAGCGTCAACAGCAAGCACTATTACATGAGTGGTAGAGCAAGTTAATATTTACTCATAGCTGAGATATTTCATGATTTACAGTACAGTAAGATGGCTGGGTAAAAGAGGCTTACAAGGCATGAATGGTTAACAAATCGAGCAATCCCTCCTTTGCGGGTGGCATCAATAATATGCTCTTTATCAATCCTAAAGAAGTAGCATGCACTCTTGTACTGAAGCTTTCTTCCAGATTGATAATCATTTTCTCTCTTGTCAGCTACACGAAGCCCAACAATCTCACCAACATACTCAACAACCTAGAGAAATGCAATTACCTTAAAATCTCAAATTCAGGTTGAAGTACGAAATAAAGAAAACAGTCCAAGAATGTTACCATTGAACCACGAGAGATAAACCGAGATGTGTAAAGACCCAGAGCATGTATACCAGATTTGTAGACAACCAAATGTTTCCATCCCTTGGCTTGTTTGTAACGGGCATATTCTTTCTGCATGAAGAAAGGACAAAAAGTCTAGCAATGTGAACATAATAAGACAACTGGTTACCATTTTACTGGATAAAATTTAAATAGGAGACATCAGCAAATTTATGAAAGACATCCAAAAGCTAAACAATGTGAATCGCTTCACATCCTTCAACATGCTTTTTCCAGTGGCATCACTTGATGTAGTTTCAGATTGGTAGGAGACAAACTAGAAGCCGTTTCTACCAGTATCTGATCTGAGCAGGTAGTTTGAATAGGTGAAAAAGGGTTTCAAGTCAAAACTGGGGTTAGCGTTTGATAGGACCTTGGATTTAATGGCGAGGTTATGCCTAATAATGAAAGTTTCTTGATGTGTTAATGGTGGAATAGTGCGGGTACTAATTGACAAAAGAAGTAGGGTAAGGTTCCCAGGTTTTAGAAAGTGAAGAAAATGAAATCTAGTCTTTACGAACGGAATTTGTGGCAGATGTATGGATTGAGTACTCCAGGAGCTGGGAGTAAAATTTGATCCAAGTATGGCAGGTTTTTGACAGTTGAACAGGTCCGAAGTTTTCAAAGCTTGTGGATGGTGCCTTGTGATGGGGAAAAAGCTATGGTTTATGGTTTGAAGGATTAGAAGAAGAATTGGTGTTGGGGATGATCCAACTTACCATTTGTTGAACATCTTTTTGAACAGCAGCTTGAATGGTTGAAGAAAAACTTAATCTTGCACAAAATCTCCAGCAATTACATGGAGCTTGAATGGATAAATATGGCATATTGGGGTTGCTTGAATGATTCAGTACAAGGTGATAGGAAATAGAATAGCTAATTCAATAGGCTGCATTGGGGAAAAGAAAAAGAAAAAAGGAAAAATAGAAATCTATATGCATACAAATATGGGAGACGAGGTGTTACATATATATAGCCTAACAGTTGAACAGGAGAAGATAAGAAATCGGAAGTCCAATTAGGACCCCAGAAACTGGGCTCCAAATTAGAAGCTAGGCACTAAACTAGGATCCATAATAGAATTGGGAGTCAAAACTTTTGCCAGGATTTACTTCAAATCCCCATTAGGATTATGAGTAAAGATAAGACTTGATTAAAGACTAAATATAATTTTGAATATTCGTAAACTACTCGATGATTTTAGTGCTGGCACAAAGGGGTGTCCGAACACCTATCCTGATGCTGGTTTAGAGGGATCTCTACACCCATTCAGGTGCTGGTATAGGGAAGAATTAAGAATATCTAAACGTCTGGTTCTCTATACAAGCAAACTGCATCATTCCTTCCCAAAACTGTCAACAGAATCTTGCTACATGGAAAGCCAGCTCATCTATGACATTCACCTTTTTCCAGCTACAGGAAATCGTCCAACAAATAGTTTACTATTCATCAAATCGTTGACATCACATAGTTTAGAGGTATAGAGGCATGGTGGAGCAAGTAGGGTTAGATTGCAAGATGGAATACTTGATAAATAAGCTACAAGTCTATGTTCAATATATTTTTGGTTTCGAAAAAGATCGAAATAGAAGTATAGAACCCTGTGCGGTACCTGGATTTTACCATGATTTAGTTGATATTCTGCAGCTTCTAGGAAACCAACATATTTAGGTGGCCTTGACAATTCTCTATCAAGTTTTGATCCATGCTAAGTAGGATTCCCTGCAAGATCTGTTTTGCTATTTTCCCCCATCTCATCCAGTGCAGTACCTTGGATTATACCATGTTTCCGTTGATATTCTGCAGTTTCTATGGAAGCAAGATGTGAAAGTCAACCCGGAAGGCACCCGCCCGGGGGGATGTGAATAGGTTGAGAGTTGAGACTAGTGGATTTATGCATTGTTCTCACAACTGATCAATAATAAAAAATTTCTAGCAAGGATACAAAGAGAGACAGGGCACAGGGATTTATAGTGGTTCTATTCAACTGAATTTACGTCCAGTTCCTTCTAAAACTTCAGAAGGATTTTCCACTAGTATGTACCTTTCAATTGTGGGTGGGGACACAAACACCTTTACAAAATCTTGACCAAGGCAAGAGCACCCAATTATAAATAATGAACAAAATAATAAATAAATAAAAAAGAATAACGATCTCTAGGGTGCACAAACCCTTTGTATGAGCTTAGAACATATGCACTTGATTGGTCTCCAAACTCCAAGAAATCAACCTTGAGATCAACACCTTAGCCTTCTTAACAAATGGGATGAACCTCCCAAGGGATTCTGGGGTTAGGAAGACTAAATGGCTAGAGCTAAAGCACAATAATAGCTTTGGAATTCATGCTTCAGAAATTCAAAAAGACCCCTATTTATAGCCAAAAACTAGGTTTGAATTGGTCCCAACAGATAGAAAACTGATGTAGGTCCCCACACCCACCCCAACAAGATCTCCAAGGCCCGAAAGAAGAACTAGGTTTGCTGCCCAGCAGCCTAGGTTACTCCGCCAGCATAGAAGCATGGTTCGACACTAGGTTGCGCAGTCTTACTTGAACCCAGATGGTCCTATTTATGATTAGGAGTCCAAATCTGTTTTTAATTTGTTATTTAAATCAGTCTAGGTTGAGCTTTGAGCTAAGTAGAAACCTATTTGAATTCTATTTATGTTAAAATATTGTTAAGAGTCTCTAATAAAGGCTATAAATATACAACAAATGCTTGCAACAAATCACAGTTTGATGAATACAAAATTGAATTTTTTTTTTTTTTTTTTTTTGGATGATTAAATAAGTAAATTAAACAGCGAGAAATACAAAGAATGATACAAGAGGGGGGGGGGGAGCAGCCTTCAAGAAGGAGACCGGAAATAGCCAAGAGGAGTTAAGACCCCAGGAGACAATAATGAGCTTGTTTCTTAGGGTATCAACAACCGGGGGATGGGGGATAGAGAGGAGCCTGGTAGAGACATCGAAACAAATGGCACTCCAAATTGAGTCTAAAGAGCTTTGGAAGTCCATCTCCTAAGATTGTGTTCCCACCCCACCATAGGTGGTGGACCATGGCACAAAAGACTAGCTTACCGATCCTGTCACAAATGGAGCTACGTAAAATTTTTCTCAAAGACAAGACCAGTCACGAGCAAAGCCAAAGGAGTTCCGAGAACGAGACGAAATGAAAGCTAGGGCTTTTCCCTAAATGGAACGGGAGAAAGGGCAAGTGAAGAATAGGTGCTCTAAGTCCTCTCAACCATTCCAACAAAGGATACAGTTGGGGTTAGGTAGGATATGGCGGCTAATTAGGAAGGCTTGGGTGGGAAGGGCTAGGTTTAGGGCTCTCCAAAGGGTGAGAGAGTGGCGGGGATGTGACCTTTAAACCAAACCAGGGGGGCCAAAGTGGCTGGGGGGAAGGCAAATGAAGAAGGTTCCAAGTTGAGGAAATGGAGAAGGATTTGGTGGGAGAGGGAAGCCAAACAGTGAGGTCATGAGGGGAAGCCCAAATTGAAGACATTTGTTAATGTAGATACTGAATTTGATTGATCAAAATAGTACCCAAATAGGACCTTTTCACAGGGAGTCAATTGCAAATATGATGGACTTAAGGTGAAACATAGTTTAGATGGGAAAGAGGGCTGAAACTAGAATGGTATTATAACGGGCTGAATAGGTCTTCAAATAGGGGCAGAAGTATAATGAAGAAAGTGACAATAACAATGTAATATGTAACACCCGGGCTTCACACCGCAAGGTGGATCGATTGGATCAAACACCAACCTACCTTGATCAAACACAAGGGTTCTCCAAAGAGGAGGAATGCTAGCAAGTAATTTGATTTCAATTCATAAGTTGTTTTTTCACCACTTACATAAGTCTCTTTATATAGCATTCTAAAGAGACATAAACATTAATGGCAACATCTAACCACTAGCTAACACCACCTACCTATTAATAATTCAACTACTACCTAACTCTTGACAAAGGAGAACTCTTTTGACAATGAGTTCTCTTATAGGAGTTCTCTTATTTTCAAACTAAAACCCCTTTTATTGACTTTCCAAAACCTAGATTTAGAATTAGGTCTAGACTATGAAGTTCAACATATGTGGGCTAACTTGAACCCACTAAAATAGCCCTAGCCCATGAAAGCCATGGGCTGATTCAGGTGACAACTTTAAGCCTTTGATGGGCCTAACCCAATGGGCTTCTTCTTTCGTAAATATGTCTTCAATTCTGCATCAACTCTCCCCGGCTTGAAAACATTCGTCTCCGACGAATGAATGAAGGACATGTAACGTTCATACAAATCGGGATCGAGTTTCTTGAAATCATTAGCATGAATCCAAGTACTATCATGTCGTGGACGATTCTTCCATTTGACGAGGAAAGCATGATATCCAGTGCCACGACGAGTGGTTTTGTAAGAGTCATCCAAAACCTCTTCAATGATGTCAGTGATTGGTGGCTTGAGTTGGGGCAACCTCAACATTTGTTCAGTGTCTCCATCATCAAAGTGGTGTCCTACATAAAGATGTAAGTCAGCCACGTTGAAGACATTGCTTATGTTCATTTCTTTTGGTAGCTCGAGTACATAAGCATTTGGTCCAATGCGTTTCAGCACCTTGTATGGACCCATCTTCTTTGGATGGAGTTTGTTGTTGACCCCATGTTGGAACCTTTCTGGGTTGACACGAACCATCACCATGTCTCCTGGTTGAAACTCCACATATCGTCGATGATGATCTGTTGTAGCCTTATAGACATCATTGTTGAGAGCTATTCTTTGGCGAACATCAGCATGTACCTCTGTGATATGGCGCAGAAACTCATCAGCCTCAATACTCACGCGTGCTTGTTGGTGGTAATGGAATGAGGTCTATAGGCCGTCGGGGTTGAACTCCAAGTAGAATCTCAAAAGGAGTACGATCTGTCGTACGATTAACTGAGCTGTTGTAAGCAAACTCAGCTATGTCGAGTATGGACTGCCATGTCTTCTCATAGTCATGAACCAAACACCTCAGTAAGTTTCCCAAGCTTCGATTCACCACTTCTGTTTGCCCGTCAGTTTGTGGATGGAATGCGGTTGAAAACTGTAACTTTGTGTTACTTTTCAGCCACAATGTCTTCCAAAAGTAGCTCGTGAACTTGACGTCACGATCTGAAACAATGCTACTTGGTAGCCCATGTAGTCGTACAACCTCCTTAAAGAATATCTTTGCAATGTGAGATGCATCAAAGGTCTTTTGACATGCTATAAAATGAGCCATCTTTGAGAATCGGTCAACCACAACCATAATGGAGTCTGATCGCTCTTTTGTGGAGGGTAGCCCAAGTACGAAATCCATACTAATATCAATCCAAGGTGCATGAGGAACTGGTAATGGTGAGTACAGACCTGCATTTTGCTTGGTTCCCTTGGCTAGCTGACAGACTCTGCCTCTCTTGATTACATGATCAACTTCCTTTGCAATATGGGGCCAACAATACCGATCAGTAACTTGTACGATAGTCTTATCCTTGCCAAAGTGACCTCCCAAACCTCCGCCATGCAGCTCCCGTATGATGTGATGTCGTAGGGAAGAATTTGGAATGCATAACCGAGTTCCCAAAAACAAATACCCATCGTGAAGTGAGTATTTATGATGTTGCTTGCCTTGCTGTAACTCCTTGTATGGCATGTTGAAATCTTCGTCAGATGCATACTCATCACGTATCTGATCAATGCTAACTGCATGTGCTAAGAATGTGCTAAGAGTAAGTACTTTTCGGCTCAATGCATCAGCCACCGTATTCTCCTTCCCGCCTTGTACTTCATTGCGAACACAAACTCTTGGAGATAAGCAACCCATTTAGCGTGCCTGTTGCTTATCGACTTTTGTGAATGTAGATACTTCAGCGCCTCATGATCGGTATAGAGAATGAACTCTTTGCCGATGAGATAATGTCTCCAATGGCGTAACACCTGGACAACAGCATAGAGCTATAGATCATATGTCGAATAGCGTCAATTGGCATCATTGAGTTTCTCGCTGTAGAAAGCGATAGGGTGCCCTCCTTGCATCAATACACCTCCTAGACCAATATGTGAGGCATCAGTTGCTACCTCAAATATACAGTCAAAATTTGGCAAGCGAAGTATTGGAGCCTCTGTCATCTTTTGCTTGATAAGATGAAAGGCTTTGGTTGTCGTTGTTGTCCACTTGAACTCACCTTTGCCTTGCTTCAAACTCTCGGTAATAGGTGCCATGACTGCACTTAAGTTCCGAAATGAATCTCCTGTAAAACGATGCAAGTCCATGAAAACTACGAACCTCAGTGATTGTCTTTGGTGTAGCCCAATCTGTTATACTTGTTATCTTCTCTGGATCAGCTTCAACCCCCTGTGATGAGACAATAAACCAAGGAACACAACCTTTGGCAGCATAAAGGAGCATTTCTTGAGATTGATGTATAGCTTCTCATGGCGAAGCACTCTCAAGACTTGCCGTAGATGATCGATGTGATCATTTGGATGCTTGCTGTAGATCAAAATATATCATCAAAGTATACGACCAAAAATCGACCAATAAAAGGATGGAGTACCTGTGTCATCACCCTCATGAATGTTCTAGGTGCATTCGTTAGACCAAAAGGCATGACTTTCCATTCGAATAGTCCATCCTTGGTCTTGAAGGCAGTCTTCCACTCATCTCCAGGCCGAATACGAATTTGATGATAGCCACTTCTAAGATCCAATTTAGAAAAGATCTTAGCCCCGAATAGCATGTCCAACATGTCCTCAAGCCGCGGTATAGGAAACCTATACTTGACTGTAATCTTGTTGATTGCTCTACTGTCCACACACATGCGCCATGAGCCATCCTTCTTTGGAGTCAGTAATGCTGGTACATCACATGGACTTAAGCTCTCCTGAATGAATCCTTTATGTAGCAACTCATTCACCTGTCTTTTGAGTTCATTGTGCTCTGTTGGGCTAAGGCGATAAGCCGGTAGGTTTGGTAACACTGAACCCGGTACCAAATCAATGGCATGTTGAATATCGCGCATAGGAGGTAGCTCATTAGGCAACTCATCAGGAACCACATCAGAAAAATCAGAAAGTAACTCTTTGATGGGTGGAGGGAATGTCACCTCAGGTGGAGGCGTGACTACCCTTGTAACAAGAGCCAATACCAGCCCTGTATCATGGCTAGTGTGAATGAACTCCTTGTGAGGAACAACCAGCAGCTTCTTTTGCGGTATGAACAACAACTTTTGTGCTTCATTGGTCCCCTTTTGGTTGGTCCTCAAGGACCTCCGTTGACGCATTTCAGCTGAGACATTGAATGGGTGGAGGACAGCGTGAAGTCCTTTGAACTTGAATACACATTGGTTTTTCTTCCCCCCGACCATAACATCATTATCATACATCCATGGTCGACCAAACAGAACATCAATAAGATGCATAGGGATTACATCACACCATACCTCTTCCTCATATCGATGAAGCTTCAGTGGTACGGAACACCGTTGATTTACCTCCAGAGTATTCCCATTCAGCAAGGATACCCGATATGGTTGAGGGTGCTTCTCCACCTTCAAGTTTGCTTTCTTCGCAAAGGTGTCTGAAGTAACGTTGACACAGCTCCCACTGTCAACTATCACCAAAGCGGTATCATCTCCGGACCTCATACGGCTGTAGAAGATACAATTGCGCCGCCAGTCCTCTCCTTTGGTTTCAACCACCAAGATGCGGCTCATTATATGAATGCCATAAGCATCACCTCTATTAGCATCATCCTCATCATATGCAGCTCCGTCATAGTCGCCATCATCGAGCGGGTATGGGAATAGATCAGGATCTTCTTCCTCTGCTGACTTTTCTATCTCAGCAACAGCATTAATCTTTTGACGGTGTGGCCAATATTTAGCATAATGTCAAACCTCTTGACAGTGAAAACATTGTGCTTGGCTGCCACTAGTCATAGGAGCCTTGCCCTTATCTTGTCGGGTAGGAAATGTGGGTTGAGTAGGGGTTGTTGTTGTAGGTTTTGGTGCTGGAAAATTTCGCCTAGCCTCCTCGGCTTGGTATCCAAACCTTTTGTTGTTGGATGCCAATAATTCTTCCGCACGTAGGGCCTTTTCAAAACAATCCCGCACGTTCTCTACATCCACAACGCCAATGGCCCTATTGATTTCAGGCCGTAAACCCAATCTGAAACGTGACAAGATTTGGATCTCCCTCTCTCGAATTCCTGTACGAGAAGAAAGAGAGTCAAATTGTTCCATATATTCTGCAACTGACAAGTTCCCTCGGCGAAGAGAATTTAACTTGTCTTGTAGTCGTAATCGAAAAGTAGATAACAAGTACTTTTCTCTCAATTCTTCCTTCATTTCCTCCCACGTAGTAGGAGCTCTACCACGATCTTCCAATTCATATTCGCGAGTTCTCCACCATTCACGTGCAGCTCCAACTAGCTTGGTACGTGCCAACTTCATCTTTCGTACCTCCGAGAGTTCATACCAATCAAAATAGTCATCCAACGCTGCCAACCAATCAAAAAAGACTTGAGGATCATGCTTACCCGAGTATTCTTTGAGTTCAAGCTTAACATTGTGAGAGTCACCAACATGCTTATTGCATGTAGGTTGTTCTCCAGCAAAATAACTTCGTAGGTGCTCCTCAAAAGTTGGTTGCACAACTGGAATCCTTTGGGGTCCTCTCCCCATATTTCTTCGAGCAAGAAAATTGGCTACAGAATGAGTTGGATGGAATTCACCAAGTGGAGGGTGAGGAACATGAGTAGAGGCAACAACTCTAGCCTCCATTTCTGAGAACCTCTCGTCCATTTGCTTTTGGTTCACAGTAATTTGGTTGCTTAGTTGTTGAACCATCTCCATTATTGCCGCCATAGGATTAGTTGGACTGGATGGTCCAGAATTTTCACTCCTTGTCATGGCTCTGATACCAAATAATGTAGATACCGAATTTGATTGATCAAAACAATACCCAAATAGGACCTTCTCACAGGGAGTCAATTGCAAATATGATGGACTTAAGGTGAAACATAGTTTAGATGGGAAAGAGGGCTGAAACTAGAATGGTATTATAACGGGCTGAATAGATCTTCAAATAGGGGCAGAAGTATAATGAAGAAAGTGACAATAACAATGTAACATGTAACACCCAGGCTTCACACCGCAAGGTGGATCGATTGGATCGAACACCAACCTATCTTGATCAAACACAAGGGTTCTCCAAAGAGGAGGAATGCTAGCAAGTAATTTGATTTCAATTCATAAGTTGTTTTTTCACCACTTACATAAGTCTCTTTATATAGCATTCTAAAGAGACATAAACATTAATGGCAACATCTAACCACTAGCTAACACCACCTACCTATTAATAACTCAACTACTACCTAACTCTTGACAAAGGAGAACTCCTTTGACAATGAGTTCTCTTATTTTCAAACTAAAGCCCCTTTTATTGACTTTCCAAAAACTAGATTTAGGCTTAGGTCTAGACTATGAAGTTCAACATATGTGGGCTAACTTTAACCCACTAAAACAGCCCTAGCCCATAAAAGCCATGGGCTGATTCAGGTGACAATTTTAAGCCTTTGATGGGCCTAATCCAATGGGCTTCTTCTTTTGTAAATATGTCTTCAATTCTGCATCATTTGTTGCAGCAAAAGCAGGAATAGACTAGAGTTTTAGGGTTCAGATTGAAGTAAGTTCCTTCAGCAGAGCTGCTGGTCTGCCTCCATTCATCCATCCTCCTTTCCAGGCTTTCTAAAACAGGTTAGTGATAATTCGTATTGACCCTATACATTCCCCCCCGTTGCACCTTGCTGTCCTTTCCCCTCCCTCACCCATTCGACCATCTCTCTTCTCCCCCAAACCCTAAATTTCATATCTCTTAATCCCTTCCCCGGAATCCCCTTTTCTTCTAAATCCACCCCCAACTCCCATTAGCCTTCGATCCTAGTCCCTCCCCTAGTTATCTTCTTAAAACCAAAACTTGAAACCTTAATTTCCAAAACCCTAAAACCTAGGAACTTGAATCTGAAACTGAAATCAATACGGTTCAGATTCTTTTTGTTTCAATAACCCTAGGCCTATAGCCCTAATTCAAACCCAATTCACCCAACCTAGAAACCCCAAAGCCGTAAACAGCCTTGAAACCCTAGCCGTAGGGTTTGGAAGCCCTAGTTTGTTTGCTGATAATCAAGGATCTTGGTTTGTTGGTCCTCATCCTAGTGAGGCTACATAAAAAACAGTCATAATTTTTGTTGGTTGGTTCGGTTTATTTGTGGGTTGGTTTAATTATAAGTTATTCAAGTTATTATTATTCAGTTGGTTAGTGAGGGTAATTATGTAACTTTGTATATTTCATATTATTATAAATAGGATGCTTAGGGGTCACATTGATAACCTAAGGATTCAATTATTTCCACACTTTTAAACCCATGGTCGACCTAAGTACTCTCAAGGTTGACAGGCTCAAAGTAGCCGTTTAAAGCTAGTTGTTGTAAGAAGCTGGCCTAACAGTCAATTCACAATCGACTGTAGCAACGACCGTGGGCAGATGGTCAACCAAGAGCCTCCCACGGTACCGCGAGGCTTCTAAAGAGGTGACAATCGATCAGGCCATTTTGTCTCACGGTCGACCGGCACAAAGTCCGTGGGATTTTATAGGGCTTTGCAAAAATTACTTTAAATTCCATTTATACCCCCAAGGACTGACCTAATAGACATTTTTGCCATGTGATTAGTTTCATGAAAATGCAAGCTTGAAAGTACATGCTATAACAATGTGTCACTTTCCTATTCTATATGCAAGGTCTTTAGGCTTGTCTTTTTTTCATTTTTGAGCCTTTGAAGTGTACTTTTTTTTTTGGGGGGGGATGAATAAATAATATATTAACAAAAAAGGAACAAACAAGGACGGTCTTTACGGGGAAGACTGGAAAGAAAGGTTAAGGCCCCAAGAGACAACAATAAGCTTGTTCCTTGGGGTATCATCAATCAGGGGATGAGGAGAAGCTACAAGTCAAAGTGTACTTGCATGCAGGTAAGTCCAATTTTGGTCCTCCATGTCTTAAGTCCCTTAATTTTGGTCTTTGGATGCCACACAGACTACTTCAGGGCAATGTACACTCTGCCTGAGTATCCTCTTGTATGGTATTTGGGCTATTTTTAATCACAATAGTGGATGTTAGAAAAAAAAATTTATATGTGTTTGTGACAAGGGTAGTTAGGTCATTTCCCTAACAAGATATCCAGGTGGTTCAACAATTCTCTGTTGAGTTTTTGATCCATGCTTAGTAGGATTCCCTGCAAGATCTGTTCTCTTCTTATTCTTCTTCTTTCCAGGTTCTGGTTGATAAGGTTTTGTAACATAAACATATAACCGTAGAAGAGGTCTTTTTTCTAACATAACAAACTTTTTTTAAATTATTTAGGCAGACAAGTTCTAGGTCATTTGTTAGGAAGTGACGAGAGGCTTTGTTCCTGGACTATGTACCAAAGTACAAACCCATATAATTTGATCCAATTAGCTGCATGGTGGTGTTCTCTTTGACAACTAAGGAAAGACTACATCTCATGTTTTTCTCAGCTCAATCCAGCATGTAGTTTCTATGTAAAAATATTCCTCTAGATAACTTGAATGAAGAAGTGCAAACAGCAATACTTAGCCACTTGAAAGTACCCGGCAGTCATATTCAACATCTGAAGCTGGTGGCTTTAGAAATCCTCTAGTTGATGACTTTTGCCCATTGATATGCAGCCACGCATTTATTTGTTCCTGGGGAACAAGACATCCCCCATTATCCGTAGTAGACTGCCGACATTGATTTTGTGTGAAACCATCCCTTTTGCGACCCTTGTAACCCTGTGGGGAAAGTTATGAAATATTATGTTATATCATTGCGAGGATAATTTTTTTCTGAAAATCAACAGGCAGGAGGGGGTGGGATAATACCTCTGTACGTGCACAACTTGTATCCTTATGCTCTGGACTTTCAGTTTTAATGTCAACAAGATGATCTTCACAAACATTTTTGTGATGTGCCGCATGAAGCTCACATCTGCCATAGAAGCCAACCTTCTCATTATCAACACCTTCAACCTCACTTTGCAACAAACCCTGCAACAGGGACCATTAAAGTTAAATATGGAATGAAGAAGCAATATTTAAACTCTAAAGAGCTACATATTTAACTTTATTTTATTATAGGCATTTTAATTCATGAAGGTTGAGGCATAACAAAACTATAAGAAAATTAGTCACCATCCAAAATGAAAATCTTGTTGAAAGAAAATGTAGCAGCCAACAGGCACAAGCTGGACAATCTCATTTAGTTGGTGTAAGGCTGAGTTGAGCAGTATTCAATGTAAAGAAAAACATGGCAAAGGTATCAAAAATGAAACACATGGCAAACACCCCCCCCCCCCAAAAGTCCAAGACCAGGACGTCACATTTGAAGGATATTATTCATCAAGAACTTCTCAGAATCTCTACGACCCTTCGGGCCTGCATGTTGATGCTTCTGTTCTGAAAAACATGGTTCTCACCCAAAAACATTTTTTTTTGTCCTGCGTCTACTAAAAAAATAACATTTTCCCTCTCCTTTGTTTGAGACTATAGAAATTTTTGGCACAAGGTCACATATTTGGAGTCAGTTTTTCAATAAGGTAGGGGGGGGGAATTGTTTTGAGAATTGATGAATTAGGGTTAAACTGTGTTTTTGGCACAAAAAAGACACTGGTCTGTTTCACTGGCACATAAAAACAGACCATTAGTGTACACAGAAGATTCTGTTCCACTGGCACAGAAATTGCCAGAAACAAGAAGCAGTGAATGTTCCTAATCATGCACTTTTAAGACTTTTAAACCTCAGTGAGCTGTTTTAAGAAAGCATCAAATGCTTACAGTGGCAATGGCAAATACAAATGCAAACTGAAAATTATCTGAGATAGTAGTACAGGTTAATCTGTTTAGCAAGAAAATTTTTGGGTTCTGGTTTAAGATCTCATTCAAGACAACTTCAGCTTCAGCTATTTTAATCAGTCACAGAGGGCCATGAAGTTGGTGGTACAATGCTGCCCCAGTCCTAATGGACTTCATTACATGAAGAAACACCTAGGCAGGGCATATCAAAAAGAGATTGTACATTTGTACCAGGTACCAACCAAATTGATCCTGGCAAGCAAACAAAATTATAAGATAGGAATCATAGAGATGTACTGAAGTAGCCTCTATAGAATTGAAGGTCAATAGCCAAAGTCTGTATAAGAACCAAATCAAAAAGGGGGATAATAGGGTAGCTTGAGCATCAATTTTAGGGGCATAGGGATTTTGCTAGGAGCAAAAAGGGTTTTGTAATGAAAGTTGTGGAGGTAACAAACAATTATTTCACTTTAGAACCAATTCCAGTGGTCTGATGCATGTTTCTTGAAATCCCAGGGTTTTAGGGGGCCATCTTGGTGGAGTACAAAAGAACCAAGGTTGTAGTCATCGGATGGGCTGTATCTTGTATCAAGGGGATATGAATAGGGCATATGCAGACTATGCAGTTCAATCTTGGAGCGTTCTAATGGTTGGATTGATCTGATCCTAAGTTAGAAAGGGCTTCTTGGGGAACCCAAAAACTCAAGGGCTGGAAGTCAGGTTTTAATGGTCTGATGTGGCTGCAACTTGGATCAAGGTGCAGGGCAGCTAGATAATATATGGAAAGTGTGGATTAAATTCACAAAGGTAGGTTCTTGAAAAATACGGTCTTAAAAAATGAAAACAGAAAAGCAAAAGAAAAGGGATGAGGATGGATGAACTCCAAACCAAGTGCCAGTGTTCTCAAGTCAACAAACTTATGTGACAGATCAACTGTAAAGGTTGATTCCACAGCTAAATTTAGGGATTGAATATTACTCACTAACTCCAACCAGTAGCTTCTTTGTCCAACACTAGAAGCATGCAACTTAGATGTGACTCCCCAAGTTTGAGTCAAGATATTATTCACTTAGACAAGATCTCATAATGGAGAAGGCGGCAGCAGCAGCTTGCATGAGCAATTTCACAAATGATAGTCTACCTTTACTCATCCACAATGAGATATTAAATGGGCCTTAGGCCAATTAGAAAGTTCTAATCTAAAAAGGAATAAAATCCTAACTAAAACACAATACAATCTCCTCTGGCTCCACCACCTCCTTTTGGCTTGATCTATGGCATCCGTTGGGCATTCTCTATAACCTCTTTGGCCCCCATTCTGTTTACGATACCCGTATCCCCAAAACCACCCCCTAGTCTAACTTCATCTCAAATGGATCATGGGTCCCTTCCCCCCTCCCCATTCTCACACAGGTTTGGGAATCCCCCCCCCCATCTCTAACTCCTCTAGAGACCTCATTGTTTGGCTCCCTTCCCCCACCAAAACCTTCTCCACCTCTTTTGCTTGGAACCTCATCAGACCCCATGACCCTAAGCCCCCGTGGCCCCCTTCGGTTTGGTTCAAAGGATTCATTCCCCGCCACTCCCTCACCCTTTGGAGAGCCCTTAATTTCTCCCTCCCAACCCAATCCTTCCTTATTAGCCGCCATATCCCTACTAATCCCAATTGCATCCTTTGCTGGAATGGTTTGGAGAACCTTGAGCACCTTTTCTTTTCTTGCCCCTTCTCCAAATCTATCTTGAGAAAAGCCCTAGCTTCCATTTGGCCCCGGTCGAGGCGATCCTATGGGTTTTTTCGAGATTGGTCTTGGATTTTGAGAAACTTTTCAGGCTCTTCCATTTGCGATCAGATTGGTAAGCTAGTCTACAATGCCTTGATCCATCACCTATGGTGCGAGCGCAATCTTAAGAGATGGACTTCCAAATCCCATTCTATAGATAGGATTTGAAATGCCATCTATTTTGATGTTTCTTCTAGGCTGTTAGCTATTCCCCATCCCCCTGTCGATGATACCCTAAGGAACACGCTCATTGTTGTCTCATGGGGTCTTAATTCTCCTTTTCAGCCTTCCACTTAAAGGCCCCGTTCTCTTGTTTTCCTTCGTTTAATATATTTTTTATTCATCCAAAAAAAAATCTAATTAATTCATGTGACCTCTAAGCAATCACATGACCTCTAGAAAATCAACATTGAACCATAACTTGAACAGGTTCATATTCCAAAACAGAATTTAAACTAATCAATTAATACTAAATTCATGTACCACCTTGGTACTCATGTTTTAGGCCCAGTACCAAGTCCATGGAACAAAAAGCCCAATTCTAGACTTATACCTAGGAATAATGGCACAATTTGGTGCTGGATCTGCATCATTTTAATGACCAGGACACCGTAACATTTATCAAGGATTCTATATTTACCGGAGAAGACGTCGTACATCAGCCATCCACTACTTCTGTGGATTGATGATGAGTTCCAGTCTAGCTAGTTTTTTCTATTTATTTATCTATTTACTTCTATTTCTATTTCAGTTTATGAGTGCATGAGAGTACAGGTTTCTCTTTTTTTTCCTGTAACCTTGTTTTTGTCATCAACTCATCATGGATCCATCCCCCTTCCTGCACAAGTTAGCATCCCCCACTCCCTTTCGTTTTATTGCATTGTGATCCCTACATTACCAAACTGGTTCCTTACTGAATCGAACACATTTAACCTTGAAATTATGCTGTTCATCTTCTTTCAAACTGTTGCTTTATCATGCATGCATATTACATATGTTGCTGCCAGCCCAATTACACAGCCTTTAGGTTTGGTCTGTATAAACTCTAGACAGATTTGTTAATTTACGACGAGAAATTAGTTCTAAGTCTCATATTACATCATTTAGACAACCAAAATTGATAGAAGTTTAGACAGATTACTGTCACGATCTTTTATAGTAAATATTTCCATCTAGGTCAAAAGCAATTTCTAGGCCAAAGTTTCCTGTCTGGCTAAAAAAATTTCTGCAAAGAACCATATAAAGTCAAAAGGCCTATATGATATTCTAGAAAGCAACAAGTCACAACACCCATAGGGTTTATTGAGACTGCCAAAAGTAAAAATCTACTTTGGTTGTTTGATAATATATGTATAGCTGGTGAACACTTACAGCTGGCATGCCTGAGGCTCTGCATTTAATAATACAATTGTTGACCATCCAGCACAAAAACACTGTATTATTCACCATATAGGTCTTCTACAAGAAAAGACCAATCTGACATTACAATAACAAGAAATTCAATTACTTGTCATTAAAGACAGCGGCAGATTCTCACAGTATTCAATGAGGAAAAGAAAGTTATTACAATGAATGTACAAATAAAGCATGACCAAAATGGAAATCCTGTCTCACACAATCAATGCGAAATGCATAAAAGGTTCCAATACATATAAATATCAAATTAATCTCCCTTAAAGTAACATTATATTAGTTATTCGTATGGGCACAAAGTGCAGGAGCTAGTTTGAATCTGCATCTCTTGTTTAATGGCTGGGCAACATTGAACCATAACCTAGATTAATGTTTCAAATGAACTGTAAACAAGACTAATAATAAATTGCTCCCCCATATGCAACTTTAGCACATTTAATAGAGACAAAGCCTCAGCTTATGGAGCAACAAGAAACCTTTTGGTGTGCACACCAAGGATGAAATTGAACAGAACAATCTGCAACCCTGCACCGTATGCATGAGCCTCCTAGTCGTTTACACATTGAGCAGACCTGGGAAATAAATCATTAAAATGATGACTAAATGAATCAGTTAATACTTAACATTAAAAAAGAGGGGGGGGGGAATCCACTAGAGAAAGAGATTAACAGAGTAAAAAATGAAGTCAAAAAAGTATTAAAATACTTCTCAGAAATTTAGTACATTTTGAAAGCCGCAAAATAAATTGTTGTACAGTGAGTCATAGAGAGAGAGAAATCATGGCAAATTTAACCCATTGAAACAAAGTTCACCAGTTTAGGAACAAAACTCAGTAGGAAAAAGAGCATGTAACAAGCAGAAATATAGTAAATCACTTACAACATTTTTTCTGTACCCTTGAGCACCAGATACATCAAAAGCACTCATGGTATCAACATTTGGGCATCGTGTACCAGGTGTCCAGAGTCCACAAACCATATGCACCCATTGCATGATAGTTGGATCAAGTACTCCTGCAGTTACAGTGTTATGTACTCTTGGAGTACTGGAGGAACCATCTTTCATGTTTACATCATCCATTTGGCTTTGTATATCCATTTTCATTGCAGCTTTGGGAAATAGTTTGGAATTTTTAGGTCTCAGTGTAGTAACTAAATCAGCTTCATGCACAGAAACTAAAGCATCCAAGGCTCTAGATTCATCCTGCAAAGCTTTGGAGAGCCTATTTGAGTTTCCAGATGCAGATATATTTGAAGTATTCCAGACCTTCAGAAGACTTCTCACTACATTCTTACTTCTAATTGCCCGTGTCATGGCCCCGCCTTCATAACCACAGAGAACACAAGCCTGAGTTGCAGTAAAACAGAATGATTAAAAGCAGGAATAAGCTGAGAGAAAGTACAAAATAATTATATAAGTATGTGGATCAGATTGACAAATTTAGCTTCACTAGCCTCTGGATCTAATAAGAAAAACAGCAGTATAACAGATACATTAATAAAAAATGACAAATATATGTACAGGAAATGGATGCAAACAATCTCTCCTAGGAAACAAAATGCCTAAGTAAGCCAATATGAACCATGCAATGCAGGTGTCACAAATCCATTCCCATTCCACTAGCATCCATTTCTCCCCACATACTTCATAAAAACTTCATAACCAAGCTCCTTCAGGAGTTTCTTTCACCCACTTGAGCTGAAAATTGCAAAACATCACTCCTCTCAGTGCATTCATCAGCCAAAATTGCATCTAGTTAACCTTCAATCAGTCCTTACTTGTCCCATTTGGCAAACTTTCTCATTTTACCATCCATTTATCGCCATGGTTCAAAGTTTTGGACAGATTTTGCGAGATATATTAGGGTTCCAACAAGGGTCAAAATGAAATGCTTCACATATCGAAATTTCACTTTCAGGAATTTAGCAGGGTTAAAAATCTCACTAAAATCCAAGATTTTAATCTATCAGAAAACTTTCTTTTCAACTACACATCATATTTCTGTTCACTTCATGATTGCGGTTCTGCTTCAGAAAGCAGGTGTTGCTGCTCCTAGAAAAAAAGGTTTCCCTTAGTCCATACAACCAGATATGGATTTGGGTCTAGGGGCCATACATGCATAATTCCCAAGCTCTTGGAAAGTTGGAAGAATAATGACACAAACATGTACATAAAAATGCATGTCAATGGAGGGAGCTCAACAAAGAAGCTGACTGCCTCCACATTACACTTCCAATATAATTGCATTATTGAGTCCTAAGGAGTTGCCCTCAGAGTTTATTAGATCCTCCAACATGAAGCTAAAGCTTACACATGCCACGGTATAAATTTCATATCAATACATGCACCTTAGTTAGATCTCAGATCTAGCTCACCTAATCTGACTCCCACTCAAATAGAAATCCATGTACAATTTCACACACATGCATGTGGAAATGCTTCTTATAATCTTGTCATGTAACATCCAGTTTCTGGATAACTTTTTCTTAATAGTTTGAATATTTTTACCTATCTGCAGAAAATCAGTCATCCAAAGTTTAATCCAGCAATATTGAAGCAGCTGCTTAATATTATTCTACAATTCCACCTCAAAATCATATCTTCTATAAAACAATGAAAAATAAGAATAAAATCTCTAGGAGCCCAACAAATATTTCTATTCTATCCATCTACAACTTCCCCATCCTTTTTTTTTTGGGGGGGGGGTGTTGGGGGAATATTTGGCACAAGCATGTGGAAGAACATTGTTTTGCTATGATCTAAAGGTAAGGCAATCCATCCTTTACTACAATAAGGCATTTAGCTTAGATATTAAACAATGTAGAATACATAAATATTCATTCAACTAGGACCCCAATTATTTGGAATGATGGTGCCACCTAGCCAGTGAGTGTATGGCTAGCTATCAGATGTCCTTAGGAACTACTAAAGCTACATGATAAAGCTCAATGAAGAAACTCCATACAAAATGCTGAGAAGCTTTTTTTTGGATGAATAAAAACAACGAGAAGTTAGGAGAGAGGAATGAAGGACAACAGGTTAGCAGTTTCCTCCTTGCTAAAATATGCAGAGAAAATACCATCTCAAAGTTGAATTAGGGTACCTACCTTCTCAAGTGGAGCTAGCCAAGCAGAAGCCACCCCTAAACAAGATGGTAGCAAGCTCAGATATTGCAAACAAATTTATTCCTTTCAACCGCTTACCATGTTCCTGTATTTGTCTACTTGGCAGTTTAGATTTTGGAATAAGCCATTACATTAATATCTTCACGCAGATTCCTCCAGAATACAGCATTCAATAAATTGCATGCATTCATCAAAAAGTGCCAGTTTTTCTAACATCAAGCAGATGTCTTGCACCACCCCCACCCTTAACCCAGATCTGTACTGCTTCAGACTTTGAACCTTGCCCTACCCATGAAACCTTACACGTCTATTATTTTCTGACAAACTCCTACCATATGCCAGAAACCACCCTTCTTGGATCCCAACCCCCCATGGGACACTTGCATACCACCACCATTCTCCAGGCAGAGAATTCACAGTTGAAACACCCCCCCACCCCAATAGAAAACTTGCTAACTAATACGTACCCACCTTTTGGTCACAAATATCAAGCTTCAGTTCAATAATGAAACATCCTCCTCTCTGTGAAGTTCTTCCATCTCATAGCTAACTAAGTAACTATGATAGCACTTTCAAGATAGATTATATGCCATGTAGAATGGTCTTGCAGACTATACGATAATGAAACAACAAACGAATTGCAGACTACATAGGACAGTGAAACAAAACCAGCCATGTTTACTTCAAATCTAGCAAGTCAAAAAGGGGTAAGAAGAAAGGTTTTTCTTTACAATAGTGACTGATACTTCCAAAAGGATCTGTGGACTCACATTGTTTTCCAGGTGTCAAGACAAAGCACAAAAAGAAAAAGCACTTAATTCAAGGGAAACTAGTAGTGAATCAGGAAAATGTAGGGGGTAATGAAAGTACACAACCAAATCAAATGACACAAAGTTAAAGTTCCTTACAATATGCTCAGAACCCGTCCTGCATGGTCTACAGCTCCAACGACCTTTCGGTACTTTCGTAACACCATAGCATGCTTGATGCACCTGCTCAATGATTACCAATCCATTTAACACAAGGACAACGAAAAGAAACCATACTCTAGACAGACATGAATTTGGTAGCAAAGTACTCTGATGGAACAACAGCTACACTCTAGCAAATAATTCATTTCATCTTTGTTTGAGCTCCCACAAACACAGCAGAATGCACTTGACTCTGAAGCAGAAGCCAGGTAGTTGTCTTTAACGGATCTGAGTCATACCAATGAGGGTAAATCAGATACAGCTGACTTCATCCAAAGCATTTAGCTAAAAAACATGTGCAATTAAGGGGAAATCTTAATATTGATTAGTCAAAACCATGTTGCTTACTTCTTGGCATTTACATGACACAGTTCACCTGTGGATTCTTGACTACCTTCAGCATCCTCTAAATGCAACTTCTCATCAGACCCATATTTGGTTTGCAACATATATTTTGAAACCTTGGTACCACAAAAGTTTGCATAACCAGGATTCTTACCTAGGTATATATTAAATCAAATGGTCAGAGATGAATTGGAATAACTGTACTGCAAGGGGTAATGGAAATATAATAGCCATGTTGACCCTTAATGAGAAGATGATAGGACTTTCAAATACAATAACCAAATTTGTAACAGAAGCCTAACTGGCCATATGTGAAATGAAGAGGAAATCTCAACAGACATCCTACTTCCAAGGTGAAGCTTCATGAATAAATATAGGAATCAACTAATACCTCTTCTTGTTAACTCATGAAGGCTACGCCTACGAGTTTCCTTAAATCTTGGCTTTGCTGGAGCACTAAAACTGTGTAGGTCACCACATTTTGTGTGATCATCATCTTCTTCATTTTGCGACATGGACGGCTCATCCCAGTCTCCATTTCTACTGAAGCATGCTTTATTTGTTTCTGTCATAGAATTCCCATGCTCCAAGTCATCATTTATGACGGTTAATTTACTTCCATTATCTCTCTCTTTTTTCAAAATAGATAATTTACTTTTACATCCCTTGCTTCTTAATTTTGATTTCTTTTTCTCCAGCTTAGAGATTGGAGCAATTTCTTTGTTTTCACTCATAGTACATCTCCCAGTTCCAGACTTCTTAAGAATCATACTAAGAGAAACAATTTTTGGTGGCTTCGCCAGACCTTCAGCCACTTTTGCATTAAAAATAATGCCAGAATTTCCACATACTATAGGCTTTGATATTTTATCAGAAGTATCCTTGTCGGCAATGGAGAAGCTTTTCATACAGCCCACTGAAGAATATTTCGAAGCTTTATCAGTTTCCATGTGACTCATGTCCTGCTGGTGGAACTGATTACTCACACTTTGATAACCCAGCCATTTAGCCTTTTTAACACCTAAAAGTTTAGGTACTTTAGTTAAATTAGAGCCTTCCTTCAACTGTTTGTGTTTTTCATCTTCAGGCCCTCTATGATGGACATCAAGTCCCTGGAGGCTTCTCTTCTGAGTCAGGACCTTGGAAGAAGCTATTGAAGAACGCTTCCGTTTGAGACTAGAAGAACCACCAGTATGACCACATGCAGGAAGTTGAGAAGAAAACTGCACCTCTTTAGATGAACATGAGTGCGGTTCAGCACGCCCAGCACATTTGTCTAACTTAAATTGTACTGAAGAAAGACCAGGGGGAGGAAAGGATGCATCCAGGCTCCTCCATTTCATCACCTTCTTTTTCTTCTCAGTTTTCACAACCCTCTGAAATTGTTTCACATGGTTGATGTTATCATGAACTGCACACACAGAGGTGTTTTGGTTGGAGACTCTCTTTAATCTCAACTGCTTCCTCATATTTATCTCATCAGCATTTGATGATTGAGTTGGTAAGAGTGAGGATCCTCCCCTTGTTGAAACAACTTTAGTTGTAACAAGAGGAGTGTGGACACTTCTTCCGCTGTCAAGTGCATCATCAGATGACCAGCATTTTTCAACACCAGATCCTTCATCAACAATTTGATCAGTCACATATCCAGCATCAACAGTAGATGAATCCATATTGTTAACTTCCATTGATACCTCAGTGACTGCAGGGGCAGAACACCCAGAACAAATATTTGACATTTGTTGCTCTTTATGGGGCTCAGCTTCAAAAGAAGCACCTATATAACCTCTAGAAGCAGTCTCTACAAATTGATCAACATTTTCCCTACCATTCAGTTCCTCAGCTGGCATTCTGATACAATTTCCATTATGAACCCCCATCACCCTGCATGAGATATCATTCCACTGGATATCACTACAGTCCTCGTTTACAGAGATTTGTTTCCTTACATTTTTACATTGACTGACACCAACCACTTTTTCGCATGATCTCACATCAGCTTTATCAAATGCTGATGCAAAAAGCAGGGAGTTTTTGCCATCAATACTTCCAGTATGTTCCTTATAGGCACCAACAGAAGATTCTCCTCTTGAGACACTTCCTGCTAAACATTTTGAGTGAACACAGCAGCTGCACTTTCCAGGGAAGTAGGCTTGTAGTTCTTTATGAAAGCATTTTGCATGGTCACCAGATGCAGCAATGTTCTTATTTTCATGTCTCCCAAGTCTGAGAAATAAATAAAAGACAAACGATTAGAACAGGGGTGTGATTGAAGTAGCATGAGAGGTACTGCTTCTCAAATTCCACCTGGAGAAAACAGATGCTATAGAGAATCCCCCTTTCAGCACCAGGGTATAGAGAGCAGATTACACATTGTCTTGTATGGGGAAGGATTAAGTAGATTGAAAAATAAAAGCATTTTTACACAAAGTGACCTCCATCAAGATTTGAACCCAGGCACCAACCCTGGCAATTTGCCATTGCTTTAAACACAAAAGAATATTCAGAATAAATCAAGAAAAATCCAACAGTCATCACATCACAGTACCCTACTAAAAGAGTTTGCATGGGGTGGGGATCAGTGATCACAGTACATGGTTGCATCTCTGCAAGGCTTCCATACTTCCACTTACCAGGTGCCACAAAAACAAGCACTACATCATGAAGAGAACAGGACCATCATGAAAAATGAATGACCAAATAGAAAGAAAAAAAAAGGGATAAGATACGGAGAACTCTAACTTTCTTCTCACTTGTGGTCTAAAGATTCAAAAACATACTGGCAACAATTGGCTGATCCTGGATGATCAAGTCTGGTGCATTGTTTGGATTGACCAATCCAGATCAGGATCCCCCCCCCCCCCCCACCTTTTTGCTAGGTAGACCAGGACAGTTCAAGCCCAATCCAGACCTTTTTCCCAATCCATGGCTCCTTGCTAGCTGGTGCCAGAATAGCATACGTTCCAGAGCAATTATCAACAGTTCAGAGCATTTAAGGTGCTAAGACAATTCGCTATGTATTTTCTACTTTGAAATCAGTTATCTTACTTGAACTTGTTCTGTGTCACATATTAAACAAACTTCTCCCATTACAGCGATCACCCCTTTCCTAGTCATCTCATATCACTTCTTGTTGGTTTATAGTATACACATCTGCTGTTTATCACTGACATTACACTTCAAAACAATATGCCATAAGTCTACACCATTGTTTAAGCTTTTGCATCGAGTCATAATCCCTTCTTTGAGAAGGCTAACAAATTTAAATTTCACTGCTTACCTCTTCTTCTTTCGTGTCCGTAGTGGGGGGGGGGGGGGGGAAGTAAGTATAAAAAATTCCTAGGTGGTAATTAAACATCAAAAAAAAAAAAAAAAAACAATAATGACAAACAACAAACAGCAAGGAAAAACAAGTGTGAAAAGAGAAGAACCCATATGGGCTGGAGATTTGAATAAACCTTATAAAACCTAGAATCACATGCCAGGGAACCTAGAAGAATGAGATAATCTTGATTCAAGTTTCCTAAATCAAGTAAAACCAACTAGTTCCTCTCTTCTGACTTTTACCCAGAACCATTTTAACAGTGACTTGATCTTTTGTCCTATTACGGCATTCATTCAACTAAAATGTGCAGATCTCATAACACCGAAGAGGACAAAATATAACAGAATAGCTAGGCAACAACTGTTCAGTGATCTCTCTACAGAGTCTACACCCTTCTCTTGGTACTGTTATTCACTAGTGAGAACACTCTAGGAAGGGGTGAAAAACTGATCTGCATATTTCACGACAATAACCTCACAAAAGAGATGCATTCCATGCTCTCTGAAACTAAAGATCAAAAAGAAAAGGAAATTCAGTTATACATGCTTCACCCCTCAAGAATTGAGGATCGCATATTCAAGCAAATGTCAAGGTCTCATTTAATAGTTATGCTATAGCATCTCTTTTTTCTTTTTTTCAAAAAAATCAACGAAACTACAATTTTACCAGTTAAATGGATAGAATGGCACCATCAAGTTATCTGAGAATCACCTCAGCACAGGGTGTTTATGCACAATGGGATCCTGAGAAGATGGACATTGAATGCCCAGGTCTTTAGAACATAATGCACTTCCTTGAGTAGCTACTGTTGAGAAACTGCACCAGGAGTTAGTACCTGCATAGAAATATCATAAATAAACACCATGTCACCACAAGAAAATATGAGGTCCATCATTCAGACATCAGAATGTCTTCACACTTCAGCAACAGCACTTCAACTTGTGAATAACTGTACAATAAATGTATGGCATTTACCAGTCAAATCAGCCAGCTTTTCAATACCACCAGGCAAGCCACAATTGGAGCAAGATTGGAGAGGTTTAACTTCAGAAGCATCCTGTTCCATGGTTTGGTAAATCCCTTCTCTAAGTTGTTCAGATATCAATGGAGCTTGAAAAGAACACTTCCTCTGCACTTCCATGCCAGTAGGATTATGAAGCCTTCCACGATCTTGATTCATTTCTTGGAAGGCAATCTCATGCTCTTGCTTAGACAACTCAGCCACGTGCCTCAAAAGAAGTAATCTCAAATTCTCGTCGAGCAATTGTTGGTTTGCATCACTGCTCTCCTTATTTATCAAAGGTGGCGTTGGACTAGGTCTAAAGATTGAAGCAGGTGAAGAGGCGCCCACAGAAGTAGTAGACAATGGGATACCTGGTCCAGCATTCACTGGAAAAGAATGAACAGATCTAACGAAAGGATGATCAAGGCCATCTCTTCGAGAGAAAGGAACCTGAACATTTGGGTTCGAGGGTTTGTTAGCATCAGGCAGCATGCCAGGTGACAGACCCAGATACGAAGAGGACAACACTGCTGAACTACTTGGAAGAGAATATCCACTGATCACTCCATTAAATGGACTTGAATCCGTCGTATTCTTACCTTGAAATGTAGAGCTGCCTTCAACTGAGAATTTAGGGCAATTATCAGCAAGTACGATCCCTTTACCCTTATCTATATGATTGTGGAGTCCCAACCAATGAGTGCTTAATTGCTTTTGAGTTCCATTGCTTCTGCTCCAATTTAAATTGGCTGGGTCACTTTTGGCGACATGAGATTCACCACTGGGCACCCTAGGCAAGAAATGCTCAACCCTATTAACCATGTTATTAGCAGTTTGAGATTGAATGGCCCCTTCAGGTGGAGGTCTGAAGTGCTGGAAAAACATTGATGTCAGTGAATTCTTGTCCACATCACCATTAGACAATTCAACAGCATTTATAGCATTGCCACTTCCAAGAGCATGGTTTCTGAAGTCCAACTGGCTTTCTGCTTCCCTTTGATTGAGATTGGAAGTGTCCAAAGGCATGCAGCTGATATTTGGTCTAGACACTTCAGTTACCCAAGGATTAACCACTGCATCAAATAATCCAGGACTATTCATCTAAACAATGTTGTGCAGTCAAGAAGGAAAAAAGAAGAAAAATTGGAGACATCAATACAAACAAGTTATACATAGTTTCTGGTTTGATCAGGAAAAAGACAAAAGAAATAAGCATTGTTCAACTCACTGTTACAAATTACATGGCCTTGGTATGGTGTCTTCTGGGAATCGCCAACAGAATTAAATGGCTGAGGACCCACAGTTGACAAAACTGAACTCCCCATTCTATGACTATTCTGAGACGGTTGTCCAAGCTTTAACTCAACGTTTGAGGAAACGGCTGTTTTCCCAACAACAAATCCCTCCAGTGAACCGTTAAATCTTCTGGCATCAGAGACAATCCCAGAGGATTTTGAGCTCTCCAAACTCGGGTTGGAAGTGAACGGATTCCCAGCCTTAAGAAGATCTATGTACTCAGAAATCGACCGATACCCACTGTCTTGGCGGCCTACATTTACATCTGTATTTGGCATCGGCCAACCCCTGGGAATATGATTTTCCGTCATTATTTGGCCATCAGCTGACGAAGTAGGCAACATGATATTTGAGGTGCCAATCAAGCCATCAAAAACAAGATTGTGTCCCTCCTGACCATTCCTCTGCCATGCATTATGCAAAATAATATTAGCCGGTTTTTCTACAACACTTCGTCCTGTACGAGGATTTCTAGGAGATACCAGACTGTTTCTAGTTTGTCCACACGTTGCTATTCCTCCACCTGGTTCAACTGGCAGAGACATATCAGCCTTAGTGGACATGTTTGGCACAGTGTCTCCACATTTCACCAAACCGCCAGTTGCTGAAAATTCCTCAGGCCAATCCCATTCACTGTGCTCATCTGGAACTCTAATCTAAAGCACCAGAGATAATCCACATTCAATTCTCCTTAAACAATACACAAATAACATGACAACAAACAAGCAGCTTTCAATTGAAAAGACAGCCCGGGGGGGGGGGGGGGCACTACAGAACTGCACAACTGAACATCATAAAATAGATAAGACACACAGGTAGCAACTTGCCTGTTTCCAAAGAGAACTTCATCCATCCAATACATAAATACATTGTCTTCTGGAAAACCATTAATTTTCCATTACCACAGTACAGATGTCAGCCATAAACATGACAGAATATATTCTGTATGCAATTTTGACCTATAACTCACAGATAATAATCCCAGCACAAAGACTGGATGAAAAAGTTTCTTTACTCCTAAAGCAACAGTCCTCTAATTCCATACAAATCTCCCCATTGATTATGATTTATGTCCTCCCCAACCTCAAAAGATCTTACATGCCACTCAAATAGTAGTTGGAAGCTCATCTGCTTTCTATGGTAGCCCTTTACATTGCGATGATTAACAATTTTATTCTTGAAAATAGTAGTCCGTACACTATGCTTGGTTGCAAAGGAAACTGAAAAAAATAGGGAAGTGAAAATTTTTAACCTAAAAAGAGACTTTTGTAACCATTATGCCATGTAATAGTTTAAGCCACTTAAATTCTGTACCATATTTAGTAATGATACATTTTACATGTGGCTTTTATTTGCTTGTTAAAATCAATGGGAATTGGATGCAAAGAAAAGTACAATTTGATAACCAATCATGGAATGAGTTGGAATTAGCATATTGATTACAAACGTTTATTTCTTTAAGTATGAAAATTTCCATTCCTTCCCCTCCAACTGCCCTTGCAACCAAACAAAACCATAGGAATTGTTCTGTAGACCTGTTACCATCTAAAAATCACTAACTTCAGCCAGCGAGGTGAAAGGATGGTGCGGATAAAAGTTTACAGCAATGCAATATCCTATATGTGATTCATAAAATAAAATAAAATAAACCAAACCTATATATGATCTAAACAAGGAGAGGGCAAAAGCTTGAGTAAAATTCTTAATGTAATCTCATTGTACAAAATAAGAAGGCAAAAAGCTAGATGCCATGTTCATAACTACCTCCAATGATACTAGTTCCTATTCATAACTGACCCTGCTGACCACAATTGATGCATCATAGCCACAGGAAGTAATTGAAATTTTACTTTTACGATTTTTCCAGGTTGAACCCCAATGCAGGAACTCTGCTTTTCATATAGGCCAAATATAAATTAACAACACATTCCATGACAGGTACCAAGTGTCCTAGCCCTTTGATGTAGCCTCACATAATGAGGGCCAGAAAAGCCAAGATCCTTAGATGAACAGCAGTGAAATAACTAGGAACTAAGAGGTTTTGGCTAGGACTGAGTCAATCTGTTTTTTAGGGCTAACACAGAATTCTGAATCTAAAATTAAACTCTCAATCAAGTCCTCTGTTTCTGATTTCTAAAACAGAACTGAACTTCCAAATAGATCCTCTGATTCTGCCTTGTCTAGATAACAGATTGCTGACTTGTATTCCTCAATTCAGGATTTTTTTTCTTTTTTAATGGTAAGCTGAATTCAGGATTCAATGCTTACGGTTTACAGGGTTCGTTTAGGGTTTTAGGGCTTCTCCAGTGGGGTTTACAGGAACTGGTATAGAGTTACATGCATGGTTGTCAAGGCAGTCAAAGTGATTGGGGCTCTGCCTAGGCGATTTAGGCGGCAATAAAGCGACCAAAGCAATTGAGTCAAAAATTTTCAATACGACTACTTTTTAATACAACTAGTTTTTATAATAAGCTAAACAAACATTCAATAGTCACATTTGTCTAAAAAAGAAAGCATTTAAGAATCATAATTATGAAAAATTATCCAAAAAAAAAACACATACATAAGTTCATCTCATCAAGCATCATAACAATGACTATGAATTAATAGGGCCAACATGATAAATTAATAGATCTCATTATTCCAATTTCCAAGTCATTGTCCAATTAATGATTCATTGATTCTTGATGTTGAGTATGGCTCATGCTTCACATTTTGTTGCCGACGGGCATGGGGTCCAAGGGCAGCAACCCGGGAGCTTATAGAGGTCCTATGTCACTTTGGGCCTCGGAGTTCCTTTGTAATTTGGACCTCGATTCCGAAATGACTAAGCTATTAAATTTATATACGGCTTTGTAGAATAAATTTTTATTTAAAAAAAAAAAAGTTAATAAAAAAAATATTATGTACAAAATATAAAAAAAAAAATGCTGCTTTAGCGTCTAGGAGGCAATAAGGCGCTCAAGGCAACAAAGCAGCAAAAAAACAGCACGTCAATTAAGCGGTTCAAAACAAGGCAGTTGAAAAACTGCCTTGCCGCCTAGGCGGCCGCTTTGACAACACTAGTTACACGTCTAGGGTTAGATCTGTCAAGGTTCTAGAGGGTAAACTAATATTGTGAAACTAGGGTTTTGAATCTAGGTTTTGTGGGATCACAGTTTCAGAATTAAGGCTTTAGGTTTAGGGTTAGGGAATTTAGGGCAGCAGGAATTTAGTGTTTTAAAGGAGTGAACAAGGCTGGGGGATCAAGTGCTAGAGGCTTTAGAGGGATTATGGATCTCCAAGGAGGGGAGGATCTGATGAAAGGGCTTAAGAATTATGAGTTCTAGGGTTTACGAAGAAGAAAAGAAGAGCCAAAAGGGGTAGGGTTTGCAGAAACAGCAATTTAAATTAGGAGAAGGATGAGTTGAACAAGGCTGACTTGTTACTTACCTGTAACCAAGTCTACCAACAGGCTGTGATGGAGATGGAATGATGTAGGCAGGCTGCCAGATCTGCCGAAGGAGAAAACCTTCAGTTTGAATCCTTAAAATGCTTACTTGACCACCTGGAGGTCCCTTACCACTGATAAAAAGCTCTACTAACACATTGTTCTTAGGCAGCAACACACTCTCTATTAATAGTATTCTGAAATCTGAGTTATGTTACATGCATAGGCCTTCTATTTATAGCATTAATACTGACTTCCTGGTCGTACTCAACATTCTAACTTGAACTCAAATAAGATTCTTATAACTAACCTAAAAGGACTCCATATCAGGCCTATTTAATTACTAATAGATCTGATGTAACCAAGACTAAAACAATAATTAAAAGACAGGACTAAAAACCCTAATGATATTCTAATTATAAGTATTCCCTGCTGGCATCAAGCAAGATTTGTGCAATTACCAAACTGCCCCTGATCTATTGAGTAGTGGTCCTATCCTGCTGGGTGGCAGATCTAGGGCTTCCTTTGAGAACTGGAACTCCATTTGGGGTAGATCTTGGGACCTATATTGACCTCATTGCCCAATTATCAAGAAATAGCATCCTCAAGTGATCTACAACTAGAAAGTTTCCGTACACGTGATTGCAATTGCATTACAGACAGCAAGTTCTATCAAACTTATAACCCCACAGAAATAGAAGTATAAACACATATCAGCTAAAATTATGACCCTCCAAGGAACCTGCAATGGTGGAGCCTTGTGCACCGAGAACACCCTTTGTTATACTTTTCAACCTAAACCCTAAAGGAGGAGAAAAAGTTTGGATGAGACTATCTTGCTTCATGCTTCATCACAGAAAGCATTTATTCGAATGCGAATTCAAAATGCTACTTACAAGATACTATTACACTTTTGTTGTGTAGGACACAAAACCTGGTAAATCCACTTTCAACAAAAGGCAATATAATTTCAACAGCAGCCACCCAGGTGTGAACTAGGATTCTGCAAGTTAATCTCAATCACTAACATAATTTTGTGTTAGGGTAGGTACCATAATTGTATTGACAACAAAGTTCTATGACGCATAAATAGTTAGTATAAACTCTAAGAAGGAAACACATATAATCTGCAGGTGCTATTCTACACATTAAAATACCAAAAGAGGGCAAAAGGCCAGGAGGGAAACACAGCACCATCTGCATGTGCTATTATTTAAAAATAAAAAGGGGTTGGGGAGAGTGTAGTCTGTTTGCAACCAAGAAGATTACAGATAGTATTGCTACCATGCTTCTTCTTTTTCCTTTAATAATAACATTTCACTTATTTAGAGGCTTCTAAGTACATAAATCACAAGAACCCCTAATTCAGGATAACAATCTCAGCTCAAACGATAGTTTGGGAATTTCACAAGAAATGATATATGAATCCCCCAAATTCTGCTTTTACTGGTCAACGGCTGGGTAATGTGGTGGGCGCACCATGACCATGGTGTGATTGCTGAAGAAGGTGGAGGAAGAGAGATGATTTTAGCCTGGACCTGAATAGGTAAAGACTGTGCCCTAGGCCCACCTAATATATGTCAAACTTACAGCACTCTTCCACAGATAAAGGTCCACAACCATATTGCAGTGGAAGGCAGGCATGGATCCTAGAACAGGATGAACAGGTAATCTATTTTCTCCAGCCCCAATGTAGAACAGGGCCAAAAAAAAATCCTTCATCTGGGCAATTTGGTGGGATTTCCGCAACGAGAAGCTCTAACACCCACCTTAAGGAAAACAGAACCAGCAAAAGCCCTCTAACCATCGTAGTGTTAAATCACATTACAGAAGACCATTTCAACAAATTTTTGCCAAAAGACTATTTTATCCAGACTCCAGAGTTCTTCTTGGCCAGTTTAGGGTGTAAAATAGCAAAATTAAATAACCAGAATTTCAATGAAACAGTGCATTCTTAGATCCTGAAATGACATGACTGAGATTTCCAAAATATTGCATTTTTGTTTCAAAATATCATCTCATTTATGTTCAATCGAAATATGCAAAATTTTCAATACTCCAAAAAAATTTATTGACACAATCACAACCACAAGTACAATAGACTCGAGTTTTTTAGGAATGGAGAATAATCCATCATATTTTCCTCAGACGGCTCTGCAGCAAAGAATGTATCTTCAAGAAGGACACAAATTTAGAAGGCAAACTTCAACAAACACACAGTCCATCGGGAAAATAGAGTTCACCTGCAACTGTCATTCAAAACCATAGTTATGTTGGTCACCTCCAATGCCTTGGTTTGCCTAGATGCTATCATGCTGTGACAACTATATTCTAAATTAAAGAGCCTTTCTTAATAACTGAAGATCTGAGTTTAACCAAATAGATAACCCAAACTTAATCCATAAAACTCCTGAGAATGACTTTTTATTCAGGTTCTAAGCAGTAAGGATCCCATCAACCCATTCCTCCTTTTACCATGTGACTGCTGTTGAGCTGTTGAGCACTTCAAAGTGCTTGAGATTTGCAGATGCTCTCACTCTTACTTGATCTCTCATCAAATTATGACTATCACCCCCACCATGGCAAAGGATGAGTTCTCCCATAATTTACTAGTAAGCCTTAACTATCAAATTTTATAATAAAAATCGAGCATCCAATATATGTGCAGAGACGTCGGGTTTGTCAACTGAGTTGACGACCTAGCAATAGATAAAAATGATACTTTCTCTCTGAACCTCCTATGAGGACAAATGCATCAAGACCTCACGGCCTACATTAGGGATTTCAGACGAACAGGAAGGATCAAGAAATTTCGCAGACAGGAGATGCGGTAAATGTTCATCAGATGGTTTGGTTCAGTTTGGCATTTTCAAGTTGTCATCTTCAGACGATTCCAGATGAACATATAACCCTCAAAGGACAGTTGAGGCTGTATTATTTTATTTTCCGATTACAGTGCATCCCAATAAGTTAAAACTTTGATTCACTGTAGCAGAAAATTGTACCCATCTTAAGGATAGAAAATCATAGGTAACAATTTTACAACTTAAGTCGCAACCACCATGGTAAAATACAGATTTACCCCAAAATAAAGCATGATAGACAGCCAAAAAGGAAAATATAATCCAATTAGCAATTTGAGGTCCAAATACCCACTGAAGACATTTCTAAATGACATGGAACTAAAATGGACTTACCCCCAACTTCTGGAAGTAGAGTCGCCTCCACTGAGAAACAGACTCCCCACTCTCTAAGAAGACAGCATCCCCAGGGTTAACAACACGTAATCCTGAATGCTGAAAAATAAAAGTAGTAAGAATAAATTTACACTCCAAACTAGTACATGTCCAATTCTGGAAAGAGAGGTTCAATTGTGAATAAAAACTTCATTTGGAATCTAAGAAAATAGAAATTTTACCCCACAAAACTTAGCAATAGACATGTGCAAGTTATGACATAAGCAGACAACACCAAGAAGACCTGTGTTGCTAAGAAGTAGAGACCCAGCTTTTCAAAATTATCAAGGGGAAAAAAGTCAGATGGTATTAATGATAAAAATAAATAAATAAAATTATCACAACTGAAAGCAGGACAGAAGATTTGAGTCAAATGCTCACTTTTACCCAAGCAAAATACAAGTGGATGCCCTTTCATGAAGGCAGAAGGGGAATCCAACATTACAGCTTTTGATTCAGATGAAAACTTTGGTGAAGAATCGATGGTTGCTTTTTTGAACAAGCAAGAATTGCCAGGGTTTGCACTAGGATGCCCTTGTCTCAGATTCATTCCTCTGTCATTACGACAAACTGCACGATCAAAACCTGTACTTGTAGAGTTTGAACCCTGAAGATTGAAGTTTTCCACTTGAAAGTTATCACGCAGATATGAAGTACAACCATAGTTGGTAGTTGAGGCCATCCGTGAAGGGACAAACTCGGCTGCATTCTCCATGTTTCCATTATGTAGCCGCTGATTGAATGGCATAATAGGTGAGATGGGAACTCCACAATGGGCGCCACTGGCCACAATATTGCTACCATACTCGGGAAGCTTACTAGTTGTCATGGCTGATTTTGAACTTGATTGCTGAAACTCGCATTGCAACTGTGGTGATGACCCAGAGAGGAGCGCTAAAAATGAATTTGCCATGTCAGGCTTGCCTGACTGACTGGCACTTAAGTCCAGATTGTTGTGCATTATAGGTTGCTGTGTGACTCCACTGTCTGTAAAGCTAAATCCATGTTCTCCAAAGGGATGAAAGCTCTGATTTGCAATTGCCTCTATCTACGGGCAAAAGTGATACAAATTAAGGAACACATAACACATCTATAACCATGAAAAATAAACGCATAAGCAGTACAAAAAGAAGAGAAGGATAACACTGAACTAGGTGGCCAACATCACTACAACTGCATTGATGGTAACGGCCAGAGATAACCGATAGAATATATGATGCCAATCCAATTTCATTCATTCTGCATCCAGAGTTTAGGGGGGACTATAGAATTTTTATTTACCCTTCCTTTTTTGCCATTCAAAGGTGAACCACAAGAAAAATCTAGCCTTATAGAATCTTCCTACCCAATCATATAGTCTCATGAATGAAACAACAAAATCACTCACTGGTGGTCAGTCCAATCAATCAAGTTACATTAACTACCGTACAACCGACAAGCTACGAGATGCCACACTCCACCACTAGCATTAACGTTATCTTCACTGGCATTATCCAGGTCTCAGCTACCCAGTCGACCATGGAGGACTAGATAACTAATCCTACGGTAGAGCAAGAGCCATTATGACCCAATGTAAACCCATATTCCTTCACCATTCAGCCCAGTATGAACCACATTCTACTGATTCTGCAGTCCGTGATACTATACACTACTAATAACCGCCGTTGAAGCCATGATTCATGCATGCCATCATCAAACAGAAGAATAACAATAATAATGAGCATCACAGAGTTAGATTGTCTCTAATACCTGGTTTCGATGAGCCTGCGATGGTAGGGTTGACGACGAAGACAGCAGAGGAGTCGCGGACGGCTGCCAAGTGGAGCTGCATTTGATCTGCCAAGAACCATCCATCTCAGGAAAGCTCCAATCTTTTATCCCTTTTCCATCTGAACACCTATAGACTCCGATAAACTCTCGAGATTTCTCAGCCTCTCGGAAATCGCAGCCAAAGAAAATAAATGCAATGGAAGGATCGTCACAGGGATTTGGGGCAACGAAAGAGCATTGACAAAGAAGGAAGAAGTGACCAGGAAGATATTTTGGATTGCTATTTGATGATTTGGTCCGCAGTCGGAGAAGGAAGAAGTAGTAAGAAGAGAAGTGGCTGACTTCTGAGAGAGAGAGAGGGCGGGGAAGAAGACGGGAGGTCTGAATAATGGCCGCAGTGTAGTTGCTCGAGGCGCGGGTATAGCTATTGCTCACCTTCTGACACGTGTGAATCCTGAGACATCGATTGTCCAATCCCAGGTCAGATAGAACATTAGATTGAAAATCGTGGACCGTTGATTATGGTTACAGCTGGTGGTTGTCTGAAACAGAGGTCCTGCTGGCATCGCAGAGTACTGTATGTAAGTGCTTCAGTCTGGTTCAATTAGGCCCACGTAGGGTGGGGTGGACTCCTGGATGGCTTATGTGTTTGGGTCCAGGGAACATACACTGCTCCCATGGTGCTTTTTCACTGTATAATAGGTGGGGGACCAATGTAATATTTTCGATATTTTATTTATGAATTATTTTATGAATCCAGATCACTTTCTTGTCGGTATTTATTAAGATTGTGTTTGTTTGCAAAGGTTCGGTGAAAAGAAAATAAATGACAAAAAAAAAAAGTAGAGCAAATTGCACTGATGTCCTAAAATAAAGGTCTTAAAGCTCCGATGTTCCCACTTTATGTTTAAAAAGCATAGAAATCCTAAAGTTTAATTTTTATTGGATATATATTTATCTAATTTGTCACTTAAAATCTTTTAAACACAGTTTATTAAATAAATATATTTTTAAATAAACTTCGATTAATTGTTTTCAATGATAAATTTGATAACTATATTCAATGAAAATTCAATTTTGGGTCTCTGTGCTTTTTAAATATAAGGTGAGGTGTCAATGCTTTAAAGCCTCCATTTTATAATGTCAATACAATTTTCTAAAAAAAACATGTAGGTTATATATATAATGGAATGAAGACAAAAAAAAGAAAATAATGAATTTTATAGGAAAATATTAAAATGTAAGTCTTTCTTTTTTGTTTTTCATATGTTTGATGTTTCTACAAGATTTCACCTATAAAGTAATAAGATCAAAAAATTAACATACCACTTCACCAACTTTCTTACTTTATAAAGCAAATGAATCATACTTTTAAAATTTAATAAAAAAATATACTTTTTCAAAAAAAATTTTCCACCCCATTTCAATCCCAACAAATGGATGCAGCTTAATGGATCTCTCTTCTAATTCATTTTATTAATTGGTCTATCATGTTGTATTGTGAGAAAACAATAGGAGTTGACTCTTACTTTATCACTACTCAACCATAGCATCACACCTCTTGTAAGTTGAAGAAGCACTTGGGGGAAGCCATGTGTGCCCCTTATTGAGAAGGTGATCGAGGTTGCAAGTTTTCGAACTCATATTAAGTCTTCCATTTTCTTGTAGATGTGTGTCATGTGTCCCAACATCACATCAAATAGTTAAAATCCATCTATAAGTCATATCGCATTATTTCATTTAAAATTTATTTATAAGTCAAATGAGATATTAAAGATTTGGGACGCATAGTACATTTGACAATGACAAGGAAATGGACGGATAAATTTCCCCATGTTTCCGGGTAAAGCAACGGGAGTAACGAGCCGTAGGACAGCAACTCAACCAAAACAATCCGAATCAAGGTTTTATTGGTTTAAGTCCAGTTTGATCCGGTCCATCCAATAGCACTCAATAAGCCTAATAAGAAGACACAGCCCTACGCAACATGCTGCACTAGAGTTGAAGCCAGAAAAGACAAAACCGGGATTAACATGCAGTCCTGTGGGCTGTCACAGCACAATTGGAAACGGCTCGGCCGGTACACACTATGCGGTCGGGTCTTGATTGAGATATAAAGACGCCGGCACTTCGTAGGCATCAAGAAAATGGGGAGCAGATCGAAGTTGCATACTTGTCTGGCCGGCCTTCGCCAAATTGATCGAGCCAGAACAACGTTGAGAGGATCTAAACAGGAAGAAACCCAACAACGAGGAGGGATACACGGAAACGACGGAAGATCCGAGCTCGAATTCTCTGAACTTGCTAATGTTTCGTTTTCAGGTCTTCATTAAACTGAAAGTCAAAGATGGAAGCCATTCCTCGAACCATAGCTCCCGGTTTCAGGCTCCTATGTAAGACCCAAAACTCTGGGAGGAGTATAGTTTTCTATCAGACTCTAGTGCTTCTCGTCACTTTCTCCGCCTACGCTGCATTTCATGCCTCTCGGAAGCCTCAAAGCATCGTCAAGAGTGTATTAGGTCCAGACGTTCAATCGAGCGATGCTATAATAGACAAGAATTCGAGCTCAATCGATACAGGGTGGGCTCCGTTCGATGGTGAAGATGGACCTCACAGGTTGGGTGAGCTCGATCTCGCTTTCCTCTCAGCTTACTCGATCGGAATGTTTTTTGCTGGACATATTGGAGATCGGATCGATCTTCGATATTTTCTTTCATTTGGAATGTTTGCTAGTGGGATTTCTACTATTGTCTTTGGATTGGCTTATTGGTGGAAGATTCATTCTTTTGGGTTCTTCTTGCTGGTTCAGATCATCAGTGGATTGTTTCAGTCGACGGGTTGGCCTTGTGTTGTCTCCGTTGTCAGTAAATGGTTTGGAAAATCGAAAAGAGGGCTCATAATGGGTATATGGAATTCGCAAACTTCGGTTGGTAATATTCTCGGTTCGATAGTTGCATCATCAGTCTTAGTATATGGTTGGGGTTGGTCCTTCGTATTACCTGGAGTTTTCATCATTGTGGTCGGAGTAGTGGTTTTCCTATTCCTCATCGTGTCTCCGGAAGATGCAGGGCTTGAATCCGCTATAGAAGACGTAGAGATGATATCAGATGCTGAAAATGTGACAGCTCAAGAAGAAATCAGAGGGGAAGAAGAAAGTCTTATTCAGTCTGGATCTCCTGATTCTGCTCCTGCGATTGGATTCTTTGAGGCATGGAGATTGCCTGGGGTGGCTCCGTATGCGTTCTGTCTCTTCTTTTCCAAGCTTGTCGCTTATACTTTTCTGTACTGGTTGCCCTTCTATATAAGGCACACAGGTATGCTTAAGCTTACACTACCCAGTAGAATTATTAGAATTGAAGTTTTTGTCTTTGATTGTAGAACTTTTGGTTTTAATTGATGAAATATTAATGTTGGCATTGAAGCTGTTGCTGGCGTGCAATTATCACATGGAACTGCTGGAATGCTTTCTACAATATTTGATGTTGGAGGAGTATTTGGAGGGATTTTGGCAGGATATATTTCTGATAGGATTGAGGCTCGTGCAATTACTTCAGTTACATTCTTGATATTCTCAGTCCCAGCTCTTATTTTATATCGAACTTATGGAAGCATCTCTATGCACTCCAGTATTGGGTTGATGTTTCTGTGTGGATTGCTTGTGAATGGTCCATACTCTTTAATTACAACCGCCGTTTCTGCTGATCTGGGAACACAGAGCTTGATCAAAGGCAATTCCAATGCTCTCGCTACAGTGACCGCCATTATAGATGGTACTGGTTCGGTTGGGGCAGCTCTGGGTCCTGTATTGACGGGATATGTTTCCTCTGCAGGATGGAACAGCGTATTTTTTATGCTTATTGTTGCTATTCTTCTTGCGGTCTTATTCTTGATTCGCCTTGCACGAGCTGAGCTTACTGGCTTGTTGACTGAGGGGAAATGGTTTTGGGAAAGCATGTCAGTGAGGTGAGAAAATTTCTTTTTTGCTTGGTCAACATTCATGTATGTCTCTTGTTCTCTCATTCTTCACACTTAGCTAAACTTTGATATGTAGTTATACTTGTAAAATGTGTACAACATTACAAATGAATTTCTTCATTTTTCTCCTATTTTATTTGGGAGCGGCGACACACTCTTGTAACATGTGTAGTGATCTTCTACTGTGGCATTATCAGCATTTGAAGTTCCTGTAACTATACCTATTTGACCAGAATAGGTTACCAGAATATTCTTATTACTTGGGATTCCTATTCTTTTTCTTATTTTGATCTGAATATGCCTTCTCTTTTTTTTCTTCCCTGTTTTATAAATTTATGAACAATGTGTTGAATTGCTTCCACTGGTTGTTGGTCATTTGTTTTTGGAAAATAAAACTGTAAGACAAACCAGAAATGTGAAAGGAGAAAACCAGGTGGGAGGTTACCAGAGAGTTTAGCTATTGATATTAGTATCCCCCCTTTCCAATACTTTCTTTGGATAGAAAACATAGTATATTGATCATTTATATTTAGACTTGGAAAACATAGATCATTGATCATTTATATTTAGAAAACAAAGATTTGCTAAACAGACTCCCTAATAATACAGCTATGAAAGCGAAATAAGAAGAAAGAAGAGACTGTGTCCATTGTAGAGGCAGTCCCTTTGTGGTTACACAGTATGGCACTCTCGGTTAACAGCATTTTCTGTAATTTCATGGTCTTTTGAATCATCGTTTTGAACTTCAGCTCCATGGCTATTTGAATTCTTCAAGAGAAGGACATAGTTGGGTTAATGAGCACTTTCAATCCGGCTATGTTGGATTCTGGTACTCGGATCACAATCATCAAAGTGATCTAGATGGTGCTTTGCACTTCCAAAGCCCCCCCCGCCCCCATCTTTTTTCAAGGTAACTTCTAGTTTGGATTGAATATGCTGGTGGCTCCTCAATTCTAGTTGGAAGAGTTTTACTAATGCTTTCAAGATCTTCTAGGTGGAACCTGTTAATTGTTTTATGCCTTATTTTAACCAATTTTAGGTAAGGTATCTTATTACAATTACCATGAGTTTCCTTTTGTCATGAGCTCCATTTTTCAATAAGATCTATGCAATAAGTGGAAACACTCCACCAGCTGCTGTACATGACGATTGTTACTTTCGACATGGAGAATATTTCAGTTACTAAAAAGGAAATAAAAAATCCTAATCTCATTTTGATGGTTGAAGATATATGCCAAGATTCATGTGATTGGATAGGTCATTGTTTGTTTGAGTGGCATGAAGAAAGTCTAAGCCCACCTATTAGGGTATGCTAGATGCACCCTATTTCCGGTGCCCTGGAGTAATCTTGAAACTGTAGGTGTAGAACTCATACTTGTATGAGTTGGCTAAAAGTTGGATACTGGAATATAAGCTTAAGCAGCCCTCCACTATCGGCAAATGGGAGTGGCAGTGCAAGGCCATTCCCTGATTTTGTTCTTTGTTTATCTGCATCTTAAAAATCAGGAAGAAGATAATTGTTTTGCATTTATTTGTAGTATCTTCTTGCAGCGATAATATAGTCATCCAGTGATCAGGACCAGTTGATATTTGGTCCCCTTGATGCCCTCATTTTTTTGAAAATTGTTTTTTCTTTTTGAAAAATATATCCTTCATTACTGGGTAGCTACTTCTATTTGCTTATTCAAAATCTCTCCATTTGAAGTCCCTGCTGCCTTTGCAAGTAAAAAGATTAAGGTTATTAAATTTGGATGCTGATGGCTATATTTCATGTGGGTGAAAATTGGCCCTAGTATGGTTCTGTTTTTTGTGTGTGAAATGGTTGCATATGATTGCATTTCTCTGTCCTAGTTCCTCAAGTTTATTACTGTATATGCAAAGTATATAATTTCAATCTATATCATGAATTACTCAAATAAAAAAGGTGGGCTTGAATAGATTTTCAGAGTTCCATGCTCATGTAACAGTAACAATTCCAAGTTGTATGTCCAATTGTCCATTTATCTTTGGTTTTAAACCTAAGTCTTGGATAGGTAGATCAGTGGCGCACAAGCATTTCTTCCAACTTGTTGGACATTGAAAAGATACCACCGTCCTCTGTTGTTTCAGGAATGTAAACTTCACAGCTGCCCCCAACCCCAAATTAAGAAGACAAGAAAAAAGAATAGAGACAGGCATAAGGAAAATGGAACAGAGCAGGTTAAGATGAGCATTTAGTCAAAAATATATCAAACAGCATACAGAGTGCTCCTAATATGTCTGGAAATGTGAAGTATGGATTTGTTAATCAGTACAAACGATCTAATCCAGCTTACTAAGATACTTTATCTGCCAAAGCAAGTCCTTGAAAGTTGAAATAGCTTTTGTTGATGAATTGAAATGTGAGAGCATCAGCAGAAAATCAGATGGTGGAGAAATTAACCAAGCTAGACTCTTCTCTTCACTGAGTAAGGTATATTGAAGAAATAGAAATGTACAGGAAACTACTGCCTTCTTGCTTTGTTTTATACAGTCACTAAACTGTCATCAATATCAACTTACCTCAAATTGCCTAGTTCTGGTATGCAGCTGACAAAAACTTTTTTTTTTTTTTTTTTTTTGGTCAAAATTGGAATTTGTAAAAAGCCCTCCATACCAAAGTTTCTGGAGGCCATGTAAGAGTTGCCAATCAAAAACAAAGGGGGTGTATCCCTCCGGACCCTGAACAACCGTAAGATTGGTGCTCCTTGAGCAAGAAAATCGTCAAAAGTGTTCTGGTTCCTATTAACAAAACGAGAACCTACAAAAGAAAAACAGGAACTAAATTTTCTGATCTCCTTCACCATGCCTATACCAACCCAATCGAGGCTTTGAGACTTTACAGAGAGAACATCTACTGCCGATCGGCAATTGGAAGAAATCAAAAGCCTGGGCACTGCAAGAGACTTCATCAGCAACATGCCATCCCTGATGGACTTAACAGAAATAACACATACACTCCTACATGCGGTTGTCTTCGCTGCCAAGAAAATTCCCTGTTCATCCCACAGAATACATCCACGTCCCCCTGTACCATCTTCCTGGGTCCATGAGCCGTCAACATAGAGCTGGGCAAAAGCTAAATGAACGGTTGCAGAAACAACCCACCATTGAAATAGGAGTTGATCGTGGCTTCAATATTGACATATCCGTGACAAGCATCCTTTTCTGTCCAAGGTAATAGTTGGACTCAATTAACAAAATTCTTGAAATGTGTGAAGAATGGACTGAAAGCCTTTATAGAGTGGCTATAATCCATCTTATTTTCCAGGAACAACGGAAGAAAGAGTCAGATTGTTTCAGTTATGCTCGCATTCATTGTTAATGTAGTACCTTTTTTATTCTCTTCAATGAGGCAATAAGGCTAACATTTAATGGAACACATTTCAAGGGCCTCATTAATCAGCAGGTTTTTAGGCTATGCTGGAAGTTTTCTGATTTCCATCTTCTGCCATGGGGAAACCGCCACCTGAATCTCATCAGTTAGGTGCAGAACCACAACTGCATCCGACAAACTTCACCTAAATTTTCTATAGTACAACAGCAAGATTTCCTGGTCCAGGCCTGCAACCTGTTAATTCTGTACTCAAAACTTGGTAACAGCCTTTCCTCATACATTGATGCTCTTTTACGAAGGATGATGGTAGGAGTAGGATCTCTGGGTGTTGGCCGTGAATGAGGAGCGAAAAGATGCTCAATGAGGAGAACATTTCATCGGAGGTAATACACTAGAGTGTGCGTCCAGCCCTTGATTGTTTGGCCTGATTATGACAACAATCCCACCGCGAATGCATGGTTTAAAATGAAATGCAGGTAGATGACTGGACAATCACATGAATCATGGACTTTAGAGCCTTGGACAAACTTATTTCCCCTTTGTTGAGCTACTGCATTTGAACTGGACAATCCAAAGAGAGGTAATGTTTCAAGTCACTGCCTCATCGGAAATCAAATCCAAATCCTGAATGCAACAGTTCCCTAATCAACCGGTAGCTGGCCAGTCAAATATTACCCTCTAAACTATAAAAGCGTTCTGATTGTATAGAATTTAGAATATAAAGCTTAAGAAATTGATGATCTGAAAAGTGCCACAGAGAAAATTGCTTACACTTCTCATACCAATAGGTCCAATACCAAGAAAAATAAAAAAGTAAAAACAATTTACTTCTCGTATAAGAAACATCAACTCTAGAGAGTAACTAATTGATCAGCTACCATACATCACTTATCTCCTAAAGACATCTGAGACTGTGAAGAGTGTGCAGCCCCTCTGCGGATATACACCTTCTAACTTTATTCTTTTGCACCAGGTAACGGGGAGGTCTGTCTGAGTGGAAACATATTAACACAATTGTTACATTGTCTGTTGCCCCTCGCTTTATTGCCTCCTCCACCATTTCCTTACAGCACAGCTTCACATCATTGTGCTCCTGGAGTCTCCCCCTAGTGAAATCAACAGCATTTTGATTTGAAAATACATCCCACACTCCATCACTACCAATGATTAAGAACTCATCCTCTTTGGTGAGTGTAATCATTTTCAGTTCTGGTTCAGCACTCAAAGGTCCTCCTTGCTCACTGGTTTCCTTCATACCTTCAAGGTGCCAATTCCCAAGAGCCCGGGTTACACCCAATTCTCCATTCAGATAACCATCATCAATGAACCCACCCAAGGATTCAATGCGCTTCCTTTCCTTTATACAGCAGGGTTTATGATCCCTTGACATTTCTATGGCAACTCCAACACGTGACAACAGAGCCCGACAATCCCCAGCATTTGCAACTAGCAGAGATCTGTCCGAACAATATCAGAAGGGTTAGTAAATTGAACTTAATGCTACATTTCCTCTTTCTCAGTCACAATTTTGGTGTCTCATTATTTTCTTTAATTATATACATGTTTCCCTATTTTGCTTGTGCACAAATTTGAAGAGCAGAAGTGCCCAATGAGCAGTACGGATGGGTGACTGACCTCCCAAATATCATTGCAGTAAGAGCAGTTGTGCCAGAAGACAGGGCAGACTGCAGGGAGCATCTTTTTGCGAATGCAGCATCTGTCTGCATAAATGACCTCATAACGACCTTTTCGAGTTCCAGAGGAAAATCTGCATCCTCCACTATGACCCTCGGCAAAGTGTCACGTACAAAATGCGAGGCACCCTTCCCTCCATGTCCGTCAAATACCTGCAAGAGTTCAAACAAATTTCATTATCAGATGTCTTACTCTGCACAGAATACCCAGTAGGGGATGTTTAATAATAAGATGCTTTACACAAAAAGAGGACCACAGGCTGCTTCATCTCTGCCTATTTTTCTCTTCTTCTTTCAATAAGTCCATCATTAAATGCAAAATTACTGTCTTTAAAGTGAAGAAAAAGTCATTGCAATTTCAGCTTCCGGTTATATGGATTATGAATAGATGGCCGTTGGCATCTTTATTTAGTGGGTAGACAGGGGGACACCCACTAAGCTAACCTTCTTATAACTCTTGAGAAGAAGAACCGGAACTATCCATAAAAGATATCAAATTGCTGACACATTTGCCAGCTCAAGGATATAGAGACTGAATCCTGTCATATTTTGTTATATATCCTCCAATTAAGAGTACTAGATTTCCTTTTCTTCTCAAAGCTTCTTTCTAAACTATTTTTGAGTGTAAGATAACTTTGGTTGCTCATCAACATAGGTAACCTTCAAGAAATTAGACAAACAGCCATATTTTCTCTTTTTCCAATCAAATTATTTTTGACACTATATCTGAAACTTGTCTACTTGTTTCGGCTCAAAATCATCGATAAGAATCAACTTAGGTAGATTAGACAAAGCACTTACACCAAATAAGGAAATAGCCTCTTTGTCAAGGAAATCATGGCCAAATTTCCTAGCCAGGTCGCCAATGCAGACATGGGTATCCTCCATGTGATCGCGGCTTCCAATATGAGCCCATTCCCCTGACCGAATAGCTGGGACAAAGTTCCCTGAATTGTTTTGTTTAACATCTGCAACCACTTTGTCCTCACAAACGCTTTCGAGCTGCTGAGTACCAAAGATAATATGAGATTAAAAAAGCATAAGGGTTAGTGTTGAAAACTAAAACAATGGTAGAAGTTTCAAAATTTATCATACTGGGAAGACTTCTGGAAGAATTTCCTACATTCACCATCTGACATATATTGAACAATTCAATGAATAATCTAGTATTTGAGTCTTCTTCAAATTCAGCTCTACCCTCCGCAGAAAAATAAAATAATATAAGAGTAGACTTTCAGCTATTTTTTCTGAATCTCAACGAACTCATAAATATTCATACAAATGAATTCACTAGAGAACTATAACCTGGTTAATTTTTTTCCCTTAATTCTGAATTACCTAAAGCCCAGAAATTCGAGGAGACCGACACAAGAAGGAAACTGGAAGAATCCGCTAGAAAGAGTACCTTAACAAGGAAATGACCAGTCAAAAAAAAGGAGACAATGACATAAACACAAAAAGAATGACTAAAGAATAACAGGGAAGAAGAGGAACAAGCAATGCTGCAATAGCTTCAGTGAAATGAAAACGTAGGGGGAAAAATGAAGGGTCAAAATTATTCTTAAAGTAGCTTCAAATGATAAGAGGGGAAACTAAATCAATGACAATTAAGTGAAGAATCAAATTAAATGAAGAGCAACAAACTTAAAACCCATTGTAAGTACTAAACCCAGAAAAGTAAGCCGTGAAAAAAGCTAAACGGAAATCCATCGGCGGCATTCACTAGTCCTGCTAATTGGGTTCGTCAATTTTTTCTTCGTTTTACTATGTGCGAGTGGCCAAATAAAAAAGGGGGTGGGGGGAGGTGAAGAACATCTGAAGCTCTTACAGGAGATGAATTGGAGAAGAGACAATCATTTCCAGAAGGAAACAGATTAGAGTTACTCCTCGGCGAAGGTGAATCCTGTACCCAATTCTGCAAGCTGGAATTTAAGAAACCTTCCCAAGTCTTCTCTTGGTTTTCCTTACTTTCCCCTGCCATTTCTTCCTCGTCCACACACATGATCTAAGGAGTCGAGAATTAGGAAATTACAGAGAGCAATGAACTGAAGAACGGAAGAGAGAGAAACAAATAACAATTATTAGAGGGATAAGAATAAGATTTGGCGAATCTGGTTGATGGGAGAAATCGAGGGTGATAGAGTTTGAAGGACAAGTACCAAGAACAAGTAAATATCAAGCGGAAGAGAGAAGAGAGAAGAGAGAAGAGAGCAAAAGAAGCTGATGCCAATTGCCAAGCCCAACTCCAGATTTTTTTATGAAATACGTGGCCGAAATACGTCTGTGACGGTGACCATGAGGCATTGAGGTGTAGTTACTTTTTTGTTCCAGGTTTAAAGTATTCTACGAAACGTTACGGTACAATACTAAGCTGATGTGTATTCATATTTGATATATAAGTCATATAAGCAAATACCATATACATCTCTATTGGATTGTTCTGCAATTTATTGGCTAGTAAAATAAAATACCCGATATGGACAATACTCATGACCAATATGCCAATCGATAGCTTCACGCCCTAGTTTCCTAGACCTAGTGGGACCCATGAGTCCATTACATTGTAGATCATCGTCTTGTAATTAAACATTTCATTTTATAACATGTCGAAATTTGCATTAACGGGATTCATAAATAATATATTTTCTTTATTTATCAGTTAAAAAACGAGGTTATGGGTTTGACTCTTGTGGACGACAAAGCTCCCTCTAATGCCTCTGATGATGTAATCAAGGAATGCACAAGCAGGCTTGGATAAACCTCAGACAAAAAACAAACAAAAAAAAAACCCAAAATACATAATAACTAACGTTGTTAATAATTTCAAATGGAAATGAGGTCAAAATTAATTAATACATGATTGGTAGAGTGTAGAGATCCAGACTTCTTAGCAAAGAGGTCATGGATTCGATCCTTGCAAACAGTGTCTCTCTGAGGATGTAATCAAGGTGCGGATAAACTGGCCCAAATGAAACTCAACTTCCAAAAAAAACATAATGAGATTAAAATTGTATAGAATTTTACATAACATGTGAAAATTAACCAAAACACAAAATAACAAATAAATAAAAAAATTTAATATATATACATATATATAATTAGGCCTTTTTCATGATAACTTATAAGTATTTGGTATATGCAGAATTTTGACTGTCTTTGAAAATCATTTGGTTATGAAAGAGTTACATCCATAGAAGACTGTTATTATAAAAAGTGTTTTTTAATTGATATTTATCTATTATTTTTAAATTTCAATTATCATAAATTTTAGGCTCTTTATTGTATCAATTATCATTTTCAATTATGAAAACTTTTAATTAGTTTAAAATATTTGGTGTTTATTAGGAGTTTTATTTTTATTTAAATTAATAAAAAAGCCTCCAAAATCTATAATAAATTTTTTGTCTATTAAAAAGTTTATTATGGATTATGGTGCGAATTTCATTTTCTTCATTTGTGTGCAGTTTATTTGAAATTTTATAGTTAGATGAGGGTAAATAATCGATACACATTCTTTTATAAAAATCATATTTTTTCTTTCTTTTCTCATTTTCTCAATATCATTTTCTAACAATTTTATTTTATTTTAACATATCAAACTTATTTTTCATTCAATAATTTATTTTCAACAAAATTCACCAAACCATTTTTCATTCTTTACCAATGATGAATTCTTGTACTTATTTATTTTAAATAGGCCTAATAGAGAATGATAATTAATACAAAAAAATCTAGTCATATTTGATTTTGCATTATTGCAAATAGACATAATATTAGATTTTTAAAATGAAAACCTGGGGTTCTGATAATGCACCAGAAACTGTTTCTAGTGTTATGTGTTTCGAAAAATAATTTTTTTTAACGAAAAACCGTTTGATAAACATATTTTTGGCTTATTTTAATCAGTTCTCTCCCTATTTTTTCAATAAGTCATTTTATTTTTTGTTAAAAAAATAAGAACTAATTTGGAGCATTTTATAGAGAATAAATTATGTAATGAAAAATAAATTTGATATGTCAAAATGAAAATTTAATTAAAAATTTGAGAATGGAAATTGGCCCATAAAGAAAAAGAGGTTGAGAACGGAATGTTAGAGATTGGAAGTGAGAAAAATGAGAAATGATAGAGTTTTCATAAAAATAATGCATGTTTACGATTATACCATTAATATGCATTTAGATTATTATAAGCAACTTTCACTAATACAAAAAGAAGATTTAAAATGAATAGCAGACACATTAAAAAAAATAAAAATGTGAAAAAATAGGATGATTACTGATAAAAACAAAAACATTTGTATTAGATTATTTTTTAATCAAAAATAGAAATTTGTCTGTTTTTCAATTCTCAATAACCAAATTTGACACAACAATTATTTGTTGTTTCATTAGTTTCTATAAGCAAAAATGGTTGCAGGGTGATTTTAAGTGAAATTAGCTTGTTCCCAAAGACGTGATTTCTTTCTATAGTTGCAATTGAACAAATTTACATGTCACCTATCTGATGGACAAGACGGAGGGCCATGCGGGACAATTTTGCTGTTAAAACAATAACTCACTAAGTCAACAATATTGGATTAACCAAAAAATAAAAATAAAAAGAAAAAGAAAAAGAAAAGAAAAGAAAGAGAGCAAGAAGAAGTTTAACATAACATTCAATTTCCACCAACAGGCATCTTCTTTTCAATCTATTAAGTCCCTAAGGTATCATCTATCATCTGTTAGCCACAATCTAGCATCACAGGGAGTCCCGATCTGCGACACCCCATCGGGGGAGCACAAACCACCCCTAAATACGGGAACCCAGGGTTGGGTGATGGGAGTTTTTTTTTTAATATTTTTTAACTATAGGACCCACTGATTTTGTGGTGATAAAACCTTCAGTGCTCACCAACGGGGTGATGATCCGAATTCCATCACAGGTATAATTGTTTACTCAAGCTATCGGTTCATCCACCAGCAACATCCATTGAATTAAGCTGAAGATCATCTTTCTTTCTGTTGTCAGGTTCCATCTAATCAAACATGAAGGAGATAAGTTTGAACAGTGAGATATGATTTTCTGATTTTTTTTTGGGTAAGATTCTCTTTTTAATTTGCACCCATCAAATCATGTCAGTATATTTTATGCAAGACAAGTAATGGTTGTCCTATTGTATTTACTTAAGAGCTTGGAAAAGACTATAGAGGGAACGGGTAGCTTCCTTGAATTGAAAGAATGGACACGTTTCAAGAAGTAATTTTTATCAAAAGTCTACAAATACTGAAAATGCATAGATACAAGTCATACAATTTTATCAATCGCCATTAAAAGTATTTCTTGAAGCACAAACATCATGAAATGTTTGTGATGTTCTTTTAAATAGAAACACTAAATGAGTTTTCAAATGGGTTTTAGATTTTTGGAATAAATAAATATAGTTTAGGATAAAAAAAAAATTCTTTGGGTAAAAGAGAATTAGGTTTGGCTGGAATTATTAGGATAAACTTGTTTGGAATACACTTTTTGGTTAATAATTTATGAGAATTAGGTTTAGCTGGAATTATTATGATAAATTGTAATTAGAGTTCGAATTATTGTTTTAGAAAAAATGGAAATAAGGCCAGGAGTTTGGATTACTATTAATAAAACAATAGTAGATTTATTTAAAGATAAAGAAAGTGTAAATTAAGAATTAAAAAGTTTAAATATTCAAAGAGTTATAATTGAATAGAGATGCTTAGATTCAGTTAGTAGTCCAGTAGAACTCCTCTTTGAAATAACCAACTTCCATCTATTTCGTCATTACTCTTCAGCATCTCTTTCTCTCTCTATCTCATCCCAACTCCGCAGGAGGATTTCTCCTCTTCTATCCTCTGCAACATATAGAAAATTAATATGGGAACAAGGTAAGATCTTCCCATTGTCATTGTTTGAATCTTTTGTTTCTGCTTCCAACCTTCTCAGAGAAGCTTTCTCTTTCTATACTCTGCAACTAGAAAAAATTAATATGAGAACATGGTAAGATCTTCCCATTGTGTTTGAATCTCTTGCTTTTAAAATAAAGTCCAACCAAATTGAATAGTTCATAAGCTTGTGAGTATTAGTTGTTTTCAATTTACTTTAGATTTTGATGTTCCTTCTCGGAAGATTTTAGACTGTAATCTTTTAACACTGAATTCAACTAGACAAGCAGATGTGGACGCACTGAACCCATTTATGCATCAATAGGTTCTAAAAGTTAAGTATCCTAGACCACAGAACACAGGAAAGCAAGAGAAGTAAAATGCCCAGATAATCATTTTGATTCGGTTCTCCCCTCTGGGAATATGATAATTTCACGGTTATATCGGTTTCTTTGTTGATTGTTCAATTGAGATCTGAATTTGGATGGGGTTTCAATTGTTGTTGGATTCAGGAATTTTGTTTCTACATCACCTGGTCTCAAACTTCATGTGCATGGTAGGATCTACAGGCTAAACAGGGTAAGAACAAATATAAAACACAAACGGACAAGTGACAACCACTTGCTACTACGTTATATCCTTCTGTTTTTTCATCTTCTTTCCTAACATCTATACATGCAGGATCTTGTGGTTGCAAAATCAGCTAAGCTAGCACATCTAAGCAAGGAAAGCCAACATGAGAGGAAGCCTTTGCTTTCACTCCCTGATATCCCTGGTGACCCCGAAACCTTTGAGCTAGTTGCAGGATTCTTCGATGGTCATGAACCAAAATTTTCTGCAAGCATTGTTATCCCTCTTATATCTCTTGCTTCCTATCTAGAGATGACAGAAGCTCACTGCCCCAATAACCTCTTGAACAAGTCCCTTGCCTTCTTCAAGTGGAGGGTCCTTTGCAGCTGGAATGAAACCATTAAGGCTTTTAGAGCATCAGAGCATGTTCTTATGCAGGCTTCCAACCTTGGTTTGGTCGATGACTGTTTAAATTCACTCACCCAGAAGGCACTTACAGATCCCACCCTTCTTGGTGGATCGATACAGTACGAGATTGATGGCAACAACAACGACAATGGATTGAGAAGGGTTAAGAGGCGGCTTTTTGTTCATGACCGTGAATTTGAAGATTTGAACACATTCCCTCTGTGTCTCTATAAACTTATCATGTTGGCCATGGTCCAGCACGGTGTTCGATCAGATTATGTTGCTGGGTCACTTTTCCAGTATGCGAAGAAGTGGGCTTTCACAAGTTGCGGAGAGTCAGGTGTTCTTAGGCATATGAAGATGGTCTCTCAGAGAGAAGTTATTGAAGTTGTGGAGAGGCTGTTGCCTGATAAAAGAAGCTTAATACCCTGCAAGTTACTGTCTGAAATGCTACAAGCAGCAATTACCTTGCATGCTGGCTCTCGCTGCATAAATGGGTTTGAATTTAGGATTGGGAAACAACTTGATGAAGCCACTGTAGAAGATCTCTTGATTCCTTGTCAAAGTTATGCAAGAGAAATGCAGTATGACACACAAAGTGTTATGAGAATTTTGAACTACTTCTGTGAGAATTATCCATCTGAAAAAGACCTCATCATAGTTGCAGAACTAATGGATGAGTTTTTGGCAGAGGTTGCAGGGGATATTGATATGCAAAAAGATACATTTATATCTTTATTAGCAGGGATATCCGTTGCAGCTTCACACAAGACTGGACGAAATGCTGATGGGATGTACAGAGCCATAGATATCTACTTGGACAAGCATACCTATCTGACGGAAACAGAGAAGGATGAGATATGCAGTGTGTTGGATATCCATAGTATGACAGCAGCGGCACGTAAGCATGCAGTGACGAATGAGAGGCTGCCGCTGCAGGTGGTGGTGCAAGTACTGTTTGTGGAGCAATTGCAGATGAGGAATATAATTGCTGATGAGATGCAGGGTTTAGAGGAGAGGTGTAGAAGGGAGGAAGAGAAGGTGACAGTGCCGAGGGGTGAGGAAGAGGAGGTGAGAACAGAGATGGAGGAGATGAATGGAAGGGTGATGGAATTGGAGGAGAAGTGTAATAAGATGAGGAAAGAGATTGCGATAGGTCAGAGAAGCACTTTCCAAAGAAAGAAAGGAAAGGAGAAAGGAAAGGAGAGCTTGTGGAAGCAATTGAAAGGTAAGTTTGGGTGCAGTAGTAGCATTCATGAACATGCATGTCATAAGAGGAAAAAAGAGGACAGTGCATCCAAGTAATTTTCTGTTATCAACACATAGGTATGTAAACAGATCAATTCAAACCAGCCATACTATAATTTGTATTTAAATCTGTAGGTTTTCGAATGGATTTGAATAGCTTTTAGATTTTCATTTTCTTAAAACTGATGATTTTATACATGAACACAAACTGAATAAAAAGTAGTGTCTTTACATCTACATTCCCAGTTGAAACATGAGAGTAAGAGTGAATTAACATTTGAGTCTGTCTATAAAAAAGGTATATTTAATTTTGACATTATCGAATGTGTCTACATAAGGTGACCAATAGAAATCTGTGACATTTCTATACGAAGATCAGAGGCCAAGAAGGTATTCAAATCCATGATTACTCTCCTCTCATCCCTTAAAATCTCAGGGGCCTGCACTCCATCAATAGTGACTGTTCCATGCCATAGGGTATTGTCATCCAATTTCATTAACTTCTCATGATTTTTTAATGGATGTAATTAGGTTTATCAGCAACAACAAATGCAAAGTCAAAGAACTCCATTACATGCTCACCACCCTACAAAAGTTACAAAATGAAGATGATGCATGCTGCCTTCAAATAAATGTTGTTGGGTAATATGAGATATGTCAATTCATATGTAAATTCACAGCAAGTGCATGTATCAGAGATAGTTCTTACATCGGTGACCAGCATTTCATCTAAAACTGTTATAGCATTCGAATTGATAAAGTTGATTTTGTGCTCCACCCCAGCCTTCTGTATGAAATTATGAGTGGCAAACCGGTCTCATAAGCCTCCCTATCTGAATCAATTGCTGTTATCTGCAAAGACAAATAGTATCATGATATAATTAACATGTCTTTAAAGAATTTCTTCCCTTGGTTCCAGGTACAGATGTCTTTGGCCAATCCCAGAACCAATCCATTACCAGGGAACTATAAAGGAAGGTAGGATTCAATAAATTTCAAAATGAAAAGAAAGTTTTTGTAACTAAACTTTGATAATCCCCTACCTTACCATCATCTGGCGATGCAAGAACAGTAAAAAGGAGAGAAGAACATGTGAAAACTCCAAAGGAGAAAAGAACAAGTGAAAACTCCGATCTCCAAGGTCTTCTTGGCATTTATGATCTACAAAAGCATCGATAAGAACTGCTCCTCGTCTGCAGGAACTAGCATTTAGCTCCTGCGGTACTCATAGTTAATCATCACTAGATCAAAGTACATCCACTTTTCTTTCTTCTTGCGGAGCAGAAACCTGGGCAAGTGAACTAGTATGATTGGCCAAATTTTAATTTTTGTAAAAAGTTTACTTAGTATTTGGGTTGGTTTTAATTAGAATTAATCGAATTCAGATCGAATTAATTCGAATTGAGACCACTAACATTATCCAAATGAAACCAAACTGAACCCAATTTATTTTATTTTTGTCTACCATTCTCGGATGCAAGTCCTTTGTAATTCAATTTCCTACAATTCCCTGTAGGATTGTTACACCTGATAAACAATCAACATTAATGAATCCCTAAAATTTCACCAAAATTGTTCTCTTTTTTACGACCAGCTTTTAATTCATTAAGTCGTATTTTTAGGTTTGGGCTCACCAAAAACCATAATGTTGAATGGTGGCTTCACTGATTTCCTTGAGCTGCTGCTCATGCTCTCTTGGGTAGTAAGCACTTGTCTCTAACAAAGTGCAAACAAAGCAGAACCCAGAAAAATAAATGTCGATGCCCTAGACTCTAGAGCAGATTATAATTAACAGCAAATCATAAAGAGAGCTACCTCTGGAAGGGCTTCACTTTGGAGGATGGTGAGCTTACGATGAGTTTTTGGGGTTCCATGGTTGAAAACCAGTGGAACTCTCTGGCTCCGAAGGGAAGAAGATCGGAACGAAGGAGATAGAAGCTAATATGACTAATATAATGTGTAGAAGATTATGCCAGATAATCAGTTAGATTAAGAATGAGCTTTTGTCACCTTGGAAGAAAATCGGTTAGCTTCAGTTACTCTCATTCCACGTGGGAAGGTTCAACTATCTCAACCGTTCAATAGTTGAATATTGTACACTTGTACTCATCTTTAAACCAATTTAATAAATCCTGGTCAACGATCAAACCAAACCTAAAAATCACTTGCTCTCACTCACAAGCCTCTCAACGGTTCCAAAACTTCAGATTTTATGATTTTCGAAAGCACCCTCATTAGGGTTTGTTTGGCTACATAATCCAGGGATTTCAAATATCTAGATTCATGAATGCAAGATTTATACCCGTTTGGTTGTGAAAATCTTTGGATTCATGAAATCTAGAAATTCATATTTTTACACAAAAAAAATGAATCTATAGATTTATGGGTATGGTATGAAAACCTATTATAAAAGCGAATATTTCATCCACAGATTCAGATTAACCAAACAATTAATTTTATGAATTATGTCTCTATAAATTTGAAATCTTTAGACTCATGTAACCAGACGACCTCTTTAAGTCACCGCAAAATCACCTTCTGAGTTTCTAACCTCCTCCAAATGACATTTGCCTTCAAAACTTATTGCAATCATTGAAACATCGGCTAAGACCACAGATAAATTACTTATGAAACCTTACCACTGGCATGGGATTTTCAGATCCTTTAGTTTCCAGCCGAGGACCTAATTTGATGTTTAAATCGATACAAAACCCACATTTTTTCTCAACCAAAGCGGTTTCATCAATTTTACCCATCATCTAACTACGCATTTGACAATGATCCTCTTGAAAATTCCACTAGACCTTATGTCTATTATTATTTTCAAGCACATTTGAGCCTTGGAAAAAGCCACGGATTCTAGAAAAGTAGACAAATTACTATATGAGAGGGACAAAAGCCAAGCAACTTTGATTCCAGTATGATGATTCCAGCAACTGAATGCATGCCTGCCGGAATCGATGATGGCGAAGTTGTGGGAAGAGGGTGGAGACGAGGGTTTGTGAGTCGATCGAGGTTTCATCCAATGGTTTTATCGATGAACCATCTTAACTAGACCAGTTTAACAGGGACTGATTACTTAAAATTATTGAATGGTTGAGATATGTTAAGAAACACGTGGCGGCTCCCTGGTAGCGGCCATCCGCTACATTGGTCACTATAGAAGATTTTAACCCCTTATTTTGGATTTTTATTTGCAACTGCTACCGCCACGTAATTAAAATAAAATCAAATGATTGAGAATCAAATAGTGAGGGATTACTTATAAATACTATTCTTTATGTTTACATTTTAAATGTTTAAAGTTTACTATTTTACAAAATAAGACCCCTCATTTACTCGACTCCTAAATTCCTATTTCATTTTGTCCGGTCAAATCCCCATGACTTGGGACCAAGCTTTTGAGAAACCAGAGCACTCCGGTGACATAATGATCTCACTACATTCCAATGAGTTCGATTCTCAGGAGTTCAAACATTGTTTGTTTGCAATTTTGGCATTTATTCTCTCAAGTGCTTGAAGGATGCCTTCTCTGCTTTTGTGTGAGACCATTACTCGACCAAATTCCACAATAAAAAGTGTGGATTGTTGTCAACTAGAGGCTTGACTAACCATATAGCTGCACTTCAATGGAAGTCTTCAACTTGATAGCACATGTGTTAGGTAAGGTGAATTTTCAATAGAAGTCTTCAACTTGATAGTACAAATGTTGGGTAAGGTGAGCTTTCAATGTATGGGTGTTATTTATAAACCGTGGAGATCAATGGCTCATGACGCCAATAAAGGACAACCGTATCAATTTCCTAAGCTCCCTTGTATAATGATTTCTTTAGAAAAGCTTGATCATCCCACAAGTGCTAGTTAGCAACTTCACTTTTCTAGTCTCAATCATATGAACATTTTGACGGTAAATTTACTTGAAACATATGGTCGATGTTGTGGTTCCTCCCAAGGTTGGTTTATAATTGAAGAGGAAGATGGAGGTATCCATAATTTGAGTCCTTTTAACAGTGAGATCATTATGTCACCGGAGTGCTTTGGTTTCCCATAAGTCTGGTCCCCACATAGGGATTTGGGAGTCGGATAAATGAGGGGTCTAATTTTATAAATTAGTAAACTTTAAATCCTTAAAATGTAAAAATTAAATAAATATATATTTACAAGTAAAACTCCCGTGTTTGATTATCAGGCGTGATCACCACCATTGGCAGCAATCAACAGTAGCTGCTGCAAATAAAAATCTCCTTATTTTAGTATATATAATAGTCTTCACCTTCTAATATAAAGATATCAATTTCTGAAAGAAAATAATAAAATAAAATAGAAGAAGAAGAAAAACCTTATTCACCCTTCCGTTAGATCCACAACTTTCTTATCTCAATTGATTTTCTAATTTGCTTAGAGGATAATTAGGTCATTCTGTCGATTTTTTTCATTTTTTTCCTTGCAGGTACTCATCCAGGAGTGGTAATTTATATTCCTCTTTTATAGCACTAAGTCAGTTTAATAACAATGATTTAAGCTACACACCAAAATTGGCATAGAAAAATAACATATGAAATCAAATCTTTGTCTTGTTCCATGATACGGTTTGCTCCCATATTACTGGTTTTCTTAACACTTTGACATCATTAATGCATATTGTTAATATCACGTATTAATCTCAATGAATTAATTTTTTTTAAAAGATTATTTAAGAACCTAATATCTTCATTAGTTGTAAATCTTGATTGAAGAGATTAACACTACTATTATTGTTATCAAATAACCCCTACCTAAACCAATATCCAAACTAAAAGTGAATCTAACATCAATCGAGAAAAGTTTAGGGCCTGTTTGGTTACATGAACCAGTCAACTTAGACATGAACCCGAAACCCGTTGGTTGAAAACCTAGACAGAAACTGGATCCATTTCACTAAACGGACGGATTATGGGGGAACCGGATCAAAAACTCGCACCCAAACACCCGACAATGTTTTTGGATCTTCCCCCAACTCTTTTATAATTATAACTCCGTTGATCCTGTTTGATTCCCCCGTCTTCTGTAGGAACATTTCTTTGCTCCACCAAAACTAACGACTCCCTAAGAAGATGTATATTCCAAAGGATAATTAATTATCGAAACTGAAGATTTTCATGTTGAATGAAACCCATGCGAGTGCTAGGCTTGATCCGAGAAGGCATATGTTGGTGATTTTTCAAAAATTAATGAATAGAAAAGGAAATATCTTTGAGAGTAGTTATGATTATTCCTCATAATGTGGATTTTTGATCTTTTATTGTTTGTATATATTCTTTCCATCAAAGTAGATTTACCTAATTCATACCAAAATTATAACAAAATCTAGACTTTCTATGACGACATGATAATTCATTATGTGAAGGTAATGTACCCCCATACCCGTTGTTACTTGTCCCAAAATATATTTGTTCTCTTTAACTTTTCAAACATTACTTCAAATCCTATGAATGGGACCAATGGGTTAGTTTGTTTCCAATTAGGATCAAAATAAAAAAGTCCATTTTACCCTATATGTTATTAAACTGAAATGTGTGAAATTGAATTTTCCAACTTATTCTTCATTCATTTTAAGTTTTTAACTTTACAAAGCACCGGAATTGAGCTAGGTTTTATGAAACACTGGAGAAACTTAACAACCATCTCAAATGAAGATGAGAGGAAAACAAATGATTGAAATTCGAGAAAAAACTCACCACCATAACACCTCGATAAAATTACTTGTTAAAAAAGTGGTGTAGATAAACGAGTAAAGGGAGAAAATAGAAGACAAAAGATTACTTTTGATAATTTTAAGCTAAGCATATAAATGATTATGCTAAGTAGACACTTCATATTCCTCATTAAATATGAACACGTATAGAGAAAGACACTAGAAATGCTTTTAGTAGCTGCATATATGTTGGTTGCTGAACATCCTCTCACTCCATGGAAGATCATGGCATTGGTACATTTTTATTTTTATTTTTTTGAGAATTTTTATTTTTTGTATGTGATTTCTTTCTTAAAAATTAAAAATATTTTATGTGACTTATCATTTATAAATATTTCCTTTTGGGTCAAGGGCATTAATAAATATTTTCAATATGCTTCAATTTTTTTTTGGTAAATTCAGTATGCATATGTGTTAAACTCTATTAGCTAACTAATGATGTAGCATTTTTATATTTTTAAAACCTCAAAATAATATTAAGGTTTATTATTATTTATTAATCTCATCATCACTTTTTAAAATCCAAAGTAAAAAGAATATAAGAAAAAATTAGTATACCATTTGGTTTTTCGGGTAATATCGTATTTTACATTCTTTATTCGACTAAGGACAAAATGAATATTATACATCCAATGTTAATAGCTTCTTAAGGCTATTCGAAGTGAGGGGGCAACAATAATTTTATAAAAAATGAGGTTTAATTAGTAATTAAACTATAATACAAGAAACAATAGTAATTATTTTTTAATTAGTACCCAAATTAGTCTGTACATGTGTTTTCGATTTATGTAGATTTGAGCAATTCTTACTTAAAAGATGAAAATCTCTAGAAATTCCCATAATAATATAATATATAAATATTTTGAATATACAATATCATATAATAATATAATATTTCGCTACGTGCGCAGCCTACGCCATAGAGAACTTCGAAAAGAAGGAGAAATGAAAAATAATAATAAAAAAAAATCAGATGAATAGCATTGGAGTCGAGTAAAACGGGACTTCACAAGCCTCAATTTGCTGCGTTCGCCACGCGGGTGAGAACACAACAACGTTACAACAGAGAAGGGGAAGGGAGAGAGAGCGAGAGAGCAGAGCAGAAGATAAAAAGAAGAAAGAAAAAAGAGAAAGAAGCTCTGCGTGGGCTTTCCCCTCCTCTCTGATTATCATCTCTCCCGAGGTTTTCTTGATAAATTTCTCATCGAGACAATACAGACCTTCTCGGGTACTTCTTATCTCGGTTCTCTCCTCTTTTGTGCTTTCTCTTTGCAGTTGACGTACGTGATCGACAACATTTCTATAATTTTCTTGTTTAATTTTTTGATTTTCCTTGTTGCGATTCTTGTTCCTTTCCTCAGATACTGCATTTGGTATTGGATACGGTTGCATGAATGTTGTTTCTGGTTCAAAAACCCTAAGCTTGTTGGACTGTTATGTACGGTCTCTCGATAACCATAGTAGCGTCAATGTGATGAGATTTGATCATGGTTCTTGATTCAGTTGCGTGTCAGTTCAAAGTAACAGAAATTGCAAAATCTGTTTGCTGAATTTAGTGTCTGAAAGTTGAGTTGTTTACTGACACTGTAAATGACTTCGTTTAATTGTATTGTCGACTTACGCTTGGGGCCGACTTACAAATAGTTATCGATTTGCTTCAGAAGTATATATCGATTTATGGAGGTTTCCTTCTACAAGTTGTACGAACTTTGTTAATTTTTGCGCTTCAACTGAATTGATGATGTTCCGCGTTAGGGATGGAATGGTCGTGCTTTAGATAATTTTTCTCTCTTGAATTGTATTGACTTCTGAGGTTTACCTTTTCGTATCTGCAAAGTTTGTAATTTTTCTTTTAGTTGGAGGGTGCCTTGATGGGAGGCTTTCATTTGATTTGATTAATCGGGAATGCCAACTACGAAGAATAAAAATGGAACTCTAATCTGGTGGAACAGAGTAAATACTGCCAACCTGTTTTGTCAAATGACCCATTTAGGTCACATAAAAGTTTGCCTCATAACTGGTATTAGAAGAATTGATCATTCTGTATTCTGGAATAATTAGCATACAAGTATCTTATTATGTTTTATGCCAGGTTTACAAACTTGTCTTGAACAGCCACTGCGACTAAGTCGAGTTTCTCAAAATCTTGAGGTCTCAAGTGCGAGAGTGCATTTTTTCCTTTTATTGTCAAATGTCCATGGTTGGTTTGAAACTTAAAGGGAAGCTTGTTTTAGGTTCAGTAAACATATTTTAAATATTTAAATTGAAGTTAGAAACACCCAATTTGGTAATTGGGATTTGCACCTTTGGTTGGTCCTCGGTAGTTTGGGCTAATGTAATTCCTGTTACTTTTTTTTTGAACGGTATGACATGTGATTGGCAAATATAACCCGTAAATTTATGCAACAATGGATGGGACTCATAAAGTAAAGACTTAAAAGGTTCTAATACAAAGTATAACTCACATTTATGAATAAGTCAGTGTAACATAAATCGTATTGTCATATAGATCATTCTACCAAGTTCAATGAACAATAATATATAAGCCGTAGACACCCTCCTCTTCGATGTCGCAAGTCTTCCAAGTCCCAACTTCCAACAAGTGATTGCCTAGTTGCTACCCTAGTCTTCCACATCTCAACCTCCTAAGTTCTACAATACAATTCTATGAGTATGTGACCGCCTATTATCTACTGAGGTTGAGATTCTTGAAATATTTGGGATTTCACGAAGTTTATATTACTGAGACTCTCGGAATATTCTAAAATTTTGTTGAGATTTTCAAAATTTGGCATCTGTTTTGAGCTCGTATGCTATCTTGTCTCAACTAGCTTGAGTTTCTGGAGTTTTTGGAAATCTCAAAATTGGTTTCACAGAGATTTGAACTATGGTTTTATGATCTCGAAAGTTAAAGGTGGACTGGAATTGCACTTGAGGGAAATGAAACTAGCTTTATTACCAGTAAGCAGATGCTAGCAGCTACAAAATGATTCATTATAGTAGGAATGCCTTTTGTGTCAACTTGTTGAATATGAATGGAAATGCTGTATGTCTTTTTTGTAGTTTACTACACCATGCAAATAAAGAGGAGAGAATGAGAACCATGGATGCTCAATCATAAATTAATATTTTGATTTCCATTATTTATAGACTTAATATACTGTAGCAGAGAAAAGAAGCCTGAAAATAAAATTATGTGAAGTTCTTGCATGAAGTATCTGCTGATGTTCTTGAGTGCCTGTAAATGGCATGAGTTGTCTTGAAAAGGAAATCATTCTTTATTTCATGATAGTAAAGCTGGAGTGCTGCTGTGCGGATTTCTCTGCATGATATGAATCTTTGTCCATATCAGGAAAGTGTCGATTTTGACACTTCTCCCATGCAAATTCATGAAACTATCCTTTATTTCTTTGTAAGATCAAGAGTTTTGCTAACTAAAATTGTTGTTGGACAACTTCTTGCTTGATTTTGCAATGCAGGTGCATCTGACTTGTTAGACAAGGATGATCGGCTTTGTAAACCCAAAACCAAACAAAACTGGTCCAAGGGTCTTTGTTCCAACAATGGATGGAACTAGTTTAGTAATAAGTTAATTCTTTTATGTCTTCTAAGACATTAAGGTACCCAAGCCCAGATAAAACTGGTCCAGGGGTTGGAATGCTTTAGGCTCTCTTAGGTATAGTTATAATTATCTGATATATAAATATAAATAGATGCATTTGGTATAATTTATGTCCCCTGTTTCTCATTAAAATAAATCGATTTAAACATAAATTCATAAATAGGTCAAGACCTGTTTATGAATTATCACCATGAACGGTTAATTTTTGTTTATGTGGGTACCATCAATGAACATGTGCAGAATTACTTAATAGGTAGGGGTGAAAAGGTAAAGTTACCACAATAATTAGAACGCAACTTTGTTTTTCTCTCCCTTTAACCTCCACATTGTTCCCATTTCCACTGTAACGATATTTTAAGAGTAAAAAAAACTATTCAAACCAATAAAAGTGAGCCAAAATCAAAACTAAAGCCGATTGTAAACCAAAAACCAAAGTAATGATACATAATATATTATTTACCCAATAATACCAGACATATTTCTTGTTATATAATATATTTTGTCTAGTGGTAACAAACGAAAATTATTTATTACTTATATCCTATTATCATAATTGATTATCTATAAATAGGTCATAAACATAAACATAAACTATGCTAAAGAGAGCCTTAGTTAATAAGTTGTTTATTATTCCTTTTAATTGTTTGTGCAAGCTGCATAAGGTTCTTATTTCAGTTTCGGAAAGCTACTGGGATTTGGTTTCCTTATTTGACTTTCCAAGTTGGAGCTGGTTTCCTTTATTTTTGGGTTTCCTTTTTAAATATATGTAACTATGCAATGAGAGCTTAGATTTGATTAATGATATTTTATTAGTGAAGCTGTGCGTGAGTGTGCTTAATGATATTTTATTAGTGAAGCTGTGTGTGAATGTGCATAAATGTGAGTTCTCTCTTCTCTGTCTTTTTCCCATTCCTCTTCTGTCCACTCTGTGAAGCTCCTCATAGTAGATGATTCTGTTGGTCTGCACCATTTCACATGCTAGTTTTAATGGACATCTGAAGGTTTTGCCTACAATTATTATAGTGTTATCAAAGTTAATTTATGAGAGATGCAATTACTAGGGGAAAGAATCTGTCATTTTGTGTGCACTCTAGATCTTACAGCCATCAGAATGTTAGCGCTGTATTGTCTTAGGAATATATTTTATGTTCTCTCTCTTTTAGTAAATTTACCAAAACCGTGGAGCTCTTTCCCCGTCGATCCAAATTTGTGAATCGAATCCCGGAAAGGCCCTTCTTACTATTAATGGGTTTGCCGATGCCAAAAATACAGGCCTTTTATGTTCTTTCTCTTTTAGTAAATTTACCTTTTGGTTTATAAATTATAATACACATACATGCAATCTCTCTGTCCATAATGATGCTTTTTCTTTGTGTCACATCCTTAGCAAGCACGTTGGTATGAAAACTTCACTCTTGATGCCTTAGTAACAATTAATACTAGTTATCTGCAAAACAATCATTTCATCCATATTAATGATGGTAACACCCAATTCTCCTCAATCTTGCTGGCTTTGGTTCCTTCATGTTAAGTGCAATGCCTATGCCAGATTGACATTAAGGAACCAAAGCCAACTTCTTTTCTTTTCTTTTCTTCTTCTTCTTCTTCTTCTTTTTTTTTTTTTTTTTGGGGGGGGGGGGAATTGGTGTTACCATCACTTATATGGACGAAGAGACTATGTTTTAGATAAATAATCTTAGTCATGACTGTTGCATAAAGAGTGAAGCTTTGAAACTGACATGCTCACACACTGAAATTCAATTTTGATTTCCAAGTCTGTATATTTGGACGTCTGAACCACTTCGAACTGCTACTTGAATCTTTGGCCTTCATAGGTTATAGCCCCAGTTTTCAGTAATTTCACTGGCTTATTTGTTTTTAGTTACTGTGCATTGATTTTATTCTTTGCATGTGCAGCTTACGTTATAAAAAGCACTTCTTTCATTCTTTTAAGTTTGGACAGATCAGATTTTCATTGATTAAAACATTGATTGAAGCATGATGATGTAGTTGCCTTGGCTTGGCTAGACTGGGATTATTCTCTTTAGAGGCCTTAGCCAATACTGAGATGGCACAACATGATTTTTTTTTTAAAAGGGGATCGGTAGCTAATACAAGCCTGGAATTTGTATTTATTGGGGTGGGTAGATGTTGTAGTGAAAATATGCTAGGAGCTCCTTGGTTCGTTCTTGACCTGAATCTGGTTCCTGAGGCCAAAACAAGGGTGAGAGTGGGCCGCCTTAGAGGACGGGAAGCCACCTTCAATGATTAAGTCAATTCAGGTAAGAAAACCAGAGTCTCTCCCTTGAGAAATAAATGTTCAAGGAGATGAAGAAGAAAATGTTTCTTCAGGGGTAAATGCAGGAGAGTAATGGCTGGAGTATTCAAGTCTTACTATTGTTCATGCATAGTGATGATATATATAGCTAGTCCATACCTAAACTGATAGTGGACGCTCCATAACCCTACGATGCTCATCTCAGGGGATGAAAGGTGGAGATGACTTCTTGGAGTGGCTTGCTTAGCAAGCTAGACCGTGTGGTCTTCACAACAGTTGGAGATCTCATCGGTGACTCAAGTGGTCAGCATCAAGTTGACCTTGATGTGACATCAATCCTCAGTTGCGGAGACAAAACGTGGGTGTGTAGTAGTTGAGGCTGGCTTTGGACAAATGAGCAGCTTCCTCGCTAGCAATGAGCATTTAATGATTCTCAGTGCATTCAATGTTGAATTTAATGCTGTGATTGACGTTGGGATAAAGGTACGCCGAATCTCCTATCACAGCTGCTTTTGCCGGGAAGTCGCATGGGGACAGCTGTGTGTCACTATAAGGCATACTTCTCAACTTCTCAGCAGACATCTCTTCCAAGAAGTGCCTCATCTGAGAAGCATCGGTTGAACCACCTTGGACCAGATCTGAGCTATTGGTTTGATTTGAATGGTCCGCTCCGGTTCAGTGGCTTGAACCGTAATGACCATAACAGTAGATTATGCAGGCATTATTTGGTAATTGCCTAATTTAGATTATCTACTATTTTATTTAGTTATCAATGTAAATATGCTAGGGAGCTTCTTATGGTCATTGTAATACGTAGGAGATCTCAGATTTGAAGGTTTGGAGAATGAATAGGATGCTGGTTCGAGTTTTGTTCTCCATGAGTGTGGTATTAAATCCCTTCTTCCCTTCTGCATGCTCAGAAACTTCTGCTTTTTTGGCACCGAGTAAACTTACAATGAATTAGGTTCGAATCTAGTCCCTTGATGTTCTGTTCACCTTTTTCTTCTCTCCTCCATGCCTGCTTCCCCTTTTTCCGGTTATATCACTGGTTACTGGTTTTTCCTCTGCTGGGAGGTGCTACCAGAATCAAGAGGGAGTTTATTGAATCCTCCTATGAAAAGGCATCTCAAAACCACCTTCAATTGTGGGTGCTGAAATATGTAACTGAACTTCGGCAACATCTACAGCCATCTGCTGTTTCATTTTCTCATACATCTTGCTGGGCCATAGTTTTTTGTGCTTTAGTGTTAATCGATTGAAATTCTAATTGCAAACTTTCGTGTGAAATTTCATGCCAAACATATGCACAATTCTAGTAATGCATAGTATAAATAGAAGACCCTACCAAATATTCTTTTATTTCTTGTACATATTTTCACACCAGATCCTTTTAACTTGTTTTAAAGGCACATTTTTCATCTGTCTTTGTGGAAGGTGTTGAAATTTCATTTCAGCTTTGCATTGGTGCTTTTTGGTTTCTTCACAATGTGATATACTGGTTTTGAGGAAAATGTTGGTGACATTATCTTTACCCAGAAGAGAAGTTGTGTCATGGATAATCATTTATGCGTAGTCTGCTTTCAGTATTTTAACTTAATGCTTATGATCTTCAGAAGATCCGTACCATATGTTTGATATTGTTGTAACTTGATCATGTGTAGTAGCAATTTGGATTAGCTTCTCAAACTCATTTTCTTAAGAATAATTGCTTTTTTGTGCTATTTATCTGGGTTACTACTTTGTCACTGAAATTAACTTGATTCATTTATTAAATGTTGATGTCCCTTCAGGTACTGAGTGGGTTTCTGACAAGGATGGGAAGTAATGGTGCTGATGAAGTAATGGTATCAGGAGGTGATGAGGCAGAATGTTCCGAGGCCACTGTTGAGATAAAGATAAAGACATTGGATTCTCAAACTTATACTTTGCGTGTGAACAAACGGGTAAACGCTATCTATTTTCCATTCTTAATTCTACTTAGAGTAGTCTGTGTATGTAGTGGTTGATTAATATCAGGTAGGAGTGTAGTTGTGTTTTGTGGACCCTGGGTTTTGTTTTCTTAGTTTGAGACAATAATTTATTTAGGGCATCGAGGGTTTATGCCAATATCTCTACCATAGTTATTGAGACATTGTGGTGCCAATGATGTTTGGAGGCCTTTTTAATCACCTTGGTGATATGGCGGTGGCAAGGCATCATTTTTCCTATGTATGCATTTTATTTAGCACAAAAAGCATATTAGAAATTATATAATTCTACTTATACCCTAAGTAAATATTAAAGAATCATTAAAAGTCACGGCCAAATCTTAATTTGTGGAAAGCCTTTGATGGCTTCCTTATGAAAACATAAATGTGTATATGGGTATAGACGGTATCTCTTTATTCTTCGTGATATTGACCACATTTCTGATCCCTATTTGCATTTCAGTGGGTTGGTCTGGTATGAGAAGTTATGGGAAAGAGTATATTACAGCATTTCTAATTCGTGAATTTCTAATGATCGCCGTGTTCCGCATGCTGGATCCTCTACTATTCTATGTTCTTCCCGAAAGCGTTAGATTCCTTAAAATAAGCTGAATGAAAATAGTCCATAGATTAAACATTAAATCAAGTCAACAATCAAGGAATTAAATATTCATATAACCAACACAAAATAAAATAATCTAAGATCACATGATCATACAATCACAAAAACCATCATGCCATTATCTTGAATTTTAGATGATCAACAGCAGCATCCTAGGATTGAAATAATAATATTAATAAAAGTTTGTTATTATTATTATTATATAATAAAAAAAGAAATAAAGAAGGAGAAAACATGGGCAGGGGTGGAAAACTGGGCACATCTTCATCTGTGCAGGAGAAAAAGAGATGGGGAATAAAAATAAGCTTACCTGAGCTTGTGCAGAGGAAGAGAAAAAAGGAAAACCCCCTGCTGGCACTGCTTCGTTGATATAGCTGGCTGGATGAGAGAAAAGGTGAGGTTAAAATGGGAAAGTGTGGGACCATGGAGAGAGAGAAAAGAAAAAGAAAAAATATAAAAAAAGTTTTCTGAGCTTCAGATGCTGGAGAAGAAAAAGAAGCACCAACATGCAGGTGGTATCACACTTGGAGCCGCCCTGGGGGGGGGAGGAGAACAGGAATCGTAACCCATATCCTCTTGACTACAAGTAACACTGCCCACTAAAGAACCTGGTAGTTGTAGATGGCAGCCTAGTGAAACCAACAGCAGCTTTTTCTGGTCTCAATCTCAACAGAGGTGGGTATTTTACTTTTCTGAATACAATCAAAGTCAGTTAATGATAGGAAGCATAAAATTACAATAAAATTCCAAGATAATTGGACGGAGATATTCAGAATATGTCCTAGATATTTCTAATCGGAGATATTCAGAATATGACTAAGATATCTGAGATATTTCCCAGATATCCATGATTTCCTCAAGTTGTGGTACCCTAGGTGTTTGAACTTTGAAGCATCTCATCTTGGTATTGCAAAAAACCTAGATATTACCAAGATCATGGTGAGTTCTTAATCTGTGGTATTAAGGGAAGATCCACTGATAGTGGAGTTGCAACTGGATCAGTGAAATTGTGAAAATAAACTAAATAAAAGGATTTTATTTTCTCTTTTCATTTATATAATGAAGAAAATAAGGGAGTGTGATAGTTAAATGAGCTTCTCACTTCCCACTGCTTCCCATAGCTATGTGATTAGCAACCACATCTCTTTAATTCTTCAGGACATTTTATTGTTATTAAATTTCCGTTTACTCTTGTAATATTTTAGAGAGCAACGGAATTGATCTTCCCAACTCCCAATGCTATAAAAGAGTGGGATGTTGACTACATTAGAACCATACCCATAATTTAGTGAGATCCTAAAAATCAGAAGAACACATTAGTATCCCCAGGCTGACACAGTATAAATCTTCCACACAAATAAAACATTGAGCTAAAGATAAATGCCACCAAATCTATCATTAACTCTTAAAATGGCCTACAGGTGCTGTCCTCATATAAGAAATTCTCCTTATGCGATAATTCCTTGAAGCAGTTCCCAAGGTTATGAGAGATCCTACAAAAAATAAAATTTTTGTAACTGACATATGATAAAGGCATATCTTCTTCATATTGAGCCTATAGGGGCTGATTTGAAGTCTAATTCCTCCATATGTGGGATGTGAATGATGCAATATCAGTTTCCTAAGGTATAGGAAATTTGAAGCTGGAGGTAATTCTTGGACAAAAGAAGCTATAAGATACCAGCTTGTGCTAGAATCTTGATTTTTAGGAATCCCAAAATTTACACACGCATAGGGTAGGTTTGAGTGAAAGAACGGGTTCAATAATGTACCAAATCCACCTTGATCAAACCAACCTAGTGGCTGGAAATATACATCAGCACTGCTATACTTGTCCATGAATTAGAGTTGAGGTTTCTTGTCTTTATGAAAGGTAAAATCTTAGAATTGGCTGAAGGATAGCTTATTTGTCATCCAATTAGTATAAGTACACTCATAAATAGCTTTGAGAAGTGAGAAGTGTCATGTTGAGAAGCTTTGTGTGGTAGAGATGAGGAAGTTTAGATGGTTGTGTGGAAAAACATGGGAAGATAAGGTAAGGAGTGATCGTATTAGAGCTGACCTGGGACTTGCCCTGATCAATGACGGGCTCTGAGAGAGTCATTTTTGGTGGTAGAACCGTGCTCATGAAGGCCTAGAAATGCTCTGCTAAGGCTGAGAGTTAGTTCTGATTGAAGGAGCTAAAGAATTAGGGAAGGCCTTCGAAGACCATAGGAGAAATTGTGAGAAAGAACATGCATAGTGTAGGTCTTGTACCAAGTATGATCTCGACCAATTGAAGGGCCACAAACCATGTAGCAGATGCCATCTCACTGAGTCTCTAACTAACTTGCTGGGCTGTGTCTCTTTCGTATCTCGTCCATCTTTCTCTCTTCTTAATCTTGATTTCTTTTTCTTAGATTTCAGTTCCCTTTTTTTATTTGGATCCATGTAGCCGACCCCGTTTAGTGATAAGTTCAGGTCTTTTCTTTTGGTTGTTGTTGTCCACATGTTGTAAACCTGTAAGTAGTTTTGGTGTCATGGCAACCAAAAATTGTAGATTCAGCAAAGGCAACGTTTGAATTATCTCAGATCGTTAAATTTTCGGGGCTTAATTTTCTGTATGTTTTGCAGATGCCAGTTCCTGCATTGAAGGAGGAGATTGCTACTGTTACTGGGGTTCTATCAGAACAACAGCGTTTAATATGCCGTGGGAAAGTCTTGAAGGATGATCAACTCCTATCTGCTTACCGTATCCTTAAAACTTTTCTGTCAGGCTCTAATATTATTTGGTTGTATAGACGCTTTGTGCTCAATTTTTTTTCTTCTTCTTAAACATACGAGGCTAGGAGGAAAATATTGACTTGAAACCTTCCCTTGTAACCTTCCCTCATATTTACATATGATCTGTGGATAAAATATGTACTTATGTTGGGTTTTCTACATCAGATTGAGGTACTTATTCTGCTACTTCTACAAAAGTATGGCTGTTGGTTTGCTCTGTATTATAGTATGTGCATTATGCAACATTCATTTTTACGATAATACTTCCTTAATTGTCGCTATTGCATTTTGCACTCTCATACTCATGCTAAGCGCATTACACACGCTTTGTCATGGTGGACCTGAGCACATATGGTTACAGTGGTAATTGTTATTTAGATGCACAATTCCCGTGGCAGAGACATTGAGAGTAAAACAATGGTTGTTATCTATTGATGAATCTTTGAGAAAAACATGTATACCTTTCATTATGGATCATATTGATCCTACTTAATTTTGGCTGCAGTGGATTACATGGATTAATGAATAAACAGCAAGTGTATATTATTTGAGTGCCCCTATTGTTTTCCTTTGTGTTTTTGAGTTTCTCTGATTGGTCCTTAATTACATTATTGATAGTGAGTTTGTGATATTTAATACTTTTCTCTGTTTGGATGTCACCCTTTGGTGTTGTTTGCAGTTTGTGCAATTGTCATTCTTCTTTACCTGGTCAGCTCTAAATTTCTTCTTTTTCTGAATGGTCAAAAGCATTATGGAATGAGTCCTTAACTTTGATTTAGATGTGGAAGATGGTCATACTTTGCATTTGGTTGCTCGACAACCAATCCCTCCATCTGCGTCCTCAGTGGGTTTTATGGGGCCTGAGAGCTTACCTGATCACCCAGGTTTACTATTTCTCTTGGAATTCTTTTTTGAAGCACATAAATTTGAGTGTATTTCCCCCTTCCCTTTTTTTACACATGAAATGAATCAGATTTTGTAAATTGCTTCTTGGTAGCCTCAATAATGTTTTTCTACTGTCGGCTTTCTTTAAAATTGTGATAATGGGTAATCAAGCTAATGGAGCATTAACATTTGAAGCACAAACCCCACATTATTTCCTATGTAGTAAAGATTTTAATTAATAATCCGTAGGATACAAGGCAGACCACTTAAAAAGTAATATGCAAATGATTTCCAAACAGACAATATCGAGCCAAGAATACCTTAGGACAATAAAAGAGTATCCGCTAGACTTCACAAAGAATAAGGTCCTGAAATTTCAACATTTGATATAACTCATATCTATATACAAATGTGCAGTTTTATCTTTGGTAGCCCAGTTGTTTCCATCTATCCTAGACTAGTTTTACCCTTGCATCAGTGGTTAGGGTTGAAAGGTGTTCAAAGAAATGAGAAGGCACTTGGCCTCATTGACCTTAGCCTTTCAAAGTGATGGTAGAGGTCCTGCAAATGCCAAAGAAAACCAAATATGTGTATTTCTTGACTAGGAAATATGTATAAAGATTCAGGTTTATTCTATGTTGACCTGCTAAATATCAATGTAGAAATTTACTTCAATACCTTTTCTCTGGTTGAAAAATTGACTTCAATAGTGTATCTAAACTCATCTGGTGGGTGAGTCTTGGTTGTGTCTAAGCTCATATAGGTGAAATCTGGGACTAGGAAAAATTGGATTATGTTACCTATTTTAACTAGCTTACTTGGTTTTCATGTGATGTGCTAGCTATTAAAAGATGAACAGGAATGTTGAACCTGCTCAGTGATACAGGATGCACTGGGACCTATTCTGGTTAATTAGAATTTAACCCTTTATTCCTTAAAACTAGGGGTTTAATGATAACCATTTGATTATGATTAAGAATGACACTTGTACCCATCATCTATATCTTAAATTTTATTTTTAATTTTTGGAGGGGGGGGGGCAAATAGTGGTATTTCACACGTAAAGTGAGAAAAATTAGGAAAATATGTAGGCAATTTTAAATTTTCAAAAATCCGGGGGGGCCATGGCCCCCCTCGGTCCCTACGTGGCTCCGCCACTGGATGTCCTCATCAATTGTGCATTTTGAAGAGAACATCTTTGCCTTCTTATTTCTAGGTTGTTCATATTTGATTGTATTCTAGGTTGCCATAATGCATTAGTTATCTTATATTCAGTATGCATATTTGTCTGAATGAATAATTCAGTTCAAGAAATTAACTGATCTATCAATTTTGTAATTTGCAGCAAATGATCAGGGTCAAGGTAATCATGTGGCTCATAGTGTAGTACTTGGAACCTTCAACATAGCGGACCAAGGGGATGGTGGTGTTCCAGATCTAAACCGGGTGAGTAGTGAGTAGAGATGGAGCTCGAATTTTTGTTTTATTATTATGTCTCATCTGCGATTAATTATGCTCCCTCTTCTCGTATGTCTTAGCAGATTATTTCAACTGTTCTGACATCTATTTTCAGCAATATTGGAAGTGGTAGCGAAGGGGTCAATCATAGGGTAACACTCAATGACAATACAATAGAGATTATAAGACCTATTATTATTTTTCTTATTTATATTTTACTTGGTAGAAAATGCGGATGTCAATGGTGTAAGTTTAACTGGTGCATCACTCCTCTGGGAGTTTTTGTGGTCTGACCATTATTGGTCAATGACTGGTTGTGTTAGCTGAATGACTGCTCATCTCTGATACCCATCTCAGCCAGTCACCCCCTTCTGTCCCAAAGTCACCTGAGTTATCATTTTAAGTTGGTTCATGTTGGTACTAAGAGGGTGAGGCCTGCCATAGGTAAAATGTACCATTTGGCCATTCTGAGTTTGCAATCTGTTTTATTTGGGGGCAATTGCATTACCCTTTTTCAATTAATAATGATGCTTTATTCAGAAGACAAAAGGATTGATGTTGAAAAACAAATGCATGAGCCTAACCATATATTTTTCAGACCCTGGGGATCTGGGACTACAGTTTAAAGAAATGGATTTTTATGGTGGTGTTATTTCCATTGATTTGGGAGATGAATTTTGAAGAGTTATCTTACTCAAGGATCTGAAAACTGTGGGATGAAGGTCTTCAGTATTCGCCCTTCTCAAGAATAACGCATTGACATTAGAAAAAGAAAAACTACCCATCAACTGAACAAGAATATAGTAGCTCTCAAGCTCCAGCTCTACAATCAAAGATAACTAAGTCCAATAAACATTTGAAAAGGTGGTTGATGGGAATGGAATAGAGCATTTATTCAGGTAGTAGAGAAAGAAGAGTAGCTTAGAATGCGGAAACCTTTAAATTGAGTAGCAAAAGCTCAATGAAGAAATAGCTGGATATAGAATCCAAGGCACTATTACTTGTCACATAGTCACACACATGCCCGGCTAGTGAGAGGGACATTGATTGAACTTACCCGAAAAGAGAAAGGAAAAAGAAAGGAAAAGTAAAAAGCGTCTCTTTATTTACCCAATGCACAAGGCTACTGCCATTGCAAGGTCTGGGAGGTTGATAATGTACCGCTAGTTTTGCCGTGAGGCTGTTTCTAGACTTGAACACCCTGACTGCTAGCTCACATTGGAGGAATCTCTACTGTTTTTGGAGGGTAGCTGAAACAAAATTAGCAAATTGATGGTCGGTGAAGTATGACGTGAGAGAACCTCAAGGATTCATTTGAATCTCTCCTTTGGACATGTAAATCAATAACAGAATAGAAAATGACAATCGATTTCGATGAAAAGTGAAAATGGAGATGGCCTGTAGTAGAACTAATAAGCTTGACTTTATTTTCAAAAAAAGGAGCTTAGTTTTAAATTGGTGAACCAGACAAATTTGTGGTACCAAATTCCAAAGATACAGTAGGCTCAAATTTTGGTTTATCTTGGAATCTTGTTGGTAATGTTAGTTGCATAGACTGTTGGTAAGACACAAGAAATGGATATTATTTGTTGTAAACTTTTGTGACGGATAGAAATCATTCTCCTCCAAATTCCCAGGGCTGGGATGGTTGAAGAAGAAATACACAATATGTAAGAAGCTGAAAAAGAAAGAAAAACCAGCTATAAATACTTTATCCAGCCAAGCCAAGAATGCAGTGCCATTATTAAACCAATGAGATAAACAGGACTTCAGCTTGCTAAAGGTTCAAGGAATGAAACCAGATTTCTTGTGTATTTTATTAATATAAAATTCAAGGGATAAGATTCTGCCATAATTTTTTCAGGCTCTTAATTATGGGAGAATATGATATCAGAATTCACATTTAATCCACTGGTTAGATTCTTAGGATCTAACTGTTGGGTTTAAAGAAATTTTCGGATCTGAGAATCATTGGAAGCTTCCGCGAAGCAGATTCCAATAATAAGCCTGATGACAGTCTGAAATCTGAGATCAAACTTAAAAGAAAAAAGAACCAGTAAATCTGTTAGTTTGAGGCAAAAAGTTTTAGTATGAAAATATGATCTGAGTTTGGATTTTGAGGCCAGACAGCTCCATATTGATATGCTTCCCAAAGGGTGGAACCTGATTGACTCAGTAGTTTACATTTACTTTACCAGCCACTGAAGAGTGCCATTAGAAGGCCACGAAGAACTTCCTTTCCATGCCATATATCTTCCAGAATTTAGCCTATAAGCCTCGGCCTGGAACTCCTTGACATTTCTTCACATGAGAAATCCAATGGCTTGTTGGAATCAATGTTCAAGGGGCTGGCCCAAGTTCTTCCATATGATGCATCCTGCAGATTATACTGTCAATTACTTTACAGTTCTCATTTTATGCCTTAAGTGGTTAACTTTTTTGTAATTATAAAGCCTCCTTTCGGACAGGAACCTGGTTCAGAAGGACATGAGAGAACATCTGGTGCCAGTGGTCCTTCACAAGCAGTCCGTTCTCAACCTGAGCAATCTACCACCAGTGCTCAATCTGCTCCACCACATGGTGGCTTTCGATTTCCATCAGCAATTTCTTTGGGGCCTTTGCATCCACCAGTAAGTTTCATGATCTTCAATTGCCGGATCAGTCATACATCTTCCTTACTTCATTCATTTCATTACTTCTGTGATTGGAATTTTCCATTTTCTGTAGGTTATTCCCGACTCTTTAACCACCTTATCCCAATATTTAAGCCGCATGATGAACGAATTCACTATGCATGGTTAGTAGTTTTTCCTGTCACAGATGCTTCTTTGTTATATTTCACTTTTCATGTTTCTGGTTCTTTTGATGGTTGAAAACTTAATGGCCATTGGCAGGTGGAAGCCTGAACAGAAATATTCAGGTTGCTGGCATCCATGGGAGTGAAGCACGAGAACCAGGTGCTCCTTCACGTTTAGATGCTGGGCAGGAATTGCTGCCGACACCAGCAGCTTTGGCAGAAGTTGTTTCATCTACAAGGCAAATGTTGATTAATCAAGCTGGAGAGTGCCTACTTGTATGTGCTTAAGGACAATCCTTCGTTCTATATATTTTTATAGCTTTGTAATTTGTAAAGGATAGCAAATGTATAGCTGTTCTTCTTTGGAGGTGGGTAGGTAGGTACATTCTAAAGATTATTTTGTACAATAAAGCTTGGGGTGTTTGGGTGCATGTCAAATTTATTTTAGTAACACCCCCAGTCAAGAAGTCTTGATATCCATGATTTAGGAGAAGGGGTTTGTAATTTCTCAGATTTTTGATGCTCAATTTTCTTTTTGTTGGTTGTTGGTGTATCTTAGCACACTATGTATTTTTTCATATCTTCTGGCAGCAACTTACAAGACAACTAGAGGATCAAGGAAATGTAACTGATCCGCTGGCACGAATGAACATTCAGTCTAGTGCCTTAGGATCTGGAATCCTACTTCAAAATTTAGGGGCCCTTTTACTTGAACTTGGTCGGACAACAATGACATTGCGAATGGGCCGTGCCCCGGTAAATTTCTTTTCCCCAGTGGGTTCCTTTCTGTTATCACTTATCACTATATCCACAAATGGTAATGACTCGTATTTTGACAGTCTGAATCTGTAGTTAATGCTGGCCCTGCAGTATTCATATCCACATCTGGCCCAAATCCTATAATGGTTCAGGTTATATGTATTCCATGAAGATTCTCTGGTGATTTCTGTAGCTCTTCCCCATTATTGCTCTTTATTCACCATGAATTTGTTTGAACAGCCTCTTCCATTTCAACCGGGAACAAATTTTGGTGCAATCCCTATGGGAGCTGTGAATCCTGGATCTGGTTTGGTTGGCGGGACTCTTGGT